>NC_136070.1:1194103340-1194703340 GCF_964261635.1 Lissotriton helveticus | reverse complement strand
TTTTCTGTATTGTTCTTTGAAGTCATACAGGAAACATTCAGACTGCTCCCTTACAATTGGCAGTCCTAACCTCTTCGACGCTCTTTCCATGAGGTTATGGAACCCCCCCCAATATCGACTGGCGGCGACACGGATGTATCTCGTCCAGTGGCGTCTGATCCTGTAATCCACTGTCACCGGGGTCCAAGTCGGGGTCCTGCAATGGATCAGTCAAAGGATCGACATGTACTTCATCATCGGAAGAGGTATCCTGCAGAACGGTATTGGGTGGACTAGGGTCCGTTGTCCGTGATAGTACCGCTGGTATGACCACTGGTGGCGACAGAGGCACCACCTGTGTAGGAGGCAGCACGACAACTGGCTGCGCCTGAGGCAGCACGACAACTGGCTGCGCCTGAGGCAGCACGACAACTGGCTGCGCCTGAGGCAGCACGACAACTGGCTGCGCCTGAGGCAGCACGACAACTGGCTGCGCCTGAGGCAGCACGACAACTGGCTGCGCCTGAGGCAGCACCGGAGTTGGAGGACGTTGATGCTGTACCGTAGGTTCTGATGGAAACCTGGTTCTGTAGTCCTGCAGCATGATCTGTAGATCAGAGACTAGAGAGGCCGGCTTGGCCACCATGTCCTGCCCCAAACCTGGAGGACGTCGCTCCTGAGGAACATAGTGATGCATTTGTTGGTCATAGGCACGCTCATAGTATTCCACTGTGTCAGTCTCTTGCAATTTTACATTTAAATCGGAGGGACTGTAGGCATCCCCATAATGGCCTCCATCTTCCTCCTCATCCGACTCGTCATCCAGAAGCATTGACGGTGGAAGAGACGAAACCCGTCTAGGAGACGTAATTTCAGGTGTAATTTTCAGCTTCTGCATTGGAAATTGCATTTTTTGACCCGTCGACGGCCTCGTCGACGGCGCCGTCATCGATGGTGCGGCCGTCGTCGACGGAATAGTCGATGGAATAGTTGACGGCATACTGGACTTCGTCGACGGAATCTTTATCGTCGTCGGCATTATCGTCGACGGTTTCGTTGAACTAGTCGTCATCACCATCAGTGTCGAAGTAGTCTTCCTAGTCGACGTAGTCTTTGTCGACGACGAGGCCATCGACAGCACCTTCCCTGACACCATCATCGACGACGAGGAAGCAGTCATGGTTGACGAACCAGGAACGCCGACGGAGTAGTCGACGTCGATACCGCTATCGACGACGGCCCTGTCGACAGAGGCAATGAAACAGCGGAAATTTTAAGAGAAGTAATCGTTGTCGACGTACCAGTTGTTATTGTCGTCGACGGACGCCCTTTTCTCTCAGGCATGATCCCTGGATTGACTGCAGAGTATTTTTTAACAGTCTTTTCCTTTTTGGACGGAGGAGAAGTGATAGAAACCTCCTTTTTGTCCTTAGTGGCAGTCAGCAATCCAGCAGCCTGTCCCAGCCTCTCCTTTTCACTTCCGTGAGGAGATTTAATGGGACTAGCCCTCTTAGACCGGTCAGATCTTATGAGGGGCCTTGATAGGGGGCTCAGCTGAAGAAGAGGGAGAAGTCCTACCCCTCTTCTTGGATCTCCGAGATGAAGACAGATGTAGAATCTTCCTCATCCGATGAGAGCACCTCCTTCCGAGTCTTCATTTTCTGCAGCCAGGTCAAAAGCCGGCCCTCCCTGTCTTGCAATGTTTTTGTAGAGAAGGTTCTACAAATCTTGCAGTCCGTGACCTTGTGGTCCGGGGAGAAGCAATAAATACAGCTTTCATGCTTATCTTCTACAAAAAGCCTCTTCTTCCCACAAGACGCACAGGACCTGAATAAGGCCTTCTCCTTGTCAGACAGTTTGTTTGTAGATGAACAGTTGAAGAAACGTGCGGTAGAAAAATCTGAGGCTCTGGGCTCTCAGGAAGGTTCTATGGGGTGAGGCTGCCCTGATTGGTCCTGACAAAAGTTTGGTCTCTTTTACACAAAGAGGGTGATAGGATACAAAATTAGATGAGGCCTAGGCCTATTTTTCTCTTTTGTTTCTATGGTTATGATACTACCGAGGCTCCGACGACGGGGAATGATACAAAGCATGGGAATCTATGAAAGTTCCAATACTGAGGTAATGTTTGATTCTTGGCAGGAAAACTTGAAGGGCCAGGAAGACCGCCCGCAATTCGAGCAGATTGATATGTAGTTTCTTCTCCATAGGAGACCACTACCCGCTTATCTGTAGCTCTTGCAGAAAAGCTCCCCAGCCTTCCAAGGAGGCGCCTGTTGTGACAACATGAGGAGCAGCCGGAAGCAGAAATGACAAGCCTTGAGACATGTTTTGAGATGACATCCACCATTGCAGGGCTCCGACCATCTGAGGATTCACTTTTATGTGGTCGTCGAATGACCCTGTGCATTGGACCCACTGCTTCGAGAGCGCCTCCCGTAGATTCCTCATTAGTAGTCGACAGTGAGGAATCAGGAGGATACACGCTGACATCATCCCCAGGAGGGATTTGAAGAGGTGGACTGTTAAGACTTTCTTCGAGGCTACTATAGCAGCTAGTGCAAGGGGCTTGTTCATCCTCTCTCTGGATGGGAAAGCTTTTGCTGACTATGTGTCCAGGGTTGCACCTAGGAAACTGATGCACTGAGAAGGTTGTAGGACCGATTTTTCCTGATTGAGGGTGAGACCCAAGCAATCGAAAAGCTTTAAACAGGCGTTGGAAGACATGGACGCGTCTAAGGATGGAGCCTTGACCAGCCAATCATTCAGATACGGAAAGACTTGGTGATGGCACTGAGATATGCCGCCACCGGGGTACGACATTTCGTGAATATGCGCAGTGTAGACTTGAGCCCGAAGGGCAGAACGCGAAACTGCAAGTGTCTGCCCGCTACTGCAAATCGCAAGTACCTTTTTGTGATTTCTGTGAATTGGGATAAGGAAGTAAGCGTCCTGTATGTCTAGGGACGCCCTAAAATCCTGCTCTTACAGTAGTTGCAAGACCTCCTGGATCGTTAACATGTGAAACGACTGCTTCTTAGTAATTTGTTGAGGGCCCTGAGGTCCAAGATTGGTCTCCACTTCTTGTCTTTTTTCTGGATCAAAAGAAGCGGGAATAAAACCCTTTTCCCTTCTGAGATGGAGGTACTCTATTGCTCCTTTCTGCAGCATAATCGAGATCTCTCATAGAAGCAGCCGTAGATTTTTGTTATTTCCGCTGTCCTTTACCTTGAAAGGACTACCTCCCAAAAGAGGATTGCTTGTTTTGCTGTTGTTGGCGCTGTTGGTATTGCGGTCTACTCTGGCCTGAAGAGCAGGATGACTTGAATTGATAATTTCCTCTGTAGGAAGACTGTCCTCTTCCTCGATTTCTACTAAAGGACTGGTTCTTATACTGAAGAGTGCCCAAAGCTCTCGCAGTGTCTGCTTCGTCAATTTGTTGTGCCAAATAGTAACTGGCCATCATATGGCATGTCCAAAATCTTTGTTTGCACCTCAGGACGGAAAGAGGTTGCCTTTAGCCATCCTTGGAGCCGCAAGACTGCTGCTCCAGCCAACTGGCGGAACCCTGTAATAGTGATATCCATCGCGCAGTCTATAGTTTGACGCCGATGCTTCACCATCTAGCAGAATCCTCTTTACTTCCTTTGGATGAATCTGGCAATTCCGACAGGTATGGGGCTATGTGTGCCCACAATTGCCTATTATAGTGTCCCAAGAGCGCTAGGGCGTTCGCGGCCTTTACCGTCATTGCCGACATTGAGGAAAACCTGTTCCCAATGTTGTCCACTCTTCTTACCTCCTTATCAGGAGGAAGCGACAAAGGGGCCGAAGGATTCCTGGAGGTCTTCTGGGCCGCCTGTGTCACCACGGAGTCCGGCTTAGGATGTCCTGTTAAACACGCCGGTGCTGTATCTGGCGCCCTATACTTCTCATCCAACTGAGGGATCACTGGTGATAGAGGGGTTCTGCATGACCTTTACCCCTTCTGACTATAGGTAATCGATAATTGGTATTGACCTTACTGCCTTTTTGAGAGGTTCTGTGAAGTCATACAAGAAGCAGACCTGTTCGAGAGACCATTGAGATCTTAAAAAGTTGAGCAGCCCTCTCTACCACATTATTAGATTCCAGAATTGTCGGAATTTCCCTCATCGACGAGCCTGTCGACGAGATAGGTGACAGACTATGCCGTCGTAGGCGACGCCGTAGACTAGGCCATCTAAGACTAGGCCATCTAAGACTAGGCCATCTAAGACTAGGCCATCTAAGACTAGGCCATCTAAGACTAGGCCATCTAAGACTAGGCCATCTAAGACTAGGCCATCTAAGACTAGGCCAGCGTCGACGCTGTAGACAGGCCGTAGTAGACGAGCAGTCATAGACGAGGCCGTCGATAACAATGCCGTCGTAGATGAGCCATCGTAGACAAGGCCATCGTAGACAAGGCCATCGTAGACAAGGCCATCGTAGACAAGGCCATCGTAGACAAGGCCATCGTAGACAAGGCCATCGTAGACAAGGCCATCGTAGACAAGGCCATCGTAGACAAGGCCATCGTAGACAAGGCCATCGTCGACGCCGTAAATAGGCAGTCATAGACGATCAGTCATAGACTAGGCCATCGTCATAGACAAGCAGTTGTATATGGGCCATCGTAGACTAGGCTGTCGTCGACGCCATAAACAGGCCGTCGTCGTCGAGCCGTCGTAGACTAGGCCGTCGTAGACTAGGCCATCGTACACGAGGCCATCGTACACGAGGCCATCGTAGACGAAGAGGCTGTAATAGGCAATGACGATGGTTTCTTTGTCGACAATCCTGTTGACGATGTTGGCTTCTTAGTCTTTACCTCAGGAGGTATACAAGACGCCTTCCTGAAAGGTCCTATGACCAGAGGAGGTGATTTTGACGGCTCAGAAGTCGTCTTTTTTTACATGATTTTCCTCCAAAAGCAAGTCCTTTACTCTCCTTTTCCACAGAGTGAGGAGATTTTTAAGAACTGCGCCCAGAAGACCCATGAGTGGTCTTTTTGAGGGCCTTCTCAGGACGTTCCACTGAGGAATGAGTTTGAGGAGATTCTTCTCTTTTGAGATCTCCTAGATGTTGAGGTCAACGCCTTATCACTGTCACTGGAGAAAATAAAAAACGTCCTTTCTGGTCTTAGTGCTCCTTACCAGACCTTCTTTAAAGAATGTATTTGAAGATAATCCATAGAAGAAAGAATCCTTTAACAACCAAGTTACTTAATGAAGTGAAAAAACACAGAATCTGAGCAGAGCTCAGAGGAGACTCCCTTAGCACAACGTGCGGTAGAAAATCTGAGGGACTGAGGCTCCTGCCAGGAAGGTTCTAGAGGGAGGTGATAGCTGATTGGCTCTTGTTTAGAGTTTGGTCCTTTTTACAAAAGGACATGGATATGTTACTAAGGTGAGGCCTTTAGGCCTACTATTCTCTATGTATGTCTATAGGACATTACTTTTCTATGTACCGGAGACTCCCGTCTCGACGACTGGGAATGATTCAGGCATGTGAATCTATGAAAGACACCAATACTGGATAAATAACAGTTTCTCTCAGGATAGAACATCTCTAGAGGATCCATTTGTTAGTCTTTCAGTCTATGGTGTACACCGGGTGACAGTTACTCTGCCAAATGTGCCATTTACCCTGGTGTCACTACCTGCATTGTCTCTTGCACGTGTCAAGACAGATCTCCAGGCGCTGGTAGTCTCACAGGCATTGAGAACCCTATGTAACAATGACTCCATCTCTCTGGATTAAAGGTGCTGGGTACCACTATTCAAGTCATCAAAATGCCAACAACATCCTTTGAGTTTTATTCTCCGGATAGTAGTAATGTTAAGCAGCCAAACCTTACTCCTGGAAAATAGCTGTTAACTTAGAAATCATGGTCATCAGATGTATTTATTTACTTCACTTGTAAAGGGCAAATACTTTGGAAACTTGGATTCCAATCACAGTACAGAGATGTGAAACCGGAAAAAAGTTTGCCAGCGGTAACATTTTTTGCAAATATAACAGTCATTATATTTACAGAGGTGAGGATGATTACAAGTGTGATAAACACAAGTAACCAGGAATAACACAAATGGTCTTATGACGCTACAACAAAAAGGAAGTCAAAATAAAAAGATAACGAAGAACCCTAGATCAGCATCAGAACTACTGGTATTGCTAAGGACCATAGTTTACACAGGTGCAACCAGCGTTACACTACACCTATGTCAAAGGCATAAAACTCGCTTCGTGACAGTGAGAATGCCAAGAAACGTGGCAAATTAGTGAGCCAAAACAGGCGGAGGGTGCAATAAAGTTGACAAATCAGGGCGGTATAGGTATTCAAGCAGTAAATAATACATAAAGAATTTAATGATCAGAAAAGAGGCATTTGTTAACAAAGGAGTTCCAGATTTGTGGACTTGATCAGAGCATAGTGCTTTGACTGGGAATCATTTAAATTAAGCCAGTCTGTGTGGGTTATGTAGGCCCATTTTCTTTGAGTTTATGAAACTGTGGCAGAATGTAAAACATAACATTGCTTTTTGGAAGGTCACCGAAAAGGAAGCAACCCCAGATCTTAGTGTGATAGGTTTAGGTGAGCAAAGGTTAGGGGAGGGTGTTTATTTTTTAAATAAATGTATTTTTAAACATTTTACTTAAATTACATGCCCTATTACTTTCTATACAAAATATTCACAGACGTGGTGGAGGGATCTACAATTGGCCATTAGTAACTTTATGGCTGACAATGTAAGGAGGTGTAGACTTAAGACTGAATCTGGGCCGAGACATTTATATGAAAATGTTCCATTTCGTCATAAGGTCTCCTCATAGGCAGATGTCTCCACATGCAGACATCCGCTAATGTATATTTACCTTTGCAAATAGAGCCCACTGAGGTCTTGTTCGATTGTTTCGTTGTAGATGAATTTGTTACTTCAAAATCAGAAGGTGTGAAAATATCAGCATGGAAGTAAATTCCAAAATACTTTGATTCATTTGTATTCAGACAGGTCACTTCAGAAAAGAGGACAGAGGATCAATGTAATCTCTCTTAAGTTTCATCAAGGTAATTGGCAAACGAGTTGTGTCTATACAGCCTACATACAAGGAGAAGTGTTACTGGTTCTTTAAAAAAGGAAGTCCTCATTTATAAATTTTTCAGTACACTAAAAGTTCTCCAACATTACTTTCACCATGAGATTTAGAATCTGCAGAATAGCCTAGTGTTCTGATAATCCACAGCATGGAATGGAGAGCGAGCGGGAGGGTGACACACAAGTGTTCAATTTATATGGTGCAATGTCATCTTCATACACAAGCAGATTAGTTTGTGGTTTGCAAGCAATAGATTAAAGTGTACCTTGGACTTTAGTATGCAAGTAAAATGGTAATAGAAGCAGTGAATGATGTGTCCCAGCAGCTAAACTAAAAGGTTCCAGAAGCTCGGTACTCACGTCAGATGGAGATCGGTTTGACCAAGAACAGTCAAGTTTCTCCTTAGCTGACGTTACTGATATAGCCATGAAAGAACCCCACTTGGCAGTCATGCACAAGTACTATTCCTTACCACAAGAGGCAGTTCTAGATCTCAGAGAAAAGGGAAATTGATAGATATTTCCTATCACTATATTATAATCACAGAAATGTAGGGAGGTGTTTAAAATACAACAGTCCAGCAGAGAACCTTGCAATTGTGTATTTTGTTAAAGAGGGCCTCTGCCCAAATTCACAGAATCAGTACACACAAGCTTTGGTACTTTATACACAATTAGCATTTATTATGTGCGGATCTAACTTAAGCCACATTAATAAAATGATTAACATAATGCATCTCTCTGCAATTATACATTTTAACAGAGTGATGCAAAAAACCCTAAATATTCAGATTTTCTTTTGCTTCTTTAGAGCTCTCTACCTACCTTGCAGAATATTACTATGCTGTACACTGTAAAGTCATTTAAAAAAAAAATATATTTTTTTTATTGCAGATTTACAAACAAAACAGTGAATTGGGCGACCTTCCCGCCCCTGAGCATCAAAAGACACAAGACCAGAACAAAATATCACACAGCCGTCCAGCCCACATCCCGGAGGCTGGGCGGCGTACGTGTCCAGTCCTTATAAGATGTCCAGGAAGCCACCTCAGAGGTGTTCAGTCAACGACACAATTTGGTATTTGCTTTTCCAAAAACTTTAACAAACCCCCTCCCTCGTACCCCCATCCGACTACAGCTTCTCACCAGTTAAGAGCAATACCATCAGCAACACAATCCGCACCTTGCAGTCATACTGCCTAATCTCCCCGTGTCAGGGCTCCTAAGCGTCCGTTGGGTACCAATCTATGGGTCAACCGGAGCCCCGGTCTACGGGCGTTCTCCCTTTGTCCACATCCAAGTCTCTCTGTTGCCGGTGTCCCTCCACTTCCTGCATCGGACCCCTGCTAACCCTCCCATTGGCCCTCCCCCCAACTGCTGCTGATGTGGGCAATAAACACCTACTAACTCAAGAATGTGCTACCTATGGGGCTACATATCCACTCCTTCATGTCCTATGGAGCCCTCTGCCCGGCTCATTCCTTAAACTTCCTCCTCTGTCAGGTGGTCCTTCAGGGCCTGCACTATTGCCTCCCAGGCCCTCGCCATCTCCAGACCCTTATCATCCGCTGTCCGAGTGGCCTGCCTCAGCATAACCACACCCTCGCATCTGGCCCATTTCTGCAGCTAATTCATCCACCTCCTGAATGAGGGGCCTTCCTTTGACTTCCAGTGCCAGGTGATCTCCCTCTGTGCCAGTATAAGCCAGAGGTCAATAAATTTACTGGTGAGTTTCGTTTTGGGCGTGTGGGGAAACCAAAGCAGCAGACATGCTGCCATGTCATATTCAACTTGTCGATCTGTAACTGCATTAAGGAGCTCCCCCACCTCCACCCAATACGTCCCCAATTTCGGGCACCCCACAGTATATGGTCCAGCTCTACCTCCAGCGCCAAGCATCTCGGGCATGCCGCGTCCTGCACTTGGAAAAACATCTGTAGTTTCCCCGAGGTCAAATAGGCCCTGTGGAGAATAAAAAAAATGCACCTGCTGAAAGCGGGCATTTCTGCACCCCTTCCACGTCCTTCCCAGAATCTGGCCCCAGACCGTGTCTGGTATGGTTTTCCCTATGCTCTCTTCCCATTTCTCTTTCAGGGCCGTAAGCAGCTCCAGCCCCTCCCGCAACATTCTAGAGTGGAGGCAAGTAACCGCCTTGATCGTACCCGCGGCCATCACCACATACTGACAGGCCATAGTCGTGTCAGGCTCCGCCAATCCTCCTCTCCAGTGTTTCTGCATTGCTGCCACTATTGCCGCATGCAACAGGTAACTTCCAGCAGGTAGTCCAAACTGCTCCTGAAGTGCTCCGAAGGGGACCAAGACCCTATCAGTATACAGGTCTCCCACCACCTGAAGGCCCAAATCCTCCCATTCCATTAAAGGAGACCAGTCTCCCCCATGTGGCAGCGCTGTCAGCATCCCCAGAGGGATCTCCGGCGCATAGGGGCGGGCTGCTTTCGCTCTTTAAGCTCCTATGCCAGCATAGCTGCAGTGTCCTTTCCTCCATAGTCAAGCCTCTCAACTCTAATTTCTGCTGCATGATCATATAAGATAAAAAGTGTCTTTGAATGCCTGTTCCTCCAACTTGATCCGGTCTCCGGAATTCCCTAGAGACGTGTTGGGTTAGCACCTGTAACTGTGCCGCCAGGTAGTACAGCTCAAAGTCAGGGACCACCATCCCTCCTTCAAGCTTAGGTCTCAGTGTGTTCAGTGCCACCCTGCGCCTCCCATGGCCACAGAGAAAGTCAATAATCATCGTCCTAAGTTCTTTAAAAAACCGTTGGGGGATCCACACCGGCAAGGTGCGAAAATAGTAGAGCACCCTGGGCAAGGCCACAATCTTTAGCAGTGCCACCCCGGCCCTGTACCGAAAGTGGGAGAGACGCCCAGAAAGTCATGCAGCCCCTCAAGGCCCTAATGCCTGTACACTGTTAAGTCATGTAGTGTAGAACATCCTCTTGCATACCTGATGTGGCCACGAAGGTTTTGCGCCAAGTTCCCAGATAGGCAGCATGTTCTTCAGCATTGGTTTATACTGTCCTGTCTCCAACTTGCTTGGTCTCATTCCCTCTACAGATTTGGTATGGAGCTAGTGGGGACTCGCTTACTTGGGGTCTCATTTTCCAGCCAAGCACATGGTTTGTTTTCATTTGAAGCATTCAGAAATATTAGTGTAAATTACTCTCAGGACCAATATAGCTGAGAAACCAAAGCCTCAAAAAGGTCAGTTTTCAGGAAAGATTAACCAATAACTGCAAACAACTGAAACACAGGACTGCAAAGAAAATTGAAAAATCCCCCTTCTGCTCAAGCAGCACAATGAAGAGAACTGCATTTTTTTCCAGACATCAATTCAAGGCCCAGTACTAATTAAACAAATTGCACAATCACAGACCCATTTAACAGGTCTGTGATTGTGCAAAGGTCTGTATTAAAAACCTCATAACAAATGAGAATGCCACGTTTCATAATGAGGAGTCACGGGACAAGTCTACAGGGGAGAGAAGGGAAACCCTAAGCAAAACCATCCAAAACAGCGAAGCAGAAACAATAGCACCTCAGTCATGTAGCAAAGCAGTCTCCGCAGGACACAGACGGAAGTGCAAAGAAGCACTGTAAGCCTTAGTCGGGTTGTGAATCTCCAATTAAACTCTGGCATTCAGAGGACGTGGAGTCTTGTCACTTGTAAAATCTCGTGCAAGATCTTAGGCACCGCTGACAGAGCTCACAGAAACTTGAAATTCATTAAGTATATGATTCTTTGAAGAGGGCAACAAAAATAATGGAACATATGGGGGCCAAGACATTTCAGAATGAAGGAGAATACAGTATGATTAACTACGAGTACACTGCCTCATGGCCCATATTGCTCCTGATTAGAATCATTACCAATGGGTCTGAATGGTAATAGTGATTGCTCGCAAGACTATATACTTATGTATGGTTATACATTTGATCAATAGGCAGATGGCGCCCAAAAAAATCATTTACTACCATTCTCTCCAATGTTCGATGAACTAGCACAAACCACATAACATCCAGAACACATCAGGGGTTACATTAATTATGCAAAACAGTTTAAATCTGTTAAACTGCGACAATGTAGCATTATGTAACAAACCAGAACTACCAACTAAAAAATCTTAAATGGAAACAAAAAAATAAAAACACAATTTGCGCACAATAAACTTAAATTCTGCAGCGGAGAGAATCCCCCTTGGTCTGAAAATTATTCAACACTTCTGGTTGTCTTGGCTTTGCCCAATGTAGCACAGCTCATTGCTTTTGTCCTATGCAGCACAGACTCTTCCTACACTGCAGCTCTGGGAAAGGTAATGGCGTAGAAATGGTTTATTCATTTTATTCCTTAAACCCTTTTCCTCCGAATGGTTAGCATGAGTTTTGCCTCACTGACCCAGAAAAATCTTTCAGCTCAGAAGATTCAAAATTTAGCAGATCTTAGCACTTCCTCCAGTAACATTTTGCAATCTCTTCTGGTCTTTAGGTTCCAACAGCATTCTGATTTCCAAGTGGTGAAATCCTGGAGTTATTACAGTTACCCAGCATAGATTGGTGGCAACCATAAGGCAACTGCCGTGTGAGAATGTAATACTATCAACTCTGTTTCAACATGGCAGAAAGCAGTGGGTGGTCAGGTTAGTTATGCGGGCACCTTATGCCCCCCCCCCCGGTATTTCTCACATACATTCAATCAATTTCTCTTGAAAGTGGGTTATCAGATCCATATACACTAATAATGTTTTGCTTTTACCCCTCACGTAGGCCACCAAATACTTAAAAGCACTCAAGTGGACTACCTTCTTACAAGCCATTAACAAAAAGCTGACCACTGTTTCACGTTGATAACTTGGCTACCTTATTTCATGAGAAATAGATTATACAATATAGTAGCCCCCAGTTGCCAGTTTTCCCCTGCTCCATGTAACAGCAAGACAACATTTCTCAATCCACATTTACCCCTTTGACAGTTCTCCGAATTGTTGTTGAAAATGAAGTTTCCTCCTTACTGTGGAGTTCTGGGCAGAAATAATGCTCTGGAGTTTGTGGTTACGTTTCCGAATTGCTTAATTGTGGAGCAAAACAATAAAAAAAAGGGTCTGCGTCCTGTTGCTGTGTCGGGGTTGTAATGTCTTACTTTTCTCTTCTTTTAGAGATCTTTGTGGTTTCGTAACAAATGTTCCATCAAATTTCTTTTGGAAAAATCTAGAAACGTATAGATTGGTTTCCTACTTCTATCGATTTCCCTTTTCTAGCACTTTTCTGCCCTTCCTTCATGCTGCTACTCAGTGATATAGGGGTCAAGGAAAGATAGAGCGCAGGAGTACAAGAAAAGATGGACCCTTTTCCCAGAACGTTTGGTGTAGTAGGTCCTCCAAGTTGAGCCTACACTTACTCTACTATCCCAGCGTCTTACTGGTCAAGTGAGATCCGTTATACTAAAGTCAGTTATCGCAAAGGAGTCAATTACAGCCTGGTAAAAGAAACCGAATGGCATCAGAACAGCAGTCTCATGAGCGGAACGGAAAGAATGTTTTAATTAATTGCCCAGCCCAATCCCTTCTGCTGGCACTGTAGAACTCACTCGGGTAGAGGGACAAATGGTTCTAGTCAGTGGCATCCACCACTCTTCTGACCACGTCTGTTTCCCACTTGCCTCCATCTTCTCCCTCTGTTCCGGCTTACTCATTCTGGAAAACTACTTCACCCTAGGCTGTTGTCATAAACCCCCTTTCAACAGCATTCGCCCGCTCTAGTCTTTCCTGTCGGTGTATTCCTTCACCTCCTGTTCCTTTGTTGCTTCCTCCTTAAGAGCCCTGCCCTCACCTGCCAAGATGAATCCTTAGTTTCCGCAGACATTGTGTCCTTCTCTCCACCTTCCCCTCTACCCGTTGTAGTCCTTATCCATTCTGTTTCTAGGGTGCCTCCGACCACACGGGAAGACACCACAGGATTGTTAGCACCCTGAACAGTAAGTTCTTCCTTTCAACCTCCAGTCTTCCCTCACATGTATTTCTTTAAACGCTTCTCTAGATGATGGGTGCACAATCACCTTAAATTCCTTGGCATTACCTATGGTCTGACAGATTCTTGCATTCATAATCAATGCCTGCTTTTGTGGCTTTGTCTCTAGTAAATAGTAAGAGTGGTTTCTTAAACCTCTTTCAAAGAGAAACAAAATTGATTCCATGTTGCAATCCAATTACTTACCAATAATACGCTTGCTGGAATTTACTAAAATTGATAAGTTTCTTGTGCACCGGCTTTAACCACCCTGAAGACTTCCTTATTTAAGCTACAAGACATTAGACCTAAAATACAAAACAAATGGGTTTCAGGCCTGATCTGGTATTGGAAACTTCTCTGGTGGTTGCATTGAACAATCCCAGACAAGCAAGCAGCTCCACCGCTAAGGTGGGGAGAGTCACCCAACTGCTCTGTGAGCAGGATAAAAAGGGAAAAAAAATGCATTATTTTATTTTTCCTTTCTTGATCATCTGGTATGGGGCGGGGCTGGCTTAGACGCAAGCAGGGTGAGGAGTGGTGAGCATGATGGTTTGGCCGGCCATCTTTGCCCGGCCCAACAGTCATGCGGACTTGGCATGTGCTCTACCAGGCTGTACTGCACACACTGGTGGAGAACATGCCCAGCCTCCCAGTCCTGAGCACGACCATGGCACTCAGACCAATCAACGCTCCCATGAGCGTCGCGATTGGCTAGGGGAGTATGAAAACCTGGGTACTTCCTGTTCCTGCCCCTGGAGTCCTGGAAGTGAGCAAAGAGGAACGAGAGGCTGCAGCTGGAAGGCAGGCGAGTTAAAAAAATGTTTTCATCCCTACCTCCTTCCAGCCACCCGCAACCTGAACCCCCACTGCCATTAAGTGGCAGCTGCAACAGAAGACAAGATCTTAGTCACTGCACTCCCATCTCTATCATCTTGCTCTACTTGTTTGTTTCTTTTGATCCGGTTGACTATCTTCTTGCAGCACACTGAGAGGGTAGGCTTGCAAGGTTGAGTTGGGCTTTAGTTTTCCACCTTACTATAAATCAGAAGTCAGTCTTTGGCATTTCCTCCTTTCTTCGCTACTCACGAAGCCCTTGAAGTGTTCTTGATTTCACCACCTCTTTTAAAACATCCACCTATGCCCTTTAGCCAAGATCATATGGGCATTTTGGAGTCAAAGTCATTTCTTACTGACACCCAATTGATTCATTCTGAGAATTGATAAGCTGCTTGCTAAATTCAAGATTGAAAGCCCGGATAGCGGTCTGCCATCCTGAACAGGATCAATAGCAACTTCAACAAAGAAAATTTGTGTTGCTTTGAAAAAGCTGTCCTGGTCCCCTTCCTTCAGGTCTGCTTCTAGTGTTCTGCCCGCCCCCCTCCCCCCCGCCCCCAAACTAACAATTGAGGTGAAAACCGACATCTGACTTGATAAAGTTCAATACTGACTGCCACTCACGTAAAGTCTGTATTTACTTCCCGATTAACATTGCGAGGATGGTTAGTTTGTTTATTGTTCTCCATTTGACGAACCTTATTTCTAGACTTCATTAAATTAATGTCTGCTCCCTTTGTCTTCCAGAACCTATCGGTAAGGTATCGGAAGTTTAGAATATGCCAGTTCAGCGGATCTCAAATTTCAGGAAATTCAGCAGGGTCAAAGAGGCTGAATACAATTTACACTACCTGCCAATCTTCTGACAGGACTCAAAAGGGACTTGGGGCCAGATGTAGGAAGACAAATACCGGTTGGTAACAACCGATTTCGGCCGTTACTGACCAGTATTTGGAGTTTTGGATGTAGGGGTATGTTAAAATACAGATTCTGTAATTTTATCGAATCGATAAAATACTGAATCGGTATAATTACCGAATTTGTATTTTGACATGTAGGTAGCACTGTAATCAGTGCTACAGGGGTTTAAGAATTCTTAATTTACCACCAACTAGAAGTTGGTGGTAAATAATGAAAACCCTTTAAAAAGCATTTATTTTTCTTTTTAAACAGTGCCATGTTGCAGACATACATGCCCTAAGGGCATGTATGTCTGCAACATGTGCACCCATGCACAATTGAGGGGTGCAACAGGGTGTCAAAGTGACACCCTGCCACCCTTCAATGTTTTCCCCAATTACCGAATCGGTATTTACCGATTCGGTAATTGACATTCATTCCTATGGGCCTCCAGGCCCATAGGAATGAATGGCAATTACCGAATCATACCGATTCGGTAATTAAATCGGTAAAATTACCTACATCCCGATTGCCAGTTCTTAAATACCGAATCGGTATGATTCGGTATTTAAGAATCGGTAATCTGGGATTACCAACATCTGGCCCTTTGTTTTGCGCATGCATTTACAAATCAATTTTAAAAATCAGTAGTATTTTTTAAAATTTATTTTAACTTACTTTAATTACAAAAACTATATAACCATAATTAAACTCTCCTCTAAACCTTAAACCCTCAAGATAACTATTTAAATATTACGCAAATAATAAACTTTAATCAGTTCAAACATTCATTTTTATCTATTTGAATTAACTTACATTTAATTACTAAACTACCATAAATTAGCTTTACTTAAATTTAGAACACTTCGAAATTAAACCCCAATTGAAAGATCTATATATAGACAGACATTTCTATATATAGACATTACACACACATTCTCTCTCCCCCCCCCCCCCCGGCGACTATAGCACCAGAGTAGTTATAAAGGTCTGGCTTTTCAAAGGAAAGGCATTTTTTTTCTAAATTTTGGCACAGTACAAAAAAATAGGAAAATGTACTCCGATACTGAAGATTAAAAAAATTACACTAAGTATGGCAGCAAGTTAGAACTTTACTCAGAGGGGTTCAATTAATGCTGGAACAGTGATAAATGGACCGTTTGTGTCCAGAAATGCTCAGATTGGCAAATGTAAAGGGAATTGGCCATTTCAGGTTGGCTAGTCTCAATACAAAGAACATTGTGGCAGCCATTACTGATCCAAGGGACACGGTCCTGGTGTTGCGAAAAAAAATGACAAAAACAAAGGGGTAGGGCGAGTACACGGATTCCCTGTGGCATTTGGAAAGGTGTTCTAAACACCTCCATCCCCACCCCTTTGATTGGTTGGGCAATACATGGACAAACCTTTGTTGCAGCCGTTATAGGATGCTAGGACATGGTCCCCACTGAAGTGCACAGTAATAAAAGTGTTTGAGGGTCACAAAAAAGTACATATGAAGTGCAATAAGATTTTAGTCGATCTAAATTGTCTGTCAAATGTACCATACAAAAGTTAGGAATTCGGGTGTCTTTGAAGCGGTTCCTCTGCTGGGGTTTTATGAGCCATGTCTCAAAGAAAACTTCATTGTTTCATCCTTGAAGTTATGAAAAGTGCAGCGGAAGCTAAAATGAGAACTCGTTTTCATAGGTTTCGTTTCATATTATCTTCAGCCATGTGCGAAGGTTTAATATTCAAAGTAAGATGGACTGCCAACAGGAGCAGACTGTTGATTAAGCAGTGTTTTACTGCAGCTTCAGAGTGTTCTGAATAGATCACTAGCAATCTGTCTTTACGATAGTGTTGCACACCTGAACGCATTCATCTTGATGGAATAAAATAACCCTGGGCGTAGTTCGTGTAGTAGCGCTACGCGAAGTGCATTTTGCAAGCTACGCGAACTGCGTAGTGCGCTAGGAAAAAGCTGTTTGCACAGATTGCACAGTGCCGGATGCTTGTCCACACTGTGCAATCATCATTGCAAACCGCATCTTGCTCAGTGCAAGCGGTCGTTTTCTGCCGCTCAAGTAGATTTGTACTCGAGCGGCAGCTTCTCAACGCGGACTGGTAGTTTCTCATCGCGAGCGGTCGCGACCACTCAATGAGAAACCCGACGTCCTGCATTGAAAATCTTGCCTGGAGGTTTATTTTCCATGCTAGCAATCGGCAACTTGATGTTGCTGATCGCAAACTAGGAAAAAGTCTCGCGGGGTGTTATTTTGCTCGCAGTCGCCAACTTGACGTTGAGGACCACAAGCAAGCAACAAGCATTTGCAATGCAATAGGTCTCGCATTCGGAAAGTTTGAGCTGTTATTGTAAATGACAATTTTTTTATTTATGTTTTGTTTTTGAAAATGGCGAAATTAGCTGTGTCATTTACCATGCCAATAGTTATAACTTTCGCAAAATGTGACACCTATAGCATTTGTAATGCAATGTGTTGTATTTACAAGACTTTCATGTATTGATATTACAAATAACAATGGTTTTTATTTTTTTTAATAATTAATAGTTAAATAAAATTTATTGTAATTCATAATGGCAATAGCTTAAACTTTTGTAAATAACTTGTGAAGATTATGTTCAGTGTAATTTATTGTGACGAAAATCCAAGAACAGAAGTGAAATATTAATATCTTGTTACATTTGTAATAAAGCTTGAAACATTGAGAGAACATATTTGAACCAGGTGTTGTTGAATTGTTGCACAGATTGATGCTGTGGTGGCGCTGAGTGATGTGATGGCGAACGAGTGATGCTATGGCGTTCAGAGATGCTGTGGTAGCGCATAGTGATGTTGTGGTGCCCCTGAGTGATGCTGTGGTGGTGCTGAGTGATGCTGTATGCTATGTTATGTTATGTTTTGCTATCCTATGTTTTGCTATGTTTTGTAATGCTATGTTTTGTTATGCTATGTTTTGTTATGCTATGTTTTGCTATGCTATGTTATTCTATGCTATTTTTTGTTTTGTTTGGTATGCTATGCTTTTCTATGCTACGTTTTGTTGTGTTTTGTTAAGCTATGCTATGTTTAATTGTGTTTTGATATGTTTTGTTATGCTATGTGTTGTTGTGTTTTGTTATGCTATTTTTCGTTTTGCTATCCTATGCTTTGTTTGGTTGTGCTATGTTTTGTAGTGTTTTCTTACGCCATGCTATATTTTGTTGTGTTTTGCTATGCTACGCTATGTTTTGTTATGCTATACTAAGCTTTGTTATGTTATGTTTTGCTGTGCAATGCTAAACTTTGTTTTGTATTGCTATGTTGTGTTTTGCTATGCTATGTTGTGTTGTGTTTTGCTATGCTATGTTTTTTATGCTATGCTTTGTTGTTATGCTATGTTTTGTTGTGTTTTGTTATGCTATGCTATGCTTTGTTATACTATGCTATGTTTTGCTATGCTTTGTTATGTTATGCTTTCTTTTGTTGTGTTTTGCTATGTTTTGTTATGCTATGTTTTGTTTTGTTCTGTTCTTTTTTTTTTTTTTAAACCTTTATTGAGAGACACGTAGAAGTACAAGCGCAGGCCTACAACCACAGGGGCCGGCCGCAAAATCAGGAGATTCAAAAAGGAGCAACATCAATGTGTACGGCAGAATGAATACAGGATAGACGTGGAATAAAGTCGTTACACAGTAAGCGCCAGGATAAAAAAGGTTTCATTTTATGAGATATAGAGGAGGCAGCAGCCATATCTACCAGGGCGTCATGCAACATATACAGAAAAAGAGGGGGGGGGCGGAAGGGATACAGCCCCCCACGCAATCAAATAACCACAGTAGGGCGAGGCCCAGAGACATCTGACGCCCATCAAAGGTTCAAAAATAAAGGACAAATCATAGCAAACAAGTAAATGGGATGCCACATAGACAGCCCTCCCGCCCCGAAAAAGGAGAAAGTGCAGACAATTACGAAACGAAGGAGAAGAAACCAAGGGACATAGCCCACCCCCAGAAAAAGACAAAAAGGGGACCATAGAATAAAACAAACTAAAATAACAAACACCCCCCCCACCCTACATCACTGTAATGGCTATGGCCTACCCCACTAAACAGCGTGCCTGTCGCCCAGAGTCACCCGAAATATAGAAGAAAGAGAAAGGGAATAATAACGAAGAAAGAGAAAGGAGAAAGAGAGAGAAGGAGAGGAAAAAGAAGGAAGAGAGAGGAGAGGAGCCGGCGATCGAGATACAGAACACCACCCCACCCGCAACAACAGATCACTAATAGAGGTCAAAAAGGATACTGATAAAAGCCTACACAAAGGATGGAGACAGGAACTGTCCAAATAATGAGGCCCGCAGATGCCATTTAACAAAACAAAAGTCCCGCAGGCACCCAGGCACGATCACCCCTGTCCACTTCTATGAAGAGCAGAGCTGCCATACCCCGCCACAACCAAGAAACAGCATGATACAGCGGGTCCATACCAGTCAGGGAAAGCAAGTGGGATCTTCGCGGAACACCGTCCCGGCCAACAAGAAGCAACCAGGAAAACTCGGCAGCAGTCAGAATGCAAAAGCACCCCAAATATCCATGTGGCCAAGCACAAAATCTGGGCTGTCCAGCACGAAGCAAAGAAATCAGGATGTAGGAAACACTGCAGCATCGGCACCGGGTCCACTTGATCCCATAGAATCGAACACCCAGCCGGAGATCCCAGCACAGCAGCTGAAGAAGTCTCAACAATACCAACTCGGGGAGACGACACCGCGTCACAAAATGGCGGAGCAACCATGGCGGCGACCCGCAACTCCAAGTCCCGGCATTTCAAGGACAGGTCGATCCGCAGAGCAGCCAGGGCAAACAAGACAGCACTCCGTGTAGGGGCCGCCCGAATCAAACGAGGTCTGGGGAGAGCAAATGCAGCAACGTCCCTGTCTTCAGGAGGAAGACACTCCGAGGGGCCATCCGCCATCTTGATCACATCGCCCGCCGCCATTGTCGCATCCGCCTCGAAGTCCACCAGGAGCGCCGGAGGCCCTAGGACACAGCCGATCCGCGGCGGATGGCGCTCGGCGGAGAAAGGAGAGTCACCAGAAGAACGGGCGTGCTCCCCACAACACTCGGGGGAGTCCTGCACCGGATCCCAGGCGGGACAATCAACAGGAGTGGGCTTCTCACCCGATGGGTGCCGGACAGCGCGGCCTCTCCTCCTCGGGCCAGCAGGCAATCGGGCATGCGGGGTGGCCCACCATCGGGGGTGGGTCCGCTCGGGCGCTTCCGGCTCGCGGCTCTCAGGCTCCCACCATCGGGTCTCTCCACCGGTTCCGGACCGCCGGCACTTCGAACACCTCCGGGCAGGCACAGCACTCGGGGCCCCGGCGTCAGGGCCGGGAAGGCCAGCAAGGCGACAATGGCAGAACGCAGAAACCACTGCATGCCAGAGCCCCGGAAAAGGACGGTAAGTGAAGGCTCTTCCTTGGTAACCGAATTCGGAACACCCCGAACAGGATTGAAGACAGGATAGGTGGCGGGGAGGAAGGGATCTCGGAGCGAGGCGTTTATGCGACTGTTCCGATCGCCATCTTGGCTCCTCCCCCTGTTCTGTTTTGTTCTGTTTTGTTATACTATGCTAAGTTTTGTTTTGCCATGCTTTGTTATGCCATGCTATGCGTTTTTTGTTATGCTATGTTTTGTTATGCTGTGCTATGCTTTGTTGTGTTTTGTTATGCTGTGCTATGCTTTGTTGTGTTTTGCTGTGCTATGTTTCGCTATCCTAAGCTTTGTTTTGTTATGCTATGCTATGTTTTGCTATCCTATGCTTTTTTTGTTATGCTATGCTATGTTTTGTTATGCTATGCTATGTTTTGTTATGCTATGCTGGTGAGGGTGAGTGAGGGTGTGTGAGGGTGGTTGAGAGGGTGTGTGAGGGTGAAGGTGAGAGGGGGTGAGGGTGGATGAGAGGGTGAGGGGGTGAGGAGATGTTGAGGGTGGGTGTGAGGGTGTGTTAGGGTGTGTTAGGGTGAGGGGGTGTTAGGGTGAGGGTGTGAGGGTGTGAGGGTGTGAGGGTTTAGTCCAGATGGCATGTATGCTCCATACATAGGTTGTCCCCAACTGCCCGCCGCATATCCCTCCCGCCAACCGATCTAATCCAGGCACATACATGCATTCAAGAAAGCAATTCTGTAGGGGGTAACGAAGTAGGAGAGTGTGGTGCAAAGAGTATTTATCCCACACCAGCCAGAATAATGCCCTGTTCAACTTGAGTCGGCAGTTGGGCGGCTAGCCAGAGTGTAAGTCCTGAAAGGCCCCCAAATGTCCTTTGGCCGCGAGGATCGAGGCAATGTGGTGGAGCCTCTGGACATTGGCGAAGATGGTGCTGGACCCTAGGTACTTTCAGCTTATGGACTAGTTGTCGCAGCTGACCCCACATGAGAAGTTTATTTGGTTCTGAAAAGTTTAGTGCTCTGAAGTGGACATATACTTAAGGCCAGTCCTTTCAAAATAGACTAAATAAATAAAATAAGCATTAACACTTGAAATCAACTTCTGAAACTTCTTCAAAAGGAAGACCGTTCAAAAGTTTATCCAATGCAGAAGAAAGTTATTTTAGTGGTATACTTCCTCCTATGGCTCCTGACTGGGCTATAATATGGCTCTTCAGTTATTGGCATATTCTGGGAGTTCCAAAAAAGTCGAAAATTTACAGTTGTGCATAGGAGAACATGTATGGGTGTACATAAATGATTTTCTTTCTCCAATAGAGCCTCCTGTATCTGCACTGTCTTGCACCCTCTTGAAGACGTTTGTGCAGAAACCACGAGGTTGCTACTCACTTTGCAATGTAACAGTGTCCAAGTTAGAGGGGCAGAACGTGCAGTCAGTATTCCACAGAGTTGAAACAATGCTGTTGCCCATTCAATAACGTTTAGCAATGTGTTGACTTTTGGTGATCTCACATATGTTCACCCACGTGACTTTGCTTCAATGGGAATCTCGAGTGGCATTCGAAACTTTGAGCACATTTCGGAAGTGTTTAAACGACATATACATGAGCCCATTAATTACTTCTCACTTTATCGTCACCCCGCGCGCAGTGGGTACTTCCGGGCAGCCTACACATCCCATATGGCGACTTCTGTCCACACATCAGTTACTCTCGTCATGACACGCCCAACATCTGCCCTCCCGTCATTATCGCCTGCTGATATTACCCCGCCCTGCTGCAGTGATCGGCTTCACAAAACATCTCACAACCAGCAAAGCTTCAACACTATCACCTGCCCCGCGGCGCTTACCGCCTCGCAGTGACAAGTGCTAACATCCACAGTCTCGGAGATCACTGAAACCCTCTCCAGCCTGAGCCCGATGAAGCCCGGGCTCTCTCCCCGTCACACCGACCCAACTTTGGATTCTGCTTCCACCTCAACGTCAGCCCCAGATAACACCTAGGCCGCGCCCGTGCACGCGCCCTGGGCGTACTGACGTCAGCGCCGTAGTAGACCAGAAGAAGAAACAAGCGTGAGGGAAGCCCCGCGTATGGTGATGCACTGAAGAAAACACCAGAGGAGTGCGGAGCCTGTAGAGCACAGCGAGGCGACGTGACAAAAGAGCACGGTGAGTGGAGGGGGGATATGTGCGCGTGTCTGTGCGCGCGTGTCTGTGCGCGCGAGAGCCCGTGGGGGGGGGGGGGGGGGGGTACGCGCGTGTGTCTGTGTGCGCGGAGGTCTGTTTAGGGGGGGTGCGTGTGTGTATGCAGTGTGTGCCTGTGTATGCGTGTGGCTGTGTATGTGCGCATGCGTGAGTGTGTTTGCGCATGGGTATATGAGGCTCTAGAGGGGCACGGCGCCGTGCATGCCCACGAGGTCAAATCTGCGCTCGTGCCCCTCTCGTGTCTACATTCCCAAATATGGGCAACAATAGGTCTCGAGCAGACTCTGCTCGACCTAAAAACTGCCCCCTACGCTACATGTTTTGCACTGTGCTACATGCAATTCGCATAGCCCGTAGTTGCGCACACTACGCACACTCCGCGAGCATAGCATAGTCCTACGCAGAGGGTTAGAATCAAACCTGTGAAATAGAATGCATGTCCTACAGTGTATACTGCAGCACATTCACAAAAGGAGAGGGGTTCTATGTCCGATAATATGCTTTGTGTCCAAAACAAAAAGCTAAAATGAGGAAACCTCTGTAAATGCTGGAGTATCTTCCATGTAAATAAATAAACAGTAAGCTGAATGGAGCCTACTTCCCACACCACCCTGTCCATTCATTTCTCAATTTTTTCGACTGCAGCTTCACCACAATGTTCTAATAAAACTGGAGCGTCAACGTTCTAAATTTGACGAAAGTGTGGTACAACTGAAAGACATCTTGATCGGATTCAGGCTATAAAATAGAAAGCAATTCCTTTCAAAATGAACAAAATGAGGGGGTAATTGTCAGAAATTATGGCTAGTGCTCTAAAAACCTAAAATTACCTTTTCCAGGAGTTCTCAAATACCTTCCTGATATCCAGGTCAGTAAAACATTCTGACAGGCAGATTGAAATGAACTTCAAATACCAGCTAATTGTGGGCTAGCTCTAGTTATCAACTGAAGCTTCAGAGTTCTAATGAACAACTACAATGCTATCATTTTATTTGCAAGACAAAAGTGATACTACTGAATACACTTTTGTTGGAATAGAAGCTGTTGACTCTAAAGCCTATCCTGATGAATAGGCGGAAGAAAATTAGCAGTGAGATGGTAAAGCAGGTATGAAAACCGAGGTTACAAATCTAAATGAATGTCTGGGTTTAAGCAATTTGACCATGTATTTTTAAAGGAGCTAAAGATAGTTAAAAAGGGAAAGGTCTGGGAAAGAACTTCCCCTTTCCACATCTGTTTACTCAACTTATATGTTAGAAATCTTACCTTTCTGCAGGGTCCCCCTGAATTTGTCGCCTTTTTTACTGAACACTATTTTTGCCTTTTTTACTGAACACCATTTTTGCGGCTATAGAATCCTGTGCACTTTAACCATGCTAACTAATGGTAAGATGCTTGGGTGCCTTATTTCAAAATGGTACAATTGGTATACTCTTAATTGGCATATTTACCTTATCTAAAAAGTCCCAAGTGTGTGGTACTTCAAGTATATCCACAGCCTGCAAGTTACATGTCACCAGTGGGCAGAGGCAACACATTGTGCCACCCAATGCAGTGACAGTACAAACATTACTGCAGGCCTGCCGTGTATTATGTTTAAACTACAAATTAGATCTCTCAAAATGACTTTTTGAAGGCCGAAAACCCTCTTTAAATATTAATGAGTCACCATTGAGTAAGCCTGCTCATTTAGACAGGGTGCATAATATTTAAAAGTAGCACATGTTATGGTAAGTGTTGAACATTTCATTACAGTGGCTTGTGAATCTGATCTACTAGGAGCGGCAAATACAATAAAATCAGTACCTCACAGCCTACCCCAATAAATATTTTGCTGAAAGGAGGAGAGGCCATATCCGCTGCCTTGACAGCCTTATGCTTCTCTCTGGAGGTGAGCTGTGTTCCCAATGCATGGCAACATGCCATCATTCGGCCTTCATTAAAGAAAAATAGCTTCCTTAAACCCTGATAATCAAGAAAACTAAAGGCCTATTTCCTTGCTTTCGAGGATAAGCAAAATTATAGAGAAGCTCTTAAATGGCTCTCAAGACTTTGGGAAACCAATATTCTGTTCCATCATACATAAACGGGCTTTCGTCAAGGCTGCAGTGTGGAGAGTGCTCTGCTGTTGGCCAACGAGGACCTAAAAAAGGACTCTTGACCATATTGTATGCTGCACTCACTTATCAACTTGAGTGTAGCTTTCAACAGTCTGACACGCCCTTGAGCGAAAAATTTGAAGCTCAAAGGATCTCTGGGGTAGCTTTAAAATGGCTAATGGCATTTGTGGCAAACAGAAGTTTTCAAATGAGTGAAGGGCCTTTGTAAGCAATTCACAAACTTGTGTTGAGTACCACAGGGTTCTTCCATATGTCCGTCTTCTTGGATATCATCGGTTCCCATGGCTTCACAATGGCAGAGGTGTTGGGCAACAAACCCTCGCTTTAGGACCAACTCTTCTGGCTCCCTTGTTTGGGAGAGCCTCCCCTTCCTAAACGTAGAGTAAGGAGCCTTCGTGTCACCGTGGATAAGGAGCTGACCATGTTCTCCCAAGCTAAGAAGGGATCAGGCACATCCTTTGGGCTGTTAATATCCCTTAGGAAAATGCTTAGATGGCTTACTTTGGATCGTCAGAGGATGGCGGTTCAAGGCTTAAAACTCACAACTGGACTATGGTAATTCGCTGTATTTGGGTAGCCCAGCATTTGATTTAAAAAAAACTGGAGGTTATTCAAAATATGTTAGCACAAGCATTAATAAGGGTGCTGAAAAGTAACTCCGCACATCTGGCACTCGCAGAACTTCACTGGCTGCGGAAAGAATAAATTCAAATCCCTTTGCATTGCCCATAGGCTTAAATATTCCTCAGGCACAAATATTCAGCATCTTATCACTCCACACATGGCAAGACAGTGTTGAGATCAAACTGTCTCACATTTCTTGACGTCCCAAGAATTGAGAGCAAGAGGAGGAGGTCGCTCATTTGCGTACCTCACTGCCAAATTGTGGAATACTCTCCCTGTTCGGCTCAAGTCCCAAAAAAAAATCTGTTACATTTTAGGAAGCAACTCAAAACTGATCTTTTTACATAACTATTGGATAACCTCTTCACATACATCTGTGTCTGTTAGCTCTATCAGTGCTGGAAGTCATTTTAAGGGCTATCATTAAACTGGATATTGTTGACCTACTAAGGTCGAATTTTGACCATTACAGAAAAGATATCTTCTGCCCAACTAAACCCGCTTGAGACAATGCAAAATTGGCCTGATAAAGGGCCACTGAATTCTGCTGCCAGACTCCTCACAGTCCCAAGAAAACATGACCACATCACACCTGGTCTAATCCAACTCAACTGGCTGTCTCGCGATGCAAGGATCAGGTACAAGATAGCTTGCTTGACACACGAACTGCATCAGAACATGCAAACGTACCTGGCAAATAAACTTGAGCTATTGGGTAGGAATCACGCCCCAAGAAGTTCAAACATGCTATTGCTGAACCCACCAAAGTCCAAAAAGAAAAAACCTACAATCAAGCCTTCTCCAGTCTTGCTCCAAGAATATGGAATGCTCTCCCAAACAAAATCCGATTAAACCGGCCCTTCTGATCCATGCCCACTGCACATCTTCCATAGGGCCGCCACAGCCATCGCACCCGAGCTAAGTCGAACCATCAACTGCTCCCTAGACACCGCCACATTCCCCAAAATCTTGAAGCGCACCAAAGTCAACCTCCTCCTGAAGAAACCCTCCGCAGAACTGTCAGGCCTCAAGAACTTCACGCCCATCTCCCTCAAGCACTAGTCACCAGCAGACTAGACTACGGACACGCCCTCTATGCCAGAATCAACCTAAAAGTCCTATGCAAACTCCAGACTGTCCAGAACGCTGCAGCCAGACCAATCCTTGACATCCCACGGCACAACCACATCACCTCCGCAACTTCCCCTGGCTCCCTATGGAAAGAAGAATAACTTTCAAACGGCTCACGCACGCCTACAAGGCCCTCAACATCTACCTCAAAACCTCAAAGCCCGCCCCTCCATCCATGCCTCCAAAAGAAACCTCCACTCAGCCAGACTCTCCCTAGTCACCGTCCCACGCTTCACGACCAGAGCAGGTGGAAGGTCCTTCTCCTACCTCGCAACAAAGACCTGAAACGATCTCTCCCTTCACCTCTGGCAAAGCAGAACACTGCAACAAATTCAGGGAGGACCTAAAGACCAGCCTCCTCAAATGACCACAACGGAGCTGCGTACACCCACATCTCAGCACCTTGTGACCCTTGCGGGTGAGTAGTGCGCTCTACAAAACGCTCATTGATTGACCCCCCTCGAACTCCGCATTCAAAAATAGTCAAACGATTGCTCCTTCCGACAAAAGGAGTGTAGCCATACAAACTATCTGAAATGACCTTTAAGTCGTGCCCTCCCTTATCTACTTTGCAATGTGCATCTTGAGCTAAATGCTTAAATACCTTTACATATCTGCAATACGCATCTGCTGTATCCGCGTATTTACTACAGTATTGGAACTTTCATAGATTCACATGCTTGAATCATTCCCAGAAGTCATGATGGGAGTTAACGGTATTTTGAAAAGTAGTAGTAATAAACTTAGTGATAATACACAAATAGGTATGGACCAAAGAAGGCCTAGGCCTCTGTTTAATAACCTATCCTAGTCCTTCTAAAGTAAAGAACCACATTCTTGTCTCAACCAATCAGCACTAATCACTCTCTAGAACACTCCTGAAGGAAGCTCAGAACCTCAGATTTTCTACCGCACGTTGTACTAGGGAGTCTCTGAGCTCTGCTCAGTTTGTCATCAAGAAAGAATTTGGGATTTCAACAGGAAGGTACAATCATATATAAATATTTTTTATATCATCTTCCTGCTTTTGTGGTTCCAAGTATATTGGACTATGTCTGACAAGGCTAGGAAGGCTCTTCAGAGAATGTGCCACTTGCCTGAAGAAAAGACTATGGATGATCCCCCACAAGGATTGCATTCACTGCCTATATCCTGCTCATAAGGCATCTGAAAGCAAAATCTGCTGTACCTTTTCGAATAAAAACCTTAGAGACAGAAGGAAGTCCTCACATCTGGCTTTAAAAGATAAAAACTAGATAAGACCCTGTGTCAGACTAAGTGACCAGTCTACATCTGCAAAAGCCTCTTCAAAAAGGGCAAGAGAGTCATCGCAGTATGATAAAGAACCTGCTAAAAAGTGCACCAAGAAGTCTTCTCCTGAGTCTTCCAATGAGAGCAAAGGATCTCAAAAGAACAGCCAAGGACTAGGACTGAACCAAAAAACACCTCCTACAGAACTTAAACTGACTTTCAAAAAACCAACTTCTTAAAGTCTGTCAGGAAGTTTTCAGTCAGTACGGAAAAGTACTTTGGCGCCATTGACAAGAGGATGCATATCAGGCACGTCAACGTAGACTACGTGTTTTATAGGCTGTGTTGTCGATGACGACCCTTACATCAGCTGCAAGGTCCAGTTTCAACCATTTCCTTAATATCTCACAAGGAGTCTGACGCACAGTCAAAGTTCTCGCCGTCGAAGCCGACTACATAGTCGACGTCGCCACTGTAGACAGAAAAACAGACAACACAACCAAAGGCGAGGTAATCACCGTTGAAGAGTGTTCCACCGTTGGACACAGCGCAGTAGACGAAAAAGAAGTCTCTGGCGTTGGCAAAGTCTCTGCAGTCGACGACCCTGCAGGTGTCGGTGAAGTCCCCTCCGTCGGAAAAGTCATAATCTGCATCGCCTACGCCGAGCACAGTCAAGGCTGTAGAAGTGAATACGCAGTTGTCAACAATAATCAAGGCAATAGTCGAAGACTGCATCTTTGAAACACACTACGCCAAAAAAGATTCTGGCATCAGAAATCATGCCTGAACACACATCACCCAGCAAAATTACTTCTCTTACCCCACACATCTTTTGGAGGAGGGAGAGTCTGAGGAAGGGGATGAAGATTAAGGTCCCTTTGGGGAGGCATATAGCCTTTCAGAATTACATGTCCAGTGCTAACCAGACGATGATGAAGAACATTTCTATAGTCAAGCTTATTTTACCCAGTCTGAACAAAATCATCAGTACCATGAGGAAAGGGTCAGAATGCCATCTGCATTAATGAATGAATTACAGTTTATGCTGCAAGACAACAGACCTCGCTTTCCGCCTTCTGACCCATCTATAATGCCTCCTCAAGTGACTTTGCCAGTGAGAGTTAGAGCTCCTACGGTCCTCAATCTGTTACACTCAAAGGACGAGTTTCTTCTGACAAGGAAGGGGAACTTCATGTTACAGCTCCTGGATGGGATGACTATAGGATGTCTTCACCAGCTTAGTCTGTTCCTTCTCCGGTAGATTCCTCACCCGAGGATATTGGGGGATTTTACAATCTGTTGGAGCGTGCTGCGGAAAGGTTTGCCATTCCAATGCCTACCAAACAAGCTGATTGCTTTCTATATGACTTTAAGAAACTTTTGGTAAATCAGTGAGGTCTATCCCCATAATGGATTATATTTGGGAGGAAGGGGTTAGAATTATAAAGAATCCAGCACCTGTGCCAGCGGTGCTCCCACGTCCAGATAAGTATAAAAGAACCGAGGACGCACCAGCGTGCCTCACAGGACACCCAAAGCTTGACTCAGTAATGCAGGCCGCTCAGCGCCACTTGAAGAATCCTACAGTACCCCTTTCTGCGCCTACGGACAAAGAGGGCAGACATTAAGATTCTATTGGGAAAAGATTCAATGTCAGCTCTCAAAGTAAAGGCAGCAAATTCCTTGGCGATTTTGGGGAGCTATGATCGCCAAATGTGGTCAGACATGGCTTCCTATAATGATCAATTGCCACAGGATGTTAAAGAGGAGGCTAAAAAGATATTACATGAAGGGTAAATAGAGCAAAATCCATTGCAGAGGCTGTAATTTAGTTTAACAGACAATTAGCTGGTTCAGTAATCCTAAGGAGAGAGGGCTGGCTGAAAGCCACCTCCATTCGACCTGAGGTCCAGACCAAGATATTGGACCTTCCGTACGATGGAAGCTCTTTTGGGCTGGAATGTAGAGGAAGCCCTTAGAAACATCAAGGCAGAAACAGACACTGCCAAGTCTTTATAGATGCTGCAGTTCCAGAAAACACCCTTACGGGGATCAAAGGGTAGAGGTCAACCTTCCTATAGAGCGAGTTATCAGCAGTATCACCACCTGGCATATTCTTCCACATCAGTCATACAGGCCTCTGTTCCAACAAAGACAAGCGCCTCAGACATCCTATGTCAGAGCAAATAGAGGAAAGACGTCAAGGGCTGGTAAGGGTACTACCTGCAGCCAGTGAAGCATCTCCAGCTCCAAATCTCAGGTCACCAACCCAACCATTTCAATCTCGTCCTACCAATCTGGGAGGCAACATTTCACACGTCCTTCACCAGTGGCAAGCTAATACTACAGACCAATGTGTTCTGCGCCTAGTCAATTTGGACACTCTAGATGGTACTCAAACTCCACCTACAACCCCCCCACCCCAAACCTCATGCCACAAATATCTCAAGGCTCTTCAACAGGATGTGAAGATCATGCTGTACAAAGGGGGCGATAGACAAAGTGCCTCTCTCAAGCAGGGGCACATGTTTCTACTCCAGTTTTTTCCTAATCAAAAAGAAGTTAAGGCAGTGGAGACCGATAATGGACATTTGAAATCCCAATCTATATCTGAAAAAAAACAATCTTTCAGAATGACGACATTACAAAAAGTACTAAAGCTCCAGAACCAGCACTATTTCATAACAACATTAGACCTCCAAGACTATTTCCATGTAACTATTCACACAAAGTACCTAAGATTTTTGGTAGCTGGATGCCACTATCAGTTCAGGGTGCTCCCATTTGATCTCAAATCAGCTCCCAGGATTTTTTTACAAAGTGTCTTGCTCCGATTGCAGCATTTCTACAACAAAAGCCTTTCCGTATCTGGATGACTGGCTCATCAAAGCCCGTCCAAACGATAAGCGAGGAAGTCCCCAGAGGCATGCACAGATCTTTTCAGAAGTTTGGGTCCGACTATGGACAGCAAAAATCCTATCAGAATCCATCTGAAAAGATAGTCTTAGGCGCGATATTGCACGTGGATTGCTTAAACGCATACCCAACAGTGGAACGTCAGAAACGACTCCTTGTACTGGCAAATTCCATAAAAAAAAAAAGTCACTTTCAGTCCGACTTTTCAAATCACTTTTAGGGATGAGGTTGTTGACCACTGGTTCCTTTTTGTCATCTTAGGATGCGCCCATTTCAGGAAGAACTAGACCGACAGTGGGTACAGTCCATAGGCTATTTCGACGACATGGTCAGAGTAACTCCTCGTATGGTGAAGGCCCTGGAGTGGTGGTTAGACAGACCATCTGTTAGCAAGGATATCCTTGCATCAGGAGGCCTCATCATTAGTTATCACAACAGATGAGTCCTTAGAAGGATAGGGGAGCTTACCTCCAAGAATTCCAAGTAAGCGGACAATTGTATCAAGCTCAAACTCACTCACATAAACTGGTTAGAATTGAAAGCTGTATTCCTGGCCCTCCAGGCATTTCTGCCCAGGATTCAGAATTCCTTAGTGCTAGTCCGAACAGACAATACAACAACGATGCACTATGTAAACAAGCAAGGAGGCCCAAAAGTTGTGGGAATAGGCCACAGACCACAGGATCTGCCTTTGAGGAGAACATGTTCCAGGGTGGCAGAACACAAATGCGAATGGGAGCTGCACCACCAGACCCTGAAAAACTATTCTTACGCTGGGGCACACCGAGCTTGAACCTATTTGCAACTCCCCACAACACCAAATGCCAGTATGCAAGTTGGCATCCAAACAGGTATCAATGGGGAATGCCTTTTCAATTGCATGGTCTGGCATCTTGGCTTACGCTTTTCCTCTCCATTCCTCTTCTTCCAAGAGTCCTGTGAAAGGTGAAAGTGGAGCCATACAAACTGATCCTTATCGCTCCAGCATGGCCACGTAAACACTGATGCACAGAAATTCTTCTCCTATCGCAAGTTCTACATTTCAGACTTCCAGATCTCCCGACTATGAACCAGGAACAGATACTACACCCAGACCTCAAGAGAGCCTGCATTGGTAAGCTTGGCTCCTGAATACAATGAATTCAGACATTTGAACATTTTTAGCAAATGCCGCAATATTCTAGCCACAGCAAGGGCGGACAGTACTAACAAAACGTACCACCTCAAGTGGAAGCGTTTCTACATCTGGTGTCATAGGGAGAATTTACATCCACGGTCTTCCTCTCCAAGCAGATCCTACCTTACCTTCTGCTTCTCGCAGTATTTGGTTTGGTGCATAGTTCTGTTAAAGGTTCACTTAGCGGCCATTTCATGGTACAGAAGATCATTGACTTCTCCCCTCACGGTCTTCTAGAATAATTAAAGTGTTTCTCAAAGGGTTTTTTTCTGGTGCTTCCACCAGTCAGACCACCACCGACCTAGCAACTGAACACCTTTCTTTTACAATTAATGAAAAATCCTTTTGCGCCAATTCACACTGCAGGAATTAAATTCCGATCTTGGAAGTCGGCTTTACTTGCTTTGACCTCATCCAGAAGGGTCAGTGAAATACAATCTTTTGTAATAAAGGAACCTTTCTTGCCATTCAGATCAGATGGAGTTCTATTCCGAACAAATCCAAAGTTCATTCCAAAGGTGCCATCTGATTTCTAACTCAACGAACCAGTGGTTCTTAAGACATTCTTCCCGAACCCTACTACATCGGCTGAGAGCCTAGCATTCATTGGATGTAAAACGTTGCCCTAAAGTTTAATTTAGAGAGAACAAAATCTTTCCATAAGACCTCTCAACTGTTTGTGGCATACAGTGCACAAATGAAAGGTGTCCCACTCCCCAAACAGTATTTCCAGGTGGATTGCAAATGCAATACATTTCAGTCATCAAAAGACTGGCAGGCCTATGTCGGCTTGAGTCAGAGCACATTCAACGAGGTCAGTAGCAACATCTACAGCCTTATTTGCTGGAGTCTCACTTCCAGAAATTTGCCGGGCAGCAAAGTGGAAGAATAAGACACGTTTTCACCAGGCACTACTGTTTGGACTCAGCAGTTCTCAATGATACAGCAGTGGGTCAGGCAGTACATTGGCATCTATTCCATTAAGGTGAGCAACCCCTGTCTACCCTCCTATCCGTTTTCAACAGTATCGCATTTCCATATGGTAAATTGGTTGCCTTGGATGCTTATGGAACTTTTTTCCTCAACTGTTATTATGATTATATCTTTTTATACGGTTTGTTGATTGCTTGCAGGTTGCACTATTAGATTCTGGTTAAGCGACAAAACTATAGTAAATATGTTATTAAACTGATTGCTACTCTGACTCAAGCATGTGAATCTATGAAAGTACCAATACTGGAGTAAGAAATAAGTTACTTACCTGTAACTGTAGTTCTCCAGTATTGGAAGCTTTCATAGATTCACATGCGACCCATCCTCCTCCCCGGGAGGAAGCTCACCTTAGAAGTCTCATCAGATTGTATATAGCACCTGTGCTCGAAAATCTGAGACTCTGAGCTTCCTTCAGGAGTGTTCTAGAAGGTGAATAGTTGAGGCAAAAATGTAGTCCTTTTCTTTATAAGGACTAGGATAGGTTATTAAGCAAAGAGTTCCAGGCCTTCTTTGGTCTACACCTATTAGTGTATTATTTCTATTTAAATCAATTACTACAACTACTACTTTAAATACCGGGAACTCGCATGACGGGGAATGATTCAAGCATGTGAATCTATGAAAGCTTACAATACTGGAGCACTACAGTTACAGGTAAGTAACTTATTTCTTATTATGTTTTCCTGTACCAGCTTAACCAGCCAGCTTCAATGCACATCGCTCAGATACCCTACCTGGTCAGGTTTGTGCTTTATAAAACGTTTTAAACAAAACCTGCAGAGGGCAATCACTGCAGTTATGATTTAATTTTAAGTATCATAAAACATTTTTATAAATGGGCAAATGCAGTCATGCCAGGATGCTTTACTATCATAAGCAAAAATGCTCAAAGCAGCCCCACACTCTTCCTCCCCTTTTGCAACTTCTTTCTCTCCAACTCCCCCTTCCCCTCTCAAAGTTTACCTGTGCCTGCTGCAATTAACCTCAGGGAGCTAGGGAAAAGTGACAGATACAATGAGTGGCACTGGACTCTCAAAAGCAGGCTCCAATGGCACAAGCACTTCAGGTACAAGGCACAGCAAGCCTCATCTACCATCTTCACCCATCGCCAACATATAACTCGAGAAAGCAGCAGTAGTAGTCTGTTCACCTCAAGTTATTTTTTAAAACTTTGCGGAAAATTAACTTCACGAGGTTGGTGACTTCAGAACAATATGAATAGAAAAGAATTTTAAAAAACACAGTGTCTGGTGTTTACTACCAGCCTTTTGTTTATGCATGTTTTGTCATGGATTAAGCAACAATATGCTGCTGGGCCCTTAACGTATTTTAAAAAAATAGCTAAAAGCAAAATGGAGTATTAAAAACACATTGCTTTAGTGGTCCACGGTAGGTATGATTTTAGAGGAAGAGCAAAACTCCATCACTCAGACAAGTTAGCCACTGGATGACCCATTGCCCCATGCTGCAGTGGGAAGAAGAATGTGAATGACTAACCAATGGATGAAAAGGATTGGCTGAAAGTCCCAGTAAGTGCAATCATTGAATATATCATTTTAGTGAACTAAAAAAAGTCTTGAATAATGCCAACCCCAAAAAATTATCCCACGGTAAGCATCGAAAATAAACAGTTTTTTACCGGGTACATCTCTCATTTTGGGTAAATTGTGTGAAGTCCCCAAACATAGTAACTTCCAGCACACAAGATGGAAATTTGTGAACTCTCCACAACTTCAGAGGAAATCTAGATCACACAGACTAATCGCAATTTTTTTTTATAATAGACAAACAGGAGCGCATGTCATCAACACACCCTTCGTTACTGGGATTCAAAGCAGTCACAAAACATAAGCTACGAGGTTTGTAGATATGAACCAATAAATTATCTGTGACTCCAACCTTGATGCTTTCACCTTTAATTAGGGAGCCCTAAAAGCTTGGATTGGATGAGCAGGTCTCAACCGGCTTAGCACTTACCATTCTGGCAACTAACCAACTGATTAACAATTTATCCTCGGCTAACAAAAAATACATTCAAGTTGGTCCCAGAAAAGCAGCTGCAGGTTTTCAATGAACTGTAACTGAGATGCCTTCCGATTCAGCCACTTTCATCCAGCACATTTGCATGCGTGCATGACCCTACTGGGAAGAAACCGTGCCCAGTTAGTTCACATGGCATTGGATAACTTTCAGCTGGAACGTTTAACTGTATTTTAACGAGGCAGCATATCCTGTACAGAAATTAATCACTACGTACATCTAATAAAAGCGTAAATGACATGACCGCTGGTAGAATGAGCAACCGTGACTAGGAAAGCAAGAACTTTCCACCAGAGTACAATAAAAATAAAGTGCCTTTACATCCGAGAGCAAGAATTCAGATATGGTACTCTTTCAAAGATTCAACAGTGTACAGATTTTAAAATCAGCACTTCACATAGCTCTGCAAAGGCAACCAAATTCCACTGAATCTTGCACAGTTGTCGATGGCACAAAAAGTTCGGTCTAAACTGTCCCCACAACAACATGATCCATCCTTGCGAACCCTTCTAACTCGTTAAAAGTCCAACATAACCCCACCTTGGTTGGATCACAATCTTATGCGATAAGGGTTGTACTCGGAGTCTAGGGCTGAATGAGTAACCAGTGAAACTACCACACAACAGCACCATAATTTTGGGGACATAATTCTAGCAGCTGAAAACCCTAGAGTCATGCACAATTGCAGTGGCGGCATGGCAAGTCTATTCAATAGGCCAGTACACCATAAAGCGAACACGTCGAACCAAAATATTAAACAATGTGCACTTTTAAGGAGACCTCCTCCCTAATGCAAGAGACTCGTTAGACAAGCTACAACTTTAGCAGCCAGTGGTGCACTACACCGTCGCCTTGTCCCAGCTCATAGGCACTTCTGCTTCCCAGACTAGCCTAAATAGCTGCCTATTCCTTTTGTCATCAAAGGGAGAAATAAGGCAAGAGCACAAATATAGTTAACAGAAGCATCTTTTAGATCAGTGTCTGCAGTAAATGTCATGTGCAATGCATGCAAACATCCCGAATGTTTAGAGACGAAGGTATTGCGCTGCAGCCACTAGGATTCTGAAAGAAAGGTCATGAGTCTCTTCTGTGATAAATGCAATCACTTAGCCACTTGAAAAGGGGCGAGGTTATGTACTGCAGCAGGATGCAGATTTGCCTAACAGGGGAAAGCGATTGGTTCCTGTATAACATCTCTAAATACAGGTGCTTAACTGAAAACAACAAGTATTTGTAATGCAATAGGTCTCGCATTTACGCTAGTTTAAGCCATTGGCATTGTAAATGACAATGCCTTTTATTTATGTTTTGGTTTTAAAACATAAAAGGCATTGTGATTTACAATGCCAATGGCTTAAACTCGCTTAAAAGCGAGACCTATTGCACTGCAAATGCTGGTTTTAAATGTATAGAAAATGGATACAGACATTTTAAATAATTGAATTTTGCGAAGAGTGCAATTGAAGGGCAGCCAAACACAGCTAGAGAGAGGAATACAAAAAATAGCAATACTGGCAAAGGTCCTTGGAGTTCATTGCAAGCTTCAATCAGCTGTAAATAGCCTCTCTAGACATCCCCAGAAGTCTCGGGCCAGCAGAGGACTCAGTAGCCAAACCCATAAACAAGCAGGTGGGTCAAAGGCACATGCACTGCCCAGGCGCACTCCACGTCTACCTGCTTCCTCTGCATGCCACAGGCTTTTCTCTGTACATCAAGAGTTTAACTGCAAGACTTGAAAATGGACAACTTCTGCAGTACGTTAAGTCCACAAATACATTATGAAGGGAAGTACAGGGGCTGTTTCAGAGCTTGTAAAGTGCTAAGTGGCCTGTGTTTGTTGCCTCAGTCAGAGCAATTATCTATAACCAGGGCCACTGGAATTCTGCAACTCTGGCTGTGGTGTTTCTCAGTTCTGATTTTGCTGGAGCTGCCACATAATCCATCATCTGACTAATTTGCTGATTTTAACAAAAAAACGGTTTCCCTGCTCAAACTGATCAAAAGTAGGTGAAAATCTGCACACGATGCTGCACAGTGGAAGGACATTTGCAAAGAGTCACCTGGCCACCTTTCAATTGCTGAATGCCCAGACAGTGCCAACATGTTCAGATGATTAACTAGTGAAGTAATACTGCCACAAAACGTGCTGCAGTGTCACATAATTTGCCTTCTCTCGCCACATAGTCTAGCCACCCCTGACAACTTTGCTGCATAATTTGCTCCTGCCTAGTCGCATAAATCTAACTACCATTCTGATCATTTATGTTAGCAATTCACAAATGCTCTCTTCGAAAGAGGAGCGACAAATAGTGGGTAATCCTCGATTACCTGCTTTCTTGGGACTGACAACCTCAAGTTCTTGGAACTAGGATCTAAAGGGAAAACCTTAATCCATAAAGTCGTTGTCACGTTAATTAATTAATATACTCTTCATTTCAATTATTTTGAAAGTCATTTTTAAAACAAGCTGCAACCTCTTTAGTCACTATTTAATGAGTCTTGATTACTATAATTGATATATCTTTATAATAAATAATTTCTATACAACTGATATTCAGTTTATATTAAATAACTACAGTATGTATAACTCTAGGGACCACTGTTTAGTGTTAGCAGCCACTTTGCAGCAGGAGCAAAAATAAATGACAGGTCAGCGAGATGCGACAACACAGGGAGTGCAGGGCCCAAGGCGGAAACAGTTCCAACAGTATGGATTACCAGTAAAAGATCATTGAAAAGTGCTCTCGCAATCAGTCCGTGCGAGCGTGTAATGACTGGGGCGGCTGCACCTCTAGACTGGATATTTATTTTTTGAGAAACAAAAACAAACCAAAAAAAGCTTAACCGCGGTTCAATGTTGAGCAAGAGGCGAGGCACAGCAATAGCGATTTATCCGCCCTCAGCCGCGCTATCTAAAGCTCATACTGATTGCGCTCGTAGGCTCCTGGTGAGAGATGCTAACATCAATACGGCTTCCAGGTGAGGGTGGAATGTGGAAATAAATTATCAGTACCGCCTCTTTGCTGCCCAATTCTTTCTGCTTTGGAGACATTTGCTAAGAGTACGCGAGTTGAGACTTCCTCGGATGGTAAAACATTCCAGTTTTATCTACACCAGGGAGTACAACAAGCTGTCTCCGCATGCACATCTCCTGTCAGCGCAGGCACAGCGAGCAGGAGACAGGGAGGGAAAGGAGATGTGCAAGCGTGCGAGCGGCACTGAATGAAAGTGGGAAAGTGAAAGCGTGCATATCGCCTGTCCGGGCGCATGCATGCACGCCTGTCCGGGCACGTGCACATCTCCTGTCCCCAACCGCTAGCAAAACAGACGGCAATAGGTCTCGCCTAGGCGTGCAGCGCATGCGTTGCACCGCTAGGCGAGACCTAAAAAAGGAGTTGAAACTGGTGTAGTATTCTTTAAAGAGGTGTTAGAGGTTGATAACTTTATTTTCTACATCACTGGCTCTTAACGTTCATTAACACGAAGTCCATTCGTCCACAAGGAGGTGGGAGACTAGTACAGAATTATATTAAGAAACTGCACTAGGCATAAACTAACCAAATCAAATTGCAAAGAGGAGCTTTATTCACTCAAGTCAAGACACGAACCAAGCTCGGTCAACAATTGGACTGAAGCACATTGCAGGTGAAACCAATGACGTACGTTCCTAGGAAAAAGGCAGGGCAGTGCAGACGTGCTACACTTTCTAAACTTAATGATGCTCAACTAAACAGGTGCTCGCCGACCAATCGAGTGACATGGGTATGACTAGTTATGCGATTTAGCCACTGATTGGTGAAGCATTAGCAAGCATGTTAGTCACAAAATCAAATCACTTATGCTATTTAATGTTAATTTATAGAGCTCACTAATCACCTGAGAGGGTCTAGCGCTTGGGCAGGTGTGTAGGTTTGTGGTCCCCAAAGGGCTTATAAGAGCCAGGGCTTCAGCTTCTTGTGGATCTCAAGATTTGAGGCGGAGACTCTGATGTATTAAGGGAGGTCGTTCCAGGTCTTGTGTGTGATGTAGGAGAATGCCTGACCTCCAGTTTTGCAAAAGGGAATGTGTACGAGTGAGTGAGGCAAGTGTATGTGGTTATTCAGGAACTTTGGTCCAGTGTGGTGGAGGGCTTTGTATGCCTGCGTGAGAAGTTTGGCAGCTGTGCTTGTGAAAGGAGAGCCAGTAAAGCTTCTGGAGTGGAGTTTTGATGTGGGTGAGGCATGGGAGGTAGAGTAGGAGTCTTGCAGCTGTGTTCTGGATGGTGTGGGGTTGGTCTAGGAGTTGTTTGGATATTACAGCATAGAGGGTATTGCAGTAGTACAGCCTGCTGGTGAGGAGTTAGTTGACAGTTCATCTGGTGTTCTGAGACAACCATTTTAAAGTTTTTCGCAGAATGCCTAAGATGTGGAAGCAGGAGGTGCACATGGTGGGGACTTGAACAGTCATGTTTGTCGTCTAGGAGGATCCCTAAATTTCTTGCTTGGTCTGTGGGTGCTTGCCAAGGGTAGGATTACAAACACCAACTAATACTGAAGTCAGGGGTCAGCATACTCAGCCCACCAGGAAAAGCTGCTCGACGTGTTGGTTGAACGCCCCTGAGGGAATTGAAAAAAAATGTGTGCAATAATGACCCACAGCATAAAATCGGAGATTCATCCAGATTCTCTGGCATGAAAGCCCAAATTATGTTAAGTATAAGCGATTTCACTCACTTAAAACTTTAAAAAGTTGTAAGCAAGGAGACTGGCAGCAGCTGGCAAGTGTTTACTTTCAGAGTAGCAAAATAACGTGTCCATTTTCCAGCTTTAAAAGCTGAAAGCGAAAATCAAGCCAAATCTATCAGTAAATACAATAAAACTCCGAATCCATCCGAGTAATAGTGAATCCTTACTTCACAAATCATACTGCACTCCCATCCAGCTTATTCCCACGAGGTGTCTATTAGTCCACAGGGAAACCGAAATGAATTAACCCCTTGTAAAGCATCACATGTCGCCTGGTCAACTATTAATATTGAGGCGTTCATGCACAGATTCCCTTTTCACAAATAGTGCGATTTGTTTGAGAATCACTCAAATGCAACTATGCAGTTAATGATATACAACATCACAACTGTATTCCATGTATTTCATAGACATTTTATGTGCGTAAGAACTAGTATGCTGCTCTTCTACTTTCTGTAGGACATGGCCACCTAAAATAGAGAGCACCACAAACCACCATGGCCATGTGTTTGCCACAGTTGATTGGGCTCTAGGTGACGAAAAACAACAATTTCAAATTCCATCTGCACAAAGCGAACACGATGCCAACAAACTACTGTGCTGTACATCCATAAATCTCATCCGCACCTCAATAGGAGGCAAAACATAAATGCCCATAACATATGTGGATTTATTTGCTCTGTGGAATATTTTATACCCAGAAACCGTGTTGGGTGAAACTTTGTTAAAGAAGGCATAGCTTTCCTCACATTGTGTGCAAAGATTGCTGCGCCTCTCCCAGTCCCCCCCCCCCCCCCCCCCCCGCCACAGTCTGTTGTCTGAAAATACCCCAAAACCCTGTTCCAAACAACTTAGAGGGAGCGATCGGTCTGGATGCTCACTGGCAGCACATGCAATGACCATGGGTGAGCCAGGACTCCTACCAAAGTGGCGTTTACAGTCACTTGACTCCTCCAGGTCAAGCAAGTACAAGAGCAAACGAGCTCTGGAAAAAGCTAGTATGTACGAGTTAGCCAGCAGCCTTTTGGTTAAATGTTGCTTTTAGTAAATTTTTTAGAAAAATGTTCTTGATGGGGAAGTAGCCAGGCCCTCGTCAATCAAACAAAAGGCTAAAAGCTAAAACATTTTTAGTCTGTAAAAGCACACTGTGGCTTAGTAGTCCCCGACACTTCAATACTAAACTGGGTTTAGATTCTCCTTGTCAAAGGACAGAATAAGATCACTCACAGCCAATGACTGAAGTGGGCTGACCTAGTGCCCCATGCGGTGTGCTGTTGTGGGTGAAAAAAAATGTGAATGGAACTAATGGACCAATGAATGAAAAGGGCAGGAAGAAAAGCCCAATAAGATTACACATTTATTTTTAGTAAAATCTAAAGGTCATGGCTAACATCAGGAAAAAAAGTAAGACTCTTCAGTGTTCTGCTCGCTCCCCCGGAGGACCAGTCTCCATAAACCATTCGTCTAACAGCGGCACAGACAGCAGCAAGGCGCACCCTGACAAAATGTGCGGATACAATGCAACCTGCATCAGTAAAAGTGCTCTGGTGCCATGTAAACACAATTAAAAGAAGGCAAACAACCATTTCATGCTTTTAAATGTATAAAAGAGGGCACCGAGGAAAGGACACTTCAGCTGCTCACATGCACCGTTTGCTTTGCTGCAATCCAGAATCACCTGGGAGAAGAACCATGGAGCCTCGTCTATTCCCTGTGCACACTCCTCCCCACCCTCCCCCACAGGCATCTGTCTGAGCAGCTTGCATCAAGCAAAGATGCTCTGTGCCTTTCCACTGTCTGGTTGTAGGTGCTGGCTACTTGCCAGTCTGTGCTCCCTGCTGCCCCCCTCCTGACTTCCCCATCCATCCACCTAAAACACTGTGCATCACACCCGGTTTTGCCTCCCTCAAACCTAGTATCAACAAAACCCGCAGATGCATCAATTCTTAAATTTCTCTACGACCTATAGTATGTCAAGGACGTGTCTTAATTGCACCGTTCATCACAAATGCAGACCCTGGTCTATGTGAATTTGTCCGAGCCGCGTGATCCTCGCACTGCGCTACAAGTCTATAGACCAATAACAGAGAAGACATGGGCATACTAAAGTGATCAACCCAGTCGCATCCAAACCATCCCTGTACATAAAGGAAGGCTTCACTGAAGTGTGAGAAACTCTTCCACCTGAAGGTACTAAAAGGTAAAATATAAAACAGTACAGGTCTCCTCTTGTATAATTCCACAAGCCTTTCACCGCCTCCACCCATGACAATGGGACCCCCCTCCTTTTGTAAAAGTACAAATGAGACTCCTCACAAACAAATGCTTCTGCGGTACACACCGATTACCCTACCTTTTTAGGGCTCGCCTGCTGATGCGCTTCAGCGCATAGCTGGCGAAGCTCTATAGGGGCTTATCCAGTGTTTATCCACTGGCGATTCCACTGGCGATTCCTTCAAGTGCATGTGCTTTTTAGGTCATTGCGCTTGCGCAAGCCCTAAAAAGCGCGTGCACAATGCCACCAGCCGCCTGCCTGCCTGCCTCGCATTACCACATCAAAGGCAGCCCTCCGAGCGCATTTCTCACCCCCTAATTATTCACGGCCGGCCGGCAGGCACATCAAAGGCTGCTGCTGCCGTGACTCGCATTTCTCCTCCCTCCTCCCCTATCACTGCCCAGGCCGGCCGTACTTTCTCTTTACAAGGGCCCCCATTCCTGAATCACTTGAAATCTCTCCACATTATTTGCATTTTGTTAATTAAAAAAATTAACTTCAACACAGCGTTGCACATTTTTCTCGACTTCGGAAGGATGAGTCCCAATCTCATTTGTACAAAGTGTTGTAATGGGATTATTGGAGAGTTAGAGAAACGTGCTCACAAGTTACATTTTTATGCATATCATCTGAGTAAATAAACAATAGCATGGTGCCGTTTGCGTCCTTGACTTGATCTGGTTTTTATTTTTATTTTGCTATTATTCTCACAAAGGCTAAGAAGGTCTGCCTACTTTAGTATTAAGTGCTATACGTCGCATAAGCAACAGCTAACCATTCACTCACCCACGCAACGCCACTCACCCATGCAACGCCACTCACCCACGCAACGCCACTCACCCACGCAACGCCACTCACCCACGCAACGCCACTCACACACGCAACGCCACTCACACACGCAACGCCACTCACACACGCAACGCCACTCACACACGCAACGCCACTCACACACGCAACGCCACACACACACGCAACGCCACACACACACGCAACGCCACTCACACACGCAACGCCACTCACACACGCAACGCCACTCACACATGCAACGCCACTCACACATGCAACGCCACTCAGCCACGCAACGCCACTCAGCCACGCAACGCCACTCAGCCACGCAACGCCACTCAGCCACGCAACGCCACTCAGCCACGCAACGCCACTCAGCCACGCAACGCCACTCAGCCACGCAACGCCACTCAGCCACGCAACGCCACTCAGCCACGCAACGCCACTCAGCCACGCAACGCCACACACACACGCAACGCCACACACACACGCAACGCCACACACACACGCAACGCCACTCACACACGCAACGCCACTCACACACGCAACGCCACTCACACACGCAACGCCACTCACACACGCAACGCCACTCACACACGCAACGCCACTCACACACGCAACGCCACTCACACATGCAACGCCACTCACACATGCAACGCCACTCACACATGCAACGCCACTCACACATGCAACGCCACTCACACATGCAACGCCACACACACACGCAACGCCACACACACACACACGCAACGCCACTCACACACGCAACGCCACTCACACACGCAACGCCACTCACACACGCAACGCCACTCACACACGCAACGCCACTCACACACGCAACGCCACTCACCCACGCAACGCCACTCACCCACGCAACGCCACTCACCCACGCAACGCCACTCACCCACGCAACGCCACTCACCCACGCAACGCCACTCACCCACGCAACGCCACACACACACGCAACGCCACACACACACGCAACGCCACACACACACGCAACGCCACACACACACGCAACGCCACACACACACGCAACGCCACACACACGCAACGCCACTCACCCACGCAACGCCGCTCACCCACGCAACGCCGCTCACCCACGCAACGCCGCTCACCCACGCAACGCCGCTCATCCACGCAACGCCGCTCACCCACGCAACGCCACTCACCCACGCAACGCCACTCACCCACGCAACGCCACTCACCCACGCAACGCCACTCACCCACGCAACGCCACTCACCCACGCAACGCCACTCACCCACGCAACGCCACTCATCCACGCAACGCCACTCATCCACGCAACGCCACTCATCCACGCAACGCCACTCATCCACGCAACGCCACTCATCCACGCAACGCCACTCATCCATATGCAAAACGAAAAATGTCAAACTCTTCTATTGCGAGACCTATTGCATTTTCAATGCTTGTTTAGACTGTCAAAGGGACCTACACAGGAGTATCACTGCCAGTTACGAACTACAGACTTCCCACATGTAGCAGTGGGCATGTGAAGGGTTCACACACCCCTGCTAGGGAAAACAGAGGTTGATAAATAACACATTTAAAAAGTGCCCCTTGGACATTACACTCAAATGAATTAAACAATCATATCTCATGAGTGTCAAATGGCAAACTAAGAACAGATGAGATACACACAAGAACGGTATGACCAACTCATCCCGAAAAGATCCCGATAAGGATGGATTTTAATTTGGGCTTCCTACCGGTTTTCAAACTCCCCACTTAACACCCCCTCCCTTCTCCGCTGCTATGAAGATACTCAAGTAACGTATTTTATATCAAACATCCATCCCAACAACAGTTCTAGTCCAAACCACACATACTAACAAGGAGTTGAGAAAACACCCGCGCACCTCCACAATAGTCTCTTTGATCCTTTCGCTATTATAGCGTTTGACATACAGTCCATATCCTTAGTCAGAAGCCATTTCCACAAAATCAGACTATGTAGAGAGTTCAAGCTTTTATTTTGCAAACATTATGATCCACAGCCGACGCGCGTTTCGCCCTCTTCGGGCTTTCTCAAGGCTATTTGTAGTGTAATCATAAGTGTGAAATGATGAAAAAACTACCGTAGATTGAGGGTCTCTGGGGGAAAATTATTAAAGACCACTGAATGTGCGTTCCCCAATTAACATAACACACAAAATGCACAACTGTGGTCAAGGTCATGTGTATATGGTAAATGAGTAAGTTATCCTCTCTCAACACCCCTGTGATGTCGTGTACCTAACTTGGGGAGACATCCCTTAAGGATAAGAACCCTCACTCACCCGAAGGTGACATGCTTCATCATATGGGTCCCCCTTACCAGTGTAAAAAGCCTAGTCCACACTGGGAGCTACTACTCCGGGATCTTAAAGGAGGAGCTCAGAGATGTTTTATGGGCAAAGGGATGATAATCCCATATGTGAGCAAGATAGGTGTAGTGAGAATAGCAGCGCTGTGAACAACATTAACAAGTGAGTTTAAAACTATCTAAGGGGATACACTAACTATTTTATTGATGTGCTCCGCTTGACAGGGTTAAAAAGGAACAGCACAGTGGTATAGAGGTAGAACCACTGTCACTAAGTGGTCGACATGTTTCAGCCTCCTGATCACAAGGTATCATCGGCTTTCTTCAGGACCAGTTGGAAAAGATGTGATATTGCTGCTGCCAATATGTGACAAAAACAAGATCATTTCCTACTTATTGAGGATACCTGGGTATGACCTGATCACCAGAATATAAGACAGGAATACCGGTGTAGTATTATCTTTATTATCTTTATTTAATCTTGTTTTTGTCACATATTGGCAGAAGCAATATCACATCTTTTCCAACTGGTCCTGAAGAAAGCCGATGATACCTTGTGATCAGGAGGCTGAAACATGTCGACCACTTAGTGACAGTGGTTCTACCTCTATACCACTGTGCTGTTCCTTTTTAACCCTGTCAAGCGGAGCACATCAATAAAATAGTTAGTGTATCCCCTTAGATAGTTTTAAACTCACTTGTTAATGTTGTTCACAGCGCTGCTATTCTCACTACACCTATCTTGCTCACATATGGGATTATCATCCCTTTGCCCATAAAACATCTGAGCTCCTCCTTTAAGATCCCGGAGTAGTAGCTCCCAGTGTGGACTAGGCTTTCTACACTGGTAAGGGGGACCCATATGATGAAGCATGTCACCTTCGGGTGAGTGAGGGTTCTTATCCTTAAGGGATGTCTCCCCAAGTTAGGTACACGACATCACAGGGGTGTTGAGAGAGGATAACTTACTCATTTACCATATACACATGACCTTGACCACAGTTGTGCATTTTGTGTGTTATGTGTAATCATAAGTCCCAATTGCTTTATCTACTGAAAGTCTGTGAAAGTACTTTTACGTCCTTGTCTGGTTAATCTTGGACTCTTTAGTCGTTGTATTACTGCAGGATCCCTTGATTATTGTCAGAAACATGAAATATCAATTCGGTCTTCTCAGCAGTACTATTCGTGTGGCACCATATTAAGCCCCACCTCCTCAGCGCTTGTCGAGGTCCTTCCCGAATACCATACGGTATTCGGGAAGGTCCTCGACAAACGCTGAGGAGGTGGGGCTTAATATGGTGCCACACGAATAGTACTGCTGAGAAGACCGAATTGATATTTCATGTTTCTGACAATAATCAAGGGATCCTGCAGTAATACAACGACTAAAGAGTCCAAGATTAACCAGACAAGGACGTAAAAGTACTTTCACAGACTTTCAGTAGATAAAGGAATTGGGACTTCTGATTACACTACAAATAGCCTTGAGAAAGCATGAAGAGGGCGAAACGCACGTCGGATGTGGATCATAATGTTTGCAAAATAAAAGCTTGAACTCTCTACATCGTCTGATTTTGTGGAAATGGCTTCTGACTAAGGATATGGACTGTATGTCAAACGCTATAATAGCGAAAGGATCAAAGAGACTATTGTGGAGGTGCACGGGTGTTTTCTCAACTCTGTGTTAACCTACAGCCCGAATTGAGGTTGGGGCAGTGGGTGACTGTTTGATGTTCTTGGTGGATGTGCATCCAATGCCAAAGTAGCACTCCGTACTGTTCATGGTGTGTATAATTGAATTGACTTTGACTAATGAGAACTCATGTTGATGTGCGAGGCAAAATAGCAAATCCACTGTTCTCTCATGTTGTGCACACATACTAACAACTTTGATAGTCACTGGACACATGCTAATGACAAAACAAGACCACACCACACAAACAACTCAATCTTTAATACAAAGCCACAATGTGCTTGGAATAACTGTCGGGCAGAGGGCATGCACAGTGATGCAAGACCAGCATAAACATTTAGGAAGCCCTCCATTTGCACCTCAAACTACAAGACAATACAACAACAACACAACGGGTGAGTGATTAAAAAACCCAGACTTAAAATCTAAAACACCACAAGCATAATAAGATTGTGGTGGACCAAGGAAATGTGTTGAAAGCTACCCCGACTGCCCAGAATGCTCCCAGGCTCACTGATGGTGTTGGATCACCAGCTGCTGTGCCTAGGGCGATGATGCAAGAGTTGAAGGGTCTGGTCATAGGATCACTGAACAGGAGCCTACACCTGCTGTGTACCTTATCTTACATTGCTGTCTATAGAGGCCTCTGGGCAGTATTGCCAGGAAGGTGGAACACCACTGTTACTCAATGCCAACACCTGGGTCAAGGAGGGTTTTTACTGCAACGTATGGGTTTTACACTGTAATGCAACCATTGGGGTCAGACTAGTTGGTCAATGGGCGTCACTGGGAGAAATGAAAATCCTGCTCCATAAGTCAGTGCCATGCAAGTGCTCAGGATTGCCAGACATTCCCTTGTTGCTGCTGTCCTTGGATGCATGCAGTTCTCTGCTGCTGGCCACAGATTCAGCCCATATGTCCCTTTTCTATTATTTTTAGTCCTGCTGCACAGCAGGCATGCTTCTATACAGCATGGCTACAAACTATTGCCAAAGTCAGCACAGCAATGCCCATGCTGTGCAGCATGAACAAAAAGCAAAGGCAGAGCCAAAAGTCTCAAAAGTGAGACCTATTGGCTTTACCAGTGCTGGTTGGGTCTCGGCACAACGCGGGTATCTGAGCAAATCGATTAATCTCCCCATGTGTTAAAAAGAAAAAAAATAGGACCTTTGGAATAATAATATTAATCCACATTTGTAAAGCGCACAATCACCCGTAAGGGTCTCTAGGCGCTGGGGCCGTCAGGAAGATTAAGCAAGCTATTGCCCAGAGTCACATGGTGCTGAGCTAACCTGCCACCGGAGCCGGGGATCGAAGCGTGATCCCCAGATTCAAGCGTCAGTCGCCCTGGCCGCGGCGCCACACCTAGAAAAATCCCATCACAAAGAAAGCAATTACGTACAAGAATAGTGAAAATATAACGACACAGTAAAAGCAGATCACATCTGTTGTCTCAAACATCCATTTCAAAGGAGAAAAAATGGCAAGAAGTTCAACAAGGACTACAGGGAAGCAATGCTCAGTTCGCCCCCACACAGATACTGTACTTACATAACTAATAACCATCACATTGCTACAAGTGTGACTTTTCAGACTGAGGCCACCAAAGCTTTAAAAATGGCTTGAGAGGCAGGTATTTGCTTTCAATGTATATTAAATTAACTGTTTTTCGGCTCATCGTTAAATTGCACAAACAGTAGCACCTTGTGACAAGTGTCATAAGCGTCAGCGCTGGCAATTAAGTGCCGGTGCCGAGCACGGGAAACCACTGGCTCAAATTCAGCACTATAGGGAAGAAAAAGCAGTAATGCCTCAATCACAGTGCAATCAGCAGAAGAACAAATCACAGTAGTAGATACATGCTCCAGCCGAAAGAGCAAGTGAAGCCAGCACACGTTGGCCAATTAGAAGGCAGCTAAAGAACAAGTTACTTACCTTCGGTAACGATATATCTGAAAGACATACATTAGTTATATACTCCTTACCTTAGAATTACTCCCAGGTAACAGACGGGATCTGGAGAATTTCTCAGTAGTACCTGTGCGCGTCGGTAGGTGGCGTTGGCCGACTCCGCGTTTGTCGTTGGCGTCTGCGATCGCTCGAATGACGTTGCGGTATCTACTTAGATGCCGCCCCTGCACACTGATGTCAGTTCTTTACACGACATTCCACGGCAGAAGCACAGAGCCATGAAAGACACGGACCACTGGTCCACAAAACTTGGGCCCTGAAAGGGAGTCCCTTACTCTAGAAGTCCATTCGCAGAACGTGGAGGATGGGTGGGGCTGTAAGGAATCTATAACTAATATAGTCTCACAGACTAGGCGTTGCCGAATGTAAATACATTTCATCTGAGACTATTAGTTATAGATTCCTTACCTTAGAATATATATCCCAGCAATACCAACCCCTGAGGTGGGTCTGTGAACCAAGTTCACACCAGAAAGTCCTGGAGAACTGAACGGCCAAAGAAGCAGTCTCTCCGGACTAGACTATCAAGGCAATGTTTAGTGAACGTGTGCAGAGATGCCCACTGGCTGCCTGGTAGATGTCACTGAAGGGAACTTCCCGTCCCAAAGTAGTAGTCAACCTGGTGGAATGGGCACACAGTTCTACAGGAGGCTCCTTTTTCACCAAAGAGTAACTAATCTTAATGCAAAGGACAATCCATCGAGAGATGGTACGTTTTTTGCACGGACAGAACTTTATTGGCGCCCACATAGCCAACAAGGAGTTGATGGTCCATCCGAAATTGTTGTGTAATCCAGATAAAATAACACAGGTTTTGGATCCAGACGGTGGAGCCTCTCCTCCTCCTTGGAAGGATGCGGGGGCGGAAGAAGGTGGGCAAAGTGATGGTCTGTCCTATGTGGAAAGAGGTAACTACTTTGGGAAGGAAAGAAGGTCTAGTCTGGAGGACAACGTAGTCCAGATGGATATTTAAGGAAAGGAGGTTTAGAAGATAGAGCCTGAAGCTCACTCACCCTGCAAGCAGAGGTGAAGGCAACCAGAAAAGCAGTGTTTAAAGTCAAGAGTGAGAGGACAATTATGTAGTGGCTCGACAGGAGCACACAAGCTAAGTCAAGACTAGATTCAAGTCCCACTAGGGCATTACGAAAGGAATAGGAGGAAAAAGGCGAGTAATGCCCTTAAGAAACCTATTTACAATAGGGGACTTGAAAAGAGAAGTCTGATCAGGAAGGCGAATAAAGGCCGAAAGATATCCCTTAAGAGTGCCCAGAGCAGAGCCCTGCTGGGCCAAGGAAAGAATGAAGAGAACTTCCGAAAGAGGGGCAGAAAGTGGATCTACAGCCTTTGCTGTGCACCGTGCCACAAATTTGTTCCATCTGCAGGCACATACCGATTTAGTGGAGGGACATCTGGCTGCCAAAATAACAGATTTCAGGAGGAAGGTTGAAAGCAGTCAACTGTCGCTGCTCAATCTCCACGCAAGGACAGGTTCAGGTGGAGAACCGTCCCCTGTTGCTGCGACAGAAGATTCTCCCAAAGAGGCAGGCAGATCAGGGGATCGGTGCTCATACGGAGTAGCTCGTGATACCATACTCTCCAAGCCCAGTCCGGAGCCACAAGAATAACTTGGGCCAGTTGCACCTGATATTCAGCACTCTGGACAGAAGTGGTATAGGCGGAAAAGTGTACAGTAGACCGCAACTCCACCCGCGACGAAAAGCGTCCGCCTTGGACATTCAAACGCGCAGAACTGATGACACTGCGCGTTCTCGTCTAGCGAATAGATCTAACCAAGGCTCTCCCCACTGCAGAAAGCGACCTTGCGCCACGTCAGAGTTCAGACGCCATTCGTGAACCATCAAGCACCAGCAGCTGAGTTTGTCCGCCCTGGCGTTCAGAGAACCTGCCAGGTGTTGAACCACCAAGGTAATGCCTTGATCTTCCAGCCATGTCCAGAGGCGCAAGGCCTCCTGACATAGGGTCCAGGACACCAGCCTGTCCTGTTTGTTGTAATACCACATGATGGTGGTGTTGTCCGTGAACACCTGCCCTACACTACCCCGGACAGAGGGAAGGAATGCCTTCAGTGCAAGTCTGATCGCCCTCAGCTCCAGAAGATTGATATGGAGCCGAGACTCCGCCAGAGACCAGAGGCCCCCACATCCCAGGAGGGACGCATAAGTCACCACTGAGTGCTCCAGTTGGGGAAAGGGATCTGCCACGGACCCAATCGCGATTGGGTCTGAGATCTGGACATGATCGGACAGGTTGCCCTGATGCTGTGACCACTGGAACTTAAGGTCCCACTGCAGAGCCCGCATATGCCATCTGGCATGTCGCACAAGCAGGATGATCGGAATCATAGCCTGAATATCCCTGACTCGCTGATAAACCCGAAACTGCGTCGAATCCAGAATCGCTCCGATGAAGGTGAGCTTCTGAGAAGGACTACGGTGCGGCTTCGGCACGTTGAGAGAGAACCCCAACAAATGCAGGAGGTCGGCTGTAGCCGGAAGGTTGGTGACGACTCCCTGGGGCGAGCCCATCTTCAACAACCAGTCATCGAGGTAGGGGAAGACTGATACCCCTGACCTGCGCAGATGAGCTGCGACCACTGCCATAACTTTCGTGAACACCCAAGGGGCGCTGGTAAGGCCGAATTGGAGCACAGCAATCTGAAAATGCTCCTGGCCTACTGTGAACCGCAGGTAATGCCGGTGGACCGGCAGGACTGGGATGTGAAAATATGCGTTCTGCAAGTCCAATGCTACCATCTAGTCTCCAGGGTCGAGAGCATTCAAGACCTGAGCCAGGGTAAGCATCTTTAACTTCTTCCGGGGGAAGCGATTCACGTCCAGGAGGTCCAAGATAGGAGGCAGACCCCCTTTGTCCTTCTTGGGTCCAGAAAGTAATGGGAATAGCAAGCACTCCCCACTTCTGGCCCAGGAACGCACTTGATGGCCTCCTTGGCCAAGAGGGCCGCAACTATCTGGAGCCAAATGATGCCAGACATGTGGTGGTACTGAGGGGGCATGGCTGGGGGTGGGGACTGAAAGGGAAGGGAGTAACCATCAAGCACCGGTGGCTGAATTCGTCCGCCCTGGCATTCAGAGAGACTTCCAGGTGTTGAACCATCAAGGTGATGCCTTGATGTTCCAGACATGTCCAGAGGCGTAGAGGGAACTGAAAATGCTCCTGGCCTACTGTGAACCGCAGGTAGCACCGGTGGGCCAGCAGGACTGGGATGTGGAAATATGCGTCCTGCAAGTCCAACGCCACCATTCAGTCTCCAGGGCAGCCAGCGCCTGAGCCAGAGTCAGCATCTTGAACCTCTCCTTCAGGAGAAAGAGATTGACATTCCGGAGGTCCAACATGGGGCGCACGCCCACCTTGTCCTTCGGGACCAGAAACTAATGGGAACAACCATGTCCTACTGCTGGTCCAGGAACGCGCTTGATGGCCCCCCTTGGCCAGGAGGGCCGAGACTTCCTGACTGAGAAGAGTCAAATGGTCCCCCGACATGCGCTGGTGCCGAGGTGGCATGGCAGGAGGGGAGGACAGGAAGGGGAGCGCATAGCCGTGGCCGATTATCTGCAACACCCACTGTCCGATGTAATGTTGCGCCAGTGGTGGAGTTGGTGGCGGATCCTGCCACCCACCGGTGTGGGGGGCTCCCTGAATCTGATTAGGAAGGCTTAGAGGCGGAAGCAAAAGTAGAATGACCCACACGCTGGTTACCAGACCCGCCCCAATGGAATCTACGGCCACGCTGAGGCTGGTTCTGCACAGGCTTGCTGGAAGAGCGTGCCTGGGTGCCCCTGACCGCGTGGCAGAGTTCTTCGTGGAAAGACCCAGAGACTTGACCGTGGCCAGAGAGTCTTTAAAACGCTCCAAGGCATTTGCGGCCTTATCGCCAAAGAGGCGCGAGCCATCAAACGGCATGTCCATGAGCGAGCTCTGGACATCGGGTGAGAACCCATTGGATCGTAACCAGGCGTGGCCCCACAAAGCCAGTCGTGGAAATTGCCCTGCCCAACGAATCATCCGTGTCCAAACCACACCAGAATTGCACCTCTCAGTTCCTATATTCCTACACTTTGACCCTGCTTGGTTCAACCCAGGGGGATGACATGAGATGGCTTTGCAACTGAAGATGAATCGCGTGAGCTCCGCAGCAGCCTAATCAATAATCCTGTGAAACTGACTCCGCCCGTACCTGGAGGCGCCTTTCTGGGGGCAATACCAGCATGACCCTGTGCACTCTCCACCTGTGCTTCTTTCAACCTGGGTCGCAGCCGAAGACCGCAGTAATGCACCGACACGGAGATCCTGCACCAAGACATCAGTACAGTGGGAGTGGGCCTGGGGTTGCGGAGAGCTGAACATGCTAAGCTTTCGGAGAGGGTGAAACAAACCGAACAATCCTTGGGAACGCTTTCTCCTGCACATCAGGCCATCGCTGCTCAGGTCGGGGACTTGACCAACAGAGTTATGACCTTAGAGAGGCAGGCTGAGGCCACGGAAGGACGCAACAGGAGGAATAGTGTGAGGGTCCTTGGGCTTAAGGAAGGAGTGGAAGGGGCAGACATGGTCCAATATCTGGAGAAGTGGCTCCGAAAGGTGGTAGCACCGGAGAGGCTCTCCCAATTCTATACTCTGGAGATTGCTACACTACCAGGACAGGGACTTACTGTTGCAGAGAGCGCGTACCTCAGTCCCTATATGGTGGATAACAACAAGGTGTCCTTATTTCCGGATTACACCATGGAGGTCCAGAGGCATCGTAGCTCCTTTCTAGAAGTGAAGCAGGCACTGCGCGATGAGGGGATCAAGTATGCCCTGATATTCCCGGCTAGACTTAAAATAATGCTAGATGGCAAAACTCATTTTTGCAAAGACCCGAAGTCCACCTGTGATTGGGTTGAGGCCTATAGGACTGAAGGTAATTCTAAACTAAGTATGGAGCGCAGACCCAAACAGATGGCCCAGAGGAAACTACTGCGGAGGCGTCAGACGTAAGGCCGCGACTAGGCAGAGTCCCCCTAGGACAGCACAGCACAGGGCAGAAGCACTGAAAGCTGTGTCAGTCATGATGCTTAACAGATGTCTCCCTGAACAGGGACTCCGAGGCGAAATATGGAACTGAGAACTCAGTCAGATGGCTCCCTAGTTGAAAGTGGCTCCATGCCGGTAGTGACCCCCTCAAACTGCAAATGAACATGTGATTTTTTATGTGTTTTTCGTTTTTTTATACTGCATGGTACTGTGATGTTGGGGGAGGGCTGGGTGGGCCTTTGGGTGGGCCTCTGGTTGGGCACGTCTGGGTGGGACTGGAATGGCCCATTAGGCTGTGAAGTTTACCTGCTTGTTACACTGTAGGCCACTTTGAACGAGAAGACTACGCTCCCCTGTAAGCACTGGTGCCTGTAGACTGGTGCCTTAACTACCTGTTGTGGTTAATTGTTATGCAGCATCACTGAGTTTGGGCAGCTGACAGTTGTGGGTTGAGGAGTTTTATGGTTGGGATTGTTGTTGTACACCAGAGGATCTAGCTCGCTTTTTTTCTGTGGGCAGAGGGGTGAGGTGGCTAAGGGTTACCATGTGTACTAATGGCTAACAATGCTGAACGAATTGCAGAATTTAGATTCCTAACGTGGAATATCAGGGGTATGGGTTTGTCCTTGAAGCGCTATAAGATACAAAATTATATAAGACATGGGGGCACACGTGGTGCTTCCACAAGAGACACACCTTACTGAAGTAGAGGTTGCCAGACTCAGACGCAGGTGGAGGAGACAGCTGTTTGCAACCACATATTCAGCCTTTGCGAGAGGTGTGTTAATACGGATTTGTCCCGGGGTTCCGTTTTCCCTTACTAGGAAAATAATTGACACAGACGAGAGGTTTGTGATGATCTCAGGAACGTTGAATGGGAAGGAGATGTCGATATGCACCTAACCGGGAGCAACTCCCCTTTTTTGAACTTTATGGGAACTTGGCTGGAATCTCAAATTGAGACTTAGTGGTGGGAGGAGACTTTAATTGTGTGTATGATGTAGGGCTGGATAGATCGACTACGTAGGGTACGTTGGCAGCTAATACAGCGAAGGGCCTTAGGAGTTAGGTGGTGTGTTGGGATTTGTTAGTTATTTGGAGACAGCAGAACTCACAACACAGAGTATAGTCCTATTATTCACACCGGTTTGACTTGCACACCAGGCTGGATATGTTCTTCTGCTCGGCTACATTTTCTGATCTGCTAACAGGAACTGAATACTTGAGTAGGTCTTTATCGGATCATAGCCCCCTGCTCATGCGATTTACCCCCACTCTCGAGAACACTCCCATTCCCTTGTGGAGGCTAGACCCAGGACTATTAGAAGACGATGGTTTCCACCAGCTACTGTCTGCGGAGCTGCTACACTATTTTACAGAGAATCAGGGGACGGCTAGCTCCCCATTTGTAGAATGGGAACCGTTTAAGGTGGTGGTGTAGGGACACTGTTTGGGACAGTAGGTGGGACCCAGGAACTAGATGACTTAGACAAATGTTGACAATGGATAGAGAGATTGCAGGTGGGGCTGGATTGCAGGGTAAGCTGGGGGACCTAAAGAGCCTCTATAATACTACATGGGATAGACTGAGGGCATTTGATCTCAAAACCTATAGATCACGCCAGCATGTGGAGGGCGGCAAGGCTGGGCGATTGCTGGCCTGGCTGATCAAGCCAGAGAGCAGTGGTACGCCTATTCCCAGTATAACAGTCGGCCAAGACCAGATACTTTCCTCTCCTACAGCTATCAACACTGCGTTTCGAACAGATTATGAGACGCTGTATGGGTCACTGGGGGGGGGGGGGGGGAACTCTTGAAGAGGACCTACTTATTTATCTTGAGGGTTTGCAATTAACAAGTTTAGAACGTAAGATCGGAGACTCGCTGGCGCTCCCAGTTAAAGCGGAAGAAAATAGAGCGGCAATTAGAGATATGGCGAGAGGAAAAACACCGGGACCTGATGGTCTCCCGGCTGAGTTTAACACTACTTTCATGGATATTCTTGCCACCAAATTAAAATAGGTGTATGCCATTGCACTTCAGGACCAGCAACTACCACCCACAATTAGAGGCGCTCTGGTAATCCCACTGCCAAAAACCAAAAACGCACATGTACGTTTGACTGCATTTCGACCATTATCCATGTTAAATATGGATTTCAAGATCCTGAGTAAGGCGCTGGCGAATAGGCTTTTGCCCCACATGAGGTGGCTGGTACATGAAGACCAGACCGGCTTTATCCCCGCACGGTCCACATCTGGCAACCTTCGGTGGCTATATCAAGTCATGTTCCACCCCGGCATAGGAAATTTCCCTGATGCATTTGTGGTAGCGATAGATTTAGAAAAAGCGTTTGATTCGTTGCACTGGGATTTTCTGTTAGCAGTGATGGGTAAGATGCAGCTGGGGAAGGGTGGGGAAAGTGGATTTGTCTCTTATATGCAGAGCCTAGGGCCCATTTCCGTACTGGCCATGTAATATCGACCCCGTATTCAATCTATAAAGGCACTCGACAGGGGTGTCCTCTGTCACCCCTGATTTTCGCACTAGCAATGGAACTACTGGCGACACGATTTCAACAGGAAGGGAGTGGTCTGGGGATCCCTCTTGATGGGGCCGAACACATCGCTTTATGCAGATGTGTTGATACATCTGCAGGATGGCCTCAATGGGATCCATACTGTGATGTGCATATTCAATGAATTTGCAGAACTCTCTGGTCTGCGTGTGAACAGGCAGAACCCCTCTGTGTTCCCGCTGCAGTCCGCGCTTTCGCGGCCACGGGATTTTCCACCCGACCTAGAATGGACACCAGTCTCCTTTAGATACCTGGGGGTACGGATGTATCATTCACAACCTGATCTGTTTGATGGCAACCTGGGAGAGGGGGAGAGGGGGGGGGGCCTGAGATCCCTTCGGACGAATGTGGCCTTCTGGCGTATGCTCAAACTTCTGGTCATGGCTAGGATAGCGCTGTCCAAGATGGTCATGCTGCCACGACTTTTGTATTATTTTGTCAACTTGCCCGTTGTGGTGCCTAAACAATGGTTCAAAACTCTCGATGGGATATTGCGAGATTTGGTGTGGGATGGGGGCCGAAATAGAGTGTTGCTACAGACCTTGCGGCTCCCGTTGACGAACGGAGGGTTGGGGGCCCCGGATTTCGAGGGTTACATATTGGGACATGGGTTTATAGATCTGGCTCTCATCCTGGCTAGGAGACGGATAGCTCTTGGGTGGAAGTCACAGCGTCCCCCACTAGTGCAGACCTGGGAAGAAGACGTTACCCGCTGGGCCAAAGCGGAGGAGCAGGCCTTGTTACGGAAATATAGGGTCACAAAACGGCGTAAACCGCTGGGAGAAACCTGGGCAGATATGGTGAGAATGTGGGAACAGCAACACGCACCGGAACATACTCGGATCCAGTCTTCTGCCGAATCCGAGGGATGACTGGATGTCCCGTTTGGTATTATGATTTTGTATCACTTTCTTTTTCTTCTTTTCTGTGTCAGGGGTGGGGATCTCTCCCCCCCCCCCCCCTTTTCCTAACCACCCCTGCCGACTTTTGATTGGACGCTTTAAATTGAAGTCACAAGCTTGGGTGAGCGACCCTCTGGTGGTTTGGGTTTAGAAGTTGTAGGTTTGTTTAGAATTTTATTTTGAACTGATGTAATGTGTTGTGTTCACATTATTTGATTAGCAGTTGCAAAAGAAGACACCGTAGACAACAAAGACATGTCTATGGGAAACAAGATGGGAGAAATTAATGGACAAAATAGATGCTCCCTTACTCCCCACGGGAAGGGCGCTACCGCATAACTTATTTATTAGAAAAATGCTGGAATCTGCTGGGAATTACCTACTTCAGTAATACTGTATTGGTGAGAAATATTGAGCCTGAGCATATATGTTTTGAAGAAAACACTGGTATTGTTATGTTTATGATGTTCTTGAAGTGCTGAGATGACTGCCTCTCTACCGTGTTTCTTTAACTATCACTTTTCCCTTTGAGCACATGTACAAATGCTAATAAAAATATATTTTTTTTTTTAAAAAAGCTCTGGGGGCTGACATGATACCTTTCACTGAAGACTAAGCAGCTGGTCTAACATTTGTTTTACCTACATTTGATTTAAATATTTGTAAAGGACAGCTGTTTCTCTGGAAAGGAGCATCCTGGTGCTCAGCGGAAGCGGCAAAGGTGAATGAGTAGGTACGAGAAATTATCCTGTTTATACAAGTGAGGAGCAGAAAGCACCGGTGACCCCGAATATCCAGGTTTTCAGTGATTTTCTGAATAGGGTCTCTGATTCCATCACCCTTAGATGTGCAGGCATGAGATTCCATGCTTTTGTTCCTAAGACTGTAAGGGACTTACCTCCTTTGGTTTTGTTTTTAAAGGTGGAAGGCTTAAAAAGGTTTGCTGTGGAGGACCTGAGAGTCCTAGCCGTGATGTAATGAGTGAACTTAGCGGTCAGATATTTGGGTCTAAAGGTGATTGTCAAGATCTTAAATAAAATTATTTTCTGTATGGGCAGCCATGCAGGGTATTAAGTGCTGAGGTGGCCGATCAACATGGCATTTTCAGCACCAAGCGAGCCGCTTCATTCTGCACAATTTGTAGCTTTTTTACTAGCCATTTATTTGATCCTGCGAAAAGGCTAATCTATAAAGTATTAGTGCTACTGCCACTATCTACCCTGCAGAATAGGGACTATAGTTGAAGAATTTTCTAGGTTTTTAGAAGGTTAAATCACATTCCTGCCACTGCAAGAGATTGGGTCCGGAATATAAGGCATCAAATTGACTCAGATCTACATCAAGATCGCGTCACGGGAAGTCATCAAGACAATGAATGAGGCTTTAAAAGTGTCACTAAAATGGTTAACTAACAATCATCTTAAGCTAAACGCACAAAAAACGGAATTCCTATTAATATCCGCTCCAAAGAACCCCACAAATGTGAAAGAATGGACCGAACTGATCACAGCGCTAAACTGCACCCCTACCCTAGTTGATTCGAAATCACTGAGAATCACGCTGGATAAGAACCTAGACATGAAAGCCCACATCAAATCAATGGCACATAGTGCCCGGCGTCACCTGAACTATATCAGAAAAGTGAAACATCTCATCACTACGATGGACCTCAAACTGGCAGTTCAGTCCTTAGTTATTTCAAGGATTGAATATGGATGTACAACACTAGCAGGTCTACCAAAAATGTCTACAGCACCACTAAATGCCTGTCTCAATGCGGCCGCAAGACTCATTACTGGGTCTAGTAAATATGACCATATCTCCCCACACTTGAAAGCATTAAACTGGCCACCATAAAAAGCCAGAATCCAATTTAAGCTGCCATTACCCACAGAGCGCTCCACTACAAAACACCAAGGTACTTAGTCCAGAAAATTGAGATATCGGGGGGAAGCAGACCAGCCAGGAGTGCCAAGGAGCTGTTGCTGAAACCACCCATCTTTCGGAAGAAGAAAACGTATGACAGAGCGTTCTCCGGAGCAGCCCCCAGAATCTGGAACTCACTTCCTCCAAACATTAGAAAAATTCCAAACACGGCAACATTCAAGAGGTAAGCGAAGATCTTTCTAATGAACAAGTTCCTCCCTTATGCAAGACTTTCCATTTTCCCTCAAATTGTAAAGCGCTCGGAAATCCTTCAGGATCAAGTTCGCACTATATAAAACTTTATAAATAAATCAGTACTTCTCTGAAATCTTGATGTAGAACTTAATAGAAATACACATCGGGACCATTTGGAGAGGATCAGAGGTACACCTTTGTAAACTAAACAGATCCTAAATGTGTTATTGTTGAAACTGCTAAGACAGACATATCGAAATCTAATGCATATTAACACTACTATACCGGTGTACTCGAACTGTAACACATGTAACTGTGAAGTGCTCGGATACCCTTGGGTCACGTTCACGCTATACAAAACTCAATAAATAAAAATAAAAATTACAGTTCTACCTTTCTTCTACCAATGAAATCAAGAGCAGCACGGCACCACGCCGATGGGCAGACTGGGAATTTAAAATAATAGCAAGATTGTGGGGACAAAGGCCCTTGAAGCGACAGCTGCACTAAGAGTAAATCATAGTAGATGCCAGGCCATGCCATAAAGGCACATTTATTCTGCAGCCACAGCACAGCTTCCATAATAGGTTATGCAAGTATCATTATGGCTTGAACAACAGTAACGCAACATCACAGCCTCCAACGGGGTCATCGCGACTGAGCTGCAAGAGGGGCCTATTGTCGAACTGCTCCGCCTTGCGTGTGGGGGGCCCAGGTATCTGGTAACTGAGCGTGGTGCCGCGAGAAGGCCTGGGTGTGTAGGGGAGTTGGGTCTGGGATGTCTTCGGGGGTCGTCTTGTGTTTAAACTGTATGAGCAACTGCGCCCATTCTAGAGAGATGGGGTGCTTTCGCATTCCCCTGACTTCGTCTTTCAACAGCTCCTCCTCTGCCGCCCCACATTTATTCACCGCACCTATCCAGGCTGCTTCCAGGGGGCAATAAGGAGCCCTCCACTGCATGGCGATAGCCCTTTTTGCAAGTAGAAGGGCAAAGGAGGCGAACTTCCATTGCAGTTTTTCCGATTTCTTTCTGTTATATATACCCAACGCACAAGCTTCGCAAGATTCTATTTGTGGTAGGTTGACTAGCGTACGAAGGGTCTGGTGTACCGTGTTCCAGTATTGGCTGAGGGAGGGGCAATCCCAGAATATGTGTTTAAAATGTGCTGCTGGCAGGTTACAACGCGGGCAAAGAAATGATGTGTCCGGGTAGTATCGAAGTTTATCTGGCGTGCGGTAAGGTCGGTGGAGAATATTAAATTGTATGTTCTTAAATCTTGCGTTTCTGGATACTTTTTTGGTGTATTCCAGGGCGCGTTTCCATTCCGCGTCGTGGAACACCCTACCCACGTCATCCTCCCAGGTCTGTCTTAGGGCATCTAGGGAGACGTTTGTCAGTTCTCTAATGGCTTTATAGTGCCACGTTACTAGATGCCTGCCAGATCCCATTTGTAGTATTGTATGAAGCACCGGGTGTGTGGGCGGTTCCCCTTCTCGTAGGTCCCAGAACGGTCGTGTGTTCTCTAGGAGCTGCCTGTGCATGAGGAATTGGCCATGCGGGAGGCAATACCATTCGACCATTTGGCCGTAGGTGCGCAGTTGTCCGTCTTGTATCAACTCCGCTATCTCCGTGACGTCATGGTCGGTCCAGGTTTGTAAACTCCTGGCGGGGAAGTGGTGTTCTCTAGGAAGATCCACCAGCGGTAGTAGGGGGGAATAGAGCGGCTTGTCCTTTGAGTCGGTGAATGCACATACACTTACGTGCTATGGATATCTGGAGCAGGTAGGTGCGGGACGGTTTGGAACCCGGCAATAACAGGCATCTGACGACCGGGAGAGGTATCTTGCCGGTTTCTGTTGTAGTTTCCACTATATGGCGCTCCGCCGTCCAATGGGATAGCCACTGAAGTTGTGCCGCCAGGAAATAGGATTTGAAAGACGGGGCTCCGAGGCCGCCCTCTGTAGAGGGTAGTTGTAATTTTTGGAGCGCTACTCTATGCTGGCCATTTCCCCATATGAGCGTGGTGAGCAAGGTGTCTAGTTCCCGGAAAAAGGATCTGGGTGGTATCACCGGGAGGTTGGCGAAGTGGTAAAGTAGTCTGGGTACCATTATCATTTTAGCTAGGGCCACCCGGCCGATAGGTGCTAGGGGTAGAGATTTCCAGAAGGCCACTGCCAACCTCAAACCAGCCAGCACCTTGCGGTGGTTGCCTTCGTACAAGTCCATCGGGGATTGGTACAGTCGCACTCCCAGGTATCGGGGGGCCGTTCCGTCCCAATGGAGTGATTGTGTGCCTAACGTCACCGTGTGCGGTGCCAGATGGGGGCTGAGCGGGTAGACTGTCGATTTCTCCCAGTTGACCTGGAGTCCTGAGATAGCGCCAAAGGCTTCCAGTGTCCCATATTGGGGTGAGATCCCCAGTCACGTCACGGACGTAGACCAGTAGGTCATCTGCGTATAGGGAGACACAGTGCGTTGTCTCCGCTATCGTTATCCCCAAGCATCTCCCTCTCCTCGTAGCCGTATGGCCAATGGTTCGACCGCTAACACGAACAAGGGGGAGAGCTGGCAGCCCTGCCTGGTGCCCCTTCCGATTGGGAAGGGATCTGATATTAGTTTACCGATTCGCACCCTAGAGGCGAGTCCATTGTATAGGAGCCGCGTGTATGCTAGCAGGGTCTGGCCATAATTTAGTGACTGGAGGACATCGAAGAGGTGTGACCACAGCAGTGTGTCAAACGCCTTTTCTAAATCAAATATTAGGCATGCTGCCCGAGGGCACCTGTTGCGTACGCTGTCCTGGATGTGGAAGAGCCTCCTCAGATTGTGTGAGGTGTTGTGCCTGGGAACGAATCCGCACTGGTCGGGGTGAACTAATGTGGGAATGAGTGGACTGTAACGGTCCGTTAATATTTTGCCAAGGATTTTACAATTCGCGTTGAGGAGTGATGGGTCTGTACGAGGAAGGTTGTGTGTTGTCCCTGTGGGGTTTTAAAAACGTCACCATAAGAGATTCCCGGTACGATGCGGGTTGGATCCCTGTTGACAGGGCCTCCTCGTATGTAAGTGCGAGATGGGACACTAGCTGGGCCTTGAATTTGCTATAATATCCCAGCGGGAGCCCATCCATCCCCGGCGATTTCTTTCGAGCGAGGGACCCTATGGCACATTTAATCTCTGGCTCTGATTTTTCTGTCTAGGTCTCTTTGATCTTCTGGGGTTATGGCTGGAAGTCTGTGTGTACCTAGGAATTGTTGTAGTGAGTCGTGTGGTGCTGGCACGGGGTTGCGGTATATCCCTATGTAGTAGATGCGAAATGTACTAAGGATGCCCAATTGAGAGTAGTGGAGCCTGCCTGTTTCGTCAATCAGCTCCGTGATGGGCTGCGAAGTTGTGTCCTGTTTGGCCATCAATGCTAGGAGGGCGCCCACCCTATTACCCTCCCTGTGCATGCGGATTGCGAATTTACGGAAGTTATATTTCCGTAGGTCCCGGAGTGTTGCCGTGTAGGTCAGTTTAGCCGCTCCTATTTGTTCTGGGGTGGCCCCGCCTTGATCCGAATCTCGGGTTCATCCTGCCAGTGTCTTTTCCGCGTCGCTTAATGCCCTTTCTAGTGTTCTCCTTACCCCCACTATCTGCAGGATAGTGTCCGCGTGCAGGGACCTTGTACGCATCCCATTCTAAGCCTCTAGTGGAAGCCGAGCCCGCGTTGGAAGTGTGCACTGATGAAGTCCCCATATGTGTGCCAAAAGGCCTGATCGGTAAGGCACTCCTGAGGGAGTCCCCATGTGGGGACCAGGGGTGGGGCGGTCGCCAGAGCAGGGACAGCGCATGTGCGTCGTGGTCCGACACTGTGCGTCGAGGTAGTCGACGTGTTGTATTGTTTGTAATAGTGTGGAGGAGCAGAGTAATCGGTCTAGGCGCACCCTAAGGTTGTGTGGGAGAGTGTGGAAAGAGTATAATCTGGTTGGTGGGTGATGCGCTCTCCAGGCATCTAACAGTGTCCAGCGACTCACCCAATTGCAGAGACTCTTGGTTTGCTTGTGTGCCGGGAGCTTCGGGGGGGGGGGGGGTGATCTGTCTAGGAGTAAATCTAGTGCACAGTTGTAGTCCCCTCCTCACAGCCAAGGAATCGCGGTATGGCGGGCCAGTCCAGTCAGCTCCTCCCAGTATCTGTCTTGCTCTGTGTTCGGGGCATAGATGCTACCGAAAAGTATTGGCTGTCCTATTAGGCCACTAATAAAGGCTTAAAGTCCGTCACTGTCTATCAGTCGGGTTTGCTCCTTGAAAGGCACTCCAGGTCTGATCCATACCAACGCGCCTCTTGCGAAGGCGGAGTATTTCGTGGCACATAGGATTCCCCGCCATTTACGGTGAAGTCGGCCTACCTCTTGGTCCGTCAGGTGAGTCTCCTGTAAGAGGGCCACCTGCGCCTGTTGTCGTTTAATGTAGGCGTAGATGGAATATCGTTTAGCAGCTGTGTGCATCCCCCTAACATTTAATGTTATGACTTAAAGATCCGATTGTGGTTCCGTGGTTGTCATGATACGGTTGGGTCATGATACGGTTGGGTCATGTGAGGGGCACGTGGGCCATCGGCCCCCCGCTCCCATCCCCCGACCCCCCCCGCCGACCCAACGCCCCCCGCCCCACACCCCCATCTCCGCCGGTTGCAATGTGACTAGGAAAATAATAACATACAGAGGGGATACATTTTAACTTCGGGAAACGTTCCCAACTAGGGGACCTATCGCGCGAGGAAATACGTCCAAACTGCAAAACATGTAGGTCTGTTAGTCCGTTGTTGCGGGGTGGTGGCTTGGTTTCCTCTCAGGCGCCGCCAGCTCCACCACCAAGAAGTGAGTGACTGAGAAAGTGGTTCCGTTGGTGTCTAGGGCTCGTCCAGGCATGCCCGGAGTAGCGAGATGCCAATCCAGCTGCGCCTGGGGTTCGGTCGTCAGACCAGACCTCACTTACACTGTCTCGGGCTGCTCGGGATCGGAGGGGCAGAGCAGCGTGGGCCGAGCCATTGTGGTGGGTGAACCTCCGTATAATTGTCCTGTTTTACATCAGCAAGTCTGAGGTCTGGGGCGTCACCCTCGGGGGTGTTTAGGACCCCTCCCGGGAGGCCCGAGCGTCGCTGGTTTCTTCTTCTGAGCTGAACAAATGCGGTCCGTTGTCCAAGTCCGATGCCTCCTCAGGTGGGCCAAGTGCGGCCACGGCTTTGAGCGCTCTTCTACGTTCCGCTATAATTTGGCTGAGGTCTGGGGAGACTTTCCTCGGTGGGGTGGAGCGGGTGCTGAGTTGTGTCAGGGTGACTTTACGGCTCTGTTCCCGCAGCCGCCGCCCAGATGGATTATTCTGTGAGTTCGCCGGTGTCGGGTTGCACGATGTGTGCTGCTCCACCCAGGTGTCTGCTGCTTTCGGGTCAGTAAAGAAGTGTGTGGTGCCCTTGTGGATTACCTTGAGTTTGGCCAGAAATAAAAGGACATATGGAATATTCTTTGGCCGGAGCGTCCGCATCACCGCCTGGAAGGTGGCTCTTTGCTGTTGCACTGCCCGGGAGTAGTCCGGGAAGAGCATGACTTGCTTATCCTCCATTTGTATTCGCCCGCGTGCTCTGGCCGCTCCAAGAATTGCGTCCCTATCTTTGAAGTGGAGGAGTTTCAGCAGAAACTGTCTCGGGATAGGCCCGGTTTTGGCTTGCGTGTCTGGACTCGGTGAGCCCGTTCCACTGAGAAGGGGGTCATGTCTGTAGACGGCGTGAAGGTTGTGATCCAGTCGGTGACAAATTGTATGGGGTCAGTCCCCTCTGCCCCTTCCGGTAAGTGACGCGGATGTTGCTCCTACGGGAGCGCCTTTCCAAGTCGTCCGTTTTGTACTCCAAGGTTTTGAGTCTGGATTGGAGGTCCGCAATGTTGCGGTGGTGTTGTTGCACCTGCGGTTGTAGTGTCTAACTCCTGTTCACCCTGGGACACTTTGTCTGACAGTTTCCTGTGGTCGTCTCGGAGGAGATTAAGGTCCGTAGCTAAAGAGTAAAATTTTTGCTCCATCGCTACAGTGCTCTATTGCTGCGAACACTTGGTCCAGTTTCCTAGATGTGGAGTCCATCTTGTCCTGATCGTCCCGCTGAGTTGTCTGGGTCGTCGCTAGGCACTGCGGTTTCTGTGGGCCCGTGCCTGACATGGTCGCCGCTGTGCGGCGACCCATCCTGAGGGGTGGGGGGGTCTCCGTAGGGTGTCCTCGGGGCAGCAGCCGTGTGCGATATCCTAACATCAGGGCGCAGAGGTTCGGGCGAACCCCTCAGTCTTTTGACTCTTCTCCCGATTTCAGTCCTTGTGGGCCTTGCAGGAGGTAGAAGGGGGGCAACCCGGCGGTGGGGGCACTCCGTGCTTTACGTTGTCGGGAATTGGTGATGTTCTGGCACTGTGGGCAGTGAGCTAGTGGCGGCAGCGGCGGCTCCAATGTCACGATTGGGTGGTTGCAGTGCTCTAGTCTCACTTCTCCCGTGACTCGTGGTCTTCTGTTAGGTTTCCCCCTGAGTTGGTACAGCTGTCTGGTGAGCGTCACGCTGGGGATCGCGCCCCAGGTGGGGGTCATGTCGAGGGAGGGAAAGGATCGCAGTCCACGCCTCACCAAAGCATTAGGCGGGATCCATGCTGGTGACCGGGTGTCTCGTGCCTTGTCCCAACAGCGTCCCCAGCATCCAGGTTGTAGGGGGGGTGAGGGGCTTTCCCAGTGGGGGAAGGGTCTCCACCGGACGCAGAGGCAGTTTACGTCTCTTGGATCCCTCCGACTATGTGGGCGTATGGTGTCCACTCACCACCTTCGGCGCTCTGCCCCCTCACCTGCCGCTCGTCTGTGGGTGATACGCCGGGGGGTTCCCCCACGATCTCTATCTCAGGGGAGGTGCTATGTCCAACTCCCAGGCCTGGAGCATCCTCCGTTGATGTGGAGGACCGTCTGGCAGCGCAGCTCCTCAGGTCACTGTCCCCCGATGTGCAGCTGGGGGCTGTAAGGGCCCTCGCCAGGTCGGGCAGCTCGCGGTGCACTGGTGGCGACACTACCGGTAGTCAGGGCCTCCGGGGTGACGGGCCCGCTCAGCGGGGGATGGGCTTCCCCAGAGCACGGTTCACTCGTGCTCCGCTCCTCTCTCCCGCAATGCTGGCTCGTAGCGGCTCCACCACTCCGCTCAGGCGCCGCTCTCCGCCAGCAGCCGCCGACCAGCCGATGTCTCGAAGGTCCCCGGCCGCCCTGCTCACAGACTGCGGGACATTCTAGTATCGCCGCTCCGCTCTATGGCCGCCATCTTGCCCAGGCGTGTTCGGGGAATATATCAAGGCGCCGTGGGCTCGTTCTAGATGGTTTTCCCGTGTTACCAGCACCTCCAGGCCGTCTACGGAGGTTCCGCCGGCTATATCTGCCCCCTGAGTTGCTCTTACACCATGGAGGGTCTCGTACTAAGCCCTTGGAGTGGGCCGGCAGCAGGAACCTTAGAAGGAAAGGTGCACCATCTTAAGTGGCTTAGCCACGCCCCAAAAGTCTTCTCATAGTTTTCATAAAAGTCATAGGTATACAGAGTTAAAGAAAAGCGCAACAATGCGTTTGCCATAATCCGGTTTACCAAAGCAAAAACTTGTAACAACTATTTAAAGCGGTTTTAACAGACTGCCCATTTGCAGAGTGAAAAGCATATCGGTGTCGTGGTGTACTCCCGGATTACGAATCTCTCAAAGGAAATAGTCAAGAGCCCATCGTGTGTGGGCGCTAACGGTATCTGCTTTACAGTTTGGCTTTTGACTTGGATATGGCATTGCAAGATTCGGGTTTTGAGACGATGCCCTTAGATCTGCAGACAAAGGATGCGGCTACCGCCTTGTGGTGCTATCATTCCGTGGCATTGGATGCCGCTGAACATGCCATCCTTCTAGACAGGCTTGCATCTGTTCGCCTCTCACCTTTCACACCGTCCAAAAGATTGCAGCGTGTCCTTCCTTGGCTCCTAAACGAAGCTGTGCTTGCTCTGGTGTGCCCTTGGGGCTCCCGCCCCTTTGCAATATATACACTGCCCCTCTTCAATATATACATTGCCCCTCTGTAGCCAGTAGTGAATAATTAAGTAGGGATCCAATCCTACGCAGATGACAAGTACACATCAAGTTCTCCAAAAACACTATGTCCGTAATGAGCTAACAGAATAGAGCATACAAATAGATAAGCGAACATTTCCTTAAACTTAATGACAAAACGAAGCTTATTAGGGGGGTTAGAGATAAAGGCAAGTCAACACGCCTACCTATTCCAGCAAGATAGCTCAAAAATCATAAACTTTTGCAAAGTTAAAAAACCTGGGGTCACCTTAGAAGCGATTGCCCCTAATATTGGCAATGCAGCTAGCAGCCATTTTCAAAGTATTCTTACTATTGCTTGCACACAAACCTTTAGGTGTGGGCGCAGTCATTAACGCATTATGGAATCCTTTGGCCGGACCAGGATTACGTAGGCTGACCGGCAACTGGTGAACTCATTGTCCCCGGATCAAGGTTTTCATTCTGGGCAACTCAGGAACTGACTTTTGGTCGTGGCCAAGTGGAAGGGACTTAATTGTTTCAAATTGAATGGTGGGAAGATTGAGGGGATGGTGGTAGGCAACCAGCCCCACCTAAGGACCCCTGCATGGTGGACGGTTCCCAGTCGCTAATCAACAGCAAAAGAACACAGGGGTTTGGTTTGACAATTTTGACTCACTAATTTAAGACACTGTCAACCTGTTACAACCTTTTCAGGAGCCTCAGGAAATTGGCATGAGAACTCCATGATGCTAAGAAAAATGAAGTACATGCTCTTATTATGTCATACCTTGATGTGGGTCCCTTGCTCACTTTGCCACTGGGTTCATGCTAGCCTGGTTGATGGCTGATTAGCCAGAAACCGGTCACAGGAAGCTTGTTTCCGGTCCAGGGAAGACATTGCTTGGCAGTTCAGGCTGGACTGTTCCCATGAGGCACAGGGTCAGACTGATTTGCATATGGCCATGTCTGAACTGGGGTGTCGGAGTGCGCTAAAGAATGATGGATTAAACCCAGATTAGTTGACAGGGGTGAGTACTTGCATTGTTCAACACTCCGTCCATCGTCCCCTTTGGTTTTGCTTTGTTAGCCCTAAGTTGGCAGGGTATTCCCAGACGTGGGTTCCTTGCTCACTTTTCCACTGGATTCAAGCTAGCATGGCTGATTAGCAAGAAACCCGTCCCAGGATGCTCGTTTCCGGTCCAAGGAAGAGCTGGCTTGGCAGTTCGGGCTGGACTGTTCCCATGAGGCACATGGTCAGACTGATTTGCATATGGCCATGTCTGAACTGGGGTGGCGGAGAGAGCTAAAGAATGATGGATTAAACCCAGATCAGTTGACTGGGGGTGAGTGCTTGCATTATTTAACACTCCGTCCATCATCCCCTTTGGTTTTGCTTTATCTGGGGAGGGCAGAGACTTTGCTAAAACCTACAAATCATTCCATTCCTTGCCTGCGCCTTGGCATTCCTAGACACATTGTTTCTGATAAACTAGTCCACCTTCAATGGTTACCAGTGAAAAAGCAGCTCAAGTTTAAGGCACTTTGCTTTACGTGCCTGACAAAACTGGTCCCTACTAATTTTCTGCTGGACACTACTGGAAAGCTATGCTCTTCCAAAGCTGCTTGTCAAGATAGTGGATTGTGAAAACAGGGCAAGGGGGCTAGCAGAGACCATCAGAAAGCTGCCCGGACAACAAGTGGCAAAACATTAGGAATTCGAACTGTGCGTTACTAGACAATCCTGTATCACACAACTAAACTTTCCTCACTGCAAACAATGCAACAGGGAACATGGGACACCTTGAAGTAGGCTGTCTTTATCTGTGCACTTTAAAAGTCACTGTCCCATTTAGAATGCTTTCACATTCAAGAAGGCCAGTCTAAAATCCATTTAATGACTCCCATTTGCCTACTACGTATTATTCTAAAGTTCTGCTGCTTCCTCTGGAGCTTTGGATCTGAAGGTTTTGCATAAACAGTTGTGCTTGACAGATGGGGCAGCCAAGACTCGGCACAACACATCAAGGAAACCCAGTTCAAGCAAGATCACGTAATGACAACAGATACTCCACAACTCTTGGGGCTGTTGATACCTCAATTTCGTGAACAAATCGGCCTTACACTAGAAAATGAAAGAGAAAAAGGGAGAGCAGGCATGCTCCACTGGGAAGGGATGCAGCAGTACAGCCATCCATTTTGGCTCCTGTTCAGTGTTTGAAAGCCTGGAGGTAATGCTTGTTCCTGTTTACACAGCACAGACTTCTCCAAGAGCAGCTGAAATGAAATTTAACACTGAACTGAAGAAAAAACCCCAGGGTACAATACTACAAGGAACGCCACTGCTTATAAAGATCAGAGATGGAAAGCAGAACCCACACAAAACCAAACAGCTTTTAGATCTCTGCGTACCCAGGATTCCCCGAGAGTGCCAACTCCATTCACAGACATGGGATCCACATTTACAGCTGTGAAGACATTCAGCACCAGTCCTAGTACAAAGTCATCATCTCTGCATCAAGGTCATTTACTTCAGTTTAGACACAGAAAATCCCACTGCGCCCCCCCCCCCAGGACTGAGGACATTCTTGTTCAAGTTTTTTTCTTATAATGTGCGGTTTCAGCTTCACGTAGAGCTATTAAAAAGACCTACATTCACATTTAACAAGTAACCGGAAAGCAAGTAAACTGTAATTAGAGTAGATTGCAAGCTGCTTAAAATCCATTCTAATTATTAAAAAAGGCCAGAACTGTTGAAACATCTAACTTCACTGATTCTCTACCCAAAAGACAGCTCTACTTCTAGGATTTATCGGGGGTGGTGGCCTGCATGCAGACGCTGTTGATGCTCGTCAGCCAGAACACCAACAAACCTACACGACTTAACCACTACAGAAGTCAATGCAGCACGAAGGTCTTCCTTGGGCTACCTCTGAAGCATGCCTACCTGCACCATACAAACAAGGCCATGACCTGTGTGCTTGGAAATCCTACCAACATAACAGACTTTCATTTATATTCGATTTAGAGCATAATGTTAAGAGCACGGAACGTGCTCAGTGAGCATTGGGCAGAAATTAACCATTACTCAGTTAGGAAATGCATAACAAATTTCATGGCGGAAACAAGTCAATATAAATGAAGTTCAATGAATGAATGAAATATTTTTATTGTTTATTAATTAAAACCACAACAATACATTTTGAAGTTCAAGGAGTAGCGCTACCTTTCTGGGCTAGGGTGTAATCAGATTTGCTGAAAGTATATTTCACAAATAACCCAAAAGCACGCTTGTAAAGCCCATAGCACTTCAACGCATCTCCAGGGTTTGATGCATCATACAGAAGGGCAGGGAATTGTATAACCCTGACAAGACAAAAGCTATACACATAATAAGACCTTCCACAATAAAGTAAGCCGAAGTAAAAAGTTTGAAGTATTTGGCAGAAACCGGTTGACTAGGATTGCGCTGGAAACCAGATTCGCTACACAACACCCAGTTTAAAGGCCAAACAGTTCCCAGTGGAGCTTGTGTCAAATGGCAGCTCTTGCCAACAGAATGCCTGTGTCTGTGCTCTAATGCAATGGATAGTGGGGTGGGCTCTGCATACAAGGATGGTCTATTCCGTTAAGAAACGTATGACTTCAAGTGAGATGCGGTAAAGGAATACCCTTTGAGTAACATTTAAAAATATCCAAACAATGATTTGAACCCTTGACACCTTGTATTCTAAAATCGAAGCAAATAGTTTATCAAACCTGATTCGTTAAATAGAGGATTTTAGGTGCGGTTTTCTTTTTCCTTTTAGAGCACATCTAATCCATGTGATGAGTGATTTGCAGTGAAAGGAGTGACGTTAGTACAAACGTGTATTCTGTAGAAGGTATAAGTTAAGATGCAAAAAGCTTACTGATTATCCTGATTAAAGGTTTCCTGTCGTTCATGTTTCAGGGGCAGTGGTTACGTTCTTTCCCTTTTCCCACCCTATTTTTAGCTCCATCTCTTGATTTAATGTAAGTTATTTTGAATAATGGTTTGCTGCTGGTTGCCGACGTACTGTATTGTCAAATATGATAAGATTTATCTGCACTTTAATATGTATATGCATTTATTACAACGCTCTTGTCTTCTGTTCTAGGAAGTAGAGAGGTTTTCATTGCAATGATCAAGCTGGATAATCTGCAAATATGTGCAAAAATAGGTACTGAAGACTTACTATATAGTATTAATGTATAAATTCGTGTTTATGAACACTGACATTTTTATGGATGTAATCTTTATCTACTGGGTCTCAATGGGGTTTATGACATTTAAAATATTTCTACTTTAAAATTCTAACACTGGTCCAAAAGATATGGTGTATTTCGTGCAACAAATGTAGGAAACGTCGCAGGTTTAAAAGAAATCATGAAGAGGTGGTGATGAAAGCCCTCTTAAGTATATGTGGAATTTGTTATGTCAAACAGGACTGTGATATATTTAATTAAAGGAGATCTGGTAGAGGGTTTACCTGTAGTGCAAATGATGTTTTTGGGCGAGGAGACTGGAGCGTAGCTTAATTTGTAAAATTGCATTTTATTGTAGTACCCTATAAGTGTTGGACCTTCATCAGGTCGTGAAGATGGTCTCTAGAAACTGCTAAACAAGGGACCAAAACATCGACAGAGTCGGAGCTCTACAGGGCAGTACTGAATTGGGATGAAGGAAAACATTGGATCCTCAGGAGGGCTTTACTTCCTCTACATTCTATCCTTTGGCTTGCTTGGTGTTTTTTTATTTTGTCTAAATGTTTTGTGTTTAAGTTTTTTATAAAGGTACGATGGGGTTCGATCGCTCTACCCGAAGGGGACATACACAGGGCATTTGTTTGTAATTGGACTATTTTCTCCATAAAAATGTAAGTAATTAATAATTGAAAATGTGCCTTCGAATTATTTAATACAAGATGTCGAGTAAGGGTTCAAATAATTCATAGATTTAATGTAGAAGGGTATTTTGTCGATTGATATTTTTCTGGTTACTCCCAGCCCCTTCCATTAGTCAGGGTACACACCCATTTATATTGTATATTCTAGAGTGATATTTAGTATAAAATCGGAGTCTGTAGGAAGAGTATCAATCTTTTCTGTGCCCTTTGATTTTATTGTAGAAGAGCTCGAAAATACCTATGGACCAAAGTTGGCCGAAATGTTATGAGATTGCAAAGAGCTCTTTCGGTATTTGTCTTTTTAGTCTTCATTAACAGAATGCTGATGTTGCCTGGTAAAGAAGCTGTTTGTATTTTCATTTGGAACAAGGGTTGAGTAAGGTGTCTTTGCAAAGATATTTTATTCATTTACCCTGTACTACTAATTTTCCTCAGAGTATTAACTTGGGAGGTGTACCAGTGTGAAGGTTTTCTTAGTCTGTTTTTTGTTTGATGCTAGGTGAAGCAATGGTGTCCAGCATGCGAGCCAGAACCAATTTGCCATTGTATTCTTCAAAAGCGGAGGAAGCCTTGGGTTTCGGAATGCGTTTTTTCTGGTTAAGGCGAGGCCATGCTACTCAAGACCTTGACGACGAATATTTAACATATCTGGTAGCTATCAATACTTAATTGGGAGAATACAGCTGACATGGAGGATCACTCTGCAAGATGAAAATGAAATACAAGTGATGAACAGGCACTTTGGCAGGTCCGAGGACGGTGGTCCTTTGTAGGAATAAGGTAGAAGATTAAGCTTTCTGCGTGAGGGACACAGAGCTAGCTGTGCCACAAAAGGCAATGGCACTTAAACTATGCATAACTAGCACCATAAAAAGAGCATGCAAAATGTGTACTCAACTGCATAGCTAAGTCAGCGTCAGAGTTGTGGGCAGGTGTCAAAAGAAGAAATGTCGTCGAAGTGTGTGAAGAGACTGGCAAAGATGCAGGGAGCCGGTGTGATTGTTATATACTTCACAGCACTGCTAGACCTGTTAATTTAAATTGGGTAGTTTTATATCTAAAAAGACAAATACCAGCAATGAGCTTAGAGACAAACATTTAAATTGCACAAACAACCATATTTAATACAGAAAGGATGCAATTAAATTCAACACATTATGAATTTGGAATAATTACAGACAATACCTTAATAGTTTCGCAGAATGGCTTCGATAAGGCACACCAGTACTATAACGTGCTGGCAAACCAATGTGCTTTAAAGATTATTTCTGCAAAGCATTGCATCATTGCCTCGACGCAAGGGTAATTTAAAGATTTCGGGCAAATTAAAATTACTAGAGAGCTTAGAGTTTCCTAGAGAGCAAAGTTGCAAGTAATGATCTGCAACGGATTATAAAAAGTTAGCAATCACTGAAAATCAGTCTCCCAAGTGTTACAGGTAGGTCCCATACTATTTACAGTAATTCGCCCAGTGTGCTCAGATCCAGTCTTTACAGGAATGCACTGTGTAGAAACCATCACCGGCATACATACAATGTGCAGACTAACGTATTACAGTAACTTACCAGTGTGACCACATGTCAACACAAATATACATGAAGAGGGTCCCTACATCAAATCCAGTTATGCATGCAGTGGTTTCATACAACCATTGCCTGGGGCACTTTGGTATTACAGTAGGCCGCAAATGCTTGTGCGTCCCTCTTAATAGAGCTAGCACTAGCGCACATGTAGCACCAGCACTATCAACAGAGGTTTCCTTTTTTTGCATGGGGGCATGGCCCCATGCATACGAGGGAATCTCTTGGCATCTGCAACCATGCTGTATTATGGATGAGGGGGCAAAGGCAAAGAAGCTGTCAGGAGAAGCACTAAAGGTACACCACCAAAAGGTGGAGCACTGCAAGTGTGCTCTGGGAGAAGCCCTCTCGAGGGATGAAAGCGGGTCCAGAGGGATGAAAGGGGGTCCCATGGACCCCCCACAGATATCCCCATGCAGGTGGGTGCAGTCACTCACTGCACCCACATGCAAGGGTATCTCTAATTCCTTTTGAACATACAGGTAGGTTCTGGCTGATTAGAGCAACCGCTCCGTATTTCACTTGAATGCGCTGCCCACAGGGCAGCACAAATTAGAGGTTGCCCACAGGGCAGCGCATTCAACTTCTCCGGTTTACGCCAAAGTGCACCTTCAAACAGGAAAAGTGCACCTTTTATGCAATAGGGACCCTGGTGTGCCCTAAAAAGATTAATTTTAAGCATCCAGTGTGCTCACATTCAGTCTATACATCTGCAGGAAGTACAGGCATGTGTGCAGAATGCTCCAGTCCATTAATTACGAGTAAATGTAAGACAGTTTCCAGTTATACATGCAGTGTGCTCTAACGGATTCAGATTATGCATGCAGTGCGCTCATATGCACATCAATGAATATTCAGCACATTCATAAACAGTCTTTAGTTGTATAACATTTGCTTTGATCTTTTAATGCGCAAAATTCCCAACCAAAAACAAGAGATTCTGCTGTCAACAAGGAGACTAGTCCGCTCACCTATAATAAGTGCATACTGGTCCCATATAGGCCACAGTATTGGGACACTAGCACAGATGGTTGTAGGATGAATACTCTAAGACAAACCACAGGAGGATCAAGTCAACGGAATATCGGTAAATCAACATTTTTTAGAAAGGTTGTGTGCTGTATAGTTTTTTCGTCTTAAAAGCATTTTTTTACTACACTTCAAAATTACAAAAAAGTGCTTTATCCTTGCTTTCCTAGTTCTGATATACACAAATATCTGCACCATTCATGGAGACATCTAAATTTTGTTGTGCGATAGAAAAAGCTTTCCTTTCACAGTCCCAGTAGCCCGCAAGATTGTCACTTAATGTGACAAGATCAGAACATGACAAAGGCTTGTTTACAGAAAGTGAGCACTTGTCGAAGAATACAAGGAGCGGTAATAAACAGTCTATGTTCAAGTGTAGGGACCAGCTCAAGCTGGACAGCTTAAAACTAAATAAAACCAGCGAATAGAAAGCAAGTAGCTGTGAGTTACAAAACACAGATAATGAATGGTAAGCAATGGGCGAAATGCATTCCCAGGGAAACTTTCACAATGTCCCTAAGAAGTCATTAGCCGTCTGGTAGGCTTCAACCTAAAAAGTTGCAACAAGCATTGAGAAAAGATATTTTCACATTAAACGTAGGCATTTCCATCACTTTTCTACAGAGTATGCATGTAATGTAAGATTATGGAAAAAATTAAGAAACGGACTAACTAGGTAGACCACAGAACTCATCTTTCCTTGGGAAAATGTTGCATGACTAGAGAACAAAAAAGCAAACAAATATATACAACTTCTACCCAATTCATTATATCTATGAGCTATCACGCGCTGTAGGAACGTGCCCTTTTTGACATGGTTAACCCCCACTTTTTGCCAGGTATCTGATGCAACTTTGAAAGTGTACTGGATTCCTGCTAACCAGGTCCACAGTATCAGTGTTTTCCCTAAACTGTACATTTCTGCCACAATTAAACCCCCCCTTTAGGCTCCATGTAAGTCTAGTAAATGTTACTCCTGGTGCATAGGGCATTGGGACTAGAGAGGGTCCCCTAAGGGTTGCAGCATGAATTGTGCCACCCTAAGGGACCCCTCACCAAGCTTGTGCAAACTGCCATGGCAGCCTGCGTGTCTCAGTGCAGAGAAAAGTGAAGGAGATATGGCACACATGCCTGTGTGCCATTCCGGCAAAACATTACATGTGGTATAGGTAAGTCACCCGTGCAGCACGCCTTCCAGCCCTAAGGCAGGGTGCACTATACCCCACGTGAAAGCATATCTGCATGAGTGATGCTCCATGAGTGATCTACGGCAAGTCAATTCTTGGATAACACAAGTACACAGGGAAGCCATAGAGTACATGGGCTGGACACTCCTGATACGAATTCCACAGCTACATGATGGCTTCACTGAACCCTCAGATGTTTGGTACCAAACATCTCATTAATAAACCCACACGGACTACAATGATGGATTTATTTATCAATGCACCCAGAGGACTCATTAGAGGTGCCATCTGAAAGCCTACCTCCTACCAGTGTTTTGACCAACTGGTATTGACCAGCTAGCCACGACTAGTAGAGGTACCAGTGAAGACCAGAAGAGGGACCAACCAGAGATATGCAACACCAATACCGGGGGCACCGGACACCCTGCACCAAACACCAACAGGGATATTCAATCCGTATTCACTGCACCATGACTGAGCAGCCATCGAGGGATGTCCGCATCACTGAGGCCCTTTTCGTGAGTGGCCCTGTGTCCGGATTTGCCCCCGCCAGTTGTTTGGCCCTAACCCAGAGGATCACCTTTGTGCACCCAGCCCAGCTGACCTATCCACTCTGCACCTGTGCTGCCCTGCCTGGGTACCGAAGAACCAGCTGTGCCCCCTTGCTTCAAGCACCCTTGCAACCCAAGCCCCCATTCAGGCGCTCTAGAGCTTGTCCCCAAGAAACCTCGTAGCAGCCGGTTTCTAGGTGCCCCCCCTTATCTGCAGCACACAGCTACCAACCTCACCAGCACCCAGGCTCCTGGCTAAACCCAGGCAGTTCCAGAAGAACTGCTGGTAGTATTTTTGACCATGGCTCACTACAATCTGAAACCCAGAAGGCGAACCCCTGAAACAGACTACTTCCCTTTATGCCTACATGCATTTTCCCCCCCATAGGATTGCATTGTGCTTAAACGCGCAAAACTTTGAAAAGTTTGCTTACCTGTAAAAATTTCTAACAAAAACAGTACTTACTTTTGAACAAAGTTCTTGGTTTCACAAAAAATATAAACTAGTATTTTTATAATTTGCCCTTGAATTTATTTTTTGTGCGTTTCTCATTTATTGCCTCTAAGTACAACACATTTGTTATGCCCTTGCACAGGTAGACACAGGTAGCCAGGTAGAGTTTCATTGACTATCAGTTCATGTAGATAAATACAATAGTCCATATTCTTGTTGTCAGCCCTTATTGCAGTCCCACAAGGAGCAGCCTTCCTGCTGCTCAGCCCATGTCCAACTGTCACAATTCATCCACACGGGCACCCAGGCATTCCAATCATCACAGTCACACCAACATTGCAATACTATCTCACTCTGGCTGAGCAGCTAGGAGACAACTAGGCTGGGTAGCATTCAATATTACAGTGAGGATATAACAATCCCCTTCCTTATAAAAGAAAGCAGAAAGTGTGGAAAACATGAGTAACTACAGGCACACAATAAAATATACAGTCACAGAAAAGGATAAAACTCAGGGAAGCAAAACTAAAAACAACTTCGCGAGGGAAGAAACACTTCGTACCTGAAGAGAAGAAAAATATTGACAAGCAATAATAATTAAATAGCAAGCAATATCCCCATCCATCCCAATAAACAATTAGAAAAAATATAGTGAAGGGTGGACCACACCCCAAGACAAACAGAGGTTAAAAACAGACAAGGGTAAAACCAACACGAAAAATACACGTATACCACAAGGGGAAAACCACAGAGGGTACACAGTGAGGCGCAGGGCAACTTACAGACATTACCTTTAGCGCAGAGCGACTTACACAACACATGAGACGCAGGGCGATTTACACACGACATGACTGGACATACAGCGTAACGCGACTTACAAACACATCAGACCCAAAGAACAGACCAAACGTGCAGCGAAAGACAACATACACACAAAGTGAAAATTAGGCTAACATCCATAAACACACCCTATGTAGGGAAGTACCATTGTACTGCATAACATCTAAATGGGACCAAAACCCACAACCCAACCATGTGTAAGGGTTAACGTCATAAACCATGTATATGGGAACTCACCTATAAACTTACCCCTATGTAGAGATCACGGACTGTAAAATGTAAAAAAGGGACTATACCCAAACCCATCCCACATGTAAGGGATAAAACTGACTACCACACACTAAAATATATGTACCACACCTCTGTAAGCGTAAACTGTGGCAACACGAAAATGTACCATAAGCCGAGCAAAAATAATTCCAAAAAAAGTACATATAAAACTGTGACCCACTGCACAAAAACAATTCCAAATGTAGTACATTTAAAACTGACCCATGACGGTGAGCAACCTCTCGCCAGAGTGGTACTTTTCGGGCACACACTAGAACAGTGCACCCCACTTGAGACATGTAGAACAAAGCGCAGTTTCTAGGCATCATACAAAAAAATAGATGACCGATTAGACTGACCAAAACCAGCAAATACCCCGTTTGATGTCACAAAAGAAACAAACATTGAAGAAACAAATCCCCCCACCTAGCTCTTGTAGAAGCATGAAACGTATACCAGTTAGAAACAGAAGTGGATTAATGAACAATGTCAAGCATTGTCGCCAGACAAAGAAAAGATGTACCATCACTTATTCATGTAAAACATCAACCATACCATAGACAAAATTCAGCAGAACAAAAAAAAAAATGGTACCCCGACACAGGTGCTTTTACCAAATTAGTCAATTTTTTAAGCAGAGAAGATTAGCACCTAAAACAAGATGTGCCCAGTCTTCATGTTCAGGTACTCTCATGGAAGAAAACGTCCAGACTTGAGAAGGATTGAAAATGTGGGACAATCCAATGCTCGTACAGTGTATTCCACCACAATTTGGTGTAACGCGGACACGGCAGCAAAAACTCTACTTGTTTCCTTGACGCTGTGCTGGATGGCCAAAACCGAGCAGAGCAAACTATGTTGATTGCGTGCAGACGCCAATCATAACAGGGCAGCATGCTGTTCCGACCGTGCCAGGTGGCTTGTGATTGCGGTGTGCACCAAACAAGGACATTGACACAGATATAACGAAAAGACAACGTATCGTCATAGAAGATCCTCGTGGGAAGAAACGTCATGTTGGATCCTCGAGATGAACTGCAAGGTTAAACAATGCAGGTAAGACTCATGCCTCTGTCTTTCAAATATCGAGCGTCTGTTAACCCGTTTGCTGCTTCGATGTTCAGCGCCAGTGCTGAACGTTCGAAGAAACGGGTGCGGCCACGTCGGCCGTGCGCAGCACCAGGGAGGTAGCTTGCGCGACGGCCAACGGCAACAGCGAACGGGTTAAACTGCAATAGTAAACACTTATTTGGTAAATATTCCCCAAGGCTCAATCGCAATAAAAGTAAATTGCAAGCGATATGACCGTGCACCAGACGGCTCACACAGGAGACCGGCTTCATTGTAGGCCACAACGAGTGGAAATTTTCCCAGTAGGGAGATGTTTCTATTATTGTACATCAACATCAAACATCACAAATAAAAGTCTCTTCACCTATGTGTTATACTTCATTAGCCTGCACAGCAAACATTGCATGGAACATACCACGAAGGATAAAACTAGTGTCATTCGTCATACCAAGTGTGTGCGCTTTCTATGAACTCCAAAAGCAATCGAACACAACCACACTGCTCCTGTGTGGCCCCTGGGACGTCCTCACAATGGCAAGGATACCAACATGCCTCAATTCAAAGTTTCTAACAGAAGAATACTCCTACTGTGCAGCTATTTCTCGCAGTTTGCAGTGACTTCTTGATCCAGGGCAGTCGCAATATAGATTAAACAGCACAGCAGACATTTCCATAAAGATGACCTTAGTGAACTAAAGGTGCCATTGTCATGCAGTCACTACAGTCTCTGTAGAAGTCAGGAAAACTATGTGGCTGGATCACCTACCTGTGGCAGTAGTGTAACTACACCTCCAATTCACAATTCCTTATGAAAGATCAATGGAGCATGTCCAGGCTTGGCAATGGTGGTTGGGGCCTGGCCTGGTCACCCCCACGCTCCTGTGCCTGCGGCCGCTGCCGCAGCCCCAGCCTCCCGAGGGCCGCCGAGCCCACACCAGCTTTTCCCGCCGCCCCAGCCTCCCGAGGGCCGCCGAGCCCACACCAGCTTTTCCCGCCGCCCCAGCCCGTGGCCCCACCCGGCGCCAGCCGATTGGCTCGCGCTCCTGCCTCCCCGCAGACCCTCCCGACCGGCTCCCTTCTTAAGGGGAGCCAGAGCAAGATCCAGGGAGTGACCACTGCGCCTACGGCCTGGTCACCCCCACGCTCCTGTGCCTGCTGCCGCTGCCGCAGCCCCAGCCTCCCGAGGGCCGCCGAGCCCACACCAGCTTTTCCCGCCGCCCCAGCCTCCCGAGGGCCGCCGAGCCCACACCAGCTTTTCCCGCCGCCCCAGCCCGTGGCCCCGCCCGCCGACAGCCGATTGGCTCACGCTCCCGCCTCCCCGCAGACCCTCCCGACCGGCTCCCTTCTTATGACGTCCCCAGAGCGACCGCGCAGCGGACGCGCGCAGCGGGAGCACCGATTGAGCGCCGAAGGTGCGCCAAAGGTAAGCCCGTCTGCGCCCGTCCGCGCCTGGCCCGCGCCCAGCGCCAGGACCCCTGGCCCCCGCAGACCCCAGCCCACCCGCCGGACGTACGACGCCGCCACCCTCAACGCACTCAACGCCGGCCGAACCCCTGGATGCTACCGAGCCACCCCGAGACGCACCCACGGACCCTTCATCTGCCAGCCCTGCAAGTTCTCCTGCACCCGGACCTGCACTGCACCAGCACCCACCAAGCCGAACTCCAGCAGCACCCACCTGAAGTGCATCCTGCTCAACACCCGCTCCGTCCACAGACACGCCGTCGAGCTCTGGAACCTGCTCGACACCACAGCCCCAGACGTCGCCTTCCTCACGGAAACCTGGATGAACGCCTCCTCAGCGCCCGACATCGCCATCGCCATCCCGGACGGTTACAAGATCATCCGGAGAGACCGCGTCAACCAGACAGGAGGAGGCATCGCCATCATTCACAGGAACACCATCCGCATCACAACCAACACCGACGACACCATCGCACCCGCCGAACACCTGCACTTCCAGATCCACGTCAACCCCAAGACCACCCTCAGAGGCACCCTCATCTACAGACCCCCGGGACACCACACACAATTCAGCGAGGACATCGCCGACTTCATCAGCCCGCTCGCCCTCCTCTCAGCCGACTACATCCTCCTCGGGGACCTCAACTTCCACCTGGAGAACAACGACGACCGCAACACCACCACCCTGCTGGAAAACCTCGCAAACCTGGGACTCAAGCAGCTGGTGACCACCTCAACCCACCTCGCCGGACACACACTCGACGCCGTCTTCTCATCCAGCAAAGACATCGCCTTCAGCCACGCCACAGGACTCCACTGGACGGACCACAGCTGCGTCCACTTCACCTTCAGAAGAACGACGACCCACCACCACCAGCAACAGGTTGCCCGAAGAAGCTGGAACAAGATCACAGCCGACCAGCTCGCCGCTTCCCTGAGTCAGCACCCTCCCGCCAGCTCAGCGAACCCCAGCGGGCCGCCGACAACCTCACGAAGTGGATCAGCAACTGCGCGGACGAACTCGCCCCTCTGAGGACCCCGCCCAGCAGACCCGGCAGCAAGAAAGCCCCATGGTTCACCGACGAACTCAAGAGCTCCAAGAAGAACTGCCGAGCCCTCGAGAAAGTCTGGAGAAGGGAACCAACACCGGACAACATGACAACCCTCAAGCTTGCCACCCGGAAGCACCACCAACTGATCCGCGCCACCAAGAAAACTGCATTCAAGGACCGACTGGACAACAACGCACACAACTGCAAGGAACTCTTCAACATCGTGAAAGAGCTCTCCAACCCCAACGCCGGAAACAACGACATCACCCCATCGCAAGACCTCTGCAACTCCCTCGCCTCCTACTTCCACAACAAGATCGCGGACATACACAACAGCTTCAGCATTCAACCATCGCACACAACGACCGCAGCAACGCCGCCCACCACCACCCTCTGCGCCTGGACTCCGATCAGCACCGATGACACCGTCCGCATGATGAACTCCATCCACTCCGGATCTCCGACCGACCCCTGCCCTCACCACGTCTTCAACAAGGCCGACGCTGTCATCGCACCCCACCTGCGGGACATCGTCAACACCTCCTTCGACACCGCCACCTTCCCGGAGAGCTGGAAGCACGCCGAACTCAGCGCTCTACTAAAGAAACCAACAGCGGACCCCACCGAACTCAAGAACTACCGCCCCATCTCGCTCCTCCCGTTTCCAGCCAAAGTCATCGAGAAGACTGTCAACAAACAGCTGGCCGCCTTCCTCGAGACGAATGGATCCCTCGACCCCTCACAGTCTGGCTTCCGAGCCAACCACAGCACCGAGACCGCCCTCATCGCTGCCACCGATGACATCCGAGCCCTGATGGACAACGGAGAAACAGCGGCCCTCATCCTCCTAGACCTCTCCGCGGCATTCGACACTGTCTGCCACCGCACCCTAGTGCAGCGCCTCAGCAACGTCGGAATTCAGGAGAAGGCACTGGAATGGATCGTCTCCTTCCTCGACGGAAGAACACAGAGAGTCCGTCTACCACCGTACAAGTCAGAGGCCACCGAAGTCATCTGCGGCGTCCCTCAAGGATCCTCGCTGAGCCCCACCCTCTTCAACGTCTACATGAGCCCCCTCGCGCCCATCGCACGCCAACACAACCTGAACATCTACGCCGATGACACCCAGCTGATCCTCTCACTGACCAACGACCCCGCCGCTTCCAGAGCCAACCTTCACGAAGGGATGAAAGATGTAGCCGAGTGGATGACGACCAGCCGCCTGAAACTGAACTCAGACAAGACGGAAGTCCTCATCCTGGGCTCCTCGCCCTCCGCCTGGGACGACTCCTGGTGGCCCCCCGCCCTGGGCTCCGCACCCACACCGACAGACCACGCACGCAACCTGGACTCCTCCCTCTCCATGACCAGACAAGTCAACGCAGTCTCCTCGTCATGCTTCAACATCCTGCGCATGCTACGGAAGATCTTCCGGTGGATCCCCACAGAGACCAGGAAGACGGTCACCCAGGCCCTCATCACCAGCCGACGACTACGGCAACGCCCTCTACGCCGGAACCACCGCCAAGCTCCAGAAGAGACTCCAGCGGATCCAGAACGCCTCAGCCAGACTCATCCTCGACATCCCCCGACGCAGCCACATCTCCGGACATCTGAGAGACCTGCACTGGCTCCCCGTCAACAAGAGAATCACCTTCCGTCTCCTCACCCACGCACACAAAGCCCTACACGATCAAGGCCCGAGCTACCTCAACAACCGCATCAACTTCTACGCTCCCAAACGCCACCTCCGATCAGCCAGTCGCGCCCTCGCCGCCGTCCCCCGCATCCGAAGAACGACAACAGGAGGAAGGTCCTTCTCCCACCTGGCCGCCAAGACCTGGAACTCCCTCCCTCCTGACCTGCGCCTGACCCAAGACCACCTCTCCTTCAGGAAGAAGCTCAAGACTTGGCTGTTCGAGCAGTAGCAGCACCCCCCCCCCCCCCCCAAGCGCCTTGAGACCCTCCGGGTAAGTAGTGCGCTCTATAAATGTCCTTGATTGATTGATTGATTGATTGGGGCTGTCCGTTGACAAGGACACTGGTGGGGCTGGCCAGCCTGTAACTCCATACTTTACACTCTTACTTAGTTACGCTTTAAGTCTTCTGTCTTGGTTCTCATGTTTATTGCGTCTAGTTTCCTGTAGCATCTTTGTTTATTGATTTCTATACCATCCTTATAGACGCTAGAGTCCAGTCGTCGCCAAAATAATGTTGTGGCCCTTGCACAGGTAGACACGGGTATCCCGGTAGAGTTTCATTGAATTCTTTATTACTTCCATGTAGATAAATACAATAGTACATATTCCTGTTGTCAGCCCTTATTCCAGCCCCACCAGGAGCAGCCTCCCCGCTGCTCAGCCCATCTCCAACTGTCACCACTCACCCACACAGGCACCCAGATATTTCATTCATCACAGTCACAACAACATTCTGATACCATCTCACTCTGGCTGAGCAGCTAGGAGACAGCTAGGCTGGGTAGCATTCATTATTACAGTGAGGATAACAAAATGCTTAGCACTACCCTCCGGTGAGCATAACTGCTATCCCACACTACCACAATAGAGTGTTAGTACTATCTACTTCAGCCTCCGAAACCAATTGGGAGCCTACTGAACTCTACACAGTGTGCTTCCTTTTAGTGCACTATGTAGAGAGCCTGCTTCAGAACCAGAAACTACTTCTCAAAGGTCCTCAGTTCTATGCTGCATGCACCTTCCAAAGGCAGCAACATTCTCATAATTTCAGTATTCCTTAACAGCTTACTCACCAGTAACCAAAAGTGAGGTGTGGCAGGAAACAGGTGTTGGTGCTTACATACACTGCTATGCATGCGTACGTATAACACTTAAACCTATTGGTATAAAAAGGGAGCACTGTGAAGGACAAGGAGGATGATGCAACTGTGATAATTTTGGGTGGTATTTTATCCTGAACTGAGTAAGGCTTTTTAAAGTGGCAATCTGTCACTAGTATGAACTTTCACGGCCGTGCTTGTTCAGTGCCATTACACCTTGGGGAGCCAGATTCTGCTGTTTTGTAGTACTAGTATCTTTTTAGAATCGCGTTGATCGATTTAATAAAGGTTTGTGGGGGTGTGGACAGAGGTGTAAGCATGTGTTCCATGCCAACTAGTTTATTTGGCTCCATATTGTCTGGCAAATGTCTGTGTGAACTAAATGCAAGTATTTGGTGGCGCTGCGGAGGCTGCTTTAATGGGGGTTTCAAGGTTTGTTTATATGTGTACTGCTGTATGACCAATAACTGTATAGTTGAATGGAGTTGGGCACGAGCAGATTTTAACCCAAGGTAAACATCTACCATGGTGAGTGGGAGAGACTTCAATGTGCTGCTTTTGAAGTTAGTTTGAGAGTAAGAAAAATGCTACAGCACGATTTTCAAAACATGTGCCACTCAATACTAAAATACAATCTGTATTGTGAACCCTGCACTTAGGAATCGGCAGGTTACACTTTTATTCATATATGATACATTCTAATCAGTGCAAAGGCAGCAAAATAATGGACAGAAGTGAAGCTGTTTGCGTCAGGGTCCTCTGGTTTCTGCCAATAATCAAGTTACATTGCTAGCTAGTGGCCAATACATACCATCACATTTATCGAACGTTTAAATGTATTCATTAGCTGCACTGCAGTCTGGCACTTGTAATGCAGGAAACGTTTAGGACCTAATTTAATGTTGATTATGCCAGATTAAACGTAATATTTTGCTAAGTGGATAAATCTCGTGCATTAAACGGTTACAGATGCCCTATCTTACAATATCTTGGTAAAATAGCATAAGCATTAGGGGCATTGATCCTACCAAAGTCATCTCCTACATTTTATTAGTCCTATTTTTAATTTATGTTCCATGAAAATAATTGGATGGAAAAATCCAATATAACAAGCCAATACAGCAATTTTCATCTCAGAATTTCAGAGTCACTCATACATGTTGCTTTAGCAGCACATCAATACGAGGTCAAATTAAAACATTCCACGAGATTAAACTGTTAAATCCTTGTCAAAGAATAAACACATCAAATTCTAATTGAAGTCATAATACAGAACAACTAGCATAGATTTGCAGATGCAAATATCCATCACAGTAATGAAAGACTTCATCTGTTTAAATCATTGCTTTCAGAACCACGTTTTAATAGTAATACCAGATTCTAGCCATCTCAAAACGAGTTCCTGATCTCCCCGTATGGGAAGATATCAAACATAGAACTAACAAATGTCAAACCTTTTATGGTCCATCATGCTCCAGAAAATGCACTACTAGAGGCAAGTGTAAATACATCTCATCACTAAATTCAGCTCTGCAGGTTTTCATTTTCCAATTTTAAAACCAAAATATTTGAACAGACGTCACTGTAAACCTACTTTTACATGTGTTTGGCTTGTACAGTGAAAATGTTCTTAGGTAGAAAATGATCTGTTTTCACAACATATACAACTACATTGACCTCATGAACAGAATCGCAAGTATTTTCTCAACCACCCAACAGTGGTCTTTTTAGAAGATTGCTTAAAAACTATGCGTAATCTGGTTGCCTATTGTCAGGAAACTTCTAGTGAGATAGATATTTACTAATGTATTAACCTACCAAGGATTTTACTACTGAATATCGACATGAAGAATATCTTAGCACAAGAATATAGATGGGAAAAAAAATTGACCATAAGAGCCTATAGGAAAGTATAGATTTAATATTCCTAACTTTATCTACGCACCTTTACCCATACAGGTACATATGTGCAGTTAATCATAGAAAATCTATGCTTAACTGTTGATGTGCTTTCAATATTTTGTCCTCCATATTTAGCACCTTCAACATTCGGACTGATATTTTGTATGCACACCTCTTTCAAGAGGCTGGGCCTCTGTCTCCTACATCTAATGAGCTTGGCTATTTCCACTGAATCTTTTTTTGAAGTATTTTCTCACAAAGCTCAGTTTTCTGGTGTAGAATGATTTTATCTTTTGCATGACATATTAGAGCAGCCTCATTATCTGATTCTTTGCCATCAAGCTAAATTCTTTATCAAATTATTTTTAAAAAATGAGCAATTGTGTACCACTCGGACCATATTGTCATTTAGCATACTTCGGATTTAACTCTGTATGGGGAGCTCTAAACATTTAAATGACTATTGGCATAAGTATTTTCTAGCTCTACGGGCCCCACATCTATTATTGGAGATAGTCTTGGGAATGTTATGTCTTGGACATCAATTTAAAATAATAAAATACAAATGCTCTGCTCTTGCAGGGAGAATAATGCCTCACTTTTAGAACACCGCCATACCAGTTCACATACAATTCGTGTATGTGACGAATCAAAAGGGCAGCATAGTAAACAGCCTCATACTTTCCCTCGTTCACTGGTTCACTCCCAACGTCGGGTGTGTGTATGCAGGAGCACCGCACAAACTGTTAAGAAGCTTCTCTGAATTCTGCCTTCTACAATGACATCTTATGTTTAAAAAAAGACAAGCTATAATTAAAGAAATATCACTCCATTCTTGACAGTTTGTTGCTAGTGTGCAGAGAAGAGCAGCTGTTATGTAACTTTTAATAACGCAAACAGTTACTTAATTGAAGAGAAGACACTCATAGCATGTAGCTGGCTTTCGGCATGTGATCAATGCTAGCAATGGCCGAAACGGGTCTTAACTAGTAACGCCAGCTACATGCTATAACCAAGTGAGCATCTTCTCTTCAAGAAAGTAACTGTTTGCATTATCCGCTGGTAGGTTCATCCGACTGGGCACTCCATCCGACTGGGCACTCCACCCCTCTTGGGCCTGAGGTCTTCAAGAGCAGTTGTTTCAACATTTACTAACACATCCTTTGTATCCTGGACAGGCAAGAATTAAACAGTGACAGAAAAAAAATATGATATACACCTTCTTAGAAGTGCAATTAAATGTGATACTGCTCTTCCTGGTGGTTGTTCAAATGACCTGTACCTTCATAAGATGCTACAAATTGGATATTGCTGAGGAGTACTTTTAAAGTTGTATTTAAAAATTACATCTTCCTAATGGATACAATCACAATACCAAACCTCGGGTCAAAACTTGAGCAGGAACGTTTGATAGGACTAGTTGTAAAAAAAACAAATAAAAAAAACCCACAAGTATCAGATAGTTGTGTACATGCCTCACAGATGTCTATAGTGATTAGTGTCTATACATTTTTGGTTAGTAGAGGGCTGGATGATAATCTCATTGCCAGGGAAGACAAGCACTTTCCTGTTTAGTAAGACTGTTCCCAAGCCACTTTTTTCAAAATTCAGAGTTCAGCCTCATGTTTTCTGTAGAACATTGCACTAGTGTAGACGAGCCATAAAAATCTGATGGAGACTAATCTAGTTATCCCCCCCACTGATCACAGATTCTCACACCTGCCAGAAGCCGTCCAGGCCAATTTGTCATTAAGTCATGAATTAGGCTAACAGATGTTTAAGACCAGTAGGCAGCACAGCCCGGAAGAAGCAATATAAAGGTTAGTGGCTGCAGCAAGTTTACAGAAATGCGATACCAGCCCTTTGGTAAGAACAAAGACCCTGGATTTTTTTTGTAGGGTTGAGACTAGTACTTATTTAAAAAAATGAATCTAATTACAAAAAGAATCCTGCCATGCTAACAACACCATTTCTACCTAGTTGAGATATCATAACTGGGGGTTTTCGTCATCTTAGAGGGAAAAGGTATGCATTTTCAGATGCTCTTACTCTCCTTGCTACACTGTTATTAACCATGGTATGGATTTGCTATAAACGACAACCTGTTTTTCCTATTAGAGGTTCATTTACTTTTGCCTAAACTAAAAAATGGAAACACTGGGCCTTGATTGTGGCCCGGAAGACAAAGATGTGCTACGGGTATTCCATTGCGCATGTTGTAAATGTGGTATTCTATACAGGACGAGAGTTTGTGTAAAAATGCAGTTCACTTTGATTCAATGTGGGGAACATTTTTGTAAATTTTATTCTGGTTAGAATTCAGAGGTGGCAGACTTCATGCATGAACCGAAGCTGTACCTCGGTTTTAATTTTAGGGGACGGATCAATCATGCCAAGCCTTTCCTCTGTTCCAATGAAGCAAAAGCAGCTCACTATACTTGGTATACCTCAAGAGCGCCTTTAAATACATCCTTTAAGACGCGATTTACAGCTATGATACATTCTCAGCATAGTTAAGTCTGTCTAATGCATGAAAAAGCTACTGTGTGTTGGGGCAAGATGAGAAGTTGGTGGAAGAGTGAGACAAGGCAACTATAGATACAGTTGGGGATCCAAAGTTGAAGGATAGGCCTACTGTCCAATAGCTCTGTGCATGCGACTGTTCGCACAGAAACAGCGTTTCCAATTTTCTAACCTGCTTTGAAAGTTTAGGTGGAAGTATTAACACTTGATAACCACAAGGTTTGTAGTTACCACACAACTTGAACCAGGAAGTGCATTTAGCTACATGGTGGGGTTCACTGTTCTTCCAAGGGTAAATGATTATATCAAAGACAGAAACATACTGGCCTACCTCTAGGGGGCAATACTGTAGGGTTTAGCAACCTAGCTTACTTATAAATTAAAACTTAAAATGATTATGCTGTCTCGCTCAATCAACTGAAGCTGAACTTGTTGTACTGTTGTGCATACCTGTCCCCCCTTTGATTCACTGAATCAACTTTAGTACCAATCCAGACATTGTCCAGAGATAAGAGTAGCGGTTTTACATGCAGAGTTGTGTGAAAATTTCGCTGGTTTGAACAGATTAAGAATTTTATAAAGTGAGATTATAAAAGGCATGGCCAGAGAATGAGTGCGGGAAACCGGAATTGCGTTGAAATAGCAGATATAAAATTGCTGTTTGTTCATACAAGACCATGTCCTTCTGTAAAATAAAAGTATGTATCTGGTGTGAATTCAATTTGGAAAGCATGTGGCTTTAGATGCGGTTTTACTTTTGCTTTGGATTTTGTGTACTCAGATGTGAAAATGGAAAAACCGGAATGTGGACTCCAGTCTCTGCCATTCTTGTGATGCATTTACAAAATTGCACACTGTGTTCTGCCCACAAATCATCAATTCAAGGAGCTATAGGTTATATCCTCTATTCAAGTGATAGAATTTAGGGTGATAACCTCTGCTATTCGATGCTTTGCCACAGAGCAGCTTTCACAGGAGAAAAATATCTATATTCTGCTGGGGTAAATACTTAAATGCTTTGCTATTTCCTCAGTGAATTGTAACCAGCACCAGCTTTGGAACAAGAGTGGTGCTCATATTAGCCATTTATAAACGGCCTTAATAACCAATAGGCATTAAGAAAATGACAATTTTGCACAAAATGGGGTTATTTCGTGGGCTCATTTGCTCTTCAGGTCCATGTATAGAACGTGAAAGAATTTGAGATACCCTACTGGGTTGGTGGCATGGTGGTGTTTAAACCCTTGGTAACCAGCATAAGAACTTGAAGTCAAGACACAACCTCATCAACAACATCAACACCATCAACACCATCAACACCATCAACACCATCACCTGTGAGCAGGAAAAGCATTCTAGGACTGCTGTTATCTTCTATAAATTAGTTTATGTTCATGTGAAGTAGGTCCATGCTCACTGAAACGCATACAATACAGTAAAGAACCAGCGTGACTACTAGAGCTAGGTTTACACTATTTCAAATAGCCAAAACTAAAACTGCTTTGCTACCAAATTAGCAAGTAATCATTTTGACGACAAGCAATTTTAACACCTCAGCATCTATCAACAGTACATTATTTCACTTCCTTTAAACTGTGGTGTACATACAAACTACTTCTATTTGACCCAATAGTAAATAATTTGAATGCCATCAAGCTAAAGCCAGCTGCGCCATCAACTATCCTATGACCTTGGAGGATGACATCAAGGGGACAGATTGCCAGTGCGGAATTTGTGCTGGGGGCTGCAAGTAGGGCCTGGTGGCACTCCTATTTGGGAACCGGCACTTCTTATTCCACAGACCTTGACTAAGCACAGTAGAGGAAACAAAAACAGGCTAAAGAGAAAGACAGACAATCCATCACAAAGCCAGGGAGAAAGCAAAAAAAAGTGACAAAGGGGCAGGGAGTGTCTGCTAGCAGTTAAGACCTGAGGTGGAATCAAGACAATGCAGGTTCAGTATTCGGCGCGCCGACATTTAATAGAAGCAGCTGAGGGCGTATGAGCGCAGCCTTGGTCGCGGACACGTTCTTTCATAAATTAAGCACTGCATATTGAGTCACACTTAAGATATCAGTAACCTGTAGGTTTGAAGAATCATGGATTTAGAAGAATCACTGACAACTGTTACCAGGAGCAGAGAAACTGAGCAGGTGACTTCAGTGATTTCTTGCAGATCACTCCGGTCTGTGTGCTAGAAGTAAACATAAAAATAGAAATGGTCTTTGGGCGACTATGGTTACCTCATTTCCCTTCTACTATTAATTTCTCGTTCCTCATTACGCATGATAATAAAACCTACATTGCCCATTGGGAATTTAAGTCCAACATTACCACTCCAGCTATATTCTCGTCTGAAAGTTATCACATCTGGAGGAGATAAAACAGAACACACAGCTCATTTGGAGATCCTAGATATCAACCGTTCAGACCTAATAGTGAGACTTTTTTTCACCAGCTTTGTTAGTAGAGTGTACTGCTCAGTCATTACACAAAACTCAGGTGCTGTTTAATTCTACTCTTTAACTTGAGGTTCCTTTCATTTAAAGACTGATGCCTGATATTACATCCCTGGTTTCCTGGCAGCTGGATTTCCTCAGGAGTTTGCCCAATAACCTCCCATGTCTGCCTGCTGAGGAGACTGCAGTCAACGCACAATAGCAGTCACTTCACCAGCATTTGACAATGAAACTATTGGCTACGAAAAAGAGCGGGATTCAGTAAAAACGTGTTCATCAGAGTTACCATCAACATAGTGACTATCATACACTCATCCAGCGTTGACCAATTTTGGATTCCTTGCTCCACAGCACAAAATCTGTTTGACTTTAGGACGCTATGGTTTGGAACAACCTCCTAACACTTTGGTAACTCTTGCAACCATTATGGTTTTTACAAACATAGCATACCGTAACACCTACGGAAGTTAAAGTGTCAATCTCTGCTTGAGGCACGCTGGCATCATAAGGCCACTGTGAGGCAGTTTCCTAAACCAACATAGCTAAACTACAAACTAGAGGACAATTATCACTCAAACTATTCCCACCAAGGATACTATCAGTGAGTTAAGCTCTTCCACAGAAACAGCCACACTAAAGTCCAAAAGAGATAAGAAGTAATAGAACCATCTAACACATCATTAACGTTGCCAAGGACATTAAAGAGGTAATTTAATTGGTTTAACAATCCAGGTTATTGTCCAAATATCTGAACCACATACTTGGTCTGAGTAGTGAAGAATTGATTAGCGTCTAACAAGCAGATATAGGATTGTAAAGAAATGTGTACCACCTTCAAGACCAATTCCGGATACTGTTGGCTGGAGAGTGTAATTGAGGTTTTAGTTTACATTTAAACCGCACAGAGCTATAAGTGATCTTTAGTGTTTGCTTTTTTCTTTCCTCATCCCTCAACTGAGGAGGTGCAGGTAACCTCGAGGAGCACTCTTGACTTTGATGACACCAATGTGCTAAACATACGGACCGTGCTTTTACTTTAATGATTTTTTTAGCATTCATTTAGAATGTGAAACTATTTTGAATGACTCCTTCACAGGGACGTTCCATTGCTTCGTATGGTGTTTCAAATGAAGTAGTGATCAGAAACCCTTTCTGGTGGATACTCACTGCAGATTCCTCACCTTTAGAGAATCCCAAGGTGCCATATTAGATCCTGAGACTCACAACAGTGCTCCACGCACCAGTAGTTGACACCCTGCAGCTCTGCACTGTCTTGGTGTACAGTCCGGAGGTGGCAAATCGAGCCACATACAAGTGCACCCCCATGGAGCTACTAATGTTGGTTCCTTTCTTCACATGCTTTGAACGTGGAGACAGAACTGCCCTCTCCCTTTTTCCTAGTCTGAATATATCCTTCAAAAATGTCTGACAACCTCAGGTGGTGTGCTTTTGGTGTTTGTGCTCGCTACAAGACATTAAGTCCCACGATCAACACAACCTCATGAATCCAAGGTGATTCAGAACATGAAATGAAGCCCAAGTCCAGACATTGTGGAAAACGTATAATATTTTACTTGGCATAAGCTGCAGCCATTTTGGCTGTGGTATCCATAAAGGTTTCCTTCATAATTCTTTTGTCCTTTCAGTCTGCTTGTGCTATCTATTTTAGTGGACTTCCTGACTCAGCTAAAAGCAATGTACGTGCTGAGAGTTGTAGCTGCCAGTACATCTGCTAACTGTCAATCATTTACTGCTGCCATAATCACGCCTGTTCCTCCTCCCACTTTGCTGACCAGGTAGTTTATCTGTCCTGGTTTGCGGATAACTATTCCTAAAAATGTTCCCATTTCTGTTCACATGCTTACACTGCCCAAAACCTGTATAAAGAGGGCGCAGGTTTGTGAAGCCAGTGTACTACTTGTGGATGTGGTCCCACTTATGAGTGATTAATACACTTGTTATTTATTCCTACTCCAGTGCTGATCTCTACTTTGTTGTTTTTTGAACCTGTGGACAAAAGGGTGACCCTGCACCAGTGTACCCCCCAAAAAAGGGGTACGTTTCCACAGTTGGTGCCAGTTGTGTGACACCATCGGAGATGCAGCTGCCCGAAGGAGTGGTCTTGACTGATTGGAATTTCACTGAGAAAACGCACGGCACGAGGAGACCTTAGTCTTTGCAGGCAGACTTGACTTTTCCGGTTTGCCTGATTTGACCCTCCAGGCCGTGCCGGTCTCGAATGGGGTTTTCTTTGGCACACCAGTGAAACCCCAAAAAAGGGGTACATTTCCACATCAGAAAAAAATCTGGCAAATTCTACTCGAAGTCGAGAGCGCAGATTAATTGCAGTGACCGGTCCTCGAAGTCCTGTAACTCTAAATCTAAGTTAAGGAGTAAACACAAGAAATCCAAGTGGAACTCGTCACCATCCTGTCATTATTAGCAAAGAAATCACAAGGGTATCAATATGCAACTGTCTTGCTCCCAATCCTGCGAGGTGCCAATTCTGTAAAGGATCCCAATGCACCTAGTTTTTCCCAGTCATTGGCAACACCACTAAAACAAATTTGAAAAAAAGAAAATCAATTAAAATAGATTTTAAAAGCCAAAAACTGCTTTCTTTTAGCCATTTCCTGCTTAAAATTATACCTTTGACCTACCTTAAAGCAACGAACATTGGAAGTGCACAGGTTTTTTCCCCCAAAATCCCTCGTTTTTAAACGTTGACATATATTTGAAAGAACACAAGTTTTGAAAAGCTTGTGACTCACAAGGAGGACCACAAGCTTGAGGAAAGTTTGTGTAAAGCTGGAAAATAAAATAGGGAGAACTAAAACTAGTAACTATTACCAAAAATGCCCTTAGGATTGGTCACCCCTCCGATGGAGAGGGGACAGAGGTAGACAGAGGGCCTTTGTGGAGGCCACCCCTGGAAACAGATCCCGGTCTGGTAAAGGAGCAGGTAAAAGAATGTATGGAATTCGCTTGGCTCACTAGCAGGAGTCATGACCTGGCCCTGTCAAAAATGTGTAGTGTAACTTGGGCCTTGAGGGGGTGGGGTGATATTGAACCCCTCGAGACAGGCAAGAGAGGCCCCCTCTATCTCCAGGGATTCCTCAAAGGAATTCCCACTCACATTTAATATGGGGACTAGGGGCTTGTTACACGACAAAATGATTGTGGCAGGAGCTTATGGGACACAGTGGTCCTCTTTGGTCTAGCAATGGACCAGGTCAGAACTCTGACTCAGCAGACTAAGGGAAACATTCCTTCAGCAGGTAACGGTCAGAGCCACTAGGGTACTAGAGGTACATTGCAAGGGCTTTTGGTGTTGAACTGGAAGGAAATCTTACAGTTGGAGCCTGTGGCCCGGAAGAATTTGGTGCATAGGTGACTGGATAACCATGGCGTTGGAAGAAAAAGCTTACTAGAAGTAAAGGTAAAAAGGTTATCCCGGAAGTGAAAGGTCACCTGGAGGGCTAGAATCAGATTCCTGCGTGGAAGTAAAAGCAAATGGTACACAAGTGAATGGTCACCCAGCTGGCTTGGAAGCAGACGGTTGCCTGGAAGTAAAATGGAACAAGCATTTGCACTGCAATAAGTCTCGCATTACTGATAGTTTTAAGTATTGGTGCTGCAAATAATGCAAAGCCAATAGCTCATACTTTCAGTAATGTGAGACCTAGAGCATTGCAAATGCTTGTGTAGAGAGCCATGAACCAGCATTGTATGTCTCAGTACAGTACCACAAGCTGCTCCTAGAGGTCCCTAGTGCGCAAGGCACAAGCACTGCATGTCTAGGTGGATTATTGCAGGCTGCTCCTAGAGGTCCCCAGTGAGCAGGACACCAGCACTGCTAGTCTAGATGCAATACCGCAAGTTGCTTCTAGAGGTCCCTAGTGAGCATCATAAACTTTGTCACATATGGTACTGCACCTTGCATAAGATATGGTAAATCCACCCTACCCATAATGCATTGCATGCAAGACAGTACTAAAAGTACATTCAAATAGGTATGTCCATATATACAATTAGTAGCTTTGAAATGTGACAAAAGAATTATTATATTTTCTGATTAGGTTGTACTCTATGTGGAACTGATGAAGGGAAATTTATAGAAGGTCTGATATAATTGTGAGATGTGCTAGCGAGTAAAGTAACCACTGCCAACCTAGTTTAGGACCAAGAGTGTCCTGTCTGAAGGCCTTTAAGAAAATTGTGCCTTAAGTCTGTAATTAAAACCTAGGGTGTAACACAGGAAACAGGGGGTGTCCTAATGGGAGGGTACAAGAAGAAAAGGTGGTACTACAGAGGGACTATGCCTAATGACCAATGAAAAGCCACCATTTATTAAGGACAAGAGCCAATTAAAAAGATGGGCAGAAATTAGGCAGAGCTTTATGCACAGATCCCGAATACAGCATGTCTGGAAGAGACCGTGCAAGCGTTGCCTAGGTGAGACCTAAAAATGTACACCAGAGTGAATGGTCACCCGGTGTCAGACGATTGCTCAGTAGTAGAAGACTAAAAAGGTCATGTTGGAAATAAAAGGTCACAGGGCTGAATGCATAGGATACCCTTGCCCATGGCGCAGAGGCAATGGAGAGCACTGAATGTAGGGCACAGTGCTTATAGGCAGGGTTCGAGTTGGGGTACCACGCGGGTGGACGGCGTCCGCCACTTCTTTTATCGGGAGCTCGATAACTAAACTGCAACTGAGTGCAAGCCACCTTCCGTGACGTCACTTCCGGTCGTGACATCAGCGTCCCCCCACTTTTTTTTAGGTCGAGGACTGAAGGCTGCGCTTGCGCAATCTCCGGGAGGAGATTTAATGATTTGGAGTATGGGGGCTTGAACCCGCCTCTCTCCTCCATTGGCTGGCTTCCTAAACAGAGGCCAGCCATTGGAGGAGACGGGCGTCTCTCCAATAAAGCCCCGTCGCTTTCGGATTCGGGGGCGTGTTTTTTGGCGTTCTTTCGACTGACATCATCTGTCACTCAGAACGCCAAAAACACGCCCCCAAATCCGAAATTTTCGGATGATTACGGCCGCCATTGTTCTTGTTCTGCTCAAGGATTGGGTTGCAGCGTTTGAGGAGAAACGCCAAAGAGTGAGCTTCTGTCTCGTGTTAAAGCACGCCTGCGAGTTTTAACTGAAATTTCGGCTATTTTATCGCTCCAACTACCCCGGGCAGTATGCTGCCTCACAGCCCAAGTCTAGTGGTTAGTCCAGGGGTGACGGTTGGCGCTAGGATACGTCTGAAGGAGCCCAGACCCTGCATCTGATCCAGTTTCTTTGCAACAGAAGTTAGGTGTGATCGGTAGTGGGGGGGTGGGGGAGGGAGGAGGTGCGCCCACGCAGATGAGTGGGTGTGATTAACAGACAACCTGGGGCGAAAGGAGGTCAGGTAGATTGTGATCTTTGGGAGGTTATCAGAGGGACGGGAGGCCAGAGCCATGAATGTCCAACACCTGCCTTCTTTCTGGCGCATTGCTCGCCAGAAACATGCACTTTGAGTCATTGCACCTTTCAGAGCACTTTGCCACTGCAGCCGTAGATGCAGCAGGGCTGCTGTGCTGTTTGTTACCATCAGCCGCGCCCCAATGCCCGCCACATCCACAGGACACACGGCTCGCGTCACTTGGATGCGATCTTCAGTGTAAGAGGTGGGAGGACCGTGGCGGCAGTGCAATTAAAGGAAGTAAACAAGCACACTTTGTACTTTTTAATACTTCATAATGAAGTGGCCGATGGGAAATCTGTCAGATAGGTTCTTGTGCTGCAGCCACACTTCAGGGAACACGGGACACTATGGCGGAAGTGCGAGTCAGCAGGCACCAGTGTCGCGAGGCACGTGAGGGCAGCGCGAGGTGTCTAGTCAGCCACAAGAAGCGTGTGACTCACGTGCGTCCAGACCCGACGCAGCCACGCCATACTCCATATAGTAACTAGACAGTGTCCACTTGGACAATTCGTTGTATGTGTCTGTGTATGAGGGTGAAAGGAAGGACGTGTGTGCGAGATTGGGTATGTGTGAGAGAGGGGGTGCATGTGGGAGTGGGATGTGTGAGAGCGAGAGGGGCCAAACTCTGCCAATGACTGTTTACGAGAGAGAGGGGGCTTGTGTCTGGGAGAGGATGTGTGTTTGAGAGAAAGTGTGCGTGTGAGGGTATGAGCTCGAGAAATTGGTTTTGGGTGTGTGAGAAACTATGCCCAGGTGATGGAGGGGTGTGCGTGTATAAGAGCATGTGCGAGCGAGAGTCTGTTCATAGTGGTGTATATGCGGGGTGTTTGAGCAGCGCTTGTGAGATACTGTACTGACAGCTCAATCATTAATGCCCTGTGTGATCCTGTGCAAAGCTTCTTGGACGTCTCGTTTACCGCGTGTCCAGGATGCTTTTGAGCGTGGAGATGATGCAGTCGTAGTGTGAGCGCTTTAATCATGCCTGGCTGAAATCTATATGGGCAGAGGATACCCACTGCATGCCTCGGTGTAAATTTAGCCCACCCATCCCCCTCCCAGGGTCTGCACTTCCACCTTGTAAAGAAGATGTGGCCTCACACAGCCGAGCAGAGCTGCTGAAACAGGTAGAGACCTATCTACGCACACCCGAAAGTTGGGCCACGGTGTAATCCTGTTCTAGCAAGCCGCGGGTATTTAATTCATTATAAATACATTTATGTGAGAATAGTCACTGAGCCCTGCCTCCTCAGAGTCCCATGAGGCCATTTTGTTTTGAGGTGTCTGACATAGTGAACAAATAGCACAGGAGCTCTAATGGTCGATGGTATCCCTCCACTGGCAGCTCCAAGTTTCCACAAACATCGGTCACACTTGTAGATTTCCCACCACCTACAGTTAGGTTTAGGGAGGTGCCCCCTGATTGTGCAGTTTTTCTTGCCTTCTCCACCCTGATTGTGCCTTTTTTTCTTGCCTTCTGCCCCCTGTCTGTGCCTGCTCCCCTGCCCCCTGGTTCTCCTGCCCCCTGGCTGTGCTTGTTCTCCTGCCCGTGCTTGCTCTCCTGCCCCGTGTGTGTGTGTGTGTGTGTGTGTGTGTGTGTGTGTGTGTGTGTGTGGGGGTGTGTGTGTGTGGGGGGGGTGGCTGTGGGGGGTGTGTGTGGGGGGGGGATGTGGGGGGGGTGGGGGGGGTGGGGGGGGGTGTGGGGGTGTGTGTGTGGGGGGTGTGTGTGTGGGGGGTGTGTGTGTGGGGGGGTGGCTCTGGGTGTGTGTGTCTCTGGGTGTGTGTGTGGGGGGTGTGTGTGTCTCTGCGTGTGTGGGGGGTGTGTGTGTCTCTGCGTGTGTGGGGGGTGTGTGTGTCTCTGCGTGTGTGGGGGGTGTGTGTGTCTCTGCGTGTGTGGGGGGTGTGTGTGTCTCTGCGTGTGTGGGGGGTGTGTGTGTCTCTGCGTGTGTGGGGGGTGTGTGTGTCTCTGCGTGTGTGGGGGGTGTGTGTGTCTCTGCGTGTGTGGGGGGTGTGTGTGTCTCTGCGTGTGTGGGGGGTGTGTGTGTCTCTGCGTGTGTGGGGGGTGTGTGTGTCTCTGCGTGTGTGGGGGGTGTGTGTGTCTCTGCGTGTGTGGGGGGTGTGTGTGTCTCTGCGTGTGTGGGGGGTGTGTGTGTCTCTGCGTGTGTGGGGGGTGTGTGTGTCTCTGCGTGTGTGGGGGGTGTGTGTGTCTCTGCGTGTGTGGGGGGTGCGTGTGTGGGGGGTGTGTGTGTCTCTGCGTGTGTGGGGGGTGCGTGTGTGGGGGGTGCGTGTGTGGGGGGTGCGTGTGTGGGGGGTGCGTGTGTGGGGGGTGCGTGTGTGGGGGGTGCGTGTGTGGGGGGTGCGTGTGGGGGGGGTGCGTGTGGGGGGGGTGCGTGTGGGGGGGGTGCGTGTGGGGGGGGTGCGTGTGGGGGGGGTGCGTGTGGGGGGGGTGCGTGTGGGGGGGGTGCGTGTGGGGGGGTGCGTGTGGGGGGGGTGCGTGTGGGGGGGGTGCGTGTGGGGGGGGTGCGTGTGGGGGGGTGCGTGTGGGGGGGTGCGTGTGGGGGGGGGTGCGTGTGGGGGGGGGTGCGTGTGGGGGGGGGTGCGTGTGGGGGGGGGTGCGTGTGGGGGGGGGTGCGTGTGGGGGGGGTGCGTGTGGGGGGGGTGCGTGTGGGGGGGTGCGTGTGGGGGGGTGCGTGTGGGGGGGTGCGTGTGGGGGGGTGCGTGTGGGGGGGTGCGTGTGGGGGGGGTGCGTGTGGGGGGGGTGCGTGTGGGGGGGTGCGTGTGGGGGGTGTGCGTGTGTGGGGGGTGCGTGTGTGGGGGGTGCGTGTGTGGGGGGTGCGTGTGTGGGGGGTGCGTGTGTGGGGGGTGCGTGTGTGGGGGGTGCGTGTGTGGGGGGTGCGTGTGTGGGGGGTGCGTGTGTGGGGGGTGCGTGTGTGGGGGGTGCGTGTGTGGGGGGTGCGTGTGTGGGGGGTGCGTGTGTGGGGGGTGCGTGTGTGGGGGTGCGTGTGTGGGGGTGCGTGTGTGGGGGTGCGTGTGTGGGGGGTGCGTGTGTGGGGGGTGCGTGTGTGGGGGGTGCGTGTGTGGGGGGTGCGTGTGTGGGGGGTGCGTGTGTGGGGGGTGCGTGTGTGGGGGGTGCGTGTGTGGGGGGTGCGTGTGTGGGGGGTGCGTGTGTGGGGGGTGCGTGTGTGGGGGGTGCGTGTGTGGGGGGTGTGTGTGTGGGGGGGGTTGTGGGGGGGTGGCTCTGGGTGTGTGTGGGTGTGTGTGTGGGGGGCGTGTGTGTCTCTGGGTGTGTGTGGGGGGTGTGTGTGTCTCTGGGTGTGTGGGGGGTGTGCATGTGTGTGGAGGGTGTGTGTGTCTCTGGGTGTGTGGGGGTGTGCATGTGTGTGGGGGGTGTGCGTGTGTGGGGGGGGTGTGCGTGTGGGGGGTGCGTGTGTGGGGGGTGCGTGTGTGGGGGGTGCGTGTGTGGGGGGTGCGTGTGTGGGGGGTGCGTGTGTGGGGGGTGCGTGTGTGGGGGGTGCGTGTGTGGGGGGTGCGTGTGTGGGGGGTGCGTGTGTGGGGGGTGCGTGTGTGGGGGGTGCGTGTGTGGGGGGTGCGTGTGTGGGGGGTGCGTGTGTGGGGGGTGCGTGTGTGGGGGGTGCGTGTGTGGGGGGTGCGTGTGTGGGGGGTGCGTGTGTGGGGGGTGCGTGTGTGTGGGGGGGGTTTGTGGGGGGTGGCTCTGGGTGTGTGTGTGGGGGGTGTGTGTCTCTGGGTGTGTGTGGGGGGTGTGTGTGTGTGTGGGGGGTGTGTGTGTGTGGGGGGTGTGCGTGTGTGTGGGGGGTGTGCGTGTGTGTGGGGGGTGCGTGTGTGTGGGGTGCGTGTGCGGGGGGTGCGCGTGGGGCTCTGGGTGTGCGCGTGGGGCTCTGGGTGTGCGCGTGGGGCTCTGGGTGTGCGCGTGGGGCTCTGGGTGTGCGCGTGGGGCTCTGGGTGTGCGCGTGGGGCTCTGGGTGTGCGCGTGGGGCTCTGGGTGTGCGCGTGGGGCTCTGGGTGTGCGCGTGGGGCTCTGGGTGTGCGCGTGGGGCTCTGGGTGTGCGCGTGGGGCTCTGGGTGTGCGCGTGGGGCTCTGGGTGTGCGCGTGGGGCTCTGGGTGTGCGCGTGGGGCTCTGGGTGTGCGCGTGGGGCTCTGGGTGTGCGCGTGGGGCTCTGGGTGTGCGCGTGGGGCTCTGGGTGTGCGCGTGGGGCTCTGGGTGTGCGTAAATGCAATAGGTCATGCATTTGCGAGCGATTAAGCAATTGGCATTGAAAATGACAACGCCATTTATGTAACGATTAAGCTATTGGCAATGCCATTTATTTATGATTAAAAAAAATGTCATGTGCAATGCCAATAGCTCTACCTTTAATAATGCCGAGACCATTGCATTGTAAATGCTTGTTTTAGAACTTGTGCCCTGCTTATAGGTATGGTTAGGGGAACTGAACGTAGGGCACTGTGCTCGTGGGTGTGGGGGGCACATGCTCCACGAGTAAAGAAAGGAATCGTGGGTAGGAATTGCTTGTAAGTTGGAAATGGCCTAAATAAACTGCGGCCTCAATTCTTCCATATAAAAGAACCAGTGTGGTGTGGACTCGGGAGGGCGACCAAGTGGGGAGTGCCTCTGCTACGACAAAGGAGAAAACCGAAAGAGGAATGGAAGTAAATCAGCGGTGAGACCTTGCTTGCTGTGAGAACCTCCAACGGTGCTCTTTCAAGGCAGAGATGAACGTGTCAGGGACAATACAGCAGAATAAAAGGGAATAGTACCAGTGCAGCCGGGAAGACCCCGGAGCACGGAGCCTCAAACAAGAAATCTCCGAGCAGCGCACGTCATCCGCGCTTCAGAGCACTGGCAAGGACAGCGCATCCGCTCGCGCGCTGGTGTGCCAAGGGCGAATTCTGGACATACCGGAAGGCACTGTGCACTTCAGCAGGCCACGGCTCTAAGATAAACCACTCTTCGCAGTCTGTGTGGATTAAAACCCGTGTTTTAATTAAAACTAAATGTGAATGTATAATAAACGGTACATTTCGGGGGCCAAGCCCCCTCGCTGAAGCAGAAGAAACGAACGAGAAAAGCATTTGTTTTATTCGAGCTCAGCTCTCTCCCGAGCAGCTACGTTTAAATGTAAATAAAATATGGATTTAGATTTCAACTGTCTGGCCAAGAACTACGTCACGTCGCTTAGCAACAAACTAAACAAAGTGGCGTGAGGATGATTGGAAAGGACAAGACGCCTGAAGGAAGGACGCCTCTCAGCTTAAAGTGTTTTCACGCTGCGCCCCACGGACGAGGTGGGGGTCTTCAGCCCTGGAGGACCAGGTCAGAGTGGAAGGGTTTGCCCCATGGCAGGTCTCGCTTCCCACACTAAGGGTCGCTGGGGAACAACTGCGCCACTTACACTAACCGGAAGCGGAGTGCATGCATGCAAACTGGGAAACCTTTGCTGCACTCGGGCCCCTTGGCATGGACCCACAGCTGCACAGTCCTGGGTGGGGAGGAAAAATCACCTCCAGCTTTCAAGGAGTGTACTGGGGAGGTTCTGGGGTCACTGAACTCAAAGCAGCAGGCCATATCCAGTGGTTGGGTTGAGAGAATAGGATATCCAGTAGTTGGGTTCAAGGCCTGGTAATAGTGCTCTACGCTTTTCTTAATTCAGGCCAGTTCACGATTTTAGTGCTAAGCAAAGTTTGCAGATTTTGTGATTTAAATACATCGTGGAGCCATTAAACGCTTCTGTGCACCGAAGTAAAATATTTATTGCAAAAGGAAGACATTTCACTATACTCCAATCTAGAGACGGAGCTCCGCTGAGATGGAAAATATATGCAGACTCTGCGAGCCCTTTTCAGCGTTTCTACACACAATGGAAAAATATCTAGAACATTACCTCTTCAGACAAACTGAAAAGTTACCACTTTTCACTTAAATGAGAGAAAGCACAAAACAGTCAAACTTTTTTAAGTCCAAGAAACTTCACAGCACTTCGCAAAAGTTGAATAAAAACTTTGCACAACCTAATAAACTGTCTCAAGGCACTGCCCTCTACTCACAAAACAGAAAGTGAAGCTAAGAGGATTGGGTTAAGATTCCCCTCAGGCATCTATAAGGAGGAGTGAGCATGAGGGCTTCGGTCAGAGCACTGGGAAACCAACTGGGTTCAGCATCTGAAACCGGAAACTTTTAACAGTGAGACAGGAATATGCCAGGGGAGAAAAATGGAGTGTAGGTTAAAATAATTTTGAGCTGAACTACCATCAGAATAACAGGAACAATCAGACAGCCGCTCAACAATCATGCTCAACATCGCGGTCAACTTTTCTTCCATTTAGAAGCCTCATTAGTCTCTTGATATCAACAAAAGGGGTGGGGGGGGTAGAAGAGAGCAAGTCACAAAGCAAGAAACCCACACTTTTATACCTGCTCATGGTCTACTATTCAGAGGAAAGGATCACTCATTCAGTTGGATTCAAGCTTCAGGTACCACCACTGCTTAACCCAACTGCTTCTTCCCCCTCTGGATAATGAAAGTTCTTTTTCCTTCCAGTCTGGTGCCTTCCTAAGACACCTTAATTTGCCTGGGGGAACATCTGATTCTCATGTACTATAGTTTACGACCAGCAACTCCTATGTGTCTGTTCCTGGGTCACACTACCCCTGTAAAGCAACAAAATCCTACCTTTTCTGTCCATCTCAAGCAAGACTGAGGCCTCTCCAGGGGTTATCATTCTAGTCTGCTTCATGTGCACCCTGGTACTCTGCAGAATTCCAGCGCAACTTAATTTCCATTACTTAGGACATCAAGAACTCAAACAACAACTTCCCATTATCTTCTTTAGGCAGGATAAGTAGGATCCCTCAGACTTTCAGCCTCATTTTCTGAGAATGCCACTTGTTGCTCTATGAATACTGTCAGAACCCCAGAGTGCCACAGGGCAAGCTGGGGCTACTGAGCCAGACAGTGTGGGGGGAGGTATTTCACTCATGTTGTCCCGGGGCCCGAACTTCTGTGGATCCCGAGCAACTGGACCAAGTGACCCTTATGCAACGGAGGCTATGGTAGCTATGGTTGAGAAGTCCAAGGCGATCTCATGGATGTGAATGCATGTCAGTGAACAGGACTCAACTCAGAGAACACAGCAATGTCAATAAATCAATGTCCAGTCAAATACTTACTTTCATATTAAAAAGTAGTATTTTATTCCGAACCACACACATTTCCCCTTGAGGCCAGGGATCTAATGTTTCGCTACCAAACCCGTGCCCCACCTGCTCTTTGTGATGTGGTAGAGGTTATTCCCCATTCACTGGTGGCTGCATCGTGGGACTTCTCACTAGTAGGCCTTAACTTAAGAGTCCAGTCCGACTCTTAGCAAAAATAGTTAGGTATATTGGTGCTGCAGCAGCCTTAGCAGCAAGTTCCCCAGGCCCCGATAGGCTCAAACAGTCTTTTTAAAAAAAAATCTTTATTAGGCTCAACCAGTCTTAAACGCTCCAGCCTTCTGGAGGCTTGCAATTTCTCAGCAAGTGCCCCGAACGCAAGCTCCCACTGATCTGGGCCTGTTCGGACAGTCAGCTGCACACAGGCTCCCAACCTAAGCATACACAGCAGACTGGAGGTGTTATTGTGCCCGTCCTGCATAGTAAGTCTTGAGCTTCCTAATTTGGGGAACAGGGCGAGCGGCAAAGGGAGATTGAATTCCAATGCTCCCAGCTGGGGTCCCAGTGATGTAGCAATGCACCCCCACAGCACCCTCAGTTCACGGGGGCAAATCCACCTCAATCCCTGATGCTCTGTCGACTGCCTAATCCATGCAACAACTCAGCAACCTCTGACATATGGGGTTGCTTTAACGCTACCAGCCAAACGGCTGGCCTTCACCATATAGTAGTCCGTACCATGGGGGCCTCTCCTTGCATATGGGGCACTCCACTAACTGAAATCGGCGCAGGCAAATACCCAATCCCTGCAGCAGTGTTTCGTCACACTGGGAATCCACTCAGCAGGCCTCCCAACTGGACCTCACTCCCTTCAACGCTCTCCTCTTCCTCACAGGGTACACTGGTCTTGGCAAGAAGGCAGGTGCTAGTGCTTCAGGTTGCACAGCAGGTGGTCTCGGTTTCCCTGGGTGATTTCCCCTTAACCATAAGGGAGGCCAGCAGTCCTTGTCCCCAATTCGGTTAGGAGTTAGCTTGGTAGATTGTAATCATACCATCAATAGATTTAACCGCATTTCAATGGTTTCTTATTGCTGTGATATTTGGGGCGGTGTCATTACTTCACTACTTCAAACAGATGAAACATTCATGAAAATATGGCTATTCATACCATGTACTACTGCTGCAGGTATGATACACTAAGAGCTGTGCACGAGCTACATTTCTGAGGTGTTACAGCTGTGACCAATGTTAAGTCTCAATGTGTGGCTTAAATATGTAACCAAGTTGAATCAACTTACTTTGGAAGACCGTTTGGGACTTGACCGTGCAGCGTCAATACCATGACTGAGGTTTAAAAAAAAAAACAATTTAAGCGTTTAGCATTAGGTCTTAATGCCGACCTCAGATTTTTTTTTTTTTTTTTTTAATCATTTCTGCCATATTAACAAGGCTGATCTTGAATGGACAAAAAAGCCTTTTAACTTTGGAAACAATCTGAAAGAAGGGCGGATGCCCAAACCTTCGGTCAATTTATCATTGTGATTGAGCAAGGATTCGCACGTAAAGTGACTTGCTTGAACTCCTGAACCTCGAATAACATTAATTAACTAATCGAAATGTTTGTCTTATTAATTTGCCCCTTTTCCGACATTTTTGGGTGTCCGAGTGAAGCTTGCTTATGTGTTTTCTAATCCTAATACGCTTGCAACCTAAAATGGCCACTGTTATGCGGGAATTAGGACTGCGCATGCATCGGTCATACTCATGTGACGTGACATACTCGCAGTTTGAGGGAAGCTGTTTGCATCTTCGCATTAGAGCTAAGATGGCTGCTTTGTGTTCTCACATGCAAGAAGCTTGCATTGCTGCTTTTGCTAAGCTGTTTGTTCTGCTTAATCAATATTGCTATAGTTAATATTGAAGTAACGGGTATAGAGTAGAAGTTCAGGGTATACAGTGTATTCATTTATTCTGTGTTCTAAAACGGTTTCTTTTCCATTTCATGGTACATTACGAAATGTGGCCTATTGTCCTTTGCTGAACTCCATCTTGCTTGAAACTGCGTCTGCGCGAGATCTGCGAGTCTCCACAGCAGTGACCTTTGAAAACCAGCCAAGGAGCTGACTGACTGAGAAGATGCTCCTGGGAACTTCACCTAATGAACTCTGGACACATACATTGTTGTATTGAATAGAACATCCATTTTTTTGCGAGTGGAAGACTTCATGGGAGCCTGAATTTGATAGGCATGAACCATAATTTGAATAGGAGATGGCGAAATTCAAAAATATTAGGGGGTGTGATGACCTGTCCTCTGCCTTGTCCAATCGAAATTGGGGATTCTTACACTTGCAACATTGGGGGGTGGTACACTGACCTGTAAAACAGTACAACTAGCCTAGGTTTAGCTAGAGAAATTGTCCGACTTGTCCGAATAGCTGACCTGTCACTGACCCAACGCACTCAATAGTTGATCGAGAACAGAGGTGCTGCGGAGCACTCTGTCAGAGACTCGCTGACCCAATCGGGGTTTTGGGGACCTGAAGTGCTGGCGAAGCACTTTGCTGGGGAAAATTGATAACCCAATCGGGGTTTTGACTGATGGCTGCAGAGAGGGTGTAGCGCAGGCGTTGCAACTGAACTGCGGGTGCTGGTCTCAACTTTGGTGGTCCTGTCCTGATCCTAATCTGATCTACCCTGTCCTGATTTCCATACTGCACCTGCTGGCCTACGGGCAACTGCATTCCTTGGGGTTCTCCTGTTCTTTTAACTGACCCGTGGCCAGGGTTGGTCTTCACACCGTTCTAGGTAAATCTAAATCTGTGTGGGTAACAAATAGTATATTTGCGTCCTTTTCTTTCCCTCCCTAAAAAAATCCTGCGAAATCATAATTGCATATGTTCCATTTCTCTCCTTTTCCTTGGCGATAAATAATAAAGTTGTGATTCTTACTATTTTAGCATGCCCCAATTTTCTCCTATCCTTTAGAATTGAAGATTAAGAACTGTTCATGAAAAAATAGATGTTCCTTTCTTACCCTCCCTTTATAGATGCTAAAGTGGTTATTCTGAAATATTAGCTTGTTCCAATTTTTTTCCCTTCCCTATAGCTACATGGTAAATTCAGTTTCGTCAGTAAAATTTTCATGTTCATCATCTTACCCATTTTCTATTTTGAAAGTGATTAAACTGATATTCTAGTATGTTCCTTATGTTCCCCGTCCTTCCGGAAACACTACTTCCAGACTGATTTCCTGATTATTCAGCATGCTCCTTTTTCTTACCTTCCCTTTAGACTTCTGAATGGTTGGCATCATATATCTTTTACATGGCTATACGTTTTTCATGATTATAATTATTGATAGTCTGCTTGCTGTAAACCTTATGCTCGCAACAATCGAAGAAGATTAGATAAAGGTTTTCAAAACTTCGTGAGTCTGTGGTCATTACATGAGTGCAAATGTTATTGTTTTATTTGGACTGCCTCTCTTTACAACTAACTCCCTGATCCATGGTGATAAGGAGTGTAAGTCAAGGTATAGGACCTAGGAAATAAACAAATTCTGATAGCACAGATAACCTGGGCGTTGACTAAGTGATTATGATTAAAATTATATATGGGCCCAGGTGAGTATTTGATAAAATTATAGATGGGTGACCTGCGCACTATCAATTGTAAAAACTGTGAACCCAGCCATATTTTTGCTATGCAATGTCTAATCGTCAGTACTGGACAGGGTTTAGGATGAACATTGTTCACTACCTGCTTGCAATACCAAAGGGCTGGGTAAAGGAATCCAATATTGTCCCTTGCGATAAGGTTTCCTGCCAAGACATATTGCATTTTGTTTTCCCCCACGTATACCGATTTAAGGAATAACTATCTGCCCTCTACTTAAGTAATTGAATTTTAAACCGGTTAGACCCACACTTATATAAATCAGCAGCTTTTACCAAATGTCTGCTGGCGATTCTGTAGCTTGTTTTCTTGCAAGAGCAGTAAGAGAAAGTAGTTAAAGTGAAGTGTACGAAATATTTATTGTTTTAAATTATTGTTAATGTCTATTTGATCCATCGATAAATGAAAAGGTAGGATTGTACGATTGTGTGAAGCGGAGTTAAGTTAATGGACAGAGGACTTCATCCGAGCCCTGCTGTCAATCACCATGAGTGGGACGGGTATGCCTATATGTGGGTCCTGTGGTCTCCATGCCACTGGAGTCAAGCTAGCCTTGCTGATGAGGTGTGAAACCCTGAAACCGGTCCTAGGATGCTGGTTTCCAGTCCAGAGAGAACCTAGCCTGGCAGTTTGGGCTGGACTGTTCCCATAGAGAGCAGGGTCATGACTGATTTGCACATTGCTGGGTTCAAACTGGAATGGAATGCAGAGCAAAAAACGATGGCTTTAGGCCCAGATCTCTACAGGAGTGAATGTATGACATTGTTCTGCATTCTGTCCATCAATAGTTTTTTTCCCGTCAATCCACACTAAGCATGCCCTTCGGTTGCACCAAGTGGGGGTTACCGCAGGGCCTGGCCTATGGCCAGAATTTCTTTTAAATGTTTAAGGGTATGCAGTCCCTTATTGGACATCCTGTGGTATTCATCAATACAGTGCCGGGTCCACAACACCAGCAGCAGATCCAATAAGTGCCCAGGAGCCATTACAAGGGGTTTGCTGTGCCTACCCCACAGACAGTCAAAGCTGTGCATGGATGTGGTTGCCTAGGTATAGCAACGATTGGCCCCGTATAGATAGATATATTTAAGGGCTTGCGGACTCTTGAACCGGACATCAAAGGGTTTGTAGACTATAGTGGGCTTGAAACCCCAGCAATGTCTAACAAGGGTCCAGGAGCACTTGCCAAGGATTTGCATTCATCCTCTGGCTTTTGAGTGGGTGCTGTGCTGTGCTGGAGGCCAAAAAGCCAGCCACAGGGTCCGCAAACCCTTCAACATTTTTTTTATTTTGACAGAAGGGGGAAAGGCATTTGTCCAATTCTTACCCTCACTTGAGTCTGGGGTGTGTGGGGGTGAAAGGATGCTGCTATATTTGTTCCTTTAAATTTTTTTAGAACTCTGGGACCAGATCCGAGACCTATAATGGCAGCAGCAGCAAAATACTCCAATGTTTTGGTGGACCAGACTATTTGGGTCAAGTAACAGAAATTGATAGCTGGAGAAAAGGCTCCCTTGTCCAATCAGATTTGAATAAATCGGTTTACTTTGTTCCACATAAGGGCAGCAAACACGGCTTCATTGAACTTCGCAGACTAACAGTTGTGCACTAAATGTCCAGATATCTCGTTTAACCCTTTCAATACAAATGAAGAAAAAAAATAGTAAACGCATGTCTCAAAAAACACTGAGCGGATGTACCACACCAGTGTTCGTGTCCTAATAGTTTTGACTGGTTAACAAATCTGCATCGCATTCGGCAAGATAGTAGAAAGTTGAGCTACCATCCGGTTTAAACAAGCGCTGACAAAAAGGTCGAAGGGGTCTTGCGCAAGAGAGGCTGATCAGGCTCTACGGGGTACCTCTGGGGATGCAGACTGTGCAGCAGATTACTATAGGGCCAGGCCTAGCACCCGATCATCTATGTATGGCCAACCCCAGCTCCAGCAGGAGTTGGCTAAAGGAACTAGCAGGTGACTTTACAATGTTTACTTTCATTTCAACATAGATCTTTTAAATGATTCATCCTCCACCAACTAGAAGTAACCACCCGTTACCATAACGTTATATACAAGCATCTTCATTCCTTACCACTAATTCAGTTATAGTGAGCCACGGGACATAGGCGTACAACTCAACCTTTAATTGTCACTAAAAACTGCAGGCACACGGGAGCATTGCTAAAAACTTCCAGATTCAGTGCGTTACAAAAGGAGAGGAATCTGCAGTTAAGAACAACAAGGTTTTAAATCTGCTCCAGCCAATACGATCCTGCTGCTTACATACTTGAGGTTTGCGAATCACCAAAATGTCACAAAATAAAAAAAAGTATTTCGACAAAATAAGCTGGCTTTAATTTTAAATTTGCATGGTCAGCTGGTTCTTGAGCCTAACAGATTGCCGTGAAATTAAACCTTGGAGCGTTTGTAACCGGGTGAATAACCACAATTCAACAATTTACACCACATTATGAAAAGTACATACATGCTTCAGGACATTCCAACTCTAGGTTCAGTTCAAGTGGCTGATTTATCTGCAGATCATCCAATTAGGATGGAGTAATCATTTTGCAACAACGCCAATCTACACAAAACTTTAAAGGACCAAACAATTTTCTTTATTATAACGTATAGCAATATCAATGGTCCTTAGAACAGATTCTAGCTTATGAACTGATGGATTAAGTTTTTAAAAGCCATTGGCTCCAGTCATACAAAACTATTTTCTTCCACCTCTCCACCCACATCAGCTTTTGTAGGGAAGTTCAGTTCATATTTCCATACTGAGCCAGATAGTACACTGCACAGTTTTAGGACGTGGGACCTCTTTTGGCCACATAAGGTACTGCGCCTTGCAATATGGCTAGGAAAAAATCATTGGCATTTATAATGCAAATACCTCCAACTTTGCAGGGTGCAGTTCTATATGTGGCCACACGAGGTTCCATAGGACATCTTTTGGCTACATATGGTACTGCAAATTGGCTAAGTAAAAAATATATGAATTTATGATGCCAAAAACACCAACACATGTGATACCTATTGTATTTGAAATGCTTGTTTTTTTATTACAAGGAGGCATGGAAATTAACTGCATCAGCTTCAAAAAGTAGAATGCAAGTCTGTCTGAATTCTCACTGGTGCCAGAGGTTGCCTTTTACCCAGTTAAAAGACGCTGCTCAAACGGTATTCACAGAAAGGCACTCAATTTCTAACAATACAAAGCTGTGAGCAAGCAATAAGTGAAATCTGATGTCTTCAAAATACCAGCATTACCCGAGACCGCCACATCACTTAACGCCCTACAGAGCGAGCCAAGAACCCGCTCATGCGCACAGACTACAAAATCACGGGGCAGGGAGGGGGGACGTTTGCTGTGGAAGGTTTTGATTGAAGATTACCACCAGACTGCCAGAAGCTGATGCGAGCTGTAAGTGACCTACATCCAGGCAGCAACGGCTTAAGCAACACGGCCCATCAAGAAGTACGATTCCTCCATAGGAACAAGAAGCAGCGGTTGCTACAAGGCTCCACCAGTCGCACAGGCTGTGGTTTTATTAGTGTGTATTATGTCACGGGACTGGAAGGTGCTTCAACCAAGGTACTCTTCTCCAGACTGAAGCACAAGAAACACACGGTGGCAGGTCACAAAAACAGATATCACTTTGCATACCGTGATCATGAATTGGCGAAGTATGGAGTCTGAACTAGCTTTTCACATCCAAACTATTTACATCAGCGGACATCAAAAGAAACACGTACTGCTGAGAACAACTAATCACCAGTGCTTTCAAGTTTTTCATGATCACTAAATCATGTCCTCACTTATCACAAGCACTTAGAAGTTCACTTCCGCACGCTAGAAAGAAGATTTGTTCATAAGACAGGAGTGCACTTGAAAGGTGACCGCCGGTGTCCAATCTACTCATCAAGAAAATAAGCTGCAGTCCAAAGCGAACAAAAGTGTGGACAGTAGCATTGATGAGGCATGGTCCGGATATATTAAAGAACTCCGAATCCAAGGCCAGTTTCTAACAAATGGACCGAATATTACAGTCAACAATACCTCCCAATTGACAAAAGAAACCATTAGCACAGGAATTTGCTCCAGCTCAGATAACTTTCAACCCTCTACCTCGAGATCCCCTTGAATTCTCAGGACAAATGTCAGCCCTTGAATGCCCAAGAGATACTTCGAGAAGGTGAAGCAGGCTACAAGTTCCTGCCCTGTCCCCAAAACAGTCACCTCACCTGTCCATTGGTCTCGCATGAAACTCCACTCTATATGGATGGATCAATGCATTAGCCTCACCAAAGACTCTGCCGGAGCCACTCTGGATCACAGACACGCCAACAGACTTCAATTCTCTGCAGACACTCCCCTAAACAGATACTCTCCACCCCTCCCGATTTAGGAGGCAGGCCACTACTATTTCAGCAATGGATCCTTCGGCAACCTGGACCATATCTTACAACTTACGCAGACCCGTACGAAGGAGGTTTCACCTCAGGAACCACAGTCTTAATGTTGCCTTCCAACGCCACTCGGGAGACCTGAATAGCCACCAGACTCTCTGCACGCAACTGCTCCTTAGCCGAAGAACACAGCTCTAGGATGCCTGTCCACCACTGCACAGAAGGGGTTGGCATAGTGTAGTGCTCCATTGTGTTCTCCCGTTAGGATGCAGACTGCCTATTCCACCCCACTGGGACACCAGGTAGGCCCACGGACTGTAGGCCACTAGGCTGATCAATCTTTTCACAAGATCAATGCAATCCCTGCTCCTGGTAATGCATAACAATGTCCCTTCCCCCGGAGACACCAACAAGTACTAGCACCCCGCCCCCCTTTCCTGGTTTCCAGATTCTTCGGGGCGCACCTCACTGCCAGGCTTGGGATTGCGCGCAGCCACGTGGATTGGGCTCCCGGCAATTCCATTACAACACAGTAATCACAATGCCATCACCTCTACACCACGCTTTACATTGTGACACTTTTACATCACAAGGTAGCTGATAAGAAAATACATACACGTGCATTTGCGTGCATACTGTATGAAATACTTAAAATGCAGGGATTATGCAGTACATTTACAATATAGCTATTACCAAACTTGCCATTTTCTGACACTTTAAAACACAGAATTTGATCACGCAGTTAAGTCTTAATTTATTAAAAACGGGAATAGAGGGTTTTAAGGGTTTAGGGATGGATTATGGGTACAGCTGATAAGGTTATTTGCATTCAGCGAGGAGTAAAGCTTACAGGAAAGTTACTGGTTTTTATGACTCAGGAATGGGTAATAGTGGTTGTAAAGGTTTTTTCAGGTTTCAGAAACTGGAAAGGGTATGGGATAGTAAGGGATTTCTAGAGTTCTGGTAGTAATGGATTTCAATGGTTCACTGTAAGCAGCAGCAAGGGTTTTTTAGGGTTGGGCAAGGGTAGTGGGATACGGGTTGAAATGTATACACATACATATATACGGACACAAACAAATTAAAAAAAGCTTTGGAGGTTCGCTCCTAAAAGAATTATATGGTTTTTTATATTTAAAAAAAAGAGGGGGTTACAAGTGTTGTAAAGGCATGCTTGGTAGCAACTGATATTCGTAGATAAACATGTAAAATCTTTCCCGTTTTAATGGGGCAAAAACCCCATAACCCCTTTTTGATATAAAATACCTTCTTTAAAGTATTTTACCCCCATACCTACCTCTAAAAACTACTTAATTCCTCTTAAAACCAAGTGCACCTAAACCCTTTTCTTTACTACTGCTTAAAACTACACCCCTAAACTCTCAAACAAATACAATCTTACTACCTCTTAACTATGAACCCCTGAACCCTAAAAATGTTTATACCCTATAAACTACGCATTAAAAACTCCTTATTACCCACTAGAACTACCCACTTATAACCCCTTATAAGTGCCCATCCCTACACACAAAATCCTTACTACCACCTTTTAAAGTGATATAAACCTAAAATAAATATGGCAAAACATAACTATGTATGGCTAAGTGTCTGCATATATTTAGATTGATATATCTACAGTTATGTCAATTAAAGCCACAAAAAAATTCTCCTTTTTGTGATAAAGTACTGCAAAACCATTGCAGTACTTGACTCTATTTCAACTACACGGGTGGTATCAACCTGTAAGGTAACTGCCATGTTGCAAAGGCTGCATATTACTTTGAAGTGTGTGCTCTTCAGACTCTCCGTCCAAACTCAAAAGGCTGGCCTTGCTTTCATTCGGAAGTAGAGCCCAAAATACGCTCTTAACTGTTCCCAAACGTTCCATGAAGATAAATATTGCTTCTTCCAAGTTCTTGCTCCCATCGTGTTAATGAACTCCCAACTGGACCTCGGGGCTTAATCCTCACTGAGTACCTTCAAATTTGCTCAAAAAAACCACCTCATATTCTTAAGTTTCAGCCATAAATGTAGAGATGTTAAACAACCAGGCCCCCCCTTGCTTCCTCATCTTCCAACTTTACCTTTCCTAAACGGGACCCACAATCCTGGGCGCTTCTTGGTAACGTATAATATGTTAAAAATATCCAGAATGCATAATATCAGTGTATTTTTGTTTATTGGCCTCACTCGCACTACACAGTCACACCTTTATTGAGCAGCACTTGCGCTTGTTCTTCTGCATCTTCGTTCCAATATACACAGGGCAGTTTCTTAATGAAATGAGGACTAGGTTTTGTAGCTGGCCCAAAACCGGTTCAGTTCTGCTTAGTTTCAGGCAAACCTGTGTAGAGTCTTCATTGGTTTATAGCAGGTTTATAGGGGGATTTTGGATCATATCAGGGTGTTCTCATACCTAAATCACTGGATCCTCCAACAGGCGCCAGCATTGCTACATGCATCCTCAGCATATCTCAGGGAAGCAGTCATGCCACCCACTACCATCTCTCCTCAGCAAAGGTATGTGCACATCATGAACCTGAACAATGTATGGGACCAGCTACCCACAGGTGCAAGATACTAAGGGCTTCTAGTAGGGAAAACCAATAAGTGTAAGCCCTTATTCTTTGCCACCCAACTCTTCAGGAGGTTATTTGAGCCACTGACATGCATTTCAGAATGCTACTCTGCCTTGCACCATTACCAAAGGTCGCACTTTTGCCTTGATAGCCAAGATACTTTATTGTAAATTGGCAGCTTTAAGTGCGTGCAACACAATATGGAGGCAATTTCGATCCAGTTGCTCACTATTTGGAGAAAGCACTACTTGGCTAAACAGAAATCCTAGTGAATCTGGCAACGAGATGCTAAAACACAGATGCATGTTCTAGAGAGCAAACTGGTCCTAAAGGCATATAATGGTTAACAGGGGTGCAAAAGTCAATTGAGAATAAGCAAGAAACCTAAAAAAATAAGTTTGTGCAGCAATTCAGTCACAACTTCCAATAAATTAGACCCATCAACATTTCACTGTCAGCCACTTACTTTACAGCTATGTAACATGAAAACATGACTTGAAAAATATTTGGATGGCTACACCTATTAATGTTCCAATGTTTGGGAGTTTATGATTGTGGCAAAACAAAGTAGAGTAGTGTAAAATAAAAGTCACAAGATGCTTTATATAACAAGATTGTAAGGTTAGAAGAAATAACTGCTGAGGGAAGAAAAGGGTGCAACAGTAGGAGCAGTGAGTGAGAGGTAGTCAGAACAGAGGGTGACCTATGGGGGGGGGGGGGGGACATCCTTTTGCTCATTCTTGTATTAAATCATTCCTCAGTATGTAAAACACTCCTATACATACAGTTTTAACAACCAAGCCACATAAAATCACGTTGTCAACTATAATTAAAAAAACAATGCTATTAAACAGAATAAAAAAAAATCATATTAAAAACGTGTTCAAAATGGAGATCTTTACATAATCTCATACCAAAACACAACTTATTACATATTCACATTGTATAGTAAAGGATTTAAAAAATCCTGCTGGCAGCGCATTTTAATGGGTTTAGATATGTTCTGACGAAGGTGGTATGAACCATATCGTTATATCTAGAAGACAGAAAACCTAATTACTAATCATTAGGTTTGATAATCACTCATTAACTAAAACACATTCGCAATACCAATCTTCTAAAATAGAGAGAAAGTGTCACTATTCTGTGACTATCCTTATTATCCACAGTTTGGATACATATTGTCACTGGGTAGGAAACCTTCCTAGTGAGGGTATTTCTGGTACATCCAGACTAACTACGTTCAAAGATTTTATTTTGATCTAAAGGAATTGTTTTAATTTAAATGTTTTATTTTAAATTAAGGCTGAACCTCCTCTTTCACAGTAATAAGTCTTTTACTCCCACCCCCCGTTTTACCCATTTTCTTTTGGACGCCTTCTTACGATTTGACAGACATTCTCTTTTGTACAGGCCTTTTAACTGGGCACCCTCAAGGGTCCTTCCCACTGCTATCTAATCTTATTGGTGGTCAAATAGCACTGCCTGTCCCACTTAGGCATGTCACAAAACAGCGGCCAATTGTAGAGCAGGTAGGTCTTCGATATGTACAAAGGAAATGATTTAAGAGATACTGTATAACTCCCGAGTCAATGTGATAAGTGGTTATTGTTACGACGTCTTTTTGGTGCACTTCGACTAACCTTGATTAACAAAGTTAGGGTGAATATACTTGATATACCATTACTAGGAAGGTTACCTACCCGGTGAAAATATGTAACCAAAGGGTGAATAATGACAGTCACAAAGAATGAACGTTTAGAAAAAAGAAAAAAAAGTGCAGTGACACCCTACCTGTATTTAGCAGCTTGGTATTGCCAGTGTTTTTTTAGTGAATGAGTGATCAAACAATGAATATCCATGTTTTTCTGTCTCTTATAGTGAGGGTTTTTGATGATATATCCTGATGAAGGTGGTGTGAACCACATCTAAACTCACCAAAACGCTGTGTTGATAGGAATCTTCTAATAGTGCACAATATAAATATCTAACGTGTTTTGAAATAGAGTAAATATTTTTAGCATTGTGAACAAGTTTAATATGTAATATGATTTTTTATTGTGTTTAATAGCATTTGTTTTTTTTAAACTATTGTGAGAAAGTGATTTTATGTTGACTTCGACATCAGAACTACAGGTACAGAAGAAGGGTTTTACATATTGTGGAATGGCTTAATATAAGATTGGGCACAACAGGGAAATATTTTTTGATTCAGGAGACTACAACCCTGTCCCTTTTGGCATACAAAGGTAACATTTGGGGTAAACGGGAGGTACAGCCAGGAAGGTAGTGACATACAACTGCAGTAAAGAGTTAAGGATCCAAAACACCTTAAAAGAGGTGCAACCATAGATATTAACCATGTGGGTGATAATCATAGAAAGATGGTGCTTCCAGCTGAGGTTTCCACCAGAAACAGTAGCCTCCATCAATCACCCGATGGCATTCATGCTTACCTCTGAACTTCTTGGGTGGGTTGTTGAGGTCCCCCGCCTCCGGTTGCACCACACACCTGTCATCCACCAGGCTGCAGAGCAAACAGAACAGTTTCATTAAGCAACAGCAAAGACTACCATAATAAAAAAAAAAGTATTAAGCAGACACCGGATATCTAAAAACTAATAAAACGGTGCATTTACAGGCTGGACAAAAATGCCTGGGCTAAGTTACATGCCAAAAGCATGAACAACAACATTTAAGGTAAGGATTTCTCACATTATCCCCAATATAATTTGAGTGCTGCAAGCATAGGGAAGAATTAAACATCTGCTTCTAAGTCATGGATGTCGCCAGTTCAAGCTGCAGCTCTAAACTGATCTTAAATAGCCCATGGACATTGCTGAAGAAAACATTTCTAGTCTCCTGTAACATTTCTTTTGGATACTTTTGATACTTGTGAAAGCCCAAAAATAAACATACATAAGTGAACCATCAGTCAACTACTTGTGGAATTTCACGTACTAGCATGCTGCCCTTGAAAAAGTGCTTGCTGTGACTAAAATCTGTAATTTCAAAATGTTTGTGCTTACAAATTTGAGTATGCAGGTGAAAGACTCAACCAGAATGAGGCCTTGTGGAGGGCTAGGCCATTTGCACAACGAAGAACAATTGTTACTTACCTGTAAACAGTTCTCCAGTATTGGGGTCTTTCATAGATTCACATGCTTGAATATTCCCAGTCGTCGAAGTGGGAGCCCACGGTAAATAAAATAGCAATAAAAACAAATATATATATATATATATATATATATATATATATATATATATATATATATATATATATATATATATATATATATATATATATATATAAAAACATAATTACATACATTCCAAAACCATAAATACTTATAAGTACCAAGGTTAGCATTAACACAGGAATACATTAGAAGAAAAAGAACACCGTTATAGCATATCCATGTCATTATGTTAGTCCAAACTACAGCCAATCAGGCGCAAGCACCCCTCTAGAACCTTCTCAGAGGCTCAGGCCCTCAGATTTTTGTAGCACAAGAGTGACAAAACCGTCTAGAAGGAGAAGCGAGCCTCTGAGGGGAGGTGGGTGGGTCGCATGTGAATCTATGAAAGACACCAATACTGGAGAACCACCGTTTACAGGTAAGTAACAATTGTTCTTCTCCAGTATTGGGGTGTCTTTCATAGATTCACATGCTTGAATAGAATAGTGAGCAGTAATAGCTGGCCACAAGACAAAATAGCAGTGCATTAGCATGAAAATGCAATGAAATAAAGCTGCCAGAGATAGTAGAAACCATACAGGCGGATGGAAGGAAAGAGGCTCACCTTATTTAAAAAGATTGCGAAGCACCGCTTGGCCCACTGCTGTATCAGCTTCGTTGATCGTCTCAAGGCAGTAGTGCTTTGTGAAAGTGTGCCTCCTGGACCACGTGGCTGCTTGACATATTTGGTGAATCAGCACACCAGCAAACAGGGCAGTAGAGGATGACATCGCCCTGGTGGAATGAGCACTCACTGGAGATTGAAGAGGCCTGTCGGCCTTCTGATGACAGAATGAAATTGTTGAGGAAATCCAACGTGCAATAGTTGGCTTGGTAGCAGAACGCCCCTTGCGCATGCATCCGTAAGCAACGAACAGTTGATCAGACCTACGAAAGGGCACTGACCTGTCGATGTAGAATTTAAGGCATCTTATAACGTCCAATGAATGCAAACGTTGCTCCGCCGGAGATTGGGGATTAGCGAAGAAAGTCTTTAAGAACACTGGTTCATTGAGGTGAAAATCAGTTGGCACCTTAGGCATGAATACCGGGTTCGTGCGAAGTACAACACAGTCTGATTTGAATTGAAGGAAAGGAGGCTGAATGGTAAAGGCGTGGATATCACTCACGCGGCGTGAGGTCAAAGCAAGAAGGGCCACCTTCCAGGTCAAAAATTTCAAATCCGCTTTGTGGATGGGCTCAAAAGGCGCCTTCATCATTTGCGCCAAAACATTGAGATGCCAGGTAGGAGGAGGACGCCGAATGGGCGGGAACATCCCGAACAGCCCCTTGAAAAACTGCCGAATTACTCTGGAAGAGTAGAGAGAGTAAGACCCATCCTGCCGAAAACGAGATATTGCCACTAGGAAGACCATCAAAGTGGAGTGGGAAAGTCCTGATTGAGCCAACTGCAGAAAGAACGGCAGAAGCTGAGCAGGAGAGGAGTGCATGGGATGGATGTTGGCAGATGCACACCAGTGACAGAACCTTTTACAATTTAGCTTGTAAGTCTTTACTATGAACAGAGCTGTCGCATTGGCAAGAACGTCTACATGCTGGCGAAATATTCAAGTGGGCAAATTCAAGGTGCTCTGGTTCCAGGCCGATAATTTGAGAGAGGAGGGGTCCGGATGACAGATCTGACCCATGTCCATTGTGAGGAGATCCGCTCGAGGACGAAGGAGGATGGGTTCGCACAGAGAAGCAGCAGTTCCGAGAACCACGCTGGTCGAGGCCATCTGGGAGCGATCCGGAGAATGTGGCACGGCTGTCTCTGCATTTTTCACAACACTCGAGGAACCAGGGGAAGCGGCGGAAAAGCGTAGGTGAATAGATTGCACCAGTCCATCAAAAGGGCATTCCCACGTGGCCCTTGATGGGGAAGCCAGCTTGCATAAGACTGGCATTTCCGGTTCACAGGGCTCGCAAAAAGATGCATGTCCGGGCGACCCCACAGCCGAAAGATTAAGTCCAGAGTCGGCTGATGCAACTCCCACTCGTGGGTCGAGGACCCGGACCTGCTGAGGGAATCCGCTAGGATGTTGGAGATGCCTGGTAGGTGAACCGCTGTCAGGGTAATTGGACGACGGAGTGCCCAGTCCCAGATGCTCTGTGCCAGCTGAGAAAGGTGCGGTGACTTGGTGCCGTCCTGTTTGTTTACATAGTGCATACTGGTGGTATTGTCGGTTTGAATGAGCACTGATTCTCCCTGGAGTAGAAGATGGAAAGACTTGAGCACCAGGAAAATGGCCATTAGCTCCAGTCTGTTAATGTGCCAGGAACGTTGAGACAGGGTCCACTTGCCCTTTATGGATAGCCCCTGAAGATGTGCGCCCCAGCCTTCCAGGGAGGCATCCGTGGTAAGGACAAGCTCAGGAGCGATGGTTAGGAATGAAGTACCAGCAGCGATGTTTGACGGTTGAGCCCACCATTGGAGAGCGGTCCTCATCCGAGCGGTCACCAGGACCAGATCGTTGAAAGAGCCGGTGACCTGACGCCACTGTTTGTCCAGTTCCTTCTGAATTGGGCAACTCTTGAGCCTGCAATAAGGGGATCAGGGAGATGCAGGACGCCATCCCAAGAAAGGACTTCAATACACGAACTGAAACGGACCATTTTGAACGGATGAGAACCACTAGGCATAGAATCCGCAGCTGGCGCTCGTAAGACATGAATGCCTTCGCCAGCGAAGTATTCAGAGTGGGGTCGAGAAAAGTCCTGCAGGGAGCTCGATCGACCTGAGACTTCAGCGTTGATGGAGAAACCGAGGGAGTGGAATAGAGTCACCGAATAGAGTGTCCAGAGAGGCCTGATGGCGAGATTGCGACTTGATGAGACAGTCGTCCAGGTAGGGAAGGATTTGAACGCCCTTCAAACGTAGATATGCCACCACCGGGGTCAGGACTTTTGTGAAGACGCGAGGGGCGGAGCGAAGGCCGAAAGGCAGAACCTTGAATTGAAAGTCTGTGCGCCCTACCCGGAAGCGCAAGTACTTCCGGTGTTTTGGAAGTATCGGCACTTGGAAATAAGAGTCTTGGAGATCGATGGTGATCAAGAAGTTGTCCTTCGAGAGAAGGCGGAGAATTTCCACGAGCGTGAGCATGCGGAAGGATTGGCACTTCAGGTACTTGCTCAGGGCTCTTAAGTCTAGGATCGGACGCCATTCGCAGGACGAGGAAAAACCGGGAATAGAATCCCCTCCCGAGATTTGGGAACCACTTCAATGGCACCTTTCTGAATCATGAGTCAAATTTGTTCAAAGAGCTCCTTGAGGTGAGCCGGAGGTGGACTAGTTAGAGGAGTGTTTAACAGCAGGCGTGCGGCGGCTTTTTTCGCGCTGTGCGGCTTTTTTTAAAAAGCCACGTTACATGATGAGCTCAGCTCGTCATGAGCGTGCGAGCGGCACAACTCATGACGAGCTGAGCTCGTCATGAGCGGGGAAGGGGTTAAAGGGAGTTTGACAAACTCCAAAGCATGGCCTTTTGATACAATGTCCAGCACCCAACGGTCCCAAGTGATTGAAAACCAATTGGAAAAGAAAAAGGGAGATTCGACCTCCAACTTTGAGCGGGGAAGGCAAGTCATTACTTTTTAGAAGCGGAGCCTCTGTAGGAAGACTTTCCTCTGTAAGACTTGGTAGACAGTTGCCGATAGGACTGCTGTGACTGGGAGGAATATCTCTGATTTCCTTGGGCGTAGGAGCGTTAATGGTTGGACCCGCCGCAAAAAGAAGGAGGTGCCGAGGCCGTGCGCCACAAAAAGGCTGCTTGCGAAACTGCAAAGTGCCTAGGACACGAGCCGTCTGTCCTTTTTGATGGTTTGAAGTGCGTCGTCCACATGCTGGCCAAAGAGCGATTCGCCGTCATGGGGCATGTCGAGGATTTTCGCCTGCACCTTCGGGTGAAAAGAGGTGGAACGAAGCCAGCCCTGACGTAAAACGGCTGCCCCCGCAAACTGATGAAAACAAGTGCACGCAATGTCCACAGAGCAGTCAATCTGATGACGCTTTCTCTCCCTCCTGAAGAATCTTGAGAGCCTGTGCTCTGGAGGGCTCAGGAATGAGGTCGATAAAAGACATATCCGACCACATCTGGCGGTCGCAGCGCCCCAGATTGGCCAAAGAATTCGCAGCCCTCACGGTGGTAGCCATAGTGGAAAATTTTCGTCCAATGGCATCAAAACTATATCCCTCACGGTCAGGAGGAGCGGAAATAGGAGAAGACGGATTCCTGGAACAGCGCTGTGCGGCCTGGGTGATCATGGAATCGGGTTTAGGCTGCGCTACCAGGCAAGCTGGAGAACCCTGGGGCGCCCTATATTTCTTCTCCAAATGAGGAAGAAGCGCAGAATAGAATTTGGCGTCTGCATCAGTTGGACACCCTCGTTCCAAATGAAGTCAATTATGTGCACTGCCCGGACCTGTTTAAAAGGTTGACTCTTGAAATCATAAAGAAAACAGTCTTCATCCTTCAGAACCATAGGAAGCTTAAAGCGCAGCCCAGCTCGATCCATAAGTTGGTGAAAACCAGCTAAATCCACAGGAGGGGAATCCCCTGCACCCGAAGGTGGCAGAGACTGTCTGGATCTGATAATCGTCCCAATCCGCCATGTTCCCATCATCGACTTCACAGTCTTCCCGATCTGGGCGAACGTCATCATCCTCATAAACCGTTGCATGGACCTGAATAGAGGTTGTAGATGGTGCAGAAGGCGCAGTTGGCTCTGGCAGTGTGGTAGAGGGAGGAGCTGCTGTTGCAGGCACCCTAGGTTAAGGAGACCCCTGGTGAGACAGTGGAAATCTATTATAATCCTCTAACATGTATTGGAGATTAGAAATGAAGGAGAGCGGTATTTGTGCTGTGGGAACCTGAGCAGAAGGTTCCTCCTCATGGAAGTAAGGATCTTCCTGATCATCCTCATAGTCCTGACATTTAATGACCAGCTTCGAAGGGCTTAGAGTTGCCCGGAATCTATCATCTTCCTCCTCATCAGAACCAGAGTCCTGCTCCGAACCCGTGGCAAAAAAAGGCGATGGAGGCTGAGAGTGACGTGGAATCGGAAGCTGATCCAAAGGCACATGTCGACGTTGGTGCAGAGGGTCAACAGCAGGAGCCCCAGAACCGGATGAAGAAATTGGCACCAGAGGCAATGATGTGAAGGTAGATGTGGACGACAAACAGTTGACGGGACAACCACCTTTGACGAAGCAGTTGACGGCAAGACCACAGCCCTCAACGAAGCCGCCGTCGATGGAGCACCCGCCAACAAAGAGGCTCTCTTCACAGCAAGTTTCGAAGAAGACTTTGATGCAGACGAGACTACCTTTTTAGACGTCGACGAGGAGATTGGAATAGTCGACGAGACAGATTTGAAGCTCACAAACACCATTGTCGACACTGACGTAGAATACAGAATACAGGTTTGAACGATAACATTCCCTGGAACACAGTGCTCTCCAGGTAGAGCTCACCTGCTGAGCTCTCACCCATCACTATCTTGTGACCACCCTAACCCCATGAATACTGATCCGTTACTACTTTCTCCCAATCACAGTGTGATTATAGCATTGTTCTATACAAATACCATCTTTGTGGAATGCCACCTCCCTTGGACCCCCCCCCCCAATACATATATATTCAGCCTGTCCACCACTACGCTGACGAGCGTTCACTTTCCCTTCATAATCGAGCAGCACACATGCGGCCGTTATAACCCTATCTCCCCATTCCTAGTCCATGCTCACAACGCCAATCAGGGCTACACAGCCTTCTGAGGCCGCGCTAGCCTGGCGTCTGAATCGAGCCCCAGTTGCCCTAGCAACCGGGCCCCACGTGACTACGCCCCGCCCCCCACCGGCAAACACGGAAGTATACTTTAGCACCGCGGTAAAGCCCGTGTTTCACTCCAACGGAGCTCCTTACCGATCTACTGCTAGGCTAATCCGCCGCTCTTCCTCATGCCACAAGTTCAAAAACCTCCCAACCCTGTTAATCTAGGTTCAACTGAACCGTTTATACCCTCTCACTTCCTCACCGCTTTCCCTCCTAGATGGTGGCTGAACGGTAACGCAGGGTCGGGGGAGCTCATGAAGCCCAGAATCAGCGTGCTTGAGTAAGAATGAATTCCCCCTTTTCCCGCATGTGTATGACTGGTTGTGCTGCCCTGTATGCTAGTGTTGCGAGTGTTTGTTTTTAAACTAGATCTTAAATTATTTCCACTTGAGATCTTCTCCGCGCCGCATTATTTTATTATCGATTACGGCACGCTCCAACTCGGGGCTTAGACACATTTTTATCATTCATGGGATTTACCCACTCATGTTTCTGGCACGCACGGGTACAGCGGCAATCTTATTCAAGTGGCTCACAATACTACACAGGTTCGAATGTGGTATAACTTAATGATGGCAGTAAACGCCTGTTTCTCACGACAGCACGTATACCTGTATCAGTCACAGTTGCTCCATTCCCGTCCACGGGCAAACAGCCTCACACAGTGCACAATGCACAATTCAATGTATGTTTGCACATGAGTATTTCGCCCTCACCGCACCCTTTCTCCTGCTTTTTTCCAGAGGTTTTTTCCGAACTCCACGGAGAAGAACACTTTTTTAAGAAATCACCAATTTGTGATTTCACTACCACCACTAGGCGAGGACAGGATACACCTTAGCGTGTGTAGACCCCCCAGCCTATGTTACACTGGTCCTGAAGAAAACCTCTATAGTCACACGAAGGTTGAAACATGTACACCTATCTTTTTAACTTAATCACCCCCTTCTTACGTCTATTTTTGACACCACATCCTACCTAATTAGGCGAAGGTGCCACATGTAAATATAGTTTATATTTTTTACTGGTTGTCCAACCACTCCAGAATAAAGTCTTTGAGTGGGTAGCGTTGAGACAACTTTTAAGCACATTTTCCTACCCTTATCACACATAATAAAAATAACCAGCTCCACTGTAATCAGGTGTCGCAGCACACCTGGATGGCATTCGGCTATCCGGGTGGGACCCCGATGATGAAGCGTGTCACCAACTAGGTTGGTGAGTGAGGGGTCTTCTAAGGACAAAGGATTGTCCCAGATCGGGTTGCAGGGCTTGCACCTCAATACCGTACTAATGTAAAGGTATTAAGTACCCTCAGTGGTTACTCCTCCATTTGTTTAAATCCTGCACACTGCTACGTTTAGAAGTGGCTCTAGACACACCTGACGCAAGACTCTCTGAATCAGAAAGAGGTGACTCCTTATCCTTCAACCTCTGCAACCACAGGAGGAGACGCCCTTACTGGTCCTTAAGGGTCTTGGTTGAGAAAGTCCTGCAAATTTTACATTTTCCTACCTCATGCCCTGGATAGAGGCAGTAAATACACTTCTTGTCAGGGTCCTCTGAGAAGAGCCGCAATTTCCCACAAGAAGCACATGGTTGAAACAAACTTCTTACTTGAAGACATCCCAGAAAACCGTAGAAATCCAGAAAGAAGTTGAAAAACTGAGCAGAGCTCAGGGAGACTCCCTTCACACGACGTGCGGTAGAAAATCTGAGGGCCTGAGCCTCTGAGGAGAAGGTTCTAGAGGAGTGCTTGCGCCCGATTGGCAGTAGTTTGGACTAACAATGACATGGATAGGCTATAAAGGTGTTTTTTCTTCTAATGTATTCCTATGTGTTAATGCTAACCTTGGTACTTATAAGTATTTATGGTTTTGGAATGAATGCAATTATGTTTTTATATACATATATTATTGGTTTTATTGCTCTTTTATTTACCGTGGGGCTCCTACTTCGACGGGGAATATTCAAGCATGTGAATCTATGAAAGACACCCCAATACTGGAGAAAGGTTGATTACTTCGACTGAGGGCCTGAAAAAGAGATCAGTAACTACAAGTTGTATAGTTTGTGCCAAAGTGCTCAGTTAAAATCAGTTTTGCTTCTATGAAGTTGAAGTCAGTGAGCTGAATGCACCAGATGATGTAGCATGTACAATGTATTTCACTGTATGGTCTCATGTATAAAAGGCACAACGCATCACGAGGCAGAACTCTTTGGCAGTTTGGTCAACTGCGTGTTCTCGCTCCAACCTTGGGCAAACATAGCTTTGTTATACCACAACAGCATTGACTGTTCTTTTTCAGAAAAATCTGCGTTCACAAATGGTGCCGTGACTTGGATGTAGTAAGTGGAGAGCCAGACAGACTTTGTGCCACGGTCGAGTGGCCTGGTGATCCCAGTTGTGTCAGAAGCACACCTACTAGACTGGACTTAATTCCCAGCAGCTCAGACAAAGGAGTTCAGAGGGTCACCAGAAACAGTGATCCAATCAGCTACGTCCAAAGAATGAGGCTTGGATTCCTCTACAGTCTTGCGCAGGCATTGTGGACCAGGTAAGACAAGTCGCAATAGGTCAGTTCTCTGTTCAGAGTAAGTCTCTGGGAAGGCTGACTCCTTTAGAGGTGGAACCTGGGATTCACAAGGATGCCTGCAAGAGGGCTTTGGTAGACTGGAAACTGCAGTATAAAATACTAATTCTGAACTGTGATCACATTACAATATTGGAACAAAACTGAGTAAGGTATTTAGTTGTACATCCAGATATTGTAGGAAGATCAGTCTCAGCCAACGCCTTCAAAAGGCTCACCAGCATGGCAGGTCATGAAAAGGAAGTGTTATGTCCACAACTGTATTTAGAGGACTAGTCCCTTCTAGCAGTCAAATATCCAACATGACAGTTTCCAATTGAAGGGATATTTGAGAGGCTAGATTACGTAGTAGAATGTATGAAAGCTAGTGAGAATAAAGGAAATAAACAGGTTGTTGAGGTGGGATGTGATGCATCTATGGAAGGATTATGTCAGGGGCAGGAATTTGGGGAATCATGAGGAAATAGGGCCACAGTGGAGATGTATGATCAGGAAAAAAGAAAAGAGAGGAGGAGAGTAGTGTTGGAAAATGCTTTATTAAGAAACAGAAGATGCCCTACTGCTCCACCTGAGCACGAAGACCCTTTGATTGAACAAACCATGCAACACACTTAAATCATGCCCATAAGTCCCACTACTTCTCTGGAGCAGAGTTAACACAATAAGACAACAGAAAGGGAGTAAGACACGGAGTCCAAAGATCAGGAGGAAGCTGAAGAATTAGCTAAATTAGAAAGGGAAGTCCAAGAACTACAGGTAAAGACACAAAGTAGAATGAAGTTGTAAACTCTAGAACACTTTGTGTAACAGGATTCTGCACTAATATAAAGACCAATGGGTCAAATTGTTAGCTAACAGATGCAGTACAATTTCCCAACTACTTCAAAGAAAGAATGCGAAACCAGGCACAAAAAATTGTAAACAAGAAACTGGAGAGAAGAAACGCATTACTTACCTGTAACAGCAGTTATCCAGTATTGGTGTCTTTCATAGATTCACATGCCTTAATCATTCCCCGTCGTCGAGATGGGAGTCCCCGGTACATAGAAAAGTAATGTCCTATAGACATACATAGAGAAAAGTAGGCCTAAGAGCCTTGCCTTAGTAGCCTGTGTCCTTTTGTGAAAAGGACTAAAGTACTGAAGGTAGCCAATCGGCTACCACCTCCCTCTAGAACCTTCCTGCCAGGAGCCTCAGTCTCTCAGATTTTCATACGCACCAAGCTAGGTAGGCGTAATATATGTTATAGAGGGAGAGATGAGACCTTCCTGGGGAGGCGGGAGGGTTGCATGTGAATCTATGAAAGACACCAATACTGGATAACTGCTGTTACAGGTAACGCGTTTCTTATCCAGTATTATGGGTGTCTTTCATAGATTCACATCCCTGAATCAGAGTAGCAAGCAATACATTATGCACATTTGTGATGGAACATTATAAGCAGTCTGATATAATACATATCATGCGACTAGTAACCATCAACAAGCAAAAAGAATACAGTAAATAAATGTGCATCTTACTGGAATAGGTGGCGAAGTACAGCCTGGCCCACAGCTGCATCCTGCATCAGTTCCGTATCCAGGCAGTAGTGCCTGGTAAATGTGTGCGGCGACTTCCAGGTCGCTGCCCTGCAAATGTCCAGAATTGGCACACCAGCGAATAGTGCCGCCGATGTGGACATAGCTCTTGTGGAGTGAGCACGGACTTTGGAGTGTAATGGACGTTCGGCTTTGTCATGGCAAAAGGCAATTGCAGATGATATCCATAGTGAAATGCTTTGTTTGGAAAGTGGCATGTCTTTTTTCCTGGTCTGCTGAAAGCGATGAAAAGCGGATTCGTTTTCCTGAAATGTTTTGTTTTATCCAGGTAAAATTTAAGACATCTCTTTAGGTCCAGAGAGTGAAGGGATCTTTCAGCTGCAGTACTAGGCTTTGGGAAGAATGATCGGAGGACTAGTGGTTCATTTAAATGGAAGTCCGAGGGGACCTTAGGAATGAAGCGAGGATTAGTTCGTAAAATCACTATCTTCCTTGAACTGCATGAAGGGATCTTGTATGGAAAGAGCTTGTAGATCGCTGACCCGTCTCGCTGAGGTCAGTGCTAAAAGTAGGGCTGTTTTCCATGAAATGTATTTGATGTCAACCCTATGGATGGGCTCAAACGGGTGTTTCATCAATTGGTTGAGTACCACATTAATGTGCCATGTTGGTGGAACTCTGCGTGGCCGAGGAAAGGATCTGTAGAGCCCTTTAAGGAATTGCTTTATTAATCTGTGGGACCAGAGAGAGGGTCCTTTTGAAGTTCTTGTAAAGCGGGAGATTGTTGCCAGATGAACTCTGATAGAGGCATGGGCAAGTCCAGATTGTGCCAGGTGTAATAAATATGGTAGGAGTTGCTCCGGAGTGATCCGCAAGGGATGGAGATCTTTGTCCATACAGCAAACGCAAAAGCGTTTCCATTTGAAGGAATAAGTCTCGTTTGTGCTGTCCGCTCTTGCTTTCGCTAGAACATCCTTGAACTCCTGCGGAATGTTTAGTTGGTAGAACTCTCGGTACTCAGGAGCCATGCCGATAATCTGAGAGATTTCAGATTCGGGTGGAGTACTTGGCCTTTGGACATCGTGAGCAGGGATGGATGTTGGCCCAGATGAATTAATGGTTGAACTGAGAGGCGATGGAGGTCCGTGAACCAATGCTGCCTTGGCCAGTACGGGGCAATGAGAATCAGTGTGCAGTGCTCCGTTTTCATTTTCCGAATGACTCTTGTTATCAGGGGAAATGGCGGAAATGCGTACGCAAACACGTTGCGCCAGGCGATGGAAAATGCATTTCCTAGTGACCGCGATTGGGGATGCCAGCTTGCGAAGTTGTGGCATTTGGCGTTCTCCCTGGTGGCAAAGAGGTCGATCTGCGGTCTTCACCATTTCGCGAAAATGTCATTCAGCACTTTTTGATTGAGTTCCCATTCGTGTGACAGAGACCTCTGTCTGCTCAGAGCGTCCGCTATGATGTTTTTGCCTGGGACATACTCCGCTGTTAGCTTGACATGGAGTACTAGCCAGTTCCAAATTTTTTGCGATTCGCGAGATAGAGTCAGCGAACGCGTCCCTCCCTGCTTGTTCAAGTAGTGCATTGTTGTCGTGTTGTCCGTTCTTACAAGCACTGCTGAGTTTTTGATGCGCGGGAGGAAGGCCTGGAGAGATAGGAAAACTGTCCTTAGTTTTAGTAGATTGATATGGAGTTTTCTTTCTTGGTCTGTCCACTTGCCACTGATTTGCAATTCTTGAAGGACTGCTCCCCATCCTTCTAGAGAGGCATCTGTAGTTATGACATGTGGAGTTGCAGGCAGCAGGAACGTTAGTCCTTGCAATAGGTTTTTGGGTGTCCTCCACCAGAGTAAGGCCTTGGTTATTTGTGAAGTAATCACGATGTGATCCTCGAAAGCCTGTACATTGAGTCCACTGCTTGGTTAAGGCCTCTTGGAGGGGGCGCATACTGAGCCGACAGTGAGGAATGAGTAGTGTACACGAGGACATCATCCCAGGGAGGGTCTTGAAAGTGCGGACTCGGGATGGTGTTCCTCGAAGTCACTGCGGTGGCTAGAGTAATTCGTTTTTGTTTCCTTTCCTGAGATGGGAAAGCTTTTGAAGATGTCTTTAGAGTTGCCCCTAGAAAGGTTATGACTGTGGAGGGCTGTAAGGTTGACTGCTCGTGATTGAGTGTCAGGCCCAGCTGTTTGAAAATATTGACAGGCGTTGGAAGACATTTGTGCGCCTGCCATAGATGGTGCCTTCACCAGCCAGTCGTCCAGGTAGGGGAAGACCTGGTGTCCTTGTTGACGTAGGAAAGCTGACACGGGAGAGAGACACTTTGTGAAAATGCGAGGCGCCGATTTGAGTCCGAATGGGAGGACACAGAATTGGTAGGGTTGACCTGCTACTGCGAATCTTAGGAATTTTTTGTGGCGCCTGTGTATTGGGATGTGGTAATATGCGTCTTGCAGGTCTAAAGACGTCATAAAGTCTCCTTCCTCTAGAGATCCCAAGATTTCCTGAATGGTCACCATTCGAAACGATTGGCTCTTCAAGAATGTATTGAGTGCCCTGAGATCTAGTATGGGCCTCTATTTTTTCTTTTTCTGTTGTATTAGAAAGAAGCGGGAATAAAATCCCTTCCTTTTTGAGCTGATGGGACTCGCTCTATTGCTCCTTTCTTCAACATTGATGTAATTTCTTGAAGGAGTAATCGTAGGTGTCTGTGTTGAATCTTACGAGGAGGAGTTATAGGGGGGATTGAAGTGAATTCCAATGAGTGTCCGTATTGGATTAATTGGAGCACCCACCGATCCGTTGTTATTGATTTCCAATTGTGGAGGAAGTGTGTTAGTTTGCCTCCAATTTTGAAAGAATGAGATGGTGGAGGGACTGGCTGTTGGAAACTGTCATTGGCGTCCGCCGGCTGGTTTCCTTTGGGTCTTTCCCCTGAAGTTTGATCTCCCGTAGGAGGTCTAGCGACCCTGCTGCTGTTGCCGTTGCTGGTATTGTGATCGGCCTTGATTGTAGGAATATGAAGATTTTCCTTGGTATGATCCTCTGTAAGAGGGCTGACCTCTACCCCTGTTCCCTCGAAAGGACTGGTTTTTGAACTGTAACGTTCCAAGAGCTCGTGCCGTGTATCTTTTTTAATTGCCTGTATGGCCTCATCTATTTTGTCACCAAATAGGTGTTATCCGTCATAGGGCATGTCTAGGACCTTAGTTTGGACTTCTTGGCGGAAGGAAGTTGCTTTGAGCCACCCTTGTCTTCGCAAGACTGCTGCACCTGCCATCGCGACATCTACAGCACAATCAATGATTTCTGATGCTGACGTTTGTCCCTCCTTCAGGAGTGATTGAACCTCCTCCTTTAATTCTTCAGGTATTTCTGCCAGGTATGGGACAATGTCTTCCCACAATTGCCTGCTGTATCTCCCTAGTAGCGCAATGGCGTTAGCTACTTTGATAGTCATGGCAGACGTGGTTGAAAAACGTTTGGCGATGCAGTCTAGTTTTCTGCCCTCTGTCTGGTGGTGCTGACAGTGGAGATGACGGATCCCTCGAGTTCTTTTGAGCCGCCTGGGTGACTACAGAATCTGGCTTGGGATGTGCATTAAGGCAGGTAGGTGCTGTTGTTGGTGCCTTATACTTCTTATCCAGTCTGGGCACCACTATGGAGATCGATGCTGGAGTTTGCATTAATTGCTGACCTTGTTCCCATATGTGATCAATTATGGGAATTGATCTGGTTGTCTTTTATCGGATCCTTAAAATCATATAAGAAACAGTCTGTTTCATGCGATTCCATAGTCATGTGGAATCTCGTCGCTGCTCTTTCCACCAAATTGTGGAATCCGCCAATGTCTACTGGTGGGGATTCTGAAGTATGGGGTTCAGGTGTGGCCGTAGAGTGAGCGATATAATCTTCGTCATCTGTTATGGGACAGGTCGTCCGGAACTTCCTTCTTCAGGTTCCTCGCCCTAGTCGTCAGAGGACTGAACATGATGAACCGTTTCTCTCTCCTGAGGGATATCCAAAGGTGGTGGTCTTGTCTTTGGAGATGGGTGTGGTCTGGTCGACACTGGAGATTTCTCCGTTGAAGTGGCTGCTGGTGATTCTGGAAATCGTTTTTTGTAGTCTTGGATCAGGAATTGAAGATCTGAGACTATAATACTGGAAGGCAGACCATAGGAGTGACTTGTGACTGGACTTGTGTATGTACAGTCTCCTCCGTAAAAACGACATCATCACCATCTTCATCTGTGCTCTGGCACTTAACAATGAGATCTGATGGACTAGTAGCCTGATCATACTGGTCATCTTCCGATTCATCATCCTGTAGGAGACAAGATGGGGGAAATCTCTGTACCCTACTTGGAGATGTTAGATCTGGCGTAATAGGATTTTTATTATTCTTTGATGGAATTAATTCAGATTTTTTCCATGGCGTCGACGAGGTCGTCGTCGGTGTCGTCGACGGTGCTGATGATTGTTTTTCAAGTGTCGACGGTGAGGTCGTCGGCGGTCCCTTTGGCGACGGTTCCGTCGTCGACGGTGTGGCCGTCGTCGGTCCCTTCGTTGTCGACGGTGCGGTCGACGGTGACTTCGTCGTCGACGGAGTGCCCGTCGACGGTGCCTTCGCCATCGACGGCGTTCTCGTCGACGGGGTCTTCGACGTCAACGATGACCTTACAGTCGTCGATGTCTTTGTCGACGGTGCGCCAGATGTCGATGGAGTCGTCGTTGAAGGCTTCGACGTTTTTTGTTGCGTCGTCGACAGTGTCGTCGTCGACGGAACCTTAAGCAATGTCGATTGCTTTTTTTATAAGTACAATCGATGACAGTGGCTTACCTGCTGTCGATTGTGTTGTCGTCGAATAGGATGACGACGCCATCGTCATCGACACCGTCGATGTGGAGACAGGCTGTTTTTCTTGAAGAAAGTGTCGACGAACTCGTCGATGACTGAGTTGGCTTTCTGAAGGTGGGAACTTCCTTTTCAGACGTGACAGATTTTACCTCAGAAGACTTTGAGGCAGTCTTTTTAGGAGGAACGTCTGTGGGGCTAGGGGAAGCAACCCTTGGCCTCTTCAAGGATAGTTTTGATGAAACTGAAGCCATTTCACCGTCCTCTGAAGACAGTACATCATCTCTGGTTTTGAGTCTGTTCAACCAGAGGAGTAGTCTTCCTTCCCTGTCTTTAAGTGTTTTTGTAGGGAATGTCCTACAAATTCTACATTCTTTTGAAGAATGATCAGGATAAAGACAGTAGAGGCAAGTTTCATGCTGGTCATCGACGTGCAGTCCTTTCTTACCACAAGATGAACAGGCTCTGAAAAGACCTTTCTTCTGCTGTTCAGCCATTGTTGTTTGTTGAAGAAAATATCCAATTTCTGTGAGGTTAAAGAGATAAATGTAGGAAACCTGAGGAGAACTCCGGTGGAGACTCCCTAGCACAACGTGCGGTAGAAAATCTGAGAGACTGAGGCTCCTGGCAGGAAGGTTCTAGAGGGAGGTGGCAGCTGATTGGCTACCTTCAGGACTTTAGTCCTTTTCACAAAAGGACACAGATAGGCTACTAAGGCAAGGCCCTTAGGCCTACTTTTCTCTATGTCTATAGGACATTACTTTTCTATGTACCGGGGACTCCCATCTCGACGACGGGGAATGATTCAGGCATGTGAATCTATGAAAGACACCCATAATACTGGATAAGGTCGGTTTATTTTGGCAGGTTATAGAAGGTGTTTGCATCCGGCAGAGCGCTTGATCCTGCTGATGAGAACCCAGCAAGCCCAGAGTTCACGCTTTGTTAACAATTTATAGAAGCCAATAAGAAGGCGATCTGCCAGTACAATCAGACACGGTCGCAAAAAAGTTTAGCAGAAGTATTACATCTAGCGAAATATTATGAGGACATGCATGTCAAGTATGAGGAGGTGAAGAAAAAGAAAAACAAAGAGTTCAAAATGAAGGTGCTAATGCAACAGGCTTTCCCCCAGAATAGAGGCAGGGGTGGCAGAGTAAGAGGATATGGAGCCGAGGAGGACAGTAGAGATTGTAGTGCGCCACACCTCAGGGACAGGGTGCTCAGCACAATACCAACCAGCATTATCAGACAGGGCCATAGCCTTCATATCCATGTTACAACTGCGGAGGAAAGTACAGACCATTGGGCATGCGATTGCCAAAAGCCTTTCAGACACAGGGAGGGGAAATAATGGAGGGGGAGGAACACAAAGCAGACAAGCATAGGTAGCATACACAGCAAGCAGCTGATGAGCAGAGTCATAACTATTTTGGGAATAGAGTTACAAAACATTGGGGGGGGGGCAGAAAATCCACTGGACCTGGGTGAATTATGATACAGAAGGGGAGTGGTCACAGTGAAAAATTACATAATTCAACATCACCTTTGAAAAAAATCAAACATTTCATGATGAACATGTAATGTTCACAAACAGCACAATTGTAGTAACGTGAAGAGATGCTCCAGAAAGGAAGGAGGGAAAGTGCAGGAATGGGCAAGTGGGAAGGTTGGAGAGAAAGGAAGGGCAGTGTACAATAGGGCGTAGCAAACAGATGATGCAAGCAGACTAAGATCATCAAGCTTTTAATGTGAGCTACATACAGCACTCTCGGGAAAGAATAAACTATCTTTGGGATTCACAACTTCCTATCTAGCCCTATGTCAGCCCCCTTAAAATATACCATAGGACCCATCACTGATAAGCATTCCTTCTGTATGACTGATTAATGTGCATATAACCTACTAGGTTTGGATTTAAGAAATTATGGGTAACAATAAAATGTTATCTGGATGGATTAGATTAGTAAATAGATGGAGGATTGCAGCTGTGGATTACATGGGCATGGTTCGATCAGGAATGCAGGGGTATTAGTGGCACTACTATAAGCAGTTGATGACAGTTTGGGCAAAACTTAATGATGTGGGGAAAATGCATATCGACCCTGTGAGGATTAATGACAAACAATGTGTAGTTGCCAAGGATACCCCAATATAAGATTTCACCAGAACGATTGCAAGGTCAACAAGACTTAGTAAGTGATTTGTTAAAGGATGGCATAGTCAAGGAAATAACTGGTAGCCTCTGCAATAGCCTTATACTCCCAATTCTTAAGAAGCAGGGGGATAAAAGTGAGCCTGCCTCTTGGAGGTTCACTGCTGATCTGCGCAAAATTAATGAGATTGTGGTAACAGTTTCCTGTGGTGCCCAACATTGTGAACATATAGTCTACATTGCCTCTGGATAAGGGTTTTCAATGATTGATTTGAAAAATGCACTCTGTTCTATTCCTGGGCATGAAGACATGTATCTGTCCTCATTCTCTGTAGCTGGACGGTCTTTTAGTTTCACACAAGTTTCTCAGGATTATACACAAAGCCTTTCTATTCACAACCAGGCCCTTAAGAGCCAGGCATTTTTTAGATCTTGCCAAATTGTGTTGATTTACTACATAGATGATTTACTATTAGGCTGTGATTCTGAGGAACAATGTGCCACAGATACTGTTAACTTATTAAACTTTCTAGCAACACAAGCACAAAGTATCGTCAGATAAAATACAATTTGTTCAACGAGGTTTCCTACTTAGTATACCTCTTGTTGAAAGGGCGGAGGCAATCTGATACAGAGCCCATTATAACAATCCTACAGATACCATCAAAGTCTCAAAGCGCTGCGTGCATTTTGGAGCATGGCAGGCTATTATCGCCATTGGATCCCAAATTTCTCTTTATTGGCTAAGTCATTACTGGCTCTTACCCAACAAGGACATGCCTGAACCTTTGCGATGGACCTCAGATCATGAAAAAGCCTCTGACATTAGTCAAGCTCTCAGCGAAGCTCCAGCTTTGGGTCAACCGGACTGTAAGAAAGATTGTCCTCTTTGTTCATTAATCTGACGCGTGCTCTTGCGGTTCTCACCCAGCAGCAGGGTGACCATAAAAAACCATGCTCATACTTCTCCGCCACACTTGATGTAGTAGCTAAAGCATCATCATCTTGTGTGAGAACCATAGCCATGGCAGTCCCGTCCCTCCAGCAGGCAGAATCACTGATAATGGGATACAGTACACCTCTATACCACATTCAGTTGACCTGATCTTGAACAAAACATGAACACCTGACAAATGCACGCCTGACACTATGAAGAGTTTATTCAGCCCACATGTACAAAATACACAGATGCAATGTTTTGCACCCTGCAACATTACTACCTCACGAGGTAGTGACACAAAACTGCTAGATAGCTCATGATTATTTCTTTAGAACAGACAAAAAGCAGGATAAACATGCAGGACACCTTTCAGGATGTCGAGAGGAATTCATGGCTGATGGGTCATGCCTAAGAGCAGACTATGGTACATCTACAGCATATGCAATTACCACACTACATAATGTTGTGGAACATTGCATAACAATGGGTACAATAGTTCAAGCAGCAGAAATAATTGCACTGACTAGATGGAGCATGTGAAATAACAAGGAGTGTAAGTACCATTTATACAGGCAGCCAATGTGCATTCAGTGTTGCAAACAATTTTGGAAGGCTATGGAAGGAAAGAGGCTTTGCCACATCCCAACGAACCAGGATACAGCGTACTGTGTTGATAACAAGACTTAAATTCACTAGCCCTCTCTAAAAAAGTAGTCATAATAAAGTGCAATGCACACAAAAAAGTGACTGACAAAGTGGGCCAAGGAAACGTATTTGTGGATACGACAGCCAAAGCAGCCAAACATAGTGCCAGCGTTGTGTTTGTGACAAGCACTTACAGAACAATTGACTATTGATAGGACATTGGAAGGAATATGTCAAATGCAAAAAGATGCTAGCGCAGATAGAAAAGATCTGTGTGCCCTGGTGCTGCTGGACCTCTCCGCGGCATTCGATACGGTCAATCATGACCTACTATTGTCGCGGTTGAGTGACTTCAGCATCAATGGCACGGCCCACGCCTGGCTGGCCTCTTTCCTTAATAATCGTGTGCAGAGAGTTCAACTGACAGACTTGGTGTCCAAACCAGCAGGTCTTACCTGCGGAGTACCCCAGGGCTCAGCACTCCCACCTCTGTTTAACGCATATCTGCAGCCCTTGGTCTCTGCGCTTAACTCAATGGAGTGCCGCCTTCACAACTACGCGGACGACACCCAGATTATCATACAAATCGACAATTCACCAACAGGTCATCTGAGACTTCAAAACATATTCAAATTTACTGTAAACTGGATGACAGCCAATTCGCTCAAAATAAACCCAGACAAAACAGAGGTGCTGGCGATTACCACAGCAGCTATCCCCTGGAATGATCTAGGTGGCACAGCAAGCATACCCATCCTACTTCAGGTGAAAAGTGCTGCAGCAACAAATCAACTGAACTCTTAATCAAAGAGATCCGTCTTTACAGTTTAGGCTGGACTGAGGAACATGGTCAACACTGATTTACATATGGCTGGGTCCAAACTAGGGTGGCGTGGTGGGCAAAAGAACAATGGATTAAACCCAGATGTGTGACTGGGGGTGAATGTAAGCACTGTTCAGAATTCTGTTCATCATTTGTTCCTTTTGCCCTAGAATTGATTGAGGCAAGGGGAGAGACCAGAGGCCCTGTGGTGCAGTTGCTGGCAGGAGGAGGCCTCCGAGAAACTGGGAAGGCACTGCTGGACTAAGCCAGTGGGTGGCCATGGGGTGCTGAATACCTGAACTGACAGAGGCCGGATACCCAAAGGAGTACTGCTGGTGTTGCTGGGGACACCAACTGCGGGTTCAGTGGTAGAAGAGCTACACAGCCAGGGAATCTTGAGTATAATAGGTGACTGCTGAATGCTCCCCTCCTTTTCGATTGGACCTGGCAGTCTCCTCCTAGCACAGAGTGCTGAAGACATGGATCCTAAGCTGCCCCAAAGGGGAAAATTGACCCCCTACACCAAGGTAGTCACGCCACCGACTGAAACTGACAGATGAATATGCCAGACAACTCAGTCCTGCTGTCGGCGATCCAATCTCCTCTGGAGGTCATCGAGTGGAGGATTGGAGAGGTGCGCTTAAAAGTGTCCCTTATTCAGCAGGTCCTACGAAATCTGGCAGATTGTGACAGCGCTAGAGTCCAGGATCTCAGAGTTAGAGGACACTGCCCAAGAGATCCAGAATGAAGCGTGTGGAGTACAAGCTACCACGAAGGATTCAATCTAGATTCAGAATAGCTCGTCAAAACAACCTGTGCTTCGTGGGATTACCAGCGGTGAGTGAGGGCACAGACATTAGGGCCTTTCCTAGGCCTAGGCGACCCTACCTCCGGAAAATTTCTCATCCTTCTTCATAATAGTGACTTCACTATCCCTCCAGCACTATGCAGCTGGAACCAAGTGTGCACTTTCGTTTTCCATAACAAGACCACTGACCCCACAGTGCTAGGGGTCCAGGTTGTTACAAGTTACTTTAGGGGGGTTAAGTTTGCAGGGGGGCTACAACCTCTCATACTCTTCACACAAGTGACTTAATTCAGCAATATGGTTTATTCCTCGTGAGGTGTGTGGGGAAGGGGGGGGGGGGTTATGTTCTTAACAATTACTATGAATTACAAGAGGGGTAAACCAGTGCAGAAGAAGCGCTTAAGTCAGGTTAGCACAGGCATTCTTTTAAACATGGCACCACTTTAGGTACATGGCACAGCAGCAACTCTTAGATCATAAGAGGCTCACTGTTCTGAGCTGGAATGCTAATGACCTAGATAGTAAGGCTAAGCAGGGCCGTGCTGCGTAGCAGATACAAAGACTGTAGCCAGACGTGGTCCTTGTAGATGTGGTCCTCCTACAGGAGACACCCTTACGGAGAGAGCCCACGGTAGTTTCCTGGTTAGATTAACATGCAACATGCTGGCTTATGCCTGTTATACATCGGGATCCAGGGGTGTTGCTATACGGATATGGAATTACACCCCCATTCCAGTTGGAAAAAACATGGCTAGACCTCAATGGCAGATATGGGGGGGTACTGGGTCTGTGGGGTCTGATAGCCATGACCTTGCCAAGCGTCTCTGGACCATCCAGATTGCATGCGCCTACCCTCGATAAAGTAGCTGGAATACTATTCGAAGCAGACTTCTTTCCACCTAGTGTTGGAATTTTAATGATGTAATGGGCACAAACCACGTCTCGACTCCCATCTTTCTAGGTTTGGTGTCACAGTGGGTCTGCCAGACATGTGGAGATGTTCACATCTGGAGGAGAGATGCTACTTTTATTTCTCTGGGGCCATAAGGTCTTTTCAAGGCTCTACTACATGTTTTCCCACGGGGCTAGGTAGGCATGGTTGAGCAGGTAGAGTATACAACGAGGGGGCTGTCGGACCAAGCACCCCTGTTGGTCACAGTGGGCTGTAGGAAACACAGGTGGAGGCGGTGGGTAGAAACTAAGTACCTTGGATCTGTAGGACCAGGAGCTGGCAATGAAACTCCACAGTGCCATGGAACTCTTTCAGGAGAAAGACTGGTTTGTTTAATCGAAAAAAGTGTTGTGGAGAGCATACAAGGTGGTCCTGCGAGACATGACCCAAAACAATCACAGAAAAAACAAGCATTTGCAATGCAATAGGTCTCGCATTAGAAAAGTTTGAGCTATTGGTATTTAAAATGACAAATTTTGTATTTGTGTTGGTTTTGAAAATAGCGAAAGTAATAGCTTTGTCATTTACAATGCCAATAGTTTTAACTTTTGCTAATGTGACACCTATAGCATTTGTAATGCAATATGTGTTGTATTTACGTGACTTAGATGTATTGATATTACAAATAACAATGGCTTAAATTCTTTTCAAAGAAATAATACTTAAAGCTATTTTAATTTATATTAGCAATAGCTTAAACTTGTGAATAACTTTTGTGAAGATTATGTTCAGTGTATTTTATTGTGACGAAAATCCAAGATCAGAAGTGAAATATTAACATCTTTTTGTTACTTTTTTAATAAAGCTTGAAACATTGAGAGAACATTTGAAAAAGGTGTTGAATGGTTGCACAGAGTGATGGTGTGGTGGTGCGGAGTGATGCTGTATGCTAGGTTTTGTTTTGCCATCCTATCTTTTGTTGAGGGAGGGAGGGGGAGAGGGAGAGGGAGGGCGAGAGGGAGAGGGAGAGGGAGGGCGAGAGGGAGAGGGAGAGGGAGGGCGAGAGGGAGAGGGAGAGGGAGGGCGAGAGGGAGGGCGAGAGGGAGGGGGAGAGGGAGGGGGAGAGGGAGGGGAGAGGGAGAGGGAGAGGGAGAGGGAGAGGGAGAGGGAGAGGGAGAGGGAGAGGGAGAGGGAGAGGGAGAGGGAGAGGGAGAGGGAGAGGGAGAGGGAGAGGGAGAGGGAGAGGGAGAGGGAGAGGGAGAGGGAGAGGGCGAGGGAGAGGGAGAGGGAGAGGGAGAGGGCGAGGGAGAGGGAGAGGGAGAGGGAGAGGGAGAGGGAGAGGGAGAGGGAGAGGGAGAGGGAGAGGGAGAGGGAGAGGGAGAGGGAGAGGGAGAGGGAGAGGGAGAGGGAGAGGGAGAGGGAGAGGGAGAGGGTGAGGGAGGGTGAGGGAGGGTGAGGGAGGGTGAGGGAGAGGGAGAGGGAGGGTGAGGGAGGGTGAGGGAGGGTGAGGGAGGGTGAGGGAGGGTGAGGGAGGGTGAGGGAGGGTGAGGGAGGGTGAGGGAGGGTGAGGGAGGGTGAGGGAGGGTGAGGGAGGGTGAGGGAGGGTGAGGGAGGGTGAGGGAGGGTGAGGGAGGGTGAGGGAGGGTGAGGGAGGGAGAGGGAGGGAGGGAGAGGGAGAGGGAGGGAGAGGGAGGGTGAGGGAGAGGGAGGGTGAGGGAGAGGGAGGGTGAGGGTGAGGGTGAGGGAGAGGGAGGGTGAGGGAGGGTGAGGGAGAGGGAGGGTGAGGGAGAGGGAGGGTGAGGGAGAGGGAGGGTGAGGGAGAGGGAGGGAGAGGGAGGGTGAGGGAGGGTGAGGGAGGGTGAGGGAGGGTGAGGGAGGGTGAGGGAGGGTGAGGGAGGGTGAGGGAGGGTGAGGGAGGGTGAGGGAGGGTGAGGGAGGGTGAGGGAGGGTGAGGGAGGGTGAGGGAGGGTGAGGGAGGGTGAGGGAGGGAGGGTGAGGGAGGGTGAGGGAGGGAGGGTGAGGGAGGGTGAGGGAGGGAGGGTGAGGGGGTGAGGGAGGGAGGGTGAGGGAGGGAGGGAGGGTGAGGGGGTGAGGGTGAGGGAGGGAGGGTGAGGGAGGGTGAGGGAGGGAGGGTGAGGGAGGGAGGGTGAGGGAGGGAGGGTGAGGGAGGGAGGGTGAGGGAGGGTGAGGGAGGGAGGGTGAGGGAGGGAGGGTGAGGGAGGGAGGATGAGGGAGAGGGATTAACAGACGACTGAGAGATAAGGTGCAAAAGAAGTTTAACTACTGAGAAAGAAGTGAGAGAACGAGAAATGCAAGAAAGGAAAGAGAAGTGGAACTAAGAGCGAGCCGTGGGAGGGGGAAGAGAATGTGTGAGGCAAACAGCAAGTACGAAAGAGGTGGAAGAGGAGAGTGAGTGTAGAAAGGAGAGAAGAGATAGTGAGAGCAGAAAGGAGAGAAGAGATAGCAATAAGAAAATAAACAGAGCAAGAGAGAAGTGAAACCAGAGGATGGAAAAGAAACGTGAAGAGACACATAGACGACATGGTGTGGAGAATAGGATAGAAAGAGAGGGAAGTGAGAGAATTGGAAAGTCAGGGGCTGGGAGACGCCAGGCAGATAGAGAAACGACCAGTGGGTAGGTAATCGGGAAAGAGACAAGGAGAGGGGACAACAGCGATGAAGGAAGGGGAAGACAGTGGGGAAGGGAGTGGGAGATTAAGAATATGGAGGAAACCGTTATAATGGGATAACAGGGGAGCGAAAGCGAAGCTGCTGGGCCCCAGGACACTTCTCAAAATGAACTTTTCTTTCCCTTAGACCCACGTTAGGCCATACATTTGTGTGGTTTGCTTATTTAGGATGGCATCTGGAGCACGTGTCCCTGTTGCTCACTGTGAGGAATCTGTTGCTGTAACTGTCAGATGCATTACATTTCAAGAGAGGGCAGGACTTCGCTCAGGATTTATTTTTTGGTGTATGGAATATTCATTTTGCACATGCAAGTCATTTTGAAACTTTCCTACAATATATTACTTTAGTCATAAATTGTTCGATTGGACAAAAAAAATCCATAATTGCTGGTTTGGGGCATTTTTGCTACCCTTAACATATCTTAATTGGCCCTGTGGACGAGTGATTTGTCCTAGAAATACCTCCTATTCAGGTTTCCGGTCATGATTACTTATTACCGGCATTAAAAAAAAATTTGCAGAGTGTGTCGATACACTAATTAGGGTGTTGTGCGCAAGGAAATTAAACCAACGCAGAGCAAATTCCCGGTGACCGGTATTCATCGTGACTATTTGTCAGTAGTATGATCTCGAGTTATTGCCCAAACGAACATAGTGCAACTATCTTAGGAAGTAAAAAAGGGGGTGAATAAAGTTAGAAGGGTTACGTTTCGAAATGAAGCGGTATTGCAGCATGGGTCCTGGCAGGTGGGCGGTGACTGAAAGTCACTCGCTGGTGGGTGGGAAACAGATAAACGGGGGTCATTACGATTTCACCCATAGGGAGACATACCTTGTATTGACCGTGCGTCCTGCGCCACTTACTGCTGGATAGCCAGCCGCCCGCTTTGCCTAGGTCATGCCCGTCTACAGGACCCAAAATCTGGAAATGCTCCTTCAGCTCGAAGTTCTACACGGAAGTGTGGTCTCTGTGGCAGGGCACAGGCTGAGGGAATGACAACTACGTGCATGTGTGAGCGACAATCACGTCGGATGAGTGCACCACTAACCCAGTGACATGGTGGTCAATGCTCCGGTAATTGGAGAGCGCATGCGTGCTAGAGGAGACTAAATCAAAAAGACCAGGCGGATAATACTCGGATTTAGGAGGTTAGAGCCCAAACAGATACGCGGTATGCAACCACTGAACCTTAATGATATTACTGAAATCTGGTCAGTGCGTGCGAATCCCTTAATATTACTAACTTGGTTTCCTAATGTGCGTCTTTATGCCAGGGGCGGGGGCTGCCTGCGAATGCGCGCCGTTCATTTAGTTTTCAGTAGCGAGCCCCGGAGCGAAAACGAAGTGGCAGCTGAAGTCCCGGGTGAAGACTAGCGGGGCTCCCATGCCTAAGGGGAGAGCCCCGCTTCGTGCTGGCCTGGCAGAGGAGCTAGAGTGCTTTGCGGGGCTCCCATGAGAAGCCCGGCGTGTTCCAGATGGTGCGAGCCCGGTGAGGTGGGGTAGAGGTGTAGAGAGAGGGGGGTGGGGGGGTGGTGTGTATGTATGTATGTATGTATGTATGTATGTATGTATGTATGTATGTATGTGTGTGTGCCTGCGCGTGCGCCGCCCTGCGCGTGTGCCTGCGCGTGCGCCGCCCTGCGCGTGTGCCTGCGCGTGCGCCGCCCTGCGCGTGTGCCTGCGCGTGCGCCGCCCTGCGCGTGTGCCTGCGCGTGCGCCGCCCTGCGCGAGTGTGCCTGCGCGTGCGCCGCCCTGCGCGAGTGTGCCTGCGCGTGCGCCGCCCTGCGCGAGTGTGCCTGCGCGTGCGCCGCCCTGCGCGAGTGTGCCTGCGCGTGCGCCGCCCTGCGCGAGTGTGCCTGCGCGTGCGCCGCCCTGCGCGAGTGTGCCTGCGCGTGCGCCGCCCTGCGCGAGTGTGCCTGCGCGTGCGCCGCCCTGCGCGAGTGTGCCTGCGCGTGCGCCGCCCTGCGCGAGTGTGCCTGCGCGTGCGCCGCCCTGCGCGAGTGTGCCTGCGCGTGCGCCGCCCTGCGCGAGTGTGCCTGCGTGTGCGCCGCCCTGCGCGTGCGCCGCCCTGCGCGTGCGCCGCCCTGCGCGTGCGCCGCCCTGCGCGAGTGTGCCTGCGCGTGCGCCGCCCTGCGCGAGTGTGCCTGCGCGTGTGCCTGCGCGTGCGCGCGTGTGCCTGCGCCGCCCTGCGCGCGTGTGCCTGCGCCGCCCTGCGCGCGTGTGCCTGCGCCGCCCTGCGCGCGTGTGCCTGCGCCGCCCTGCGCGCCTGCGCCGCCCTGCGCGCGTGTGCCTGCCTGTGCGTGTGTTTGCGCACTTCAGGGAATGTGAGGCAGGGGTTGTGCACGGCGCCGGCCTGGACATGCGCGTCCACAGACACCAATCGCCGCGCGTGCCCGACCCCGGTCTCAGATTCCCAGGAGACGGGCAACATTAGTTGTCGAGCTGGACGCGATGCTTCGCATTGCTTTCTCCAGCTCGACCTAAAAAGGAAGGAGGCAGAACTCCAGGGTCCTATGAAACTCCTACTGCACCCACACCTGCAGTCCTAAAAACGGAGTATCAGGACTTAGCACAAAAAGAGGGTGCAGAAGCACATACTGGCCACATTGCATCGCCATTGACACAAGAAAGAAAGCAGGTAAACTTGTGGCCTGGTTGAGCAGGAGGATAATTGGGTCAGGTAGGTGCGACAATCAACTAGACAGGGACGTCCCACATTAGGGACAAACACATCGCATAAAAATGTGCCCATTACTATGGGGCATTTTACAGGACCAGGCCATTGCATGACAACCCACATTACACATTTAAATGCAGTCTCACCCCAGTTTTAGAAACAGAGGCCCGTGAGGCATTAGAAGGGAATATTACATTGAAGGAGATTCAGGCAGCCGTAGCAAAGCTGAAAACTGGAAAATCCCTGGGACTCAGTGTCCTGGCAGAATTCTATAAGCAGAATGCCAGACTCTTGGGCCCACACTTGCTTAACCTATTCAGAGAAGCTAGGGATAAGGGGGGCATAACGCCGAACCTTCTGGGAGCTATCATCGCAGTTCTACCCAAGGAAAGCAAACCCAGAGACCAATGCAAATCATATCACCCGATCTCCCTTCTCAACACTGAAGTTTAAATACTGGCACCCGTAGTGGTCACTAGGCTACTCCCCGTCATTAATCCCTTGTTACATAGACAACAGTCCAGCTGCATACCAGGTAGGCCAGCGGGTTAGATCCTGCAACATGCTCACAATTTGCTTGCGGAGGTGAAGGACCGGCCATCCTCTAATGCCTTTCCCGCACTGCATACGGAAAAGGCGTTTGACGCTGTCCACTGCTCATTCCGTGATCTAACATTAAAAGGGTTTGGATTTGGCCCTCGCTAAGGGGATTGGATAGGACCCCAACAGCGGCAGCAAGAGTGAATGGGGTGCAGTCAGTAGAATTTGACTGAGAAGGGGACACTGAAAGGACTCCCTCTGTCCCCTCCTGTATACGTGCGAGAGATTCTTTTGTGAGTGTTGAGTGTGGGCACATTATGGGGTGAGGGGGTAAGGATGAGAAAATCTCACTTTGTGAATGACCTCCTCCTGCATATCACCAAACCAGAGAGGTCTATCCCGGTAATTTTCCAAATCTTTGAGAAAGACTTCAAACACTCTGGGAACGTATAAACTAGGAGAAGTTGATGTTCGATGAGCCAAGTGTATTTTTGCACCCGGAAGTGCTCCCGCAGAAAAGGACTGTGGCACGGGAGGATTTAAAAAAATTGAGAATATGGATGACACCCTACACAGAGCATTGCCTAACTAGGAACTTGGGTAGAGGGATATCTGCTTTCTGGGAGGATGCAGAGAGGTGGCGTGGACTACCCATCACCCTTCTGGGATGGACTGCTGTCTTCAAAATAGTAATGCAACCCAAGCTGCGCTATGCCCTCCAGACGAAATACTACTTTATTCTGCAATGAGTGTTTACTAGAATACATAGAGAGGTGAGGTCCCTGCTCTGGAACAACAAGGCACCCCAAAATGGCTTTGAAGACATAACACCACAATCCCTGTAATGGAGGGATAGCCCTCCCAGATATTGAGGCTTACTATTGGGGGGCACACCTGATCAATATTAATGACCGGATCTTTGCCCCTCAGGACCACTTGACCTTTAGGCTGTAACGGGAGCGGGTGCAGGCCTGTACGCACCTACACCATTGGTACGGTGGGAAGGGAGTCCAACAGTAGCTGCCCACAACCCAGGTGGCACTAGGGCTTGGGGAAAAGCCACTAAATATTGGATGGACTCAAATCATTTAAGAGACACCTCTCTGGGCAGGAGGGTTTCTCAGTAAACTGTGGAAACTGAAGGGTTTCGGGCATGGGATACCATTGGTATCTCCAAAGTGGTTGACCTGATTGTGGATGAAGATATGTCCATCTCCTTCCTTCAGAAGTAATACCAACTGAACCCTAATCAATTCCTGAAATTTGCTAAGCTACGACATGCCTGGCAGGTTGAGGGACTAGGGGTGTTGGAAATCCCAAAGTATCCCCCAGCCGTTTATGGAGGAACTGAGTAGAAGGATAATTTTACTCACACACAAGACGTTAAACAATATACCGGACAAGCTGTGTATGCTTTGTGAGAGATGGGAAAGAGACCTGCGTGAGATGGAGGATATAAATTGGGAGGTGGCGTTGATGCACCAGACAGTAGTGCCGATCAAATCTATGCTGAGACCGATGGTAACAAAGGAACTCAGGATAATCTTTGAGTTCACCATCACACTTGACCCGTGTTATGTTCTCCGTGGTACACTCAATGAAGTTGATGCCCCAAGAGCCACTCATACAGTGGCCAAAGGTCTGGTAGCAGCCAAAAGGGTATGGACAAGGCAGGCGGGCGGTCACAGAGGTCACCAACTAATCAAGAATGGAGGCGAGGGATGGATTATGTATATGGCCACAAAGAAAATCACCTATAAAAAGGCTGTCCCAGTACATTTTACAAGATGTGGGGTAGCTGGCTAAATCCTTATGCACTGGGACATCGGGATTAGGGGATAGACTTCCGTCAATAGTTGTTACTACTTAAGGTCACAACATTACAGAGTTGATGAATGCACCTGCAAGTGTATTGTTGACTCTTTGGATACTGTATGCCCTGTACACAACTGTAATGACACTGGTTACCTCACTCAAGGTGTGAACTGCTATGGGTGCATGTTGGCACCAATTTTAGTTAAATTATTATTATTTTTTTTTTTAAACAAAACCATGCTGAACAAAGCAGATTTGTAATTGAATGTGCCCTGCTCTAGGCAAAAAATGCAATTGAATCACAAGTAATCAAACATGAATAGGAGACCATAAATTAGAGTTAACAGCGGAGAAGACTAAATGTTCCATTTGGTAGAACATCTTTGAGAGAGAAATCCTTAAATAATAGTTTGCAATCCATTAGACCCAGTTTCAAATCCAACAAGTTTCACTCCAGTTTTTCTACACTTATAATAAAATGTTAGTTTCAACTTTTGGAACCAGTAGACAGATGTAGCATTACAAAAACTGCAGGATGAGCCATCAAATCCAAGCACCCTGGAAGCATTTTTTTTCCAGTAACAAAAAACATTCACAGTCTATACCACTCTGCAGTTCAGGCACTGCACAACACTAGTAATACATGAAGAACAAGTTACATAACAATGGTAACGCTCTTTTTAGAGGATACCCAACGTAATCGCAGATTCCTTCGGATATCTGCCAGGCAACAGACGGAATCCTGAGATTGTTTTTGTAGCAGTGCTCCTCCATGCAGACTGCTTGCGAACACCACAGAAAGGTTATCGTCCACAAAACGATCCTTGGTATGATCTAGGTCAGTGATTCTTAACCTGTGGTCCGGGGACCACGAGGGTCTGCAAAGTATACTCAGGGGGTTTGTGATTGCTTAGAAAAATACACTATAATAGATTAATAAAGTGTATTTAAGTAAGGAAACAGAATGTAAAGTTTAACATTTTACAAAGTTCTATAAATGTAAAGGTATTTTAATTGGAAGCTAAACATTCAGTTAGTATCACTGATTTGTGGGAGCAATGTAAGTGCGTCAACAAAAATATAGTATGGACAATGAGTGCCCTCACAGGAATTTAGAAAAGCTCCAACCTTCCTGGAAACATCTTATTTAAGTAAATATAAACAAAATTAATAATTTCCGTATTTGTTTCTATATTTCTAGTGCATTGTTTTAATGTTCAAATCAAAAAACTTTGGCCTGTATCCCAGGCTTCCTGTAATGACTCAGTGGGGGTCCTCCAATTCCAAAAATGATTTGGGGGTCCCCGGGATCCTATTATGATTAAATAGTCGTCCACTAAGTCAAAAGTGGTGATCTATGTAAAAGCCCATTTTAGGGTGGAACTGATGGAACATCTCCTTTGTGGGTTGAGGAGTACAGTACCCTGGCAGAGAATGGGTTGGCAATGTTAGTGTCATCTTTTCCTAGAAAGGCCGCCAGAGATCCCTCACCAATATGCACAGAAAAAAAGTGTAGGACAGATGCCACCAGAATTTGCAGACTATCTGATGTGATCATAATTAGGAAGACAGTCTTTAAGGTCAGGAGACGCAGCAGGCAGCTAGGCAAAGGCTCAATGAGCATACACAAAGAATGTCAACACCAGGTAGGGACCAGGCATCACCAACTTCTTGGTAGTAAATGTCTGTCAAACCTTTAATGTGCCGCATAACAAGCGATTTGATCAAGAACAGCTGGTTCGGCAAACGAAGAAAGGTTGAAAGGGCTGACAAGTAAACTTTCATAGTGTTCACTGAAAGGCCTTTTTGGGAGTTATACAAATCAAACAAATAGAAGACTATCAGGGTCATTGTCTCAGGCACCACACCACTTTGCAAATTTGTCCCAGTGTTCAGCATAAGTGGATTCTATGAATGGCATCCACCACTTCAGGTACCAAATCAAACTCAGCCAATTACCACCGCTCATTCTCCACACTTTGGTGGTGCATATGGTCTAGATTCGGGTGAAAGGCATGCCCTGTTGATAAAGCACGGGGTCCTCACAAGCAGGTAGTCTGATGAGAGGAAGATACTCGTGCCCAAGTGTTCGGTTACCATAAATCTCCTGTCCTAATCCAAGGCCACTAGGCTGGTTCAGGCCCTGTTCTTAAGAATTTGTGCCAGGAGACAGTGTAGGGGGTCCTTTGTTCAAGTCAGGCAGGAGTTAATCTAACTAGAGTCACATTGGAAATGCCACTATGCAAAATTGTTGACAAACTAATCTAACCAGGGTTCCCATTTCACTTGCGGAAGATACCCAGAGGAACCTCGGGATACAGACTACAATTGTGATGGCAGACTTCTGCTCACTTCGCCCATTCAGGGACCCTGCCAGGTGATTTGAAACCAGAAAGGTACCTGGGCACTCCAGCTACCTCCAGAGATGCAAAGGCCCCTGACAATGAACCCCCACTAAACCCTGCTTTCTGAAGTATCACATGGTGGTGGTGCTGTCCTTGATCCTACACCAACCTCCTCTAAATGGATGGCAGGAAGTCATTCAGGGTCAAATGAAATGCCCACAGCATCAGCAGAATGATGTGGAGCAAGTCCTCCACTGCAGATCGAGCTGTCTACTCTGGGTCCTGGATGGGTCGGAAAGGCTGCCTTGATGTTGGGCTCACTGGAACTTCAGCTTCCACTGCCGAGCATGCATGTGACACTTAGCTTACTTGACAAAGGGGATGCATGAGGCCAAGGCGCCCATGAGCCACCCTCACTGGGATTTAGGAGAGCCTGAAACAATGGAATCATAGCCTAAATGTCCTGTGTTTGCCACTGCACCAGAAAATCATTAACTCTGCGTCGAGGAATTTCCAATGAACAGATGCCTCTGAAGGAGACAGGTGGGACTTCAGTTCATTTATGGTGACCCTAAAAATGTCAAGAGTTCCACTTTCACCAGTCAGTTATCGATGAAGGGAATACGTGACTCCTGCACTCCTAAAAAGCATAGACTACTGCAATCACTACAGCCTCACAAGGGACACAGGTGAGGCGGAAGGGGAGCATGGCAAATTGAAAAGTAGTCCTGGCACAAACCACAGGTAACACCTGTGGGACGTCAAGACTAGTATATGAATGCATGCACTTAGCAACTCGAAGGACCCCAAACAGAAGCCAAAGCAGATAGGATATGGGTCAATGAGAGCATTTTGAATCTCATTCCTGTAAAAGGCATTCAGGGGTTGAATGTCCATGATAGCCTTCAGGCGCTCATCCTTTCAGGTAGAGAAAATAGCATCCAACAAACCCCGCCTTTCTGTGGCTTAGGTACTCTCTGGGACGCTTGGTGGTACTCTTCAGAAACGGTCTGGTGTGGAAGGTATATTTGGTGGGCATGAGAGAAAATGCAGGGCATTGCTTTATTTAATAACTTGCAAGATTTATCTGACTGATGTGATGGATAATAAACCAGAGAGAAAATGCTGGATCCAATCTTCCACTGGTTGAGCATGCACCATTCTGGGCAAATGATAGTGTTGGAAGGCTTTGGTAGCAAGAGAGTAGGAGTTGGAAGACCTCAAAAGGACTAGGTTGTTTGCTGCAAAACTGGATGGGAAGTCAGTCTTTCTAGGAGTTAGCCCTCTGGAATGGCCACAGGATTCCCAGAACTGGTGTGGAAATTGTTCAACCGGGGTCAACGGCCTCATGGTATGCACTGTAAAGCATTCCGGAAACTGCAGAAGACCTGGCTTTTTATCTCTCCTTAGCCGCCTAGTTTCTTCCCCTTTATATCATTCAATGCCTTAAGCCAGCGGCAAGACAAATCAGGGTATTTGCTACGCTTTAGAAAGCCTAACATCATAACATTTCAAAGCACTGTGTTCTCAGGTAATGTACAGGCTTGGGTAAAGGACATGCCCCTTTGATTGGTCTCAACTCTTTAGAGAAAAGGATCAGTGGACCTCACTGAGGCATTTCTACAAAGGAAAACACTGGGACTGCCCTGCTAAGGCAATCTATGGTACCCAGACCTTAACAGATAACACTTGGCTGCATCCTGCCAATCATGTATTTCCTGGCCCAAAAGGACCAAAGATCATCCAGGACTGCCAGCAAGATTTCGCTGGCTAGGTGCCCAAAGGCATGTGTATTGGTCCAACAGCCATACTAAGTTTACAGATTGTGGTGCTAGACGAAAAAAATGTTTGCCAAAGGCAATAATCTTTTAAGATATTCTATCCAGAGGAGTATTTGGAAATGTTTCGATTCACAATACTGGTTGTACTGTAAAATAAGGCTCCCTAGATTGGGGTGCTAGGCACAAATCTAGGTTACCAGGTGCTGGCCAATGAAGTCTGACCATCTGCCTAATGGCATCAAAGGATGACCCTGTGCTGAAACCAGTGTTGGGCAAGAGAAATTGGGCAAGGTGGGCAAGAGCAACTGTTTCAATCAGGTAGCAGAGTATGTGTGGCCATCTTGAAGTGGTCGTAAGGGCTCTGATGCTGCTGGCCCAGGCTACAGAATTGGTCAAAAATCAGTGGATGTCAGCTTTAATTCTAGTGCCTTTAAACCACCACTGCAATTAAGGCACTTTCTTTTGATGGCCCATGAGAGTAGTCAAGCTCGGTCTTGTAAGAGGTATCAAGCCCTCTGGCATTTTGTAAGTTAAGTCAGTGCCCTCTGTATAATGAGGGGGTTGCAAGCCATCTCTCACCATCATCAATACTGTGGGGTCCACACTGCTCTGACACAGGATCAGAATTCAAGCCAAAAAGTTAATGGAGCCTCTGTGGATAGCTGTGACTACGGCAGAGGATTAGACTTATCATGCCTGACAACATAGTGTGCCTTTGTATTCTAAAGCTACATATCTGTTCAGGGTCCAACACTGGTTTCAGCACAGGGTCATCCTTTGATGCCAGAATCTGCATGATGGGAAGTGGTGTGTATCATGGGGACAAACAGTACGTCTGTACTGGTGTTGGTAAATGCACAGTAACTTGTCCCAAGCAGGAAGACTGAGCTGGGAAGGGACCTGCCAGCAGTAACCATGTCAAAAAATAGAAACATTTGAAATGAGAAAGAACCGTGGGTAGTCGCAGGAAATAGGTCCAGTTCTTAGCATAAAAGATTGAGCAGTTGTGATCTACTGTTTCAGTAGACACAAGTCTGGAAATCATTAGGTTGTGAATTAGAATTTGGCACAGAGGAACATTGCACTACAAATCGGTCCACTTTTGAGAAGGCTAGGACTTCGTAAGGCTCCAGGAGTTCAGGGGGATTTGCATAATATTTAAGATTAAGGTGTTTAGTTTAGAGCTAAATTCATAGCAATAATGTATTCATCAGTCCTGGTCATCCGTGGGTAAAGACGGATCTAAGAGACTAATTCTCAAGGAGGTCTGCAGCCTAGAAGTCTCCATCAAATATTAGCGCATCTTCGGCAGTATTGTGAAGACGTCTCAATCTTCGTCCAACTTAGTTTCTACATTCAACAGTCCGTAGGTGTAGCAAAGTAGGATCTGCTTCTCATGGTTACCCCCACTTTTTGCTTGATGTTGCACTGTTTTGACTAGTCTGACTGGGATCCTGCTAATCAGGACCCCAGTCTATCTGCTTTCTCCTTTAAATTTTCATGCATGTAATTTGGTACACTCCAGATTGGATACTGGGGTACCCTTATAAGTTTCTAGATTATGGTACCCATGTACCAGGGTATAGGTACCACAGAGGCCTACCATGGGTTGAAGCATGTATTACGCCACCCATGAGAGGCCAAGCAAAATGGAACTACACGTCTGCTATTGCAACCTGTGTAAGCTGGTGCTTGCACCACTTACTTTAGATATAGGTTCACTATACCTATAGGTCACAACACTTACAACTTATAAGTCCCCCCAATAGCAGGTCTTAATCCTGAAGGCAGGGTGCTGGGTTTTAAGTGAGGGTGACCTTGCATAAGCAGAGTCTCTCTGCAGCCTTCAGAGACCATTCTCCCAAGTTGTCTGACTCAGCTGGACATATAGGTAGAGGTGCATTATAACCTCGTGGTAAATGCTCTCTTGACAACGGCTGCAAAGAAACATATCGTGTTTGATATCAAACACCTTCGAATCATACCTCCAAACCGGTATAGGAGGTAGGATTCCATCCTTCTGAAGCGAGCTTCGTGGGGTCACTGGTCTATCCAGTGCAGCCTTCTCAACACGGACAGCACAAAATGGATGCTGCCAACCAGACATAACTGCCCTCCTGCTGCTGAGCCAAGCTCGAGCAAAGGAAGGCAGCACAATAGGCATCCTGTCACAGGGAGGTGCGACCACCTCCCAGACTGGATTTAGTGTATTGGGGCAGGGTGGGTGCACTCCGTGCCTGAAAGTTTGCACCTGGTGCAGTTGTGGTGTCCCTGTGCATAGTCCAGCTCAAACCAGTTCTGGGAGCCATTGGCTCCTGCTCTGGCACGAAACTGGACAAAGGACATGGGAGTAACCTCCCCTGTGCAATGCCCCTCCCCTAGGCAGGTCCCCTGAATCTGTCCAATCCTACAAAAGGGCTTACCTGGCTCTAAGACTTTAGATTGTGCGTGGACAAGATTCTACAAAAAGAAACAGCTGACCTTCTGGACACACTGGACTTCGACTAGGCCAAACTTAGTCCCCCTCTCCATCCAAAGCTTGGTCTGTGCACTTGCGCCATACAGGCTCCATGCAGGACCTGTGGTGCACTAAGGACAACTGAAGAAACTCCCTTGGGTGAAGGAGTCACTCCCCTGCATTTGTAGGCACCTCAACGCAACTGACCGGTCTGCTGCTCCTGAGCTTCTGTGGACTTCTAAGATTTCAGCAACACAGGAGGTGGGTTATGATGGTCCTGGAGGTTGATCTGCCTTCTCAGCAAGTTTGAGGCCAGTATCCCTTGTGGGGACTGCAAAACCCAAACCCCTGTGCACCACATATATTTGCAGTTGCATACGTTGGAGATTTAAGAGCTTGTGCATTGGATTCAGTGTAGGCCGAACACTGAGCAGTATTTGCACGAAAGAACTCCAGCCTCCTCGCACAGAGTGCTACGTGGGCTGGTACTTTGCAATCTTGCTCGAGGTCCCCTCGCGGCTCCTGGTCATTCGGCCTGTGGGTCCTCCTGAGGGTTATCTAGATTTCTGTTGGGCTTTCCTGGTTGATCCAGATGTGCCCGGACTCCCCATTGCTTGGCGAGTCCCCTGGACCTTGCTGGTCCACACCGTAACCTGCTTGACGTGGGTTTCTTTTGCCAAGGCTTGCTGGTGCTCCAGCCGGACCCCAACCCCTCAGCACTAGACATCCTTCATGGGAAAGCTCGCATCTGGCTCCTGGTAGTCTAAGTCTCCTGGTCCTCCTGGCTGCAGAGTCAAGCATCCCTTCTGCGCACCTGAAGGACCAGACATCGGTGGGCATTAGTCTACCGAGCCCCTGGTCATTCTGAAGGGACCCAGACTCTGTCCCCTCAGTTTTCAGATTCCTCCCTTCCAGATTCCAGGTTTGGATTCCAACTGACCCTTTTCACCTTCACAGCAGCAGTACTTCACAGCCCTCCATTAAGAATAAAGGCGGTTTCCGACACCGTTCCAGACCTATGCACCCGGCTCTTCTGGGATAAGTAACTCTGGTAACCTCGGGTGGGAAACTCTTCAACCTTTTAAGTTCCAAAGGGTTTGCCGAAGTCGTCCTAGAAGGGTCCTTAAACTGTAAAATTGCAACCGAGACTTCCCCATAGAATTGTACGGAACTCGCGGTCGTGTTAACACACTGCACCAGTCCTCTGTGGGGTCCCTATCTACTCACCTTGAGTGGTTCCTCGGGGTCCTAGCGAATCTATGTGCTCCAGACCTTGTCTTGACCCGAGTCGTGGTTGTTATATCACTATTTTAGTATATGGTTTGTCTCCCCCTGTGTATTGTGCTACTTACAACTGTTCTAGTGATCTCGTATTGTGTGCTTTGTGTTCTATCCTCGTGTAGAGTTAGTAGAGTGTTCTATTAATACATATTTTTTATGTAACTGTGTGGTACTCCTTTCATTTGATTAATTCAGGGGGTGATATTCTGGTAAAACAAGCTGCTTTACATTCCTTCAAGATTAAGCCTGAAGGCTGCTCGCCACAGCTACCACTAGGATAGCTTTCTAAAAGTTATATCTTTGACCTCATACATAAAAAGGGTCGTTTGGACTGGTGCAAGGTGCCCACTTTAATTAGTGATCATATACCAGGCCAACTTCTCACAGTAGGTGTAGGATACTGGAAGACAGTATGTATATATGCACATAAATATTCATTTTAAACTAGTATTAAACATGGAAGTCAAAGTATTTTAAAAATGAATTTTTAGGATTACCATCCGCACTGGGATCCTCAGCCTGTCACACAACAGTAATACAATGGACTGAAGCGGAATTAACAGCATTACATAGAGAATAAATAATGAACATGAGCATTTGGAATGGCCTAATATTCTCCTTCAAGGAACCCATAAAAGAGGATTCATGACCTCTCTGAAGACGATCCAAACTGATCAAAGTGTAAGTGGCTGGTGAATACGAGACACTCCGCAGAGCTGGTATGCTTCTCTGCACCGTTCTTCAAGTGGATATGCATCGGTCATCCTCATATCTGAAACTAACTGAAGAGCAAGTAATTGAGCAAATGGATATTAAAAAGTACCAGGGAGAGGGATCTTTGCTACTAAGCTGCACACATTACAGGTGGAGGAATTATAGGAGCCCGGATGAATATTTTAACACTGGCTCAAAATCAAGAGTATATCCAATCAAATATGGCCCCTGCAATCCTACAGCCTGCAAAACAGAGGTTTACTGGGTCATGTCAAGAAGTATAGAGGCTTGCAGCAGCTTGCTGGCCTTCATCAAGTGAAGATTCCTCTACCTCCATGGCGGACTATGGTCTCAATCCAGTCTAGCAGTCACACAATGATGTTCTGCTTCACTTACAATTGCAACTGAACTTCTTTCTCAGCTTAAAAATAAGAAGCTTGAAATTGGCACAAGAGGATCTACTGTTGTGCTTTTTTTATTTTTTAATGGAGGGCACAATAATTCTGTTCTTTAAAGAGTGGCGAATGATTTACCTTCACATCTGCTGGTTCAACCGGGAGGTTGCAGGTCCTGGTTTTATAACCAAATTTGATATTTCCACTTTTGCAGGGAGTATAAAGGAGAAATGCAACTAGTGAGGGGGAGTAGGGGTAACATTGGTAAAGTAACTGTAGAGAGTTTAATAAGATTTCAGACATCTGTTAATTGCTCTCGGATAGTTACCACAACCCTGCCTCTTTGGTCGACAGGGTGATCCGAGAGGCTGATTAGATAACCTGCTGGAGAATACCGCTCAGTATCAAGGAAGGAAGAAAGAAAAGCAAGTGTACAGCAATTAATTGATGAAGCTGTGGATCTTTAGGACATGCTTTACTAATGAAATGAGTTAATGACTACACAGGAAATCTGACAGTACAGCTTGTGCTTAGTTTTCAGACAGTCGCACTGATATATTGAAATGTAGAGCCTTAAAATGGAGTGCTTTGTGAAACACGTTAAGTACAGGAAAAGGGATAGATATTTCATCCATTCATGCCATCATGCAGATCTGTGTAAAACTATCTTAAAATAAAGACGCCAAATCTTCAGCATTTCCTGCACTCTGACTGGCAAGTGCATGGATAGGCAGGCAGATTTACCTTTGGAGTGCTGCTGATGCACAGACTGCACACCCTGACATCAGGATCAATTATAGTGTTCAGGACAGAACCTAAATTGTGACACTAAAAGGCAAACTCCACTAGTTTAAGATGGCAGCTACAAAGTACAAAATGGCTGGCAAAGGTGCAAAATACTGCTTCATTGGTGGAGAGAAGGTAGCTGGCAAGAACTGAGAGCTTAGCTTATACCCATAAAGCTGTAGATCACATTTGTGACTAATCACCAAGAAAAGCTAAATTATGGTGCAGTAATCAATTAAAAGTCTTTAAATGCACCGACTATAGCACAAGCAGCACAAAGTATAACCTGCTGCAGGCAGTGCAAAAAAATAAATTATATTTTTTTGGAGGGGGTGGGGTAGACTAGCAGCACTCCCCCCCCCCCCCCTTGACTGGTCATACTCCATAAAGAAGAAGAAAAAGAAGAAGAAGAAGAAAAAGAAGAAGAAGAAAAAGAAGAAGAAAAAGAAGAAGAAGAAAAAGAAGAAGAAGAAAAAGAAGAAGAAGAAAAAGAAGAAGAAAAAGAAGAAGAAGAATAAGAAGAAGAAGAATAAGAATAATAAGAATAATAATAATAATAATAATAAACCATTTCTAGAGCGCCTGGCTACACAAAAAAGTGTGTCCCCGCGCTAAATGCTGCTAATTCTCGAGAGGCAGATGTTAAAAAAAGAAGCCAGGGTAGGAAAAAACAGGGAAATTAAATAAGAGGGAACAGAAATGTTGAGTTTTCCACGGAATCTAATTTCTGAGGGTTCCATTCGGAGGTCGAGCGGAAGTTCATTCCAATGTTTAGAAGCCAGGTACCTGAACGAACAGCCACCCATCCTGGCTCTGGTGATACGAGGGGGTTTCAACAGCATTGCTCCGGACGATCTCAAATTCCGGGTGGGGCTATGCACAGTGAGGAGATTTTTCAGGTAACCTGGGCCTTTGCCCTGGGCGATGCGGTGCGCGAAACAGAGGGCTTTAAATTTAATCCGTTCCCTGACTGGGAGCCAGTGAAGCTTAGCTAAGGCGGTCTTCCCGGATGCTCTGCGAGGTAGGTTGAGTACAAGGCGTGCAACAGCGTTCTTAACGCACTGGAGTTGGTGTAGGCCTTTTTTACTCAAACCTAAAAGCAGAGCATTTCCATAATCAAGGTGGGGAGTCAGCAGGGGATGGACAATTGTCTTTCTAGCACCAATAGGGAGGAGATCCAAAACCTTACGGAGAATCTTCAGTATGCTTAAACACCTGCCTGTCACTTTGCTAACATGACTTATAAGAGAGATCTGAGTCAAGCATTACTCCAAGATTTCTTACCGAATCCACAGGAAGAGGAGGACTGCCCAATTCAGTGGGCCACCACATGTGTGACCATGCTGAAGCTGATTTCCCAACCACCAGCAGTTCTGTTTATTCGCCATTTAGGCGCAGGCAGTTATTGTTCATCCATGTTGCCACTGATGACAAACAGTTAGAAAAGTTAGTGGCATCTTCTCTGTGGTCGGGCGTAAGCTTGAACATTAGTTGGGTGTCATCTGCATAACGGACAATACCCACCCCAAATGCTTCCACTATGTGAGCCAGGGGTTCCATGTAGATATTGAACAAGGTAGGGCTCAGACTCGAGCCCTGGGGAACCCCATGGCTCACCCTCCTGGGGGAAGATTTGAAAGGGGGACAGTGCATCTGAAAGCTCCTATTGGCCAGGAAAGATTTTATCCAGGCATGGGCCGATCCCTCCACTCCCATATCAGAAAGACGAGACAGCAGCGTTGTGTGCAGCACTGTGTCAAACGCGGCACTAAGATCTAATAAAACCAACGCTGCTGTCTCTCCTTCATCCACTATCTGTCTAAGGCACTCAGTAGAATAGAGAACGGCTGACTCCGTAGAGTAGCCGGTTCTAAATCCCGATTGTGTGGGGTGGAGGAGGGATTCCTCCTCCAAATATTTCATGAGCTGCCCATTGACCACCTTTTCCACGACCTTCGAACAGAAGGGAAGAAGGGAGATGGGACAAAGATTTTGGAATTGGGAGATATGGATATTAGGTTTCTTTTTTAAAGGGAAAACCTGGGCTGTTTTCCACGCGTCAAGGACGTGGCATTCTTGGAGAGATAGTCACAATGTGAGTGATCTGACCGATCATGCTCTCCATGACTCCTTTACAGCGTGCAGGGGGACACACGTCGCAGGGAGAGCCAGATTGTATGCTGTTGATGAAGTTTAATAATTCCTGTCTCTCGGGTTTCTTAAAGCATGTGAGACAAGATTTCCCTGTAGAGTTCTCTTGCTTCCACATGTTTGCTCGAGAGATCAGCGTCATCTGTAAAGGTGGCATGGATTTTGTCAACCTTGCCTACAAAGAAATCAGCTATGGAGTCACATAGCTCACTAGAGTAGGTGTCTTGGGCTTCGAATGATAGAGTTCTCTGGTGGGATTGTCCGCTAAATCAATTCTACTTTTGAGATGGATACCTTTCTCTAATCTCACTAGTTTCAGATTTTTTTTTTAATTCTGTTCTATAGTGTGTTTTGCATTCTGGATTATAGCTTTTTCTCCAACTTCGTTCCAAGTTTTTCCATTTGGCTTTGGCCAGTTTGAGTTTTTCAGAAAACCAGGGGGCAGTTTTGGTTTGACCAATGTGGTCTGAAATGCAGTTATTCTGAATTGCTGTATGGTGGTTCACACTTTAATTCCATTAGGCTACCCGTGTCTATTTTGGAACAGATTGTTGGCACTGTATAGGTTCTCTCTTCAGATTTAGTATAAAAATCAACCTCTTACTAGTTCCACTCTACTTTTGGCTAGCAATGGCATGCATGCACGCATGAATCTTCCATCTCCGACCTTTGCTTGGCAGCTGGGGGTTTGGGCTTTGCTTGAAGACTGCACTTGTTGCAATCTATTCATAGGGTGAGTGCTGACATTCCCTACAGTGGTGGGTGCTGTGATGAGTAATCTAAGATGTTGTTTCAACTCTTACAGCTTCAATGCCACCAATGATGTTGAGCATTAAAGATAATTTAGTAAACCCTGTGTACCTCAGAATCTGGTTATCCATACTAATATTATAAAGAGAGCCCAAACCTTTGAGGCGGGTAATCTCAGTAACCACAGCACCAATCATAACACCCAATACAGCGTTGGAAAGGGCAGTAGCAGCAGAAGGACATAGGCTATGTAGAATATATATATATATATATATATATATATATATATATATATATATATTACCCCTGCACCCTCGAGGGACACGGTCAAAACTGGCTTCTGCTCCGCAGTTTGTATCTTTGCCCAGGGTACTGGGAGGACCGTATTCCACCCTTGGACACTTCAAGACACCCGGCAGTGTTGGAGACATTGTGCCCCACGTTGGGTGAACCGGAGCCCCGGTTCGACCCCTGCTCAATGGACGGTTGTGTTTGAGGGTTGGTGCAGTATGGGGAGCTGAGGAGGGAGCCGCCACGCTGAAGCCAGGTTGAAGTGGCCCGCGCTATGTCATCACCCCCGTGGCTGTGCAGAACCAACGCACAGCATTGTGGTATCTGTAGTACAGACGCACTGGGCGTCCTACAGATGACACGGACAGCAAACTACATTTCCAGGCTGACCAACCGAGGGGCGGAGCTGACTCACCTGACTGAAATGGAGAAAGGTATTTCAACCACTTTGCTTGCCTGCTCCATGCAAACACCTCATGGCGCTGACGAAGGCTGAACCAAGCCGAAATGCATTCGCCCTAATGCTGGTGTCCGTGGCAATAAAATCCCTCCAAAGAATCCTCTGTGTGGTTTCCGCTTCTTGCTTCTGTTGGAGAAGATTCCTGCTCATATATATATATATATATATATTTTTTTTTTGCAGAGTTTTATATAGCGCAAACTTGACCCGAACTGAATCAGGTATCGGAGCGCTTTACATAGCACCAGTTACGTTACACGAGGACAAACATTGATTTTTGTTAGGCACAGGGAGATTAAGTGATTTGTCCAGAATCACAGGATGTTTGGCGTCGTTACCAAGACTCGAACCAGATCCCCAGGTCCGAGGTCGAGCACCTTAGCCGTTAAGCCAACTCCTCTATACATTTAAAAGGTAAAAGAACCGTGCCAGCAAAGTAGTCCCTTGCTGGCGTGTCTGCGTTGTGCTGTGGGCGTGGGCTGGGGGCGTGACTAACGCGGGGGGCGTGTGGTACGGCCATCAAATCATGGGCTGTGGGTGTGTGCTGGTGGTGTGACAAAGGCTGGGGGCGTGACATACGGTGGGGGCGTGTGTCCGCCCTTCATGCCATGTGAGTCGTACATACAAGCGCCAATTACGTTGCTGCGCAGCATCAAGGGGCACGCTGGGGGCGTGAGAAACACTGGGGGCGTGTGTCCGGCCTTCATGCCATGTGAACGCAATTGTGCCGCATCAAGGGGCACACTGGGGGCGTGAGAAACGCTGGGGGCGTGTGCTACATTCCGCCCTTCATGCCATGTGGGTCGTACATTAATCAGAAGATCGTCTGCTGTGGCCGTGAGCTGGGGGCGTGACAAACGCGTTCACCTGGAGGCCTGGTAAGTAACGTTACTGCAGCCTCTCCAGCGCGCTGTTACTGAACTCTCTCATTCAACGAAATTACACGCGCCTGCTACCATCAACCAGAGCTCTAGCCGGGCTTAGGCGGCGGATCAGTACACTAATTACATGCGCCTGATCACATCCACAAGGGCTGCAGATGGGCCTCAAGCGGGGGAACACGCGCCTGCTAACATCAAACAGGCCTGCATCTGGACCTCAAGCGGGGGAACACGCAAATGAGCGTGTCTGCGGGGACAATTACTGCAGCCTCTCCTACTCGCTGTCACTCAACTCTCTCATTAAACGGATTTAGCCGCGGCTGATAACTCTCTCATTCAACGACATAACACGCGCCTGCTAACATCAACCAGGGCTGTAGCCTGTAGGCTCAGGTGGCGGATCACTACACCAATTACACGCGCCTGCTATCAACCAGGGCTGCAGCTGGGCCTTCTCCGTCAATATTATAATGAAACAAAAAATGTTGTCTACCGCGAGATTTTAAAATAAATTGCCCTTGCCAAATACACACATTACACATTCTATTTCATACCCGGACAACGTCGGGATGGGCTGCTAGTGAGCAATATAATCTACAGTGGGTTATGTTTAGAAACAATTGCTTAGCAAACAATTAGCAGCATCTAACCTAAATGACACTAGTCTAGTAATTATTTATAGATCAGAATGAAAGTCAAGCCACCACAAACTAAAGATCAGTTTTTAAAATAAAATGTATATATTATTTCTAATAGTTAAATGTGTATATGGCTGTCACATACACAAATGGCAGAAAAAACAAACGTGACTGGTGACACCTGCGACTAAGTGCCTGCACGCTATGGAAAATAACCAAAATATACACAAATTAGATCCACATATATACAATGTACATCCATCCCTTTTCAAGTACATAAAGTTCCATCATCACTCTTTGGACTGGCTTCATAGTAAGTGGGTGAAGAGACTAGGGGCATTAACAGATGAATGAAGCGTTAACATTTCGACCCAGAAGGTGTGTGTAATTAAATGAACGTCACTGCGGGTCTTCTTCGGGACTGGTGTATGGAATGTACTTGTGTATGTGACAGCCAGGGTGCATAGAATGCAATTGTGTATGTGACAGTCATATACAAATTAAACTATTAGAAATATTATGGGGAGAGGAGTTGGCCTAACGGCTAGGGTGGTAGACCTCGAATCTGGGGAACCCGGTTCGAGTCTCGGCAATGACGCGCTGAACATCCTGTGATTCTGGGCAAATCACTTCATCTCCCCGAGCCTAACAAAAATAATGATGAATGTTTCCTCATGTGACGCAACTGGTGCTATGTAAAGCGTTCTGATAACCGATACCAGGTCAAGTTTGAGCTATATAAAACCAGTTTAAAAAAAAAAAAAACACATTTTTTTTAAAAAAACTGATCTTTTGTCTGCAGCGTGTTTTGACTCATTCCGGTCTAAAATAATTACTAGACCAATTTACATTTGGCGTCATTTAGGAGAGATACTGTTAATAATTGTATGCTAAGCAATTGTTTCACCCAACAGAACTCACTGTAGATTATATTTCCAAAAATGTTGAGGGCCACTTCGAAAACTTGAACCTTTAAGTTTCGGCACTGCATCAGTGATTCACTGTCCAAATCCATATAGAAGGTTTCTACTCTGCACTATATCTTTGATTCACCTGCCTTTAATTTATGGGAATGAGGGCCAGTGTGTATTACAGGAGTACTGGTGGTCACCTTCTTGTACTCTTGCAATTGAGTGAGGAGTTCTCCAAGATTTGTTTTAAAAAATGTTGATAGCACAGGAGGATCTATTGGTGAATTCTTAAAGCACAAGTTTTCTTACCATTGGTGACGCCTTATCTGGTAGAGACTATCTAGCTGCAGATCCTAACCTTTTCAATTACCACAGGCGTCAGACTAGATGGAAGATTTTTCATGAGCAGTACCCCAGCGCGCTGGCAGGTGGTGTCAGTCTGCTCCATTTGTTTTGTCGCCCGCTCAGGATGAGACTTTGCAGTATCTATAAAGGCACCACCTAGGCACGCTGTCCGTCTTTTCACAACTTTCCACGCCAGGAGCGTAGAGCCCTGAAGTGCACTGACCACTGGTGTGAAAAATTAGGACCCTGAAATCAGCCCTGTCCCTAGAAATCCATTGCAGAGAGGACGGATGGGTGAGTCAGTAAGAAATCTGCGGCTAGATCTAGTCTCTACCAGATAAGGAATTGCCAAAGTTAACGTCTTCAACTGATCGAGACTTTTAGTTGTAGATACCCAAGCAATACCTTCACGGAGGTGGCTCTGCGAACCAGTTTCAAACAAGGAAGTCTTGCAGGACCAAATGGGCGAAATGCCCCTACAGACCGGACTGTCCAGACAGTATTGTTTGGTAAACCTGTGTAGATGCCCACATTGCTCCCAGTCAAATGTCCAGTACCGAAACCCTGCATGCTAGCGCAGTGGTTGCAGCTTAACCTCTAGTAGAATGAGCTCGTGAGCCTTCAGGAGGTTGATACTTGGGCAGTGAGCAGCAGATTTTGATGCAATGCACAATCCATTTAGATGGTTTGCTTCTGCCCCACCCGGCTTTTCTCCACACCAACATACCCCACGAAGAGTTGGTCGTCCACCTGGAACTAGTGTGCACTCTAGGTAGAACGACAATGCTTTTTTTTGGGTCCAGGTAGTGAATTCGCTCCTCTTTAGAGGGATGCGGAGGAGCAAAAAAGGTGGGCAAGGCGATTGATTGGCCTACATGAAACAGCGTGACCACTTTTGGCAGAAAGGAGGCCCTTGTGTGAAGCACCAGTGTGTCAGGATAGACAAAATTAAGACAGCTTAGATAAGGTCTGTGGCTAACTCCCTCTGCAGGCGGATAAATGACACAAGGAAGGCTGTTTTCAATCTTAGAAGCCTGAGGTGACACTTGTGGAGATGCTCGAAAGGAGCACATTTTAAGAATGTTAAAGACCAGATTGAGACTTCTGGGGGGGGGATTGATAAACTGTGACAGAGAGAAGATGTACAAGACCCTATAGGAACCTCTGTACAATAGGAGACTAATTATGAGGTGTGGTCAGACAGTCATAAAAAGGCAGAAAGAGCAGACAGCTACCCATCGAGAGTAGCAAGAGCAGAGCCCTGGTGGGTAAGGGAGAGAATGTAAAGCAAGACTTCAGAAAAGGGGGCAAATAGGTTATGGACACCATGCCGCAAATTTCTTCCAACTGCAGCATGCAATATCTTGGTGGAGGGGTGATGGCCGGCAAGATGACATTGAGGACTAAGAAAGTTTGAAAGCTGTCAACTGTCACCGCTAAATCTCCACACAAGAACCCTCACTTGTAATGCAACAGAAGATCCTCTAAAAGATGCCACCTGATTGGGGGCAAGGGCGGGCGAGGGGGCAAGGGCGGGCAAGGGGGCAAGGGCGGGCAAGGGGGCAAGGGCGGGCAAGAGAGCACACTAAGAATGGTAAAGACCAGATTGAGACCTCTGGGGGGGGAATTGATAAACTGTGACAGAGAAGATGTACAAGACCCTATAGGAACCTCTGTACAATAGGAGACTAATTATGAGGTTTGGTCAGACAGTCATAAAAATGCAGAAAGAGCAGACAGCTACCCATCGAGAGTACCAAGAGCAGAGCCCTGGTGGGTAAGGGAGAGAATGTAAAGCAAGACTTCAGAAAGGGGGGCAAATAGGTTATGGACACCATGCCACAAATTTCTTTCAACTGCAGGCATGCAATATCTTGGTGGATGGGTGATTACCTGGCAAGATGACATTTAGGACTAAGAAAGGTTGAAAGCTGTCAACTGTCACACCAAGTCTCCACACAAGAAGCCTCACTTGTAATGCAACAGAAGATCCTCTAAAAGAGGCCACCTGATTGGAAGGGCGGGCAAGAGGGCGGGCAAGAGGGCGGGCAAGGGTTAAGCAAATGAAGTATTTTAAATAACCAAATAATGTTGAGCATAGGCAATTATATTTCAAGAACAGGAATAGCAAATTAACCCACTAAAACATGTGTATTCTTTAAAGTATTCTCAGTAAATGTGTGAGAAATTAATTCACAGCTTAATCATGACCAACGAGTTGTTAGATGCAATTAAAAGTACGAGAGATTTTAGAATGTACAATTCCATCACTAGACAAATCAATTGACACTGCAATAAACGTTAAAACGTTTAAATAGAACTTTAAATGCATGTTCCTACGTGCCAATCATAGGTTTAGCTGTTGGTCTGATAAACAAGTGAAGGCAGCATGTGTAAATGTGCATCTCAAATACCCAAAACTGTCCAGTGAATAGGATAAAGCGTGGAATGTGTAGCAAATTGAGACATAGTCGAGTCAGAGAGAAAACAAACAGAGGTAGTCTGATGTACTTTAGTTGAAAGCAGCGCCAAGTAAAAAAAAAAAAAAAAAAAAAAAAAAAAAAGACTTCATTCTAAACAAGCTAAAGCTCCATTGCACACTAAAAATCGGAGGAAGATCAAGATAGAACAGAACCATTTGTCTGCATTGTGTGAAGGACTGGAAACACTTTAGGTAACCTTTACAGGGTTTCTGCAATTTAAATGAGTCTGCCTTTTGGGTCAAAAAAGACAAGCGAGAAGCGGAGTTGGTGGTTTGAGAATTTGGTGGTGAGCAATTTTTGAAAAAAGTCCATATTATTTTTGAATAAGATGCAATTTGCCATGGATGGTGGTCTGTATGTACAGAAAGATAGGTGCAAAAAATGACTGAAGAGAAGACTAAGCATATAAATTGTTCGGAAATTAATTCGGATTAGTTTGTATTGAAATGTTTTCTAAGTGGCAAAACTTTTACATATGGACAATGTGTCATCAGTGCAGGATATAACAAATTAAGGAATTTAGACAGAAATTGATTTGATGTGGCATTGTTTGGAACACAACAAATCTTGCAGCAGAGTATCTACCTCTTCTAGACAATATGAAAGACTGGAATTTGAGATAATTGACCAACTACAGCAACTGGATGATGAAGATGTAACATTAAGAAAATTAAGGTCAACTGGGTCTGCTAGAAATGGATCAGTTTACATCCAGATTAATGGTTCAATTACAGAGTTATTGAACATAAAGGGCAGAGCAAGGGGTTCATAGGAGGTAATATAGGAGAAGAGCGTCTGTACAGCCTTGTTTGGAGAATGTCAGAACCTCTTTCAGAGGTCCACAATCCAAGCAGGGTTTGCTGGGCCCAACCATGATGGGTTTGCCCTACAACAGCTGTTCTGGGGCCCTACCTACTATGGGTCCTGGACAGTGAACTATTTACAACTACTTCATGGCCTGACTCTTTGGTAGGGCGAGTCAAGCAGTTGAAGGCTTCTTGGGACAGTTAGGAGCTGAGCATACAAAGCCACAAGACAAAGTCCAACACTAAAAATGGACTCCAGTCAAATACTTGCCTGTGAGATAAAATGTGTTATTTAGTATAAACACACAAAGTATATACAGACATAAATAACATCCAGTCTCTTAAAGTCAACATGTTTGCATCGTCCTGAGCAGTATCCGGGTCTCCCTTTCCCTTCTAATGTAGTGGTTTATTTTCCATTCGATAACGTGGGAGGCTTTCAGCTGTCATCACACAACAAAATCTAGTTCTGGCCTTTAGAGTCATTTGTAGACCTAAGCGCTTAGTTCATGGAAGCATTTACATCTGCAGATTACTCTGATCTGTACAGCAAGCACAGTGTGCTCCTGATGTATCTTACGAATATTAGTAACTTACTGGCTACACAATGCAACTTCACACTGACCTGTAGTACTAGTGGATGCATTTTGTCAATGGCTATAAACTGGTTATTTAGCCCAGTGGATCACTGCCAGAAAAAGACAATCGTGTCTTGGAAACAGAAAAGCAGATTCAGGGAGCAGGTGGCCCAGAATAGGGTGAAATAAGGCAAGGAGTCATGAATAGCAGTCAGTGAGAGTCTAAGGTCTAATAGTACACATGCATTTTCACAAAATCCACTCCCCCTTTGAATTGGCAAGATGGAAAAATGTAATAGTAAAGCTGTTCTACTGTACTTAATTTGCCGCATACAGACGGCATTTTAAGGAACCTTTTGTAGGCAACTGTGTGAGGCCAGAAAGATTCAGAATATAATACTTGTAACATAGCGTATGTATTAGTTTGCTTGCTAAGGAGATACTTGTGCAGTCTCTGGTTAGTTTGAACCCTAAAAAAAAAATCGGAGGGTTAATTTGCCTAAAGTAAAGTACTGTTCATCATACATAGGTAACAGATTTGTACTTTATGTAAAGTAGTTTGGGGAGTTAATGCTGTGGTTGCAGAGATCCTATTCCAACTATCAGGGCACAAGTTACAATTCCAGGAAAGTCGATTTTTTACGAGACTGCTGTAGATACCTGTCTAATCTGCCATACAACCTCAATCTTTCATAGTTCTATGGTTGGTGAATTGAGATTTCATCTAAGGTTGAATGACACCAAGTGCCAAAAAGTTCAGTAATTGGGCAGACATGATGGCTCAGGTGCGGAACATGCAGTGATCTGCCGGTCAGCGGTTTCAAACGGATCTCCACCTTCTGAGTTAGGTACATAAAGTACCATTAACAGGTATCAGACATTCGGTTTAAAGGGGATACTATTGCCCATTAAATTGGGTAATAGTACCTTCTGTTATTAACTCTGCTTAGAAACAGCAGAAATGTGGTCTAAAGCCCTCTATATGAAAGGTATTGTGTGCTATACAGTTCTTATAAATGCAAAAGGTGGTTATAAACTTAATTTATATAAACTTACGTACCGGACATTCCTACACATTAAACTACATATCTAACAAACAGCACCATATACACGGAGCTTGAAAACGTTAGAACACTCCTTTCAAATCTCAGTTTCCCATACAAATATATGAAGTGACTAGCTCAGTCTTTACTCCCCTGAAGGGAAACTTTGAATTTACTTCAACACATACCAGCCTAATCAATATCCTGACCAAAAAGACTATCAGTTGCCTGCCTTTGACATTCTAGAAGAGACTTTGAGATTGAGAGCGAAGTGGAGGTGGCCAATGTGGTGAATGAGAGGCACTTTAGGACTGCTAGAGTCAACACTTGTTGTGTTATAAGAAGTCCCTCTTTGCTGAGAGGCAGGTAAATACTAGTGTGGATGCCTTGCTAGGATTAGGCAGCACTCAAACATCCATACACAAGGGGGAAGATCAGAATCGGTTTGTGACTCTTCAGAGTCCTGGCTGATGTTGAGAATAGTGCAGATCGAGAATTAACTGCATGTATTCTGTATGCAGCGCTTTTATAAAATTTAAACAGTAGGGAAACTCAAGGTTCTATCAATGCACTGCATTCCTGACTTGTCCAGCATCACCAACTTCCCCCTTCTGTAACAATGTGAAAATCTAGCATAGCCCTAGCAATATACCTCATTAATTCACTGCAGACCAGGGCAACACCTGCTGCTTTCCCAGGACTGGATCTGAACACCGCTCTGCCAACAGACTTCTGTCCTGATGAGCAATCTGTCTCCCCCACGCCTCTCTCAATCTCAGTAGCAGGGAATGAGGGTGCAAGCAATCTCTTTTTACAGCATGGTGCTATCACTAGAGACCTAGAAGAGAAAAATTGAGCTAAAGAGAAACAACCGCTGGAGAGGTACTGTGCAAAAAAATGTAGATCCTTATGTGGAGATCTTTAGGACATTTGTAGTAATACCACCAATCAGGTAATCATGTTACCCCAACCAGTAATTGTGATACTACAGCAAACTTAGAATTAATTAGGGAATAATATGCGAAAACTGTGCCTTCTGATATTTGGAGGGCTACCTGCTAATTGCCCCCCCGCCCACTCCCTCCTCCCTATCTTCAGTTCAGCAATGGAATGTGCCACTTAACCTATAGGTAAACACACTGCAAATTAGTACGATTGCATTTTGGTCCTAAGCATTGTGAATCTTGAGGAGTGACAATTAGTTGTGAACCAAGGTATGCATATCCAATTGTGAAGTTTGATATTTTGACATATCTGCAAAGCAAGATCTGGATGAGATCATTTAAAACCTTTTAATTGCGCCAAGTATCTTGTAATAGACATTTGTTTATGTAGTAAAAAAACATAGGAAGATAGTGAAAATTGTATTAATCGTTTATTTCCATCTCTAAAAGACTGCTGGAATACTGAGTAACAGTTCTTTACAAGAACAAAACCTCTTCCCATTGCCTAGGGTGGGAAGCAGTTCTCTCTGCCAAATCTGCACTATTCTGAGTCATGCCATGTATCACGGACACGCAATTCCAGATAAAACTACAGGAAAATAAAACATCCAACAAGTGTTCGAGTAAAACAGCTCAGTCGTACCAAATACTCACCGATTCACTGAAAAAAAAAATTAACAAAATAAATCAAGTTATGATTGAAAGTGTGTGCTCATCTTCATCAGTAAATTTGGCCCTGCTTTGCACATGAGAAAGTAAGCTGATCATTCACACATTTAATTTTATTTTGTGCTAGTCACGAAAAGAGTGCGCACACAGCACCAGAGTAATTTGAAGTCAGCAAGAAAGTTTCAAGACAAATGTAGCAGTAAACATTCAACACGTAAATAAACTCACTTTGGTCTTCAAAGTAAGCATTAAGTAATCAAGGCAAGATGTAAAATGCCCCTAGAGTTCCAACAATTAAAAATGTAGGGTAAGGGGAATATACTAATGTTTTGAGCTAACCAAACACCACAAACAAAAACTACAAATAAAGCAATCCCTAGATTTTCTGTGATGCTGGTTCAAGATGACGGGATGCAAGTTAAGCTGCCCCAGCGACTGCCAAAACATTAATGCACAGAAGGTAGTTGGGGCAAGTTGGCTAGTCAAAGATAAAACATGACTTACCCCAGTGTATTGATGAAGCCATTCACGGATCCCTCCGCATACAATGAGACAATGTCTCCCACGTGCAGGAAACTCGACATCTTGTCGGACATGGTTTAATGGCATCACCTACAAATGAAAAGAAATATTTTACTAAGATGACAGCATTCATTTTCAAACAGATGCTCATAACAAGTTCCATTTACAGGTAAGTGCAGCATTTTAAACTGAGAGCCTCCTACAGAACAGACAATATGGGTGGCATTAGGCAAGAAAATCACACCGAGCTTAAATGGACATGTAAACACAGAACACTGAAAATACAAGAAAGACCACCAATTCGGTGATTGTCAAATGACAGCATGCACTGGCATACAAGTAGGACTTAATTGCATACAGAAGCGGTTTAGTTTTAGAACTATAAGCTCTTCCTAATTCAACATCTTGCTGTTTGTAGGCATAAGTGGGCACTGCCCATTTCTCAATAAAAAAAGTATAGATACACAGTATTTGCTTTAAAAAAAAAAAAGAATTCTTATTTTACCTTAGTTTCCTACATGGTTGTTGAGACAATGGATTTTTTTAATGCAACAACAATCTCGGACAAGTGTGCTCTACAGCATCATAAAACAATATACAGGCTTTCCAAAACCAAGGCCCACATAATGCCCGAAATCATGCGGGAATACAGGAAAGCTTAGTTTATCTTTGCTTGGTTCTTGAGGGGTGCACCACCTGTAGATCTATTCATGTTGAAATGTTAGGCTGAGTAACCTCAAGTAATTGCAAAGGGCGAATAACAAAGGTTTTAACTTAAAGCAAGGTGCAGCAAATTCAATATACATCCTTAAACCACATGTGGGGAATCCCATAAGAGCGCATACCGACAACACGATGCTGCTCAAGAATATAGTCCTAATGCATTAAGGGCCCACCGGACAATGCGCAATGCATTGAGTTGAATGCACTTTTTCAAATAAAGTTTTGAATTATTCTCAATTTACCTGTAGTTTATATAAATTAATGGTTTGTTTTTTAACTGTGCAATCAACATGAAATTGCTGAATGCAATATGTGTTTTAAGGAAACCGGTAAAGATAATCATAAAATTAGTAATTAGTTAATGAAATAAAACAAAAGTACTACCTAATTAAACTGCACTAATGAGTGCCTTGTCCGTACTCAATATAGTATTCAACCCCAGACTATTTACTCTACTAATTCGATCATAAAAAAGGGGAAGTAACAAGATGCACTTTGATACTTATGCAAATCACAAAAGCGGAACTTCAGTGCCATCCGGGGAGTGCCTCGGCCAAGCACTCTGGCTCATGACATTATCAGGCATAAGCACACCCTACTCAAACGGATGTTCAAGGCTTAAATTGGTAGCATGAAGGACAGGAGAATTGCCAGCACTGGCAAAAAGACTTCAGCAAACCCAGTTTGACAATGGCTCATGTATAGAAATGGATCTCTTTAGATATATTTTAACCTTCTATCATTCATACACTAATCACTAAGTACTAACAATATGTCAACCAGCTAGTGCAAATTGATAAGATGCGGATGAGTCAGGTACTCAATGTCTAACAGTTCACATCAGATCTAGAGGATTTGAAAAATCAACTACACAAAACAGTAATATTACACCGAGATCAAATTGTGGTCTGCCTCATCACCTTCTGAGAAGGGCAGATTGGGGAAGGTGGGGGGAATCTTCTAAAGAAATCCTGTTCCAATCAGTCAACTGAGCAAAAGCAATACAGAAACACTGTAGGCGAGGCTTCTGGGAGAAAAGAGGCCCACGTAATGTAACAAACAACCAATAACGCTGTTGCCAAGAGATCAGCATATATAGATTTGAGAAAGTGCCATTAATATTTACACTAATTTGCTGCAATTTAGGATTCAATCCCCAATAGTCACCGCTCTAGAGTAGCATCCTAGGACTTCACTACGTGTTCGGTCCGTGCATTATGACAAATATGTTTAAAGACTGACAGGAAACTCTGGTGGCCCATAGGAGTGTTAACTAAAAGGACAATGATGCCGACATAGCAAACGTTATGCCCGAGAAAAGGACGACATTTAGGATGATAAAGACCACAAGTCAAAAATGTTTTCAATCAAAATTACAGACTTATAAACGCAAGCTTCTTACACTGGTTGTAAATAATCCCGATCCACACGTTTTGTTTTGAAAGCCTTAGCCATCCCCAATGCACAATGCTGATCAGTATGCTAGGACACAATTGAATGAGTACAGAAAGCACTAGAGCAGGTCACAAACTTAAAATTCCTGTGACAGGAACAGATCAAAACAGCCCATATGAAATCAATATAGTCTTCACATGGTCCATGGTTTGGACATTTCCTGTCATGAACGATAACCCGAAAAACAAGCAAGTAGGATACCGTTTTTAATCGAGAGCAGTGTGGGAATGCTGGGTGGTAGTATTTTTGTGGATCCATGCAGAGTCCAGAACATACCCTCCGAAATAGGCAGAAAAGTTATTTCAGCAAAGGTTAGGCCTGCAGGGTATTCTTGGTAAGAAAGCATAATAGGATCCATAAAAGTCATTTCATCCTGGGCTCTCCACCTAGTTTTCAGTAGTGTCTAGGTTTAGTAGGTTTCTCTGGGTCGCAGCCAAGCTCTAGCCCAAATACAGCAGCCACCCACATCGCTAAATTGGCTCAATTTTCATAGCAAAAATGTTGTCTCCACATTGCATTTCGGGGCATATCGTGAGGTTGGCGATAGGCCCAGCCACACAGGTGGGGCATCGTTTTTATCCAGAGAAAGTTTACACCCAAAAGAATCCAAACTGCCTTTTGCTTGCCACGGGAGACAAATGCTCTAGGCCCCAGGAAGGCAGGAAGATTGAGGTTAGAGTGGGGAGAAGGGGGGGGGGGGGTGAAAATAGACTTGATGCTTGGGCAGCCTGCACATCTACCATATTTGTTTCTTTAAAATTTTTATCCCTAGCATCTAGTGACATTTCTTCTCCCCACGACGCCAGAGGGAGAGAATTAGCTTTGAGGGTCTTTAGGGGTGGGGGCAGACCTGAAGCTTTGGTTAGCCACTCACTTTTTTTTAACCATTTTAACACTTAGCATACGGTAAGACAATAGTGGAGTCCAACAGACTCCCTCCCCCCCCATGCTGCACTCACTGCATGTGGAAACACTGCTGTAGAGTCCTGTGCCAAATGTGTGACCAGGAAAAGCAGATCTAGTAGATGCAAGATCAGGACTGGAAGTTACATACCTAACCGGAAGGACTAAACCATCACCTGAATGTCTGAGGAGGGAATGTGCAGAGAAAGGCTGTGCCCAGAAGTGCCGGAATGAACTAGAGACATTGTGAGGGCTCCAGGTGAGATTGGGTCCAGGTGATCAGAAAGCTCAGGATGAAAAGAAAAAACTGCAGTCTACTGCAGATGGCGTCATAACCTTAGGTGATTCCGCTTTGATCAGCCAAGACCTTGGTGAAGAACAGAGGTGTTTATGTCGAGCAGAATGAAGTACCCAGTTTGGTAATGAATGAAGCCCACCACAAAACGCAATTACTTCTGATGTGAGAGCAGGATCAAATAATCAACAAAGACCACCTCATACGAAGTCAGTATATATTCCGGTGTTGATGGAATACACTCGGTGTGTTAAAATACCCCTCACACACCAAAAGGGCCCTTGGTGTCATGCTTCATCATCTGGGTCTTCCCGCCCCGGGACGGGGCAGTGCTGCGACAAGCGACTACGCTGGAGCACCTTTTGTTTGATGTGGATACTATGTGAGTGAATAGGAGTGAGTGTCAGTGGGGTCAGGAGTGATGAACAAGGTGAAGTTAAAAAATACCTGGCCTAGTGGTAGACATTTTTTTTTAATAAGCACTGGCTGGTATTGTTAAAAGGGTGATGCGGAGAGGTAAAGCAAGTTACTAGGCTTACTCTCCTGTGTGGGTCAACATGTTTCGGGGCGGCATGCCCCTTCGTCAGGACCTGGTATAGATCCCCCCGTCACTCACTAATGTTATGCCACAATTAATGGGAGTGAATTAATGCTATTGTTATCAATATGTATAAATATATTTTATAAATTATATAGATATACGTGTTCTAGCTCACTCAGAAATACTGATGTGGTAAGCCTGAAAGGACAAGAGCACATGATTAGAAAAGCGCGTATCCCAATGCGCTGGATTAATGGTTACCTGTAAAGGAAAAACGCACACACTTGTAGGCTTAAGTACATGGCAACCCCGTGGGTTCTGGGGATGGCCATCTTGCCAGTCATAGTAGTTTTGGTAATAGTCTTTAAAAACACACACACCATAGACACACAAAACACAGTACAACACTGTAGGTTAGCTATCAAAGGAGGAAAATATACTCTTCAAAATACATACTTTTGAAAATAGGGAGTCAATGCCCCATGAGCCAAGGCTGGGCGAAGGGTAATTGGGGGTCCAACTGTAAATGGGGAAGAAATGGGGATGAAGAAAAAGAAAACGGTATTGCTAGGACCCGGTTTGCTAAAGGTATTCTTATTCAAGGGTAAAAAAGGTGGAGAACAAGAAGTCCTGGCCTTTTCTATCGGCTATGCCGTACTTACTCAACCCCCAGCACCTCGGTGCTTCCTCCTTCGTCAGCGGCTTCCGTGATAATGAGTGGCTGGGAAGGGGCGGTTGATTTATAGTGTGGGAGTAATTGGATAATGGCCGGTTTGATTGATTAACGACTGTAAACCGGGATAGGTGTGTCCACACCAAGAAACAACGTTGGGTGTACCGTCTTGGCACCCACCAGACAGGCCTGAGAGACGAAATTCCCTGGTCACAACTCAGGGCTTGAATCTATCAGGATCAATGATTGCTTACCACACGTCAGATTCCAAGCATGTAAATAATGGTATCATTTGCATCCCAGCCCCAACCCCTATGAACCTCCAGCTTTATTGGGAGCTTAACCATGAATATGTTAAACTAATCAACCCACCCCACCTCCTTCCCCTTATAAAAAACCCTCTATTTGTAACACAATCCCCTTTATTTTGTCTAGAACACAGTGCTCTCAAAACCTTGGAGAGGCACCGATCGCGCATACGCAAAAAACACCGGTACGCGCATGCGGAGGAATACCACTACTCCCCCGCGCATGCGTGGTACGAACATAGGAGACAGCGATCTCCCGCACACGCGCGGACCTCCTCGAAGGCCCCTAGCGCTCCTCCTCCGCACAAGCGCAGCACGATTTTAGGAGACAGAGCACGAACGGTCCTTCTCGTAGGCGCTTCGCCCCGAGTGAAAGCGTCTGCTTTCTTCACTATTAATATTAATGGAGCGAGCAATATAACGGGGCCTACAGAGGCAACACTCAGCATTTCGGAAACACAGAGACCCTCTCGGTCTTCCAACAGCCCCACACTTAACAAAGGCCGCCTCAGTAACTGGGTTCCACAACTCGACCGTGTGGACACACCTATCCCGGTTTACAGTCGTTAATCAATCAAACCGGCCATTATCCAATTACTCCCACACTATAAATCAACCGCCCCTTCCCAGCCACTCATTATCACGGAAGCCGCTGACGAAGGAGGAAGCACCGAGGTGCTGGGGGTTGAGTAAGTACGGCATAGCCGATAGAAAAGGCCAGGACTTCTTGTTCTCCACCTTTTTTACCCTTGAATAAGAATACCTTTAGCAAACCGGGTCCTAGCAATACCGTTTTCTTTTTCTTCATCCTCATTTCTTCCCCATTTACAGTTGGACCCCCAATTACCCTTCGCCCAGCCTTGGCTCATGGGGCATTGACTCCCTATTTTCAAAAGTATGTATTTTGAAGAGTATATTTTCCTCCTTTGATAGCTAACCTACAGTGTTGTACTGTGTTTTGTGTGGCTAAGGTGTGTGTGTTTTTAAAGACTATTACCAAAACTACTATGACTGGCAAGATGGCCATCCCCAGAACCCACGGGGTTGCCATGTACTTAAGCCTACACGTGTGTGTGTTTTTCCTTTACAGGTAACCATTAATCCAGCGCATTGGGATACGCGCTTTTCTAATCATGTGCTCTTGTCCTTTCAGGCTTACCACATCAGTATTTCTGAGTGAGCTAGAACACGTATATCTATATAATTTATAAAATATATTTATACACATTGATAACAATAGCATTAGTTCACTCCCATTAATTGTGGCATAATATTAGTGAGTGACAGGGGGATCTATACCCGGTCCTGACGAAGGGGCATGCCGCCCCGAAACATGTTGAACCACACAGGAGAGTAAGCCTAGTAACTTGCTTTACCTCTCCGCATCACCCTTTTAACAATACCAGCCAGTGCTTATTAAAAAAAAAATTCTACCACTAGGCCAGGTATTTTTTAACTTTACCTTGTTCATCACTCCTGACCCCACTGACACTCACTCCTATTCACTCACATAGTATCCACATCAAACAAAAGGTGCTCCAGCGTAGTCGCTTGTCGCAGCACTGCCCCGTCTCGCAGCGGGGGCGGGAAGACCCCGATGATGAAGCATGACACCAAGGGCCCTTTTGGTGTGCGAGGGGTATTTTAACACACCGAGTGTATTCCATCAACACCGGAATATATACTGACTTCGCATGAGGTGGTCTTTGTTGATTATTTGTACTTCATAAGAGGAGGATTTGCCCACCTCGGTGCCGTGCGGCACCACCTCTTCACTCCCCCTTTTGATATCCTTTACTGTGAGAGCAGGATCGGCACATGAAACTTCGTGTCCTGCAAATCGAGTGATACCAAATAGGCCTCCGCATGCAAAGACAACAGAATCTCAGCTGGGTCAGCATCTTGCAATTATCCTTCCCGGGGAAAACATGTCATGACCCTGAAGTCTAGGATTGGACGCAAACTGTAATCCTTCTTGGGAAAAAGGAAGTATTTCAAACCATTTTTCAACATCCTGCTCTGTCACCAACTCCACTGCTCCCTTCAGAAACAGCATTGCCACTTCATGCAGTACAATCGAGTCATGATCAATGGAAAGGGAAGGATTTGGGAGGTTGACAGTAGGAAGGGTAGGAGATACCACCATTCCATGATCTGCGGTATCCATGGAATACAGATATTCGAGGCTCTTGGACAAGAAGGGGAGAGGCGGTGCAAGGGGCAAGGAGATAGTGTCTTGAAACCAATTTGCTGTAGGAGCCGAAGTAGGCTTCTTTCAACTCTTTAAAAGGGCTCAATGGTTCAAAGTTTGGGCCAGAAAGCTTATGAAACTCAGTGGGCATATTTAGTTTTGTTTCATTTGAGGGCAGGAGTAACTCCTGCCTCTGCATCCTTCTTGACTACAGAGTGGAAAGACGCAACCTCAGGATAAAGTATTTAAGGGAACTCCATCTCTAGCTCTGGGAAGGTCTCCAAACCACTAGCTGAAGTGAGGCCAGCAAAACCAACAGCTGGGTCAAGAAACCTGATGGAACCCTTCTCCAGTCCCAAAAAAATCTAAGGGATTAGATTCCGATCCCAAAAGATAAAGGATAGATGGCTATAGGTAGGAGCAGGTTCCTGCTGATACTTCTCCTCCAATAATCTATAGCCTCTCTTCTGCATCTGTGCTATTCCACAGGAAGCTGTAGTTGACCCTGTATGACCCAGCAGCGGTGTTGGCAGAGTCCAAGCACATAAGGGAGGATATGTGGCGACTAGGGTAATGGCATTTGAGGCAGCAAGGACAGATCTGCATACTTTTGGACCCGCGAGAAAAGAGTGGACTTGCTTGCATCGAGACAAAGGGTCAGCTCCAAATGAAGCTAGAGTTGGCATAAACGTAGACATGCCATATGGGACCTTAAAGATGGGCCAGAGGAGCATAGAGAAAACACAAAACATTGTGTTACGAAATTTCACTTGATCTAACCGCGGGGCTGGAAGTTGGAATAAGGAGGCATACGTGCCGGAGGCTGCTCGTTACAGGATGATGCAACTGCAGGCTCCCGAGGCAGTACCAGGAGTGAATTCACCGGCAAAGCCGGTATGAAAGTAGCAAGAGGTAACCCTGGGTCAGAGGTTGAAGTTACTGTGAGAATCGGGGGGGCACCATGGTGACTGACCTCTAGAAGCTGTTTCTTAAACTTCTTTGGTCTCCTCCAGGCGTGTGAAGATGGTGAGCTCTAGCAGCCCCAGTGGTAATCTTCACTTCTTGTTGCAGGCCTGCACTCTAAAACATTTAGCTCAACTCTTCTTGATTGCCTGTGGGTGTATATTGAGCCAATCACATGACTTGGTCATGGTCTGACCGTAAACACACCAGGCAGGTCGAGAGATGGTTTGTGGCGACATCCGCCCGTTGCATTTCTTTTACAGCTTAAACTCCAAAGGGTTAGGTAGAGACATCAGAGCTTCATGCGGTTTTGTATTTTTAGAGAATTTGAAGCACTCAACTACTAAAACTCCGACAGTACGCTCCGGATCTGTACCAAAATTGTGGAAAAAAGATAAGACATCAGTGAGCCAGGGTGGGCACTATATAGTTTTGATGACGTCACCAAATATACCTTCGATAGCAGATGCCTAGGCCTTGGATAGATCAACAGGAGAGAAATCTTCACGTAGAAGTATTAGAAGCAAAAGACCACAATGCAAACAGTCAATCCACACAGACTAGCAGTCGCAGTACCAGCAGCATGCGCTTCTCACTCCAGCAGTCACCCCATGAGAAGCACAACAATCCCCTCCCCCCCACCAAGTTAAGCTAATGTAAAGTGCATGCAGATTTATTGCAAACATTAAAATACAGCAAATTATAAAGGAGCAAAGAGTAAACCTGAATCAATAAGACATAAATTAAAATCCCATCTTAATAAATCGTCGCTAACAGTTATTGGCACTGAACAGCGACCATCATGTGGAGAGCACAGTACTTGCTGTATATCTGTAAACTGAGGACAAACAGCCCACAGCTGCCTGCGAGGACGGTTTATGTTTGAGAAGCCACGATGTTAAGCCTGTGACAGTTTAAATTTTTTTTTTTTTAAAAGACAATACTTCCCTCTCCCCCCCTCCGAGTCAAAACTTTAAAATGTCTGAAAGAGTTAAAAGTGCTGCATTGTGTTGATTAGCAACGCCAATGTGAGAAAAGATATCATTTGTGATGTAACGTGAACGTTCATGAGTAAGAGTTCCCATTTTAAAGTCTTTGCATACTAATTCGGAAACTCCCTAATGTACAATTGTATGAATGCGAAAACTAAAAGCATGCTACGAAAACCCCATGGGAGGACATACTTGAGCACTTTCAGGAACAGATGCGCAAGGAGAAGTTTGAGTGGTGCCTATATACTAATTTGAGATAGAAATTGTTGGACCCGGCCTCGTGGCGTGGTTCACCTCTGTCCCTCCACACCCTGTGAGCGTAGGCCTGTACCCAGAGTCCCCTGCGCAGCCTCCCAGTTAGTGTAGCCTGCACCCCGAGCCTGGTCGTCCTACCCCAGTTAAGCCTAGATCCCCTAGAATCTCGACCAGGCCTGCCTTTCCCGCTCCACGTCCGGCTCCGAGCGCCTAACATGGCATACCCACAAGGTCCGGACGCCATCTTCCCTTCCCGACATCCCTGTCTCCCTGGGCCTAGCGTGACCCCGGCCCCAGCGAAACCCAGACTCCAAAGGCGCGCCAGTCCCGGATGGGGGGTAAAGGGCTCCCCGAGTGAGATAAGCCAGGGAGTTTCGATGGCACCTCCGGCCTCCCCTGAGGGGCTGGTATCTGTCACACCTTCGGCCCTCTCCTGTGGGCCAGTTTCGGCCTCCCCGAGGGCTGGCTCCAGACCCGCTGGGCGTCTGGGAATTCCCGGACCCACTTTTCAAAGGGATCAAAGAGCCAACCGCCGGACCTCGCCAACGACCAGCCCCCAAGGCACGAGACCTCCACCGGCGAGGGTCCGGAGATCAAAGAGCAAAAGGACTATAACTGGGCCCTCCCGACAACTAGCGAGTAGTTGTATCTTGGACCCGAAGCCCTGCTGATCTGATCGCGGCTGACCCTAAGAAAACTCATCCCGAACCCCTGAGCCCTGCTGATGCTGTCGCGGCTCCCCCTTCGCCTCAAGGAACTGAACCACCAGAGCCCTGCTGACGCTGTCGCAGCTCGAGCTGACTTGTAACCACCGGAGCCCTGCTGACGCTGTCGCGGCTCGAGCTGAACTTGTAACCATAGGAGCCCTGCTGACGCTGTCGCGGCTCGACCTCTAAGACCACCGGAGCCCTGCTGACGCTGTCGCGGCTCTCACGAACTTCTCCAGATCGAGCCCTGCTGACGCTGTTGCGGCTCTCACGAACTTCTCCAGATCGAGCCCTGCTGACCTCGTCGCGGCTCGAGGAGTACTCTGGTCCGGCTGGAACATCGAGACCACTATCACGACCGAGCCAACTCGACGGAGGTGAGGCAGCCAGTACGACCCTCATCCCGTACCCCCCGGCTCGAGGATTGAGAGCTGTGCGTAGGGTACGCCGCGTACTGACCCAGAGACTAAAAGACTGTTCCGCTTCCCCCTTCCTGAATCCTCCCAGACCTTGTGGTCCCTCGACCACTGTGTATATACGAGTGCTTCCTTTGTTTATTGCTTATATAAAGAACTTGTTACTAGAATCCAACGGTGTGGTGTCTGTTCATAGTGTGGTGTGAGCTCAGTGTGTACGATCCTAGACCCGAAGTCCTCCCCGGTGAGGACCTCACAACCAAGACTCGGCAAGTTCTGTGGAAGAGGTGGGACTTGGGGTGCCTGGGTGAACACAACCTGGCCCTCGGAGATCGCCCCTTCTAACATTGGTGGCAGCGTCGCGATAAGAACCTACGTCTAGGGATCGTACAGCACTGACACTAACCGAACGAAGAGCAACCATGAGCATCACAAACGACGAGACCACCTTCCAGATGGAGCTTTTGAAGGACTATTCACACCGTGAGCTCAAGCAATTCTGCAAAGATCTCCATATCCCGTCAACGGGATTAAACACCAAAGAGGACTTTCAACAAGCTCTAACAGCCTGGGTGGAGACCGGAGCCCAACCTCCAGCACCGACAGAAGCCAATGGAGGGGGAGCACCCCTGATCGAAACCCACGCCCCGGAACAAGAAAGAGCAGAGTCCCAGACGCGGACTCACAGCACAGAGAGAGGTCTGTCTCGAGAAGAGATGACCGACCGAGAACGCAACCGAAGCCACGAGCTAGAACTACCCCGTTTGAAGATGGAGGTAGAACTCAAGCTGGCCGAGAAAAAGCTAGCCATCGAGCGGCTGCAAGGAGAACTGGAGGAGAAGAAACTCCAGCGAGAACATGACGGAAAGAAGCTCCAGCTGGAGCACGAGCGCAGCATATTGGAAATGGAACTAAAGGCCCGGAATGAAGACAACCGAACAGCAGCGACCCGAGAGTTCGTTCCCCCGGTGGAACCCAAGGTCCACATCCCCAAGGAGGTGGTCAAAGAATATTACAAAAACGATGATATCCAGCAATGGTTCAAGGCCTACGAGGTCGCCATTACCTCCCATCGAGTTCCGCAGAAAGATTGGGGAGCCAGGCTGTGGGGTAGATTCCTGAGCGAGGGGAGGGACACCCTACTCGACCTACCGTCTGCCGAACAGACTTTCTACAGCCACATGAAAGAGGCCCTCCTCACAAGGTATGGGCTCACCCCGGAACTGTACCGCCAACGTTTCCGAGAATGCAAGAAGATCCCCGGCACCACATGGGTAGAATATGTCAATTTCTAAAGCCGGGCCCTGGAAGGGTGGATCAAGGGCAGCAAAGTATCCACCTTCGAGGGGCTCATCGACCTCATTGCGTATGAACACTTGTCCCTGAATTGCTTTGTGGAACTCCGACAGCACCTCCTGGACAGCAAGTTGGCTGACCCCCGGAAACTGGCCGTCGAGGCCGATCGCTGGGTGAGCACCAGAGTCCCCCGGGGGCCCGGGGGAGATCCTGGCCGAAATGAACAGGGATCGTCCCGCCAGAGGGAAGGGGGGAATCAGAATAGACAGAGGGGATCCCAGGTAGGGTTCCCGCGCAGTCCCCCCCAGAAACCAGCCCGGCACCTCGCCTCCCCCAGCGCGCGCAGGGTTTCCACCAGCTAAGCCAGGGCCCCGAGTCAGCCAAGCCTGCTACCATTGCCAGCAACCCGGACACTATGCCAACGACCCCCGCTGCCCTTTGTTCAAGAAGCCTGCCGCTGCAGGGCCCCCAGTGCGCCACATCACCTCAGTAGCCCTAGAAGAGGAAGGGGAGGAAGAGTTCGAGGGAGCGGACCCCGCAGCAATGATGTTAGTCTACCTGGGTGATAGGGAGATGGTCCCGGGAGCTCCCCTACCCGATAACACAGAGAAATACCGACAACAGGTGACTGTCAATGGCCATCACATAGGGGCGCTCAGAGACACTGGGGCCAGTATCACTGCCGTTAAACGGCACCTCGTCACCGAAGCCCAGATTGTTCCCCACATCTCCTGCAGGGTGATCGCAGCCGATAACTCCGTCCGCACCTGCCGGATAGCTCAAGTCCTGTTCGAATGGGGGGGCGTCTCCGGAGAGTTACGAGTGGCGGTCCGCTCAGACATGCCCGTGGACTGCCTGCTCGGCAACGATCTGGAGAGCTCCCCATGGCAGCGGGTTGAGAAAAGGACCCACTTGGAGATGGTGGGCCTGCCCGAGTGGGCCTGTGTGAGTACCCGGTCGATGACCGCCTGAAGGGCCACCCCCGAAGGGGTGACCGTAGAGGCGGCACCGGCGACCCCCGAGGTCCCCGAACCCTCTGAGACCCCTGAGCTGTTCCACGGGGAGAGCTTCCCCCCCCCCACCCCCGACGCAGGTCCCCCTCGGCCCTGGCGTCGAACCGACCCCGAGCCTGGACGACCTTCCTGAGCTGGCCCAGTGGCGCCAGGAAGGAGGACCATCCAGAGAAGAGTTCTGCCTAGAACAGACCTCCTGTCCATCCTTGGTTGGGCCGCGGTAGCAGGCCGCCGGTGACCAGTCCGGCTCCCACTTTGTCTATTGGGAAAACGGCCTCTTGTATAGCAAACAAAAGTACGCCGAGCTAGGGTCAAGCCGAGTGCTGGTGGTACCCCTACGCTTCCGCGGCTTTCTCCTGAACCTGGCCCACGACGTGCCCCTGGCGGGACACTGGAGTCAAGACAAAACATATCACCGCCTAGTCACCCACTTTTACTGGCCAGGCATGCGCTCCGATGTGGAGGCCCACTAAGTCGTGCCCCACGTGTCAGTCCAGCGGAAAGAGCGGGGGGAGGCGCAAGGCTCCCCACCAACCCTTCCCCGTGGTCAGTACCCCCTTTGAAAGGGTGGGAATCGACATCGTGGGCCCCCTCGACCCACGGACCTCCTTGGGACACCGCTTTATCCTGGTGGACCATGCCACCCGATACCCCGAAGCCATTCCCCTCCGAACGGTGACTGCCCCTGTAGTGGGGCGGGCCCTCATGGCCATCTTCTCCCGGGTGGGATTCCCCCGAGAGGTCGTCAGCGACCGAGGGACCAACTTCATCTCGAAATACATGAAGTCCCTTTGGTAACAATGTGGGGTGACGTACAAATTTACCACTCCATATCACCCCCAAGGTAACGGCCTGGTTGAGCGATTCAACCGGACCCTCAAGGGAATGATCATGGGTCTCGAAGAGCCCCTGAGGCATAAGTGGGACGTCCTCCTTCCCGGTCTCCTCTTCGCATACCGCGAAGTCCCCCAGAAGTCACTGGGGTTCAGCCCCTTCGAGCTGCTCTACGGGCACCCCGTCAGGGGACCCCTCACCCTGGTCAAGGAAGGGTGGGAGACGGCGGCCCCAGAGCCCCCTCCCGATGTGTTTCGATACATTCTGGCCCTCCGGAACCAGACTAGGAAGTTCCGAGAACTGGCCGAGGCCAACCTCGAGGCCAGTCAAGAAGAAATGAAACGGTGGTATGACCAGAATGCCACTCTGGTCGAGTTTCAGCCCGGACAACAGGTCTGGGTGATGGCCCCCGTGGAGCCCTGTGCGCCCTGCAAGACAAGTGGACAGGGCCCTTCAAGGTGGTAGAACGGGTAAGAGCCAGGTGACCTACCTCATCGATGTAGAGTCCCCCCGGAACCCCTTGCGGGTCCTTCACGTGAACCGCCTCAAGCCCCACTTCGCCCGGTCCGAGTTGAGCTTACTCCTCGCCACGGACGATGGGGGAAGAAGAAGAAGAAACGGAGCCCCTCCCCGATCTCCTGTCCACGAAAGAAAAAGATGGCTCCGTAGAGGGGGTGAGTCTCTCCTCCTCCCTCTCTCCCGAGCAGCGCGAGGACTGTCACCAGTTGTTGGGACAGTTCTCGGACCTCTTCTCCCTCACCCCCGGCGTCACCAGCTGGTGCGTCCACGACGTGAACACCAGGGACAGTCCACAGGTACGGCACAGAGCCTACCGCGTCCCTGACCGAGTCCGGGCCTGCATCAAGGCCGAGGTATCGAAGATGTTAGCTCTCGGGGTGGTGGAAGCCTCTGACAGCCCATGGGCTAGCCCTGTGGTCCTGGTTCCGAAGGCAGCCGCCCCCGGCGCTGTTCCCAAGCTGAGGTTCTGCGGTGACTACCGAGGGCTCAACGCAGTCACCAGAACCGATGCTCATCCCATCCCCCGAGCAGACGAGCTTATCGATCGCCTAGGGGCTGCTCGGTTCCTTAGCAGGTTCGACCTGACCAGTGGATACTGGCAGATCGCCCTCACCGAGGGGGCTAAGGAAAGATCCGCTTTTTCCACCCCGGATGGTCACTACCATTTCCGGGTGATGCCCTTCGGGATGAAAAACGCCCCCGCCACCTTCCAGAGGCTGGTGAACCAGGTACTGGCGGGGTTGGAGGGGTTCAGCGCTGCGTATCTGGACGATATCGCAGTGTACAGCTCCCACTGGCCCGAGCACCTCCAGCACCTCTGGGCGGTGCTGACGGCTCACCATTAAGGCAAGCAAGTGCCAGATCGGACAAGGGTCCGTAGTCTACCTCGGGCACCAGGTCGGAAGCGGCCTCGTAGCCCCCCTCCAGCCCAAGATCGATGCCATCGGGGCCTGAGAGGCCCCCACGACCCAGACGGAAGTGCGGGCGTTTCTAGGGCTCACGGGGTACTACCGACGGTTCATCAAGGGGTACGGCAGCATCGTAGCCCCCCTCACGGAGTTAACCTCCAAAAACCAGCCGAAGAAAGTCAGCTGGACCTCCGCCTGCCAAGGGGCGTTCGAAACTTTAAAAGACGCCATGTGCACTGCCCCAGTCCTCCAGGCCCCCTGACTACTCCCGAGAGTTTGTAGTTCAGACGGACGCGTCCGAGCATGGCATCGGAGCCGTCCTGTCCCAGGTGAACGAGAGCGGCCTAGACCAACCAGTGGCATTCATTAGCCGGAGGCTACTCCAGAGAACAAAGGTGGAGCACCATCGAGCGGGAGGCCTTCGCGGTGGTTTGGGCCCTGAAGAAGCTGAGGCCCTACCTGTTCGGTACTCACTTCCGGGTCCAGACCGACCACCGACCTCTCCGGTGGCTAATGCAGATGAGGGGAGAATCCCAAATTGCTGCGCTGGTCCATCTCCTTCCAGGGGATGGACTTCACTGTTGAGCACCGGCCTGGTTCTGACCACGCCAACGCAGACGGCCTGTCCCGATTCTACCGCCTCAGCGAAGAGAACCCCCAAGAGGATGGGTAGTTCTCCCCGCCTTCAGCTGGGGGGGGAAGCGTGTTGGACCCGGCCTCGTGGCGTGGTTCACCTCTGTCCCTCCACACCCTGTGAGCGTAGGCCTGTACCCAGAGTCCCCTGCGCAGCCTCCCAGTTAGTGTAGCCTGCACCCCGAGCCTGGTCGTCCTACCCCAGTTAAGCCTAGATCCCCCAGAACCTCGACCAGGCCTGCCTTTCCCGCTCCACGTCCGGCTCCGAGCGCCTAACATGGCATGCCCACAAGGTCCGGACGCCATCTTCCCTTCCCGACATCCCTGTCTCCCTGGGCCTAGCGTGACCCCGGCCCCAGCGAAACCCAGACTCCAAAGGCGCGCCAGTCCCGGATGGGGGGTAAAGGGCTCCCCGAGTCAGATAAGCCAGGGAGTTTCGATGGCACCTCCGGCCTCCCCTGAGGGGCTGGTATCTGTCACACCTTCGGCCCTCCCCTGTGGGCCAGTTTCGGCCTCCCCGAGGGCTGGCTCCAGACCCGCTGGGCGTCTGGGAATTCCCGGACCCACTTTTCAAAGGGATCAAAGAGCCAACCGCCGGACCTCGCCAACGACCAGCCCCCAAGGCACGAGACCTCCACCGGCGAGGGTCCGGAGATCAAAGAGCAAAAGGACTATAACTGGGCCCGCCCGACAACTAGCGAGTAGTTGTATCTTGGACCTGAAGCCCTGCTGACGCTGTCGCGGCTCCCCCTTCGCCTCAAGGAACTGAACCACCAGAGCCCTGCTGACACTGTCGCGGCTCAAGCTGACTTGTAACCACCGGAGCCCTGCTGACGCTGTCGCGGCTCGAGCTGAACTTGTAACCATAGGAGCCCTGCTGACCCTGTCGCGGCTCTCACGAACTTCTCCAGATCGAGCCCTGCTGACCTCGTCGCGGCTCGAGGAGTACTCTGGTCCGGCTGGACCATCGAGACCACTATCACGACCGAGCCAACTCGACGGAGGTGAGGCAGCCAGTACGACCCTCATCCCGTACCCCCCCGGCTCGAGGATTGAGAGCTGTGCGTAGGGTACGCCGCGTACTGACCCAGAGACTAAAAGACTGTTCCGCTTCCCCCTTCCTGAATCCTCCCAGACCTTGTGGTCCCTCGACCACTGTGTATATACGAGTGATTCCTTCGTTTATTGCTTATATAAAGAACTTGGTACTAGAATCCAACGGTGTGGTGTCTGTTCATAGTGTGGTGTGAGCTCAGTGTGTACGATCCTAGACCAGAAGTCCTCCCCGGTGAGGACCTCACAACCAAGACTCGGCAAGTTCTGTGGAAGAGGTGGGACTTGGGGTGCCTGGGTGAACACAACCTGGCCCTCGGAGATCGCCCCTTCTAACAGAAATACAGTATTGATTAACTTAACAGCTTTTAACTAGGCGAGGTGTTTATCACCGATGCTAATACGTAACTAAATGAGCTAAAGTGTTTCCTCTGGGCAGGCTTTCGTAATTACTGTTAATTTGTTTTGAATGCATCTTATAACTCAATTTGTTAAAATACAAAAACTGTAGAAATGTCTATGGAGGAAAAATTCCAACCACATGAAAGGTGTTATACTTTTGCATTTTTCTTTACAGGATGTAGCTGGTTTATGACTGTTTCATGAAAGTTTACAGATGTATAATTTTTGTGTTTATAAAAGCACAATGAGCGCTAAACACATGTTGATTGTAGATTGTATTTGCTGTACACAACAAGAGATCTAATAAAGAGCAAAAAAAGAAAACGAAAAAATGTGTACTGTGTGACTTGGTTGCATAACACTGTTATTTTGTATTATCACTATACTGCTGCCATTTCAAAGTGAAGTAAAATAAATAAAGATGCTCTTAGCCGGTACAACAGCATTCAAAAAAACATTGAGTGCATGGAAAACTGGATAGCTCTTGCTGGCATTCTAAGTGGCCAACAAATTACACCATATAAAGACACGAACTGACAGTACTACAATGGGTGGGAAAAGTTAAGCTGAATTGAGAAATTATGAACAAATACATTTTGGTAATAATGTATTTATGCAAGGTAGACTTTATGGCAGCCCAAACACGAAACCGGACTCCACTGCAGAAAAGAATTAAAAGCTTCATAGATGCTTTACTGGAAATCATATCAAAAGGACAATGGGTCACTGGTTTCATGCTCCTAGCAAGTACCTCTATCTTTCTTGTAGAGAACAATGTTCTCCACCAATGGATATACAAATCGCATATATGTGAACAACCAATATATAATCAAATAGTTTCCAATAAACCGATTTCAAACAAATACATTTAAAAACTCAGTCATGGGTACAAGTACAATTTAATTCGAGATTTTATTTATAAAATGGCAATATTTATGTATGATTCAGTGCTCACAAATATAAAAGAAAGTGCAAGGGTGAGTGACAAGTGAAACAAGCGCATCATAAATAAAAAGACGTACGACTCCTTCCTTTAAGTCTGGAATGAAAAAGGTGGGGTCTATACAAGTCTATGTAGACGGCGTTTCGGCTCAGTCATTAAGAGGACATCATCAGGACAGTGAGCACCAAGCATCTTTCATAGCCAAGTAGCTGCGTGGGAATATTCTATACCAGTAGGGGGGCTTCTCCTAATTAGAGTACCAATGACGAATCCAGGAGACAACTGGTCGGATGCTTTTTTGCCACAGCAGCTAGAAATGTATTGATAGACTGTCGGTTAAATCTCGTGAAGGACACCCAGAACGAATAAAAGAGGGCACCCAGTGAAGCGATTGCACGCACGGGCCCGATCGGAATATGGCACACCACAATATATTCAACAAAAGTTTGGTATTTAAGGACTGAGGGACAGGAGCCTTGAGCCCCAAAAGAAAAAATCAGCAGCCACCTTTGAACTGTAAATTACAAATGACATAATGACAGCCGGTGTGCCTCACTGTATCTACATGAATAAGGGCCATTCTGAAATTCTTATTCAATATTATTCTGCAGTGTGTAATTACCACTCAAACAGAACCATCGTTTTACAATTGGACATTCCACTTCGAAAACAAAGTGTTTGGGAATGCCAAAACACAGGAACAGTTGCTGGGGTTTGAGGGGGGGGGGATGGGGGAGGAGTTTAAATATGAATAATGGGTAGCACTGGCAGAGTGGGGAGAGTTAGTGGAGCACCAGCCTTGGATTGGTCAGGTGGGCAATCGGCCACCGACCGATGGGCCTGTGGTTGAAGCCCGTTCATTGGCCGTTTTTGGTAGCCATTAAGTCTCTACCACAAGAGCACAACATCAAAGGCTGTAGTTAAAACCTGTGCATACATATAAAGCAGCTGACCTGATGCGCATTAAGGTCAGGCTGCCGCATTCTGAGAAGCAGAATGACAATGGGCTGCTCTGGCTATTCCACCAGGAGGTGTCTGCCCTCTGGCTCCCTTCAGGTGAGAGCTGCCACAAGGAGCTCCTGATGCCATTAGCAATTCCTTTGCAGGGAAGAGGACTAGAGCGAATGGTGGGGGTTTGGAATCATTATATCTTTATTAAAACTTACAAGTGATGTTAGCAGTAAAACCCAAAAAACAAATACACCTTTCACCAATCTGAGCACTGGAGGGCCACTCTTAAGTACTGTAAAACATAAATATCTAAAAGCTCAGGGTGAGTGTAAAAGGCAGTCTAGGTCTGTGCCATATCCTGTTTGTCAGAAAACATCAATCAAAACATCCACAGCAAACTTATAGATAAATAGTTCATAGTATGTTTCATAATTATGAGCTTCCAGAGCATATTTTTTCCATTGGAATGTTAATTCCCAGGTCAGGTACTGGCCCTACAAGCATTGGAATACTTTTATGCATGTTTGCCGACACTTACCACCATGATCTTAACCAAGGAGTTTATTGCAAAAGGTTGCGATCTGCAAATGTGGGCCACTTTTATTTAGCCGCCCGGGCCGAATTGTTACCCCAATTCAACCCTGGTGAGCAATTACAAGCAGGGTGAATTGTGTGATATTAAAAAAAATGGGGAGCAATGACTAGCGGGTGTTAAAGCAAAGAAGGGGATGGCTGGTAGGGAGAACAAGACGGGAAGAGGGGGGGGGGGGGGAGGGAGTCCCCTGCTTTAATAAAGTGCTAAAGGAGGTAAAAGTCCTTCTTGCAAGCAGGGGAAGTGTACAACACATCCAATCAGACGCAATAATGGTGCATGGCACAGATTATTTGCAAGTATAACATTTCTAAAGCGCATTAGACCAAAAAGCCTCAAAGCGCTAATAACGAGAGAGAACAGAGTGAATACAGAGACAACCCGAAGCAGACAAAGACCCTCCATCATACACCTAGAACAGGAAGGAAAGTCCTTGAGTAAGGAATAGAGCAATGATGAGGCAGACAAGGAAATTCATCGGGAGTAAGGGGCTGATCAAAAACCCACTATGAATTGTAATTAATGTACATAAGGTATTCGACCACACAGCTAAAGCGGCCTGGAGCGAGCCCTAAAATTGCTGAAGCCTTCATCATTTTAGTAGGGATGCTTAAGCAAATCAAGGGTGGGGTTGACAGGCAGCCATCATTTCATGTAGGTGTCTGTTTTAAGTCTCTTGTGCACGTGAGTAGCAGTGAGGAGAAACTGAAGAGGTTAGAGCTCTGTTCATCTAGAGATTAAAATACCCCGCCGAACCGAGGCGAGAAGACACTTCAAACAAACTCGAACGAGCCGTCGCTCGCAGGGCTATTTCCGTCCCTCTTGTTCGTGTTGTCGAAGCTTATTCCACTGACGCCCCCGGACGCACTTGTATTTATGGACAGCGATGGTTGGATAATAAATTCATAAATGCCGACATCTAGGTTTTCGTGCAGGCAGCCGCAGTGTAGCCTCGGGCTATAGTTCAATGGAGAAAGAAACGCCGCCAGATCTTTCAGAAACCTACAATTATTAACTAAACCAACAGCTCGGGGCGCTGTGGGCCGCCAGGCAGGGGATGTTTGGAGATAAGCTGCTTTTCTGTAGCGAGGTTTCACTTAGCTTTAGTGCCTTGTTAAAGTAATAGTCTTGTTTCGAGCCGCTGCCTGCGACGCAGGATTTAACTTACCTGCGTATTGCACTGAAATATCAAACCTTTTCAAATTATAAACATATGCATGGAAAAGACGCAAGGGCCCCCAAGACAGGAGTGTGGGACTTTCATACAGCCACCTTACAGGCAAGGTGCCTGGTTAATATATATAGAGCGCTTAGTGTGGACTCAGCGCAGTGAGGAGTTACAGTGCATTCATACCACCGAAGTCCATAAACTCAATGTATGGATTGCCCCATAACACCCTGAGCAGTGGGGCCAATAGAAACGTTTGTGTTTTTCAATTATTGATTTGTCCATATAGTCGAAGGATCCCGATTAACTGAACGAGTATCCACTTACAGTTTCTATGATGTACACCACCTTGCCCTTTCTTACCGTAGAAAGTACTTCTCACACTGCATACCACTTCCATGGGGATGTGGAATTAGCACAAGAGATTAAACTCCACAATGTTTTACTATTCAGAACAAGGGAACAGCCAACCCGTACAAACACCTGGGGTTTGTGATGCACCTCCCACTAAGTAAGAAAACATACTGTAAATCCTTACAAAATATACCTCCGAGTCTTAAAGTAAGCACAGAGCCTTATGGTCACACTGTGTGCAACTCCACTGCCCCTGCCGTTCCTCTGGGGCGGTTCAACTAACCAACAAACATTTTACCAACTGTAGGTTGCTCCACCCAATAGTAATGTCCAAAAGGAATTAATGAATGTCCATTCAGTGTCGAAAGTACTAAAATTTCTTTATTCTTCGATTTTGAAAAACATACACCAAGCAGCCAACGCGTTTCGTTCTATTAAAAGAACTTCATCAGGGCAGAAATAATCTGTACTTCAAAAATTTCAACTCGAAAATTGTAAATGGGTCGTCCGGTTTGTTCCGCTAATAACTCCCGTACACCAGTCACCTCAAATGTAGCATCAGCAGGCAAAGACAAAATATGTCTCAAATGCCTATTCAAATTGTTTCGATCGGGCCCAAATCCAACTCCGATGAAGATAATGATGTAAAGGCTGATGTGCCAAAGTATCACTGTCTCCTGTTACGTAGCGTAAAACTAGTGCCGGCTGATGCTACATTTGAGGTGAATGGTGTACGGGAATAATTAGCGGAACAAACCGGACAACCCCTTTACAATTTGAGTTGAAATTTGACATACAAGCATCTTTCAACATTTAAAAAATCAATGTACACTCAATTAGGTCTAGTTTTAGTGCGCTAAGCAGGCCTTCCTAATAAAATACCCTTTATTTGAAATGTAAGCCATGTAATATTAGAAAATGTGAATATCTGAAACTATAAGCTTGATTTAACTATGCCGCGCACATGCATAGCTATTGGTCTTGTGGCAATGATTAATAACATGGACTCAAAATAGAAAGGTCAATTGCTTTCAGAATGTACGTGTAAACATTGGTAAAATAGGAACACTAGGAGCCTTAAGTAGAACACATAACCCGATCACAGTAGGGTGGTTGTCAAAGGGGTTCTGATATCATAACACCAAATTGACAATCACACATCACTACCCTACCCCCCTCAAACTTCATGCAGGATGTTACCGACCACCTTGTATCTGTTTTTAGTACCCACATATGTCTGTGCTTTGCACTCTACTCAGCCCCTCAATGGATGATGAAAACTTCAACCTGGGTCTCTTCTACAAAGGTTCTACAGGTGGCTCCATTATCTGTTCAAACAGGGAGTAGCAGAAGGGCCTTCCACTGAGATTGAGAAGAAATGCACCAACACGAAGATCTAGAACGTCATCCTCTTGAATGGAGCTACAGAGTGAAGTCATGGGAAACAGGAGGTACTGCCCTTAGTGCCAGTAGTTATCCAACCATGAGGCTCTGGGGTAAATTAAGGGTCATAAGTTAAGCTACCTCGCTGCAATTTAGCGGTCATTTACAGAAGCACTGAAAAGGGGAAAATACCTCACAGGGGGTTTATAGACTGGTCTACCAGCCCTTGGAGAAAGTAATCTGATGAAGGCCCATAGTATGCCATCTACCTCCAGCAGAAGTAAAAGTCTCCTTCTGCACTAAAGTGCTTTAATAGGAGGTGCTCTCTCTCCCAAGTAAGGGTGGCAGGATGTACCTCCATCATATTTCTTTTTAACTTCTCTCTATTGGGTTCTTTGTTCATCCCTTATCCTGCTTAGAGAAGATCTTAGATCTCACTGACTGACTGGTTTTTAGTAGAAAAGCTTATAGCATATCTAAGAACATTCTGCTTGGCAGGCCTAAGAAAGGATCTTTTACTTGGATGTGCTTTCCATATAACAGATTCAATCCACAAACATGTTACTTGGATCACCCATTTAACACTAACAAGCAACGTTGAGTCCCTTGATGTGGGATTTCACTCTAAATTCCACTTAGTTTCCACAAGTTTCCATTATCACCCAAACCATAATGCCGGTTAGTTGTCATTTCACACTGAATTAGGTAATTTATCAGTGCAAACATCGGAAGACTGCTTTTTTATTGTAATTATACTTTTTGGCCCAAGTCAAATTGATGGCACACAGTTACCTTTGAATAAAACGGCCACCTGATCTGGGAGAAAGTCGACATGCCTTTAAAAGGTAAACAGAACTTTACCAAAAGGGAGGACAATATCAGGGACATTAAAACTTCCTCACTTACTTATACTAAGAGGGAGATATCACCCAATTGTGTACATTTGTTCTTTGGAGTGTTTACCATCAGAGCATAAGCTTGTTTAAAAAAATTAAAATAAACACCATGTTCTGCTCTTTCCCATATAGTGATTAGGCCCGAGTGAAATTTAAATTACGCTGGTGAAATCTTGGTAATTTCGGGAATCTGTGTAATGATTGCTAAACGAAATTGCTGAAGTTACCCTATTACGCCACGCTACGCAATAACTGCAGTTTATGGCAACATTTATAGCACAGAATGTGAAGCACCACAACGCAAACCTCTGTATCATGTTTTTTGGGATATCTTAGTGCATAATCTATCATAAATTGACGCAAGCTCTACTTTCATGCTAAAATATAGTATGAAGTGACATTTGCATTTTGCGTAATGTTACAATTTCGTGAAAGAAACGTAGTAAAATTTTGCACAACTCTACTATTGATCTTAGAGTCATTTGGGACATCATTGGCTTCCTCAGGGAGGGACTTGTGTAATCCTGTTCCACCTGGAGAGATTCAATTGCCAGGAGAGATTCAATTGCCAGGAGAGATTCAATTGCCAGGAGAGATTCAATTGCCAGGAGAGATTCAATTGCCAGGAGAGATTCAATTGCCAGGAGAGATTCAATTGCCAGGACTTAAGATTGACAGTCTACCACTGACGTTTAGGAAAAGCGGAACAATAAAAACCATACAAATGGAGTGTTCTACAATTCCAGAAAACCAAACCTACGTTAAAGCAATTTATAGGATGGGCATATTATATGGAAGCATGGATTAATCATCTCTACTAAGTCCGAATAGTTCATTGGGATGGTTCCACGATGCACCATTGCATGGTTTAATTGATAAGCCACAAACCAGTGTGCTGTAGCAACAGTGCAGAGGAATTCTTCAGCTCAACTTTGTGAGGAATACTCAGTGATTTGCACTCAAGACAGGAGAGAATCGCAGTTTGAATTGGTGCGCCCATCCACAGAGCACTCCTCCCTCCCCCTCTGTCCTGCACAAAATACTTCAGCAGCACAATAACCATCCACCTGTAGTAACGGTATCACAAGCAATATGGTGCCTGCAACCGCACAGGTCACTGAGCTCATCCCCACCATCCTCGGATGAAAGAATATAACAATCACCACCAGTGTGTGAACCCACCTTCTCATATTAGTTTATCCCACACCAAAGACATTTCCAAACACCTTCAAAACTTGCCACATCACCTGCTAAATAAGCCCAACTTTAATTCAAAATACCTAACAATTTATCAGCCAATCAATCATGTAACTACTTGTGCATGGCAGTTCGACAGTTGCCAATTAGTTGTACAACTACAACTTCAAGACCAACAGGGCTGTGATAATTAGCCTGGATTCAGAACACAAGGAAGCATTAAAACAAGCATTTGCAATGCATTAGGACTCACATTCACGCAAGTTTGAGCTATTGGCATTGTGAATGACAATGCCTTTTATTTATTTTTTGGGTTTTAAAACCTAAATAAAACAAATAAAAGGCAGTGTCATTTACAATACTAATAACTTAAACTCTTGCAAATGTGAGACCTATTGCATAGCAATAAAGGGCCTTCTCGACCGCTTGTTAGATTGTAAATATCAGAGGAAGAGACCGACCTGCAACATCTTCAAAGTAGTGATAAATAGTGCTCTGAAAAAGGTGATGGTGGTACGTGGTGGTAGTGGCAGTGGCCGTAGTGGCAGCAGTGTTATTGGTGGTGGTGGTGGTGATGGTGGTATTGGTGGTGGTGGTGGTGGTGATGGTGGTATTGGTGGTGGTGGTGGTGGTGATGGTGGTGGTGGTGGTGGTGATGGTGGTGGTGATGGTGGTGGTGATGGTGGTGGTGATGGTGGTATTGGTGGTATTGGTGGTGGTGGTGGTGGTGGTGGTGGCGGTATTAGCGGTGGCGGTATTAGCGGTGGCGGTATTAGCGGTGGCGGTATTAGCGGTGGCGGTATTAGCGGTGGCGGTATTAGCGGTGGTGGTATTGGTGGTATTATTGAAATGGAAATGAAAAGAACTTTTATAAAGCGTGGTACCTACCCTGAGGCGCCCTAGCGCTACAGAAACGCGGGCAAGTAGGCTGCCGAGGTCTATAAGGGGTTGTTGAAAAGAAGAGTTTTTAGGAGTTTACGGAAAGGTAGTAGGTTGGGCTCTGCCCGCAAGTGAAGGTGAAGAGTGTTCCATAGTTTAGCCGAGTTGTAGGAAAAGGAGTGGCCACCACACCTCTTGATTTTGGGGACTAGGGCGAGGAAAGAAGACACCAATCGAAGCGGTCGGTTAGGTTGGTAGGGGGTGATCAGCGATTGGCTGATAGCCGGGTCAGTCTTCCAGAATGCCCTGTGAGCAATGCACAGAGCCCTGAATTGAATTCTTTCCCTGACTGGGAGACAGTGCAAGCTCTTTAATCCCGGGTTGGTGGAGTGTCAACTGGGGATCTGAAGGAGTGTGCGGGCTGCACAATTTTGGATAAATGAAGTTTGAGTGTAGTAGATTGAGGAGCCCCTAGGTAAAGGGCATTCCCATAGTCCAAGTGTGACAAATTGAGGCCCTGGACCAGGATTGGTCTTGCCTGAAGTGGGAGTGGGGGAAGGGGAAGGATTTTTGTAGCAGCCTGAGTAATCCATAAAAGGAGGCTGAGAGCTTGGATGCTTGTTGGTTAAAATTAAGGGAGTGGTCTGCCCAGGCTTTTAATTGTGTTTTTGGGGGCTGGAGTGGGGCAGATGCAAGTAGGCCACAGTAAATTCGCATTGAAGGAGGGAGTGTTTCATAAGAGCATGAGCTCTGTTTTGTCCCCATTTAATTTTAGACAGGAAAGTGTCATCCAGTTGGCCACCTTCTCTAGGCAGCTACTTAAGTTGCTTGGTGTGTTTCCGGCTAGTTTAGGACCACCACCACCACCACCAGAGTGTCATCGGCATAAGTGATGAGTTTTATGCTGACAGGGCGGACAATCTCCGCTAGGGGGCTCATATAAATGTTCAACAATGTGGGACTCAGGGAGGAGCCCTAAGGTACACCACAACTGAGCGGCAGGCTGGTGGAAACCATATCGCCCTCAAAAACCTGGAAGGAGCAGTCCGCTAAAAAGGATCTGAACAAGGTGATGGCATTACCTGACACTAAGTTCATAAGGTTGTGGATCAGTATGTCATGGTTTACAGTGTCGAATGCAGCACTTAATTGAGGATGACTGCTGAGGAACCTCCTTGATTGAGGATTTTCCTGGCCTGGCCTCCTCGGTTACTGTGAGGGCAGTTTCGGTTCCATGCTGGGGACGGAAACCAGTCTGGTAGAGATCAAGTAGGTGGTTACTTTCCAGGAACTCTACCAGTACTGAGTTGACATGTGTTTCCAGGATCTAACCACCATGGTAGCAGGGAGATCGGCCGGTAGTTGCTAGTGTTGTCTTGGTCAAGGTTGGGCTTCTTTAGGAGAGCCTTGACCATGGCACATTTCCTGGGGGGGGGGGTAAATGCCAGAGGAGATGGAGGCATTGAGTAGGTCGAGGGTATTAGGAAGAATGTTTCCTATGACCGGCACCAAGGCATGTGGGGGTGCCGGGTCAAGGGAGGAGCCAGATTTCAACCGGTGCATGATGGAATCTAATATGGTAAGATCAAAGGGGGCGGGGTGGGGGGGTGGAGGGTATCCAGAGTGGCTGAGGGTCCAAGTCCTGAATTGATGATAGTGACCAGGGCTGGATCAAGCTGAGTGGGGGGGGGGGGGGGGGGGGGGGGGGGGGAGGTATGTATTTTTTTTATTTTCTGGAGGAAGAAATCTGCCAGATTGTTGCAGCTGGTTCAGCATTGGTTGGGTTGTTTCTGTGGTAGTTTGAGGAGTTTTGGCAATCCGATAGATTTCCTGGGGGGGGGGGGGGGGGGAAAGCAGCAGCCTTAATTTGTTCTTCATAGAAAACTGCCGGAGAGGCTTTAATTTCCTCTTTACATGTTTTTATTGCCTCCCTAAGGAGCTGTGAATCCAGCAATTGAATTCCTTATTAGCTATGATGGGGTTGGGGTTACTAGTAGGTCTTGAAGCTTCAAGGGCCGACAGAGTTCCAAGGGAAGTTTGGACCAGTTACGTTCCCTACGAGTGATCGGGTTAGTGGGGGGGGGGGGGGGGGGGGGAAATCGGAGGTAAGCCAGGACAGTGGGACAATTATCCTGAATCCACTGCTAAGTCAGATATCCCTGGACTGGATAGACCAGATTGCATTCCCTTCTCCATCTTTCACAGGACACCTATGCACAGATGTCAAGGGGGGGGGGGGGGCGGGAGAGAGAAACGCTTAAGAATTAGTTTGGGGAGCCTCCAAGGACAGCGCTTGCGGCATAACTCCCACCATCTCTCAAAGATCATTCTGTTCAACAGTACAACAACCCTGAAAAGCCTTCTACAAAACATAGCAATAAAACTAAGGTCTAAATCCTCAGCCCAATTTTACAGCAAAGCTATCAGAACAAGCAAGCCTCAACTGGCAAGGTCTTCAATTACCTCCCTTCTCAAAGAGCTCCTCATTTTACAGATCATTTAAGATGCAAAAGCCAACTTTTGAAACACTACCATTAATTAAGTGAACAGAAGCAACCTAATTTCCTACATTTGCCAAGAATTTCATTATTCAACTACGAATTTTATCAATTCAATAACTTGAGTGAAACGCCATAATCTCATCAATTAAAGCAAATAGAAAGAAAAACAAAATCAGATTCCATATCAACACAATGCTAACTTCAACCATACTGCCAATCTCCAATTGATCTGCCAATAGACTGTCGGACTACTTTCAGGCCAAACTCACATAACATACTCCAAACACACTGCCATCTCATCACAAAGACTGCACCCTACCTTCATCCATCATAAAATCCCTCCAAAGTGTTGCCGTCATTTCAGGTGAGTTGGCAAGGCGATTCCCTATCATTCTACCCTGACTTTACTGCCATGGTCCAGGAGGCGTGCCGAAAATACACTGGGGTCAAGGCTGCCCTGCGAAACCTGGGCCTGAAATATGGTATGCTTTACCCCGCACGCCTCAGGGTGGAAGTGGCTGGCAGGGCCCGCATCTTCGACTCTCCGTCGGAGGTGCAAGACTTTTGTCACACTTACAAGGCCAGGGGTTCCCAGAACTCATCCAGCTCCAGGGCGCCGTCACCAGCGCAGGGTGGTACTCAACAAAGCGTAGACCTGTTCACGGACACTGGCTATGGCTGATACCTGTACTCTTCACCATACCTCTCCTTACACATGTTGGGACGCTGACGTTAATGCTGGGGACTCACTAGATTGCATGCCTAGCAATAGTGCTTTGATTGCCCGGATGTCGTGGCGTTGCCACCCCCCCCTGGCGGCCGCCGTCATGCTTGGGGACTTTCTTGTTTTCTTCATTCCGGAGGTTTCCGTTGCAACTACGCTTCAACTGTTAATGATGTTCTTTTTTACCTCCTCACGGGGTGGGATGGTCCTCTTTGTGTCTTGTAAGAGGTTGGGTGGAGGGTGGGAATGGGGTTTTGGTTTGTTTACAGGTGTCCACAAGTCTATGCAATCACTGTCTTGGTACTGAACTGCTCATGCTATTGGTCATTTAACCCTACTTTGCTCCCATGGCTGCAAAGGTTTACACTCGGGCCCCTCGGAATTGTCTATGATGACCTGGAATGTTAGGGGTTTGAACAACAACAAAAAGAGTAGACAGGTGTTGAACTATATAGATAGGCATAAAATAGACATTGTCCTCTACAGGAGACCCATTTGACCACCGACTCAGCCACTAGAGTGGCCAGAAGCTGGGGTACACATCGCTTCTTTGCCAACTACAATAGGTACTCCAGGGGGGGTGGCGATTTACATACACAAGCGACCACCATTTAAACTACACCACACTGTCCTCGACAGGGATGGCAGATACGTCATCGTTACGGGTACCTTAATGGGGCACAAGACCACGCTTGTTGGGGATCTATGGCCCTAATACCGATGCTACCACTTTCTTCAATGATCTGCAGGTACAATTGTTAAACTCAGACCCAGGCCTCATACTGATTGGCGGTGATTTTAATCTGCTTCTCGATCCTTCAAGAGACAGCACGGCAGCCACCGCGGATGCGAGACCCCAGTCTCGCCCAGTCCTGCGTGACATCTGCGCACACTTCTCCCTAGTAGACATTGAGGCGTTGTTACACACTTCCACACCTGCTTACTCACACTACTCTGGGTTTCATGACCTGTGGACCAGGATCGATTATTGGCTAATATCCCCGGAGGTGGTTGGGTGGGTAACGGACCTGCTTACACTTCCACGCACACTATCGGATCATTCTCCAATAGTGCTTCGGTTGAGGGTCCCGCGGGAGGGGGGCTATGAAAGGAAATGGCGTTTCCCTGGTAAGGCTTTACTGGATCCAGTTTTCACGGAAGAACTTAGAGGCCATAGTCGACTACTTTGAATTGAACACGGGCACTGTGGACACCTGGGCTGTCCTCTGGGAGGGTTTTAAGGCAACCATCAGGGGGGTATGCATCGCTAAACACAGGAATGCTACGCGAGGTGCGTGCTGCCCTCTCTCTCGCATAGAGCGCGACATAGCGGAGCTAGACACTGCACAGCTTCAACAGCACACAGAAGAGAGAGAGCGCAGGTGCTTACAACTGATGGTGGAGTTTTGAGAGGAGGCAGAACGTGAGCTGTTTTTTGACCAGAACATACACGGCCAGACAGTATGGGGAGGGTGACAGACCGGGCAGGTTATTGGCACATCTACTCCGTCCTATGCACTCCTCTTCCTATATCACTGAACTCAGGGGCAGACGGGAGACACATTACGCACCACGCCTGAGATCTGCGACGCTTATCTATCCTATTACACATCACTCTACACCTCTACATTGACGGACGACACTGCTGAACGAGGAGATTATCTGAATGAGATTGCAATGGTGTATCTGAATAAGTGGATGGTTGATTTTTTGGCAGATCCCGTAACGGCGGATAGTGTAGAGGAGGCCATTGACTCCATGAAGAGCTGTTCGGCCCCCGGGCTGGATGGGTTTTCAGCCGACTTCTACAAAGCTTATAAGGAACTGCTGATCCCCCATTTGGTGGAGATGTATGCCGAAGCACTTGAAACTGGTTGTCTACCCCCCCACATTATGGGAGGCAGTTATTATGTTATTACCTAAAACGGGAAAAGACGCTGCACTCTGAATCTTACCGCCCACTGTCCCTCCTAAACCTGGACTAGAAGATCTTAGCGAAAGTTCTCGCCATTCGCCTCTCGCTCTTGATGGAACCCACTGTCCCTCCTAAACCTGGACTATAAGATCTTAGCGAAAGTTCTCGCCATTCGCCTCTCGCTCTTGATGGAACCTACTGTCCCTCCTAAACCTGGACTATAAGATCTTAGCGAAAGTTCTCGCCATTCGCAAGGTTCTGGGTGAGGTGGATAAACTGGCAATACTAGTGGCAAAAGTGACTCAAGTAACAGATAAAAATGTTGGGAACATAACAGAGGAGGGGACCAATTCTACGCCATGTTTACGCCCGGCCCAGGTTCAAACAAGTACCAACAATCAACCTGTGGCTACAGAAGGTGGTCTAGCAACATCAAATATTCCACCTGTATCATGCCAAAAACCAGATCCCCTTCAATTCATAGAAGAAGCTTCTCCATTGGTACTGGTGTTGGCCAATGTTCCACCTTTGGCGAATGGCCAATCGGAATCCTCAGCATCATTGTCTAGTAAGGCACTGTATTGGCTAACAGGAAATATGCAGATGGCGCCAGGAGGGAATCAGCAATTAGCGGGCGAAATCAGGACAGTAAAAAGGGTTGCCTGGATTGGAAACCGACCGAAAAGGTTTGCAGGCGATTGTGTTGCAGTGACCTTTTCCCACCCGGCTGTCTTGCCCAGTGTTCTAAATAATATCTTTCCGCCACAAAGAAGAAGCGGGACTGTTGTACCTCTCACTGTAAATTTTTTTTATGGCGAACAAAATGTAACATTCCCCAAGACCCCGGGGCCAGTGTGGGATACTGTGAGAAATAGAAGAGGAACATAGCCATTAGCTAATGATTGGGGAATGACTTTGGGGAATAGGTACGAGGTCTTATCGGGGCTAAATGACTGACTCGAGAGGGGATGTGACAATGTATGTCTCACCCCAAGTGGGGGACCCTATAGTTCAGATAAATTCCTCGATAAGCGTTACTCTTATGCCACAGATAAGAATAATGAGCAAACAAGATACTTCAGCGGTTTTAAATGGAAATAATGATCTCAATAATCCACCTGTTTGTAATATAAAAAACAATGTAAATGTACAACCATTCCTAAACTCGGTGGTAATTGAGAATAGCACAAGTGTAAGCATTCCACCCAACTATCATAGGATTGGTCAACCTACCAGTATGGAACAACGTAGTGCTAACATTTTTGTTCAATTTACTCTGTTGTCATGGAATATTGCAGGGCTAAAAAGCAAAATGACATCCCTGGACTGGCTAGCTCTCCTGGATACTAAGGATATAATCCTTCTCCAGGAAACCTGGCAGGTAGCCCCAGAACCCATGCAGGGATACCTACACTTTTGTATCCCAACTACACCGAGTTTACGGGGAAGGTCAAAGGGGGGGGGGGGGCTTGGTGACATGGGTAAAACAGAATAGTGGGTACTCTGTTCTCCAGTTGGCTACAAATATCCCTGATATTTTATTATTTAAATTCCAGCGACTTCACTGTAAGGATCTCTACATTTTTAACATCTACTCAATGGGGCTTCCAGGTGGCAAACCCACTGAGGTAGTCGACCAACTAGATACCCTTTTTAAGCTATACTGCTCGAACGGCAATGTTATCGTTGCCGGCAATTTTAATTGTTGCTTTGAACCCTTAGATAACTATTATATAGATCTTACGGTGGAAGAGGACTACATTTGGGAAATCCCTCAGCTGTCCCTACTACCTATTAATAAGTGGTCAGAGGCCGCATTGCAATTAAAGGTCCTATGTATAGAGCACGGGCTTCGAGCCACTAATGGAAGAACGGGTTCTGATAAACAGGGTGCCCCTACTTTTAATAATGGTGCCCCTACTTTTAATAATGGTACATCACATAGTCATATTGACTATATTCTTACCAATAAGGAGAATTGGTCAAGTGTCGATGATATGTGGATAGAGCCACGGGCCGAAAGTGATCATGACCCACTAATTTTGCTATTCAGGTTGTTCGATCTACCGAAAAGTGAAGGACCTAGGGATACTGTGCAAATCGCCCTCTCGATTGACCATAGACTTATTAGATGGTCTAGTTGTGTAACAAATGAAGAGAACGTCGCAGTTATGAGGGATCTAACCACCCAAGCAATCATAGATCTAAGGAGTAACTCCACTATGGAGGCCCCGTTATCTAAGGTCAGTGTGATCCACGATGTGTTTTTTAATAAATTGAAATCTTTCTTTGTTAAAAAGGTTACTAAAAAACAGTGTAGGCCAGTAAGGAAGGAGGATCAATGGTATGATAAATCCTGCAGGGTTGCTTACAGGGTATTGTCTGATGCAGTAAAAACCAAAGATATAGTTAAGATAAAGGACGCCCGAATGGTCTATAAAAAACACAAATTAGGGCAAAGAGCGAATGGGATGAGGGTTACTGGAGGGATCTCCTGAGAGTCAGTAAAGAAAGATCTATGTCCTCCTTCTGGGATATGGTTAAATGGGGAAGGGGGGTCAAAAGAGGAGAACCTACGAATCATGTGTCACCAGACGCTTGGGTTTCCCATTATACGTCCCAGTTTGCCTCAGGACGCAGATGAAGATGGGAGCGAGGCATTTCTGAATACAACTATGAGTGCTAGTTACCTATCTTTTTCTAAAGCTGATGTCCTAAAAACTTTGAACACCATCCCAAAAGCGAGGGCCCCAGGTTTGGATTCTGTTCCTGCAGATTTATTCATGCACGACAAGGACCTTTGGGCTTCTTATATTCAGCTGCTAGCCAATAGCATTGCGAAGGGTTCGCCTATTCCAGAGACCTGGAAGGGAGCCGAGATTATCCCAATCTTTAAAAAAGGGGAATGCTTGGATCCAGGCAATTATAGGCCTATTTGCCTTATCACAGCAATACAAAAAGTAGTGGTGAGGCTTGTACTGCAGTGTATCCATGGCTGGATAGATGAATATGATATTCTGTCACCTTTACAGGCAGGGTTTCGCAGCCATACCAGTACCATTGATCAAGTTTTTAGATTTGTTTTATTATATAGGCGCGTAGTGCTAATTGGGGGGGGCATGCTTTTTGCAGATCTAAAATCAGCATTCGACTTGGTCCCTCGTGCTAAGCTGTGGAATGCCCTACGAGATCAGGGCATCCCAAATGAGTCTTTTTTAATTAGATTGCACGAGAACAATTTTGCTCAAGTTCTATGGAACCAGCAGGGTAACGTAACTGACAAATTCTCCATTGCAAGGGGAGTACGCCAAGGATGTGTACTAGCCCCAACCCTCTTTTCGTTATACATCAACAGGGTGATCAGGTATTTTGAGCAACAACCGACCGACGCACCCAAGTTGGCCGGTAAACTGATTCCCCCCTGCTGATGTTTGCGGATGACACTTTATTGATATCAAAAACTCAACAGGGTCTTCAGAAGGCCATTGGAATTTTTGAAGTATTCTGTGCAGACCATGGTCTTGTTATTAATACAGCTAAAACAAAATTCATGGTCCTGCACAAAAGGAAATATGTTAGGGGGAAGGTGGTTATGGACGGGGTCCAATTGGAACAGACCCAAGTTTTTAATTACTTGGGCATAACCAGGTCATATAAGTCAGATTGGAAACAGCACACCAACCAACTGGTTACGAGGCATGCACAATTGACAGGTGCACTCACCAAAGAATTTTATTACTCGCACTAGGCCCATCACTCCGATTTTAAAGATTTACAATGCAAAGGTTGGAGCAGCGGTCCTATATGGGGCTGAGCTCTGGGGGCACAGTAATTTTACAAAGTTGACAGTTGCCCAAAACAAATTTTTTCGCACCATTACTGGCTTACCTGTATCCACTCCCTTGATACCTCTCCACTATGACCTGGGATTCCATAGCTTCGAGGACATGGCCAAATATAGATTGGTTGCCTACTGGAGGAGATTATGGGTTACCCCGGAACTCTCCCAGTATGCCCTGGGCTTCCTCGAGGTTAGAGTCTTGGACAAAGCCCATAAAATTTCATGGTTGAGGGAATTGAAGGCAATTTATATGGCTATGGGTCTATCTGTATTATGGGAAGACCCTGTGAGGAATGGTTTCCCATCCAAGAAAATACTTCGTGATCTGTATTGGAACATGGTTGAGGTTAGGAGTTTTGGATGTTGTATTCAACCATCTCTTACCACCGACTTTTTAGAACTCAAGCATGTACCGGCCCTAGAACCTTATTGGGATTGGATTACCATCCCAGGGGACCGGAAGAAGTATCATCAAGTAAGGGTGGGGACACTACCATTAAATTCTTTAACTGTGAAATGGCGAGGGAACCAAAGTTCATGGTGCCCCTTTTGACTTGATCAAAGGGAAGACATTGGGCATGTATTGTTTGCATGCCCAGAGTATAATGCACCTAGAAGATCGTGGGTAAAACCGTTTTGTGTCGAGCTAGGCCTTAAAACTGCTAGCGAGGCCATTAGGATCTTAAGAACTGATACTTCCCTGCCAGTTGTTATAGCTATGTCTAAATTTCATCATTGGATGTGGATAATTTGAGCCCGGAAAAATAAGTTTGTAATAACTTTAGGGCCAGTTGTAATATGCTGCTATTCTATTTTGCAAATTCTATTGAGTAACTGATGTACTTAGTATTGAATGAACTTCCTTTCTATACTGTTTTAATGCTTTTTAATATAATATATTTAAAACTTTGTAAATATGGATGAGCTAGTATGCTCGTTTTTTAGATAAATGGTGAAATAATTAACTGTGGATCTTACCAACTGTGGGGTGGTGGGGTAAATTTGTAAGTGTCTTTTATGATTGAAAAATATCGAATAAAGACTATTTTGAATTTGAAGGATAGTATTACCGAGGTTTCTATACCTGTTCAACAATATCCCTATTCCCCTTACCAAAGTTTTCAGCAAGCTCCGCTCTTCCCTCCTGAAACTGGTATGGGGTAACAAGACCCCGCGTGTGGCTTGGCACGTGTTAACGCTCCCATATGCGCGGGGGGGATTGGGTGTCCCTGACTTTTATCTTTATTTTCTGGTAGCGCAGTGCACATACGCATACCCATGGTTTCACCCTGACGCTAGAATCCCATACTTGAAACCGGAGGCGGACTTGGTGCTGCTGGGTTTATTATCTACCACACTCCCGTCGGGCTTCCCTAGAGACCCGAAAGACATCCAGACGGTCTCGGCGACGTGCTGGGCATGGGGGAGGCTGGGCCGCCTGGTAGGCCTTCCACGGCTGTATTCCCCGGCCCTCCCGTTGCCAAATGCCTCCTGGCTCCTGATCACTGGAGAAGCGGTGGTGCGGCAAACATTGACCAAGTTCCATATAACCTCTATCGGGGACCGAGACCAGGAAGACCGTCACCCAGGCCCTCGTCACCAGCCGGCTGGACTACGGCAACGCCCTCTACGCCGGGACCACCGCCAAACTCCAGAAGAGACTCCAGCGGATCCAGAACGCCTCAGCCAGACTCATCCTCGACCTCCCTGGAACCAGCCACATCTCCGGACATCTGAGAGACCTTCACTGGCTCCCCGTCAACAAAAGAATCACGTTCCGCCTCCTCACCCACGCACACAAAGCCCTACACAACCAAGGCCCGAGCTACCTCAACAGCCGAATCAACTTCCACGCTCCCAAACGCCACCTCTGATCAGCCAACCTCGCCCTCGCCGCTGTCCCCCGCATCCGAAGAGCGACATCAGGAGGAAGGTCCTTCTCCTACCTGGCCGCCAAGACCTGGAACTCCCTCCCGACCGACCTGCGCCTGACCCAAGACCACCTCTCCTTCAGGAAGAAGCTGAAGACCTGGCTATTCGAGCAGTAGCGGCACCCCCCCCCCCCCCCAGCGCCTCGAGACCCTTCGGGTAGGTAGCGCGCTCTATAAGTGTCATTGATTGATTGATTGATTTATTCCCGGAAGGTCATGCCTTCACACTGACGGAGGATCACAGTTTTGCGGATAGGACGTTCATGGACTCCTTTGTCCTTACCAGACTGCGCTCCCCGTTACGTGCCTCATTCGCCTCCTTCCCCCTCCTCCTCCCCTCCCCCCCCCCCCCCCCCGAGGATATGGAACCCCTTTCTTTTATCATACAGCACCCGTCGGGTTCTCATTTGGTCTCTAAGTTGTATCGAATTTGCTGTGACCTCCTCCCCTCTCGAGATCAGGTGGTCCGTGCTGCTTGGGAAACGGACTTGGGATATGCCATCTCAGATGATCAATGGCAGTGGTGCTGTAAAGCGACACAAAACTTTTCTATTAATGCCAAACACAAACTTTTACATTTCAAGTTTCTACGTAGGCTGTATTTCACACCAGCACGGCTTCACAGAATAGACCCATCACGACCTCACACCTGTCCCAAGTGCGGAGGCCCATTCGCTGACTTTGCTCACCTGTCGTGGTCCTGCCCTCGGTTGGCTGACTATTGGGCCAGAGTACACAACACACTTATCTCAATGCTGCACCTGACTTAGGCCCCAATCCCAGAGATCGCTCTCCTGGGATATGTGGCTGAATTTCCGAAGTCAATACGTAGACTGGTGGCACTGGGTTTCCTACTAGCAAAACGAGAAGTTGTGCTGCGGTGGTGCGACCGACGCTCCCCACTGCACAGCTCTTGGCTCCGGAGCATGGCACACTGCAATCTCAACAGTACCGAATACTCAGACATGGTCCCTGCCGCATCCAGACCGATAGACATCTGGGGCCCATACCGCGAATATATAGCAGGCTCCATTGAGAATAGTCAGCACACCCCTACACCTGCGATGGCTCCGGAGGGTATCGGTTGAAGGCTGGGAGGATACCAGAGGATGATTCATTTGATATACATTCTCTGAGGTATCCCCCGCACCCCCTTTTTGACTGGGCACCCTGTCGCACTAAGGCGTTGCACCCTGTGCATACGCGTATGGGAACGCTAGATGGAGATGTTGCCTTGAGTGCTCGAGGTGTATGTGTCCCCTTATTGTGGACCACTACCCCTGCTTTGACTGCGCAATTTGAGTACGTTTGAAGGATTGTACACTTAATGCTTGAGACTAGAGCGACACCTTATGAGACGTCATTTGGTATTGCATTTGTATACTTCTTTATTTTTTGTGTTTCTTTTAAGAAAGTTATACCTCCATTTTGAGTATGTTTATGCATATGCCTCGTTAAAATGGTTCTACTGTGATACCGTATCTGCTATGTTCTGCGCACAATACACTGCACGTAGAAAACGTTAATGCCAAACGCCACCGGGCCTCCGGGCTGTCGGTAACGAGGCTGTGTCAAACTGTTCTTATCTTCTTATTGCCACGACTGACATGCTGGTGGCCCCTGGGTTGTAGGCGCGAAAGCGGTGTATTGCGTGAAAGATGCAATAAACAGTTAACTAAAGAAAAAGAAAACATTTTTTTTTAAAAGTGTTGCCATCATTTCCATCAACATAGTCCATGTTTGTCCCAGCCCAAACCCGTCTGGACACCCTCAAAATAAATATATCCTCCAGTTCTCATGAAACAAACTGGATGGTGGGTGTCTCCACCCCAGCTGCACAATGGGGTCCCAATGTGGGATAATGTATGCTTACACATCGTTTTACACGGCATTCTGGTATGTGCACTGCCTGCGATGGGTGGGTCACATATTTGATGGGTGAGGCTTAAATAACTACTGTTTTTCCGAGAAGAATTTGGGCATCAGAACACGGATCATTGGTGGTATTGTGTCTGTCCTACTTGTGGGTGCTTCCAGTGGAATTCCAGTGATCACCCATCCTCCAATACCTGCATACATTGGGTTAAAGGAGGAGTGTGGTATCTGGCCTGTATAGGGGGTTCTCATTAACATCCTACACCCCGATTCATGCAGCAGCCACTACTAGGTAAGACACTCCTGGGACAACTGGACAGCCATACATTTAGTAGATGACCAGGTTCTTTAGGAGTCCAAATTAATAATTCCTGTACGTAAAGATACTGAATGACTGATACTGGTCGCCTTGGGGACTCAAACAGGCCAAACTCCTGCAGCACGACCTCTGCTGGAGGTGTGGCGCAGAACATAGTGACTTAATCATTTTATGGTCCCGACCAGCCCTCTCCACCAATTGTTCGCATGTGTGGGATTGCCTGATACAATGTGGCTCCATTCAGATCACGCCTTCCCTCCAGCGGGAAGTCAGGTTTCCCCCGTGGTGACAATGCACAAACGCCGCTGGCTGGTTGCCTCACTGGCAATGGCCAAACTATATACTTCACCACTAGCAACAACCCACCCTACAGACTTACAATGAGTGGCTGACCTACCTCTATTAGGTAGCCTGTCAGGAAAGTATCTTACCATCTCAATGAAAAGCTACACACTTGAGAAAGTCTGGGGCCCGCTCCTTGTGAGACTGTACACCATCCTGGAGACCTTTTAAACCTCATCTCCCTAATCCCTATTCCCCCCCATCTCCCTTAATATTGTCAGGGAATAGGGGCAAATTGTATGTGAAGTTATTCACCCTAGATTCCCGACTGCATGTTGCTATCTTATTCATATAGTAATTATGTGCACCTACCACCTGTAGCCTTTCATTCCACTAAGACTCCCATATTCATTCCCTTCTGTGCTATCCTCTCATATCCTTAAACAAGATTGATAGGGGAAGCTGAAAGAACGTACCTAATCAGAGATACCGGGTTCCAATATGGGGGTTCGCGTTATGAACCCTACGTCCTTTGAAGAGCATTGTCATTTTTCTACTCCCCACGACTGATTTCATTGAACAGGGAGTTTTGCTTGGTTTTCGCTCTGTGCTTACTTGGTTTCGTGTTTTTAAGCAGTAAAAAACCTACATTGAAGCTAAACAATCGTGTCACTCAGCCCTGTAGAAAGTTATTCTAATGTAGCAGAGCAATCAATTCAGCTTCAGACCACAAAAAAGCAAAATCGGCTATTCTTCAAAAAGAGAACAATGTTGCAATCAACGCTGAAGTGGCCAATTGATCTTCACCAATCCCTGCTGCTTTCAGTAGCGTTAACTAACAAATACCAATATGGACTTGGAAATTGGCAAGCGTTTTCAACATTCTACTATGATTTGGAGTAAGAGGAAGTGGCGTAAAGAGCTGCTGACTTCTGAGCTGGGGATCCAGACTAGAGTCTTGGGGTCTGCTCAACATCCTGTGAATCTGGGCAAATCATTGAATCCTACCTTTCCTATGGACAGCGCCTGGGTACCCACACGGGTGATAAATTGCACTATACAAATCCAAGTATTTCTTTATTCTGTTTTACCTCACCAACCACCAGTTTGTATAGATGGGAACCTCAAAATCCAAGAAACTCCCATCACCAGTAGAGCACCCCAGTTAGCCACTTCAGTCTCCTCAGATTATGACATTCAGGAAATCAAAACCCACGCAGAGCTAATCCAGAAATGGATGTCAAGCACCTAAAGTTTACACGTTACATGTCATACACAATTGCTTCTGTTCTCCAACAGCAACCATAGAGTTAATGTTTGACTTAGACCTGGATAGGTCCAATCAGACAAACAAATGTGAAATCTGTCTCCTCCGCAGACTGTTTTCAAAGAAGACACAGCCATGCGTTCAAAGACAGTATAGGATTCCTCCAACAAAAAAATTGACTTTCTACCCAAAACGGAGTCAGAACAAAATAACTAGTGCTCGCATGACTGGATAGAGGCAATGCTCTGCTGCATTGCTTCCGAAACCACAACAGCGTGAAATATAATGCAGCTCATAATTAAGGGCTAAAAGTTAAGAGCATCAGCTCAAAAGTGAAAAACTATACCAGTCTCCCCTATAGGCCAGCACTGCCATAAAGATTTGCTGCAACATCTACAAGGCCATTGGCAACCCACCTCTGATTAGTAGCTAAGAAACCCAACACATCGGACAGAAAGCAGTACATCTGAAACCAGTGCATTGCCAGAATAGAGTGTAAAATATAGGAAGGAAAAGACCAGAGGACAGGCTGCTTCTAGATGCACACTTAGAATCTGGATCATTCCCCGCCGAGTTCAGAACTACTCCAACCCCATTGCAATTCACACAAAACAAGCATTTGCAATGCATTAGGTCTCGCATTTACGAGAGTTTAAGCTATTGGCATTGTAAATGACAATGCCTATTATTTTTGTTTTTTAAAACATAAATAAAAGGCATTGTTAATTACAATTCTAATAGCTTAAACTCGCGTAAATACAAGACCTATTGCATTGCAAATGCTCGTTTCTGTTTGTATTTAGAACCTTTTTCCTCCATCCCGAGGCTGCATTTTGGAATTCACATGGGGGAACAAATGAAAGGAAGGCGAGGAGAGGGTAAGGGTGATATTTCAAAGGCATGGTTTTCTGCAAGTGAGAAGAAGCTAGACAGAAAGAGGGAATAAGAGGAAACAAGTAAAAGTGAGCAGTAGAAAGAGAAAGTTTGTGGAAAAATTATAGAGGAAAGGGATAAGAAAAAAAGTAAATATGACAGTTAAATAAATGTGACTGTAGAAATATATGTAAGAAAGAGATCGAGAGAGAGCCAAAGAAAGGAGTAGTGTGCGGTGTTACATACATTTAGTAATTGCAAAAGAAAACTAGATTGAGGAAATTAGAGACAAGAAAAAAGAAATAGTGAGAATAGAACAGAGGGAATGTCTGAAAGTATTAAAAGGAAAGGTGCGGAAGATGACCAGAAAAGAGGGTGTAGGGAAAAGCGCAAAGGAGTGATTTGCAAAGAGAGGGATCTAAGAAGAAAGAGAGGAAGAGGAATGGCGAAGAGGCTGATGGCGGCAGTGGGATGTCAGGAGGGCTGCGGCATGCCTTTGTACTTGATGAATGAAGCTAACTTCTTTGGGTTTTACATTTAAAATATACATTTATTTTTCCTTATTGATTTTGAATAAATTCTCCTTATAGAGACAAGGAAGTGGATCTATTATTCTACAAGTACATGGTATAAATAAAACATACATCAAGGACAAGTTCTAATCTCCAAGCAATACTGAAAACAGAATCTGCAAATGATACACAATTAACATCACGTTGACTAATAGCAAAACTTTCAAACACACTTGCAGCCACAAACCCTGTCGTCACACATGCTACCATACACACACATAGCCGCATGTTATCTTATACATACATATACATCAAACACAAGCAGTCTCACGCCCACCTGTTATGAAACTATCAATCACACGCACAGCCACACGTCCATTCGTTAATGAGCTGCCGTAAAAACATGGCCACTATAGTCACTAACACACATACTGCCAGAAACACAAAAACACACAAAAACAGCCACAAATGCAATCATAAAAAACGTCCCATAGACATACATAGCCATATGTTCACTTCTCATACATGCTGACACACACCACCCACCTATAAACACACACACACTGTTTGTCACTATCGGGCATAAAAGTGAGTTATACGCTGCCCTGTTCTACAGCAGGGCTCTGCCCTAGGACGTTCCCGAGTACTCCCCTTAGGCTTTGGAGGGGGAAGCTGTGACACCCTCTCTACCCACACCTCACATGCAGGGAATGTCGCCTATTAAATATAATTTTAGGATTATGTTTGCTTCCTGCCATACACACACACTGTGTCTTGCCACAGCCGACGAATTTCAACATTGACAGTCCACAAAGTAACGTTTCTGTAACCTAAGAGTGCGTGCAGTTTTGGAAGGCACAATAATAGGTTAAGTAAATAAGCTGTAAAGTGGATAAGACAATTCCATCAAATATAATAATTGGAAAGCCTTGGTGCCACCACGCAGTGCTTGCTCATTTTAGGGGTCGGTGCGTGTAGGACAATTAGTTTTGCACTGCAGGGCTTTCGTATGCACGTGAAAGTCACTACAAGCACTGTAAATAAGCGCTACATGTAAATGCAATTCAAATCCGTGAGTGCTGGGGGGTGGTCAATGACGTGAGTGAGATCCAAGAGCAGATCATAGGTTTCGGGGAAGAATATAGTTTTCAGGCAAGAAAAGCACATTTGTGTTGATTGTGGAAATAATACCTATGCAAACAATGGCTTTGCAAATGGCTTGCGATCCTGGTCATTGACTACTTTTTCTGTCCTAAGATCAATAACTGACATTTGTGCTTATAGCTACTCTACTGTGTCCTTCTATACCAGTTCCTCCTTTCAAAATACGTGGCTAATTAAAAAAATGTAAAAAGCCTACCTGTTGTGCTGTTCGGTAACTTTGCCCTACGGCTCCGAGAATATTTGCTGAAAGAACAAGTGGGAGCCGGCTCGGGCGCAGCACGTCTTCCGGAGACGTGCGCGTCCACAGAGCTGAGTCGGCTCGTGCACAGGCCAGTAGCGGCTCGTGCACAGCTCTAGACTCCCTTGCCAGTGAACACAGTGACTATAGAACTCGCTGGCGGGAGCGCTTCGCGCTCCAACGTCAGCTCGACCTAAAAAGGCAACCCAAGAGAAAGGCTCCTACTCCCCAGTTCTCTCTTCAGCTCTGCTGCTACTCAATGGACGTTTGCACTAAACACATCAGCAAATAAATAAGCAACACTTCCTGGTGACATCTGTGATTGAAGGGCACGAGTTTTAATCCCTACAGGGCCAATTGACTTATTGGAGGCCAGTGCAGCACCATTAAAGAGTGATAGTAAGACCCATTTACCTCACTAGGAAATGGCACAGTTTCATTACAAATGCACATTATATGGTTCTAATGCACCAGAAGCCACTCCAGCGCTCTTAGTCTCATCTTTAAAACCATTACCCCAACAATCTGGTGTGGAAAAATCTAAACAATTAAATGCATTTCAGGAAGCCGCAAGGCCTGAAAGGTATGCAGAGCACTTTGGGAATCTCGGTCTGTGGCCAAGCGAGATTCCCAGACTGGTCGGTAAAGCAGTCAAAACATTTATTTTAACATTGACATGCAGAATACAATCCATGGGAAATTACAGATCTTAAAATTCCTATTCTATGTCCAGATTGAACGCCCATGGTAGATTCACACTTTCAAACGCGACGGTGCTCTTCCCAAAATAATTGATTATTTTTGTCCCATCCTTGTTCTTACAACGCTTTCCAGCCTGTTTGATTAGCTGCAACTAAACATGTACGAATTTTATTAACTTAAAAAAAGAAAAGAAATATGTAGTAAATGAATTTCATGGCGTTTTGAACGTACTTCAATTGAGAAGGCAGAGAAGATTGGATTTAAAAATAGAACAGGTTATTCAAATTGTGCAGTGAGGCTGTGAAGCCAGTGTGTGTGAAAAACAGCAGAAGCAACGCGCTGGCAATATCTGTAAAAATGGCCCTGCTGACACCTGGTACTGTAGCACCATGCTCAATGTGGACCACTTTAAAGACCACAAAAAAAGGCCAATTCTATGGCACGGCTCAAATCATCCACATTTGTCACTCAAGTCATTTGTCACAAATATTTTTCTTGGGGGTATTTTTATACATGGGTCACTTATAAATATGAATTTTTTTTTTAAGTCTGTCAGGGGAACCTCAGATTGAAAAGCCTTTTTAGGTATCCCCTAGCCAGTTTTAGTCACTCGCTCTCCTACGAACCCTCTTTCTGACTGGAAAATCTCACACCCTCACTCAAACAGCGTTATTAAAAGATCTCTGCCAAAGTGACCCTTGAGGGGACCCATAGGGCATTGCAGCGTTGGCCCGACAAGGAGCAACACCCAATGACGAAGCATGACATCCCTCTGGGTTGTGTGAGAGCAACAAGAGACAACATCGACGGTCTCCATCTGTGAGGTCTAGACCTAGCCCCCTCTGCCTTTTCCTAATTCCTTTTTTCTGTGGACCGCAATAGTGTCCCTTTAGGAACAATAACCCACCTGTTTGATTCTACACTTATAAATTCACCCATGAAATTTAAGTTCTATACAAAAAATGTAGGGCCCTAGCATGCGTGACATTTCCTCTATACAGGACATAACTGACTGTTATATTTCTGACCTTTGTTTCTTGCTGTGTTCAAAGCTGAATTAGTCTAGTTATATGCCCTCTATAGACAGAGGAAATTGGCTCACAGATCACCCAAAAGGCAATTGGCTCACCCTAGTACCTCCACCACATGACTACAAGAAGCTCAAAGCCACTCAAACTACCCACACCTTAAAGTGAGGAGACTAGTCACTGGCACTAGTGAGGTGGATAAGCCAGCTGGGAAATAATGAAGACTTGGCCAGCTGGTGGTCACTAGCAACTCTGGGTAATTGCTAAAAGCTAGGAGGTGCTCAAAGTCAAAAGACTAACAAAGCCCACCTTTACAAAGGGGGTTACAAGATAAAGGGGTTATCCCAGAGATGTCTCTAGGACCTGGGTAAGGTACGGTACAGGAAAAAACAGCCCAAGTGGACACCAATTTTTAAGAGAACATATATACATCAACAACAACCGTTTAAGTAAACAATATTAATCATATTACCCCCATTTTATTCCTGTGGAACATGGAATCTCATGTTCGCAAAAGTAACATGCGTTAACTGCAATTGTAAAAAGGTGCCCCAATGGGAGAAGGGGGGGGGGGGGCGGTAAGTTCAGCAATGTGAAAATGCGAGTGTAAGTGACAGCAGGAGGGCAGTGAAGCACAAGTTACTACTTGTGTAACTATATATATGTAAGACATTAGTTTGTGATAGATTCCTTACCTTAGAATATCCCCAGGCATTGACGTCGTCAGCGCAGAGATGACGTCACGGAGTGTACTTAAGCGCCACCCATGCGCGCTGACGTCAGTTCTGTACACAACTTTATGCGCCAGGAACGCAGAGCCATGCAAGATACTAACCATTGGTGCAGGACACTAGGGCCAAGAAATGGATGACCTTAACCCTAGTAATCAGTTTGCAGAACGGAGAGGATGGGCGGGGCGGTAAGGAATCTATCACTAACTAATGTCTCTAACAGATATATCGTTTCACAAGTTGTAACTTGTGCATCTGAAAGACACGTTAGTGATAGATTCCTTATCTTAGAATAGATACCCCAGCAATACCAACTCCGGTGGTGGGTCTGCGAACAAAATTTCACCAGGAAGTGACGGAGAACAAAACGGCCAAAGACGCAGTCTCTCCGGACTGGACTGTCAAGGCAGTAGTGCATTGTAAACGTGTGCAGCGAGGCCCACGCAGCTGCCTCACAAATGTCCAGCAAGGGAACGCCGCGTCCTAAGGCAGCAGTGGCTGCAGTTGCCCTGGTCGAGCGGGCTCGCAGCCCCACAGGAGGCTCATTCTTGGCCAAGGAGTAACATTTTGATGCACAGAACGACCCACTGGGAAATGGTCCATTTGTGCACAGCCAGGCCTTTTTTGGCGCCCCAGTAGCCAACAAAGAGCTGATCATCCACCCGGAACAGTTGTGAACGCTGCAGATCGAAAGCAAGCGCACGTTTTGGGTCCAGACGGTGGAGCCTCTCCTCTTCCCTGGAAGGAAGCGGAAAGAAGGTGGGCAAAGTGATGGTCTGCCCGATGTGGAAGGGCGTGATAACCTTTGGCAAGAAAGAACGGGTCCTTAAAACCACCTTGTCCGGATGAACAGAAAGGAAAGGAGGTTTTAAAGAAAGAGCCTGGAGCTCACTCACTCTTCTGGCAGAGGTGATAGCTACCAGGAAAGCAGTCTTGAGAGTGAGAAGACTTAAAGGGAAGTTATGAAGGGGCTCAAAGGGAGCACACATCAGAAAAGCCAAGACAAGATTTAAGTCCCATTAAGGCATTACCAAAAAAGCACTGGAGGAAACGTGTGTAATGCCTTTGAGAAAGCGGTTAACAACCGGGGACTTAAAAAGAGAAGGAAGACTCAGGAAGGCAGAAATAGCAGAAAGATAGCATTTGATAGTGCCCAGAGCAGAGCCATGCTGGGCCAAAGATAGGAGAAACAGAAGAACCACAAAAAAAGGGCCGAAAGCGGATCCACAGCCGTTGCTGTGCACCATGCCACGAATTTGTTCCATCAGCAGGCGTACACCGTTTTAGCAGAGGGACGCCTGGCTGCCAGAATGACATTACAGACTTCGGGGAGGGGAAGGTCTGAGGCCATCAACTGTCGCCGCTCAATCTCCACGCATGGAGGTGAAGGCTAGACCGGTTCGGGTGGAGGACAGTCCCCTGCTGCTGTGACAGAAGATCCTCCCGAAGAGGCAGCCCGATCAGGGGATAGATGCTAATACTGAGTATCTCAAGATACCACACTCTTCGAGCCCAGTCCGGAGCCACAAGAATAACTTGGGCCTGGTCGTGCCTGCTCTTCAGCACTCTGGGCAACAGTGGTAAAGGCGGAATAGCATACAGTAGACCGCTGCTCCACTCGAGAGGAGTCTCTGAGCGAGCGCTGCCTTGGAAAATCCAACAAGCAGAACTGATGACATTGCATGTTCTCTTCGGCGGCGAAGAGATCTAACCAAGGCTCTCCCCACCGCAGAAAGAGACCTTGCGCCACGTCCGAGTTCAGATGCCATTTATGATCCATCAAGCACCATTGGCTGAGTTCGTCCGCCCTGGCGTTCAGAGAACCTGCCAGGTGTTGAACCACCAAGGTAATGCCTTGATGTTCCAGCCATGTCCAGAGGTGCAAGGCCTCCTGACATAGGGTCCAGGACCCCACCCTTCCCTGTTTGTTGCAATGCCACATGGTGGTGGTGTTGTCCGTGAAAAACTGCACTACACTTCCCCGGACAGAGGGAAGGAATGCCTTCAGTGCAAGTCTGATCGCCCGCAGCTCCAGAAGGTGGATATGGAGCCGAGACTCTGCCAGAGACCAGAGGCCTCTGATCTCCACCTCTCCCAAGTGGCCTCCACCAGCTCAGGAGGGACGCATCAGTCACCACTGTGCGCTCCGGTTGGGGGAAAGGGATCTGCTATTGACCCAATCGAGATTCAGTCAGAGATCTGGGCATGATCGGACAGGTTGCCCTGATGCTGTGACCACTGGAACTTAAGGTGCCACTGCAGAGCCCGCATATGCCATCTGGCCTGTCGCACTAGCAGGATGCAGGAGGCCATCAGGCACAGGAGCCGGAGGGTCATCCTGATTGAAACCCGGGATAGAGGCTGAAAGATCAGAATTATAGCCTGAATATCTGACTCGCTGATAAACCCGAAACTGTGTTGAATCCAGAACTGCTCCGATGAAGGGGAGCTTCTGAGAAGGACTCCGGTGCTACTTCGGCACGTTGAGAGAGAACCCCAACAAATGCAGGAGGTCGGCTGTAGCCTGAAGGTTGGTGACAACTGCCTGGGGCGAGCCCACCTTCAACAACCAGTCATCGAGATAGGGGAAGACTGACAGCCCTGACCTGCGCAGATGAGCTGCGACCACTGCCATCACTTTCGTGAAAACCCGAGGGGCGCTGATAAGGCCGAATTGGAGCATGGTAATCTGAAAATGCTACTGGCCTACCGTGAACCGCAGGTAATGCCGGTGGGCTGGCAGGACGGGGATGTGAAAATATGAGTTCTGCAAGTCCAACACTACCATCCAGTCTCCAGGGTCGAGAGCAGTCAAGACCTGAGCCAGGGTTAGCATCTTTAACTTCTTCCAGGGGAAGTGATTCACGTCCCAGGGGTCCAAGATAGGATGCAAACCCCCTTTGTCCTTCTTGGGGACCAGAAAGTAGTGGGAATAGCAAGCACTCCCCACTTCTGGCCCAGGAACTCATTTGATGGCCTCCTTGGCCAAGAGGGCCGCAACTATCTGTTGGAGAAGAGCCAAATGATCCAGACATGCGGTGGCACAAGGGAGTAACCCTTGCAGATTATCTGCAGCACCCATTTGTCTGACGTAATCTCATGCCAGCGGGGGAGGTGGTGGCGGATCCTGCCACCCACCTGCGTGTGGTGCTCCCTGAAGCTCCGATTAGGAGGGTTTAGAGGAGGAAGCAGCGGGGGTGGAGGTGGATGGGCCTCCACGCTGGTTCCCTGACCCACCCAAGCGGAATCCCAGACCGCGGCCTTGCTGTGGCTGGTTCTGCACAGGCCTGGTGGAAGGGCGCGCCTGGGCGCCTCGACCCTGGTTGCCTCAATCTTGGTCACGAAAGGAAAGAAAACCAGGAGTGGCCGGGGCCTTAGTAGAAAGACCCAGGGACTTGGCCGTAGCCCACAAGTCTTTAAAGCACTCCACGGCACTGCCAGCCTTGGCGCCAAACAGACGGGTGCAGTCAAAGGGCATGTCCATGAGCGAACTCTGGACATCTGGCGAGAACCCGGTCGAACACAACCAGGCGTGGCGCCGCAACACCACGGTTGTAGCGATCGTACTGCCCAGGTAGTCTGCGGTGTCTAACCCACATCAGATGGCAAACTTAGCCGCATCTTTGCCCTCAGCAATTGACTGAGAGGGTAATCCACCAGGGCCCCCGTGGCCAGCCTCAACCAGGTGCCCAAGAGGACCTCTGTAAGAGTTTCATTGAAGGAGAGCAGCAGCTCCGCTGAGTAAGACACCGGCTGGAGCACCTCGGTGAGGAGGTTGGTCTGAGGGCCAATGTGGGGAGGTCAAGATTGGAGGGCCTCAGCAGCCCGAAGGAGGACCATATAGGAGGCACCCTCCTCCCTTGTGGGCAGGGGAAGATGCGAATCCCGGGTCCGAAGAGACATCAAGGTCGCCTGCATCCTCCAAATCATCCACCCAATAGAGTTCGGAGTCACATTGCCCAGCAAGCAGGTGCTCGGACCCTTCCCCGTCGTAGTCTGCCTCTGGCGTGGAGGGAGCTGGAGGCAGAGAAGGGGCCGGAGACGGGACGAACTGTGTCGGGAACGGTGCCGTGAACGGCGCTGGCCGGGGCCGGACCAGCGCTGGTTCCCAAAGCGGTTCCCAAGCCGGAACAAAATTGTCTGGGAACCGGGGCAGGGGTGGGATAAACTGCACCCAGTGCTATTCGGTCCGAGATCGGCCCCGGCCAGCAGCGCAGGATCCTGTGGCACCAGAGCTGGAGCCGCCCGGCCAGCAGGATCTGGACACAGGTCCACGAGGCCCGAAGGCACGCCGGTGGGAGCCCGATGCCTGTAAGGGCGGTCCAAAGCAGCAAGGAATGCTTGCAGCTGTTGCCGACGGACCCAGGTATGGCGGGTAGGCTGCAGAACTCTCCAGCTACAGAGGAGCTGCAGGGGCGAGGCCCCTGCCCCCTCTTCCACCTCCGAGGAGCGACAGGGGGATGTCTGAGAGCGAACAAGTTTCTCTAACTTTATGGCGACGCTTACCAGAATCCGAGGTGAAGACTGAGTCGGAGGAGCGACGTCTCCGGTACCGCGAGCGGTCAAGGGAGCAGCGATGCGATGAATGCTCGATCTCCAGCAGCTTCCGACGCCCCTCCTGTAAGGCCTTGAGGGCCATAGCACGGCAGTCCTGGGAGTTGTGGTTGGCCTCCAGGCAGTAGAGGCAAACATCGTGGGGGTCCGCTACCAACATGTTTTGGCGACATGTCCCACAGGACTTTAAACTGGGCATCCCTATGTGCACCAAGAGAAGGTTGGGGAGACAAAGTCTCAAAATAGTGGTAAAAATGGACCAAGGTACGTGCTCAATCCGGATCTGCGCTTGGCGCGGAAAAAGAAAGAACTGACGCCAGCACGCATGGGTGGCGCCTAAGTACTCATCTCGACGAAGACGCCAGTGACGGACGCCGAGCCGCAGGACGCCACCTACTGATGTGCACGGATATTGCCAAGCAAAATTTTCCAGATCCAGTCAGACGCCTGGGGATATTCTAAGGTATGGAATCTTTCACTAACGAGTCTTATCGAGATCTCTCTCTCTCTCTCTCTGCCAATCCAGCCTAAGCCAAGGCTTAGCCCATCTACAAAATCGTAATTTCAAGCCAAATTGGAGGGACATTGTGAATCTAACACTTGTTCGCAAAGGTAAATAAAATGTAGCCGTCAACGTTACAACCCTGTGATTACGTGTAGGCAATTGAAGTCCTTACAGTAGGGTCTTCATCACGACCAGGTGGGGGACACCCTAAAGCCACCCGTATGTGCGGTGGAGAATTTGGATGGAGATGTGACATGGACGCTGTTCTAACAAGATGCATGGAACATTCTATTTTTCAAGCCCATTAAACACAGAAAATAGAAGAGACAGGATTTATATTTGAGAACCTATTTACACGTCCCTTTTTGACTGAGGAGCCGGACGGTGCAGCTCAATCCAAATTCTCCACCGCACATACCGGTGGCTTTAGGGTGTTCCCCACCTGGTCCTGAAGACCCTACTGTAAGGACTCCAATTGCCTACACTTAATCACAGGGTTATAACATTGACTGCTACACTTGGCTTACCTTTGCGGACAGTGTTACATTCACTGTGTCCCTTCAATTTAGTTTAACATTATGGCTTTGTAAATAGGTTAAGCCTTGGCTAAGGCTGGATCGGCTTCTTTCTTGATTTAGATGCATATATTGTTCACTGCCCTCCTTCTCTCACTTACCCTCACATTTGCACATTGCCGCACTTATCCCTCCCCTCAACTTTCTACAAGTTTAGTTAACACATGTTTCTTTGGCGAACATGAGATTCCATGTTCCACATGAAAAAAATTGGATAATGTGATTAATATAGTTTGTTATTTACTTAAACAGGTGTTGTTGATGTATATATGTTCGCTCTTAAAACTTTGTGTCCACTAGCACATTTACAAAGGAGCGGAGACTGAAAGCTAGTGGCCAATCAGTAGTGAGAAAGTTCACGAAAGCTAGAGTAATAGTTTAAAACTTTGATTGTGTTGCAGCCATTAGAAAATAGGTCACATCGGACACGGGAATGAGACATTCAACATTTCGCAATTAAAGCTATGTGTAAAAGGATATATGTATTATTAACAGTTCACAATCTTACTACTTTTAAGTATTTGGGCTTCCAGTCCATTGTCTGACCAAGAACGCGAGTAGATAAGGCTTTTTCATGTGAAATACTTTCCAACCATGGTAGCTTATCTTACAATTCACTCATTTCAGTGGGTTGCCAATTCTAATGTTATGTGATTTTGTGGTCAAACTATTTGTTGAAGGTGCAATTAGGGAATGATCGCCAATTTAATGTATTTGAATTTCAGCATCTTATTTAATAGTTCCGCAGCCTTATGAGGGCTAGTATGGTATATTGGACAACAAAACTATCAATACAATGGGTGTGGAGGTCCAGCACGTTTATTAACAGGAGCCCAATTTATGCAGTAACTCTGCCCTGAATTCTGGAGGTCACCACAACACAGCTGGTATAAAATGTATATTTCAGACAATTCGAGAAACACCAACAGTACGATGTGGATTCATATGAAGGTTAATAAAAAGTGCTAAGATGACAAGTATTACAAGTGCAGAAAACAATTTGTTGATTATTTTGGTTGGAACTGATGGACATTGCTTTCCGTATTTAGATGTACTGAAAATCAGATCTCAGAAGCCTCAAAATCATTCTGTAGAGACCTTACTCTAAGTAATTGACCACGATACACCAAGTCGGTACCCTTCACACACTGTTGTAGTGTAAAATAAACGTCAATACCTTAGATTTCACATGCAGCATTTCCTAAGAAATTCCACATAGAACCTGCAAAGCAGCCCTTCTGAAACTGAGGTGCTGTTGCAGCTCTGAGAAACAAAGCTTCATCAATATCTAACAATAAGTTCAGAGACCATAACCAGTTAAGGAGCAGAACTACTCATTTAACAGGACTAGAACATTCAAATGATCCAAAAGCTACTCTTCAAGCTCACCTCCTTATTAAGCAACTTATCTCCCTCAGTTTACGTCCTAAAGCATTACAAGTGGCACAAAACACACAAATTAAACAAGCTTTGCCAACTCTTTTCTTAAAACTCGCTAAATATGGATGTTTTCCATTCTTTGGGTTTGTGGCCCATAATTGGCTTAGAGATCAAGTTCTCTTCAGTACATATTCTGCCCTCGCTCACATATGGCTCGGACCTGATGGCCACCACGGATTCTACAATGCTAAATCTTGCCCAAGATTGTTCAAAAATCTTTTCTCGATTACGCGACATATTTCACAAGCCTCAATAAGTCTGGAATACGGGTTAACAAATCAGATTCCAGCAAGACAAGGGGCTGTGGCCAAATACTACTGGCGCATGAGGGATGCCGAAGAAAACACACTTGCCCACCTCTGCTGGGAAGAAGTCGAAAAACAGGCTAGGCATTCCAACTCCACATGTAAGTCTCTTAGGCAAGCGCTTCTATCATTAAATCTGGAAGTAGCTTGGAATACACCAATGTCTTACAACGCTTTTAAACAGATTACTAAGATAGCTGTCAAACAAGCATCACTGCTAATGGACAAAGACTCAGCGGCTGGTAAAAGCCACGCTTGGATTGTGATGCCAACATACAATCAATTGAAGCAACAACCTTACTTGCAAGAATGTTTTAGGGACCACACTACAAGAGGAAATTAAGCCTCCTGAGGCTGGGTTGTTTCATGAATAAAGACCTAACCCCAAGATGGCAACGGACCTGGCTAACCTCAGACTGCCGCCTTTGTGGGAAGGGTGAGGAGTCGCTACTGCACATACTATGCATTTGCCCGGCATTACTAAACTTAAGGAAGACCTTGTTGAAATCACACTGAAGAGAAGCTCAAGTCAGGACCTGCAGGGCGGCGGTGATAAAATGCCTCAGCGGGTCTGCGATACAACTTTCCTGCAAAACGATAAAATTCCTGACTTTCGCTGCCCAAGAGCTAGGAAAAAAAAAACAATGAAAGATGATCTGGGCTTCATGGTCCCACCGTGGCCGATCTGGACTCTCTTACTTTATTAATAGACATTTTCTCCCCATTTTCTGGGAAAATGCACTTTATTAGTTTGACCATATGACTGTTATACTTAGTTAAATACACCTCCCAAGTACATTGCATCCTCTGCCACAGTGTTCATTTGTTGGTCCAGATGTTTTAATGAGACAGCAACTCCTTCACAAAAGCATACCTGTGTGTTTTGTTGCATATTCGTGCAACGTAGTTAATGATCTGTGCCATTTTATGTTTTTACGTTGATTCAAAGATGTTGATGTTCATTGCATGGTGGTATGATCCACGCTTAAGATTTTTACAAATCAAATAAAGTAATATTATTTATTTTTTATTCAGTACATATATGGATTGAAAGTACATGATTAGTTTAGACTTCATCCCAGTGTCTTGCCAGTCATGCAAGAATGATCCCAAGACCAAGTTTAATTAAAATGATAGTAGAGCAGTCAGACATGGAGAATCAAGAATTACAGTACGTACAATCTGTACAAGGTTTCCTGGGCTAATTCTTGCAATCCTAGCAAACTAACATGTAAACTGATTATTCTTAGAGTATTGGCTCATTTTTGGACAGGTCACAAAAGTTTTGAACAGTGCTCGTCAGGAGGTCACCCCAGCTTTCACCACCCATTGCTACTGCTGTCACTTCCAATGACCGTACTTCCAAAACTACTAGCCTTCACACTGCTACAAGTGTGACAATTTAGAGTGTTTGAGGCCCTCAAAAGCTGTAAGAATGGCTTGGGAAGCATGTATTAGTTTAGCTTAATAAACAATGTTGTGACCCTCTCTATTACACAAACAGCATCACCATGTGGTAGCTGTCTTAAGTCCCGGTGTTGTCCACTAAGGGCCGGTGCTGAGCACCGGAAAACACAGGCTCAAATTAAGCATGGGTTTTTAACAAAGGTATTTATAAGCCTTGAACACTGTTCTGCTGCAATCTATCTAGGTGTTACTACAAATATTGGCATGTCTATAAAGTGTGAAACTAAACAGCTAAGACAATTTGCTAATTGCAAGCTGAATATTGGTATGTTTCCACAACAAATTTCCACAACAAATATTTAAAACAATGACTTTTTCTTGCATCAAAGGAGCCATCATAACAAGTGTTTGGAGTTAGGATGCCTGTCACCACATGCTGTAAAGCAAGTATTCACTACCCATAAATCGTGCAGAAGAACAATGGTCAAATCTAGCTACCTTGAAAGAAGTTTCCTGACTCAAAATAGACATCAGCTAAATAAACTGATTTTTTATGCACTTCGTTCTCCAGATGTCCGTTTCAAACGGAATTGAGACTACATTTATGGGGAAGGATCTCAAGAGATCTAGCTGCATCTCCCCAAACTAAATGATACTACTCGCTGCTTCAAATGCATTACTCATAACAATGGTAGCAGCTGTTACTAGAAATTACCAAGTACTTACAAACTATACAAGATCATTTCAAAGACCTCTATCAGTTTGAAGCAGTATCTTTCAACACTGAACGTAAGCTTTGACAATCGTGTTTTCTTCACTATTAACGTACTTTTGCTAAGTGCAGTACAGAGGAAGTGTGGTAAAACTTTTCTGGTGGCCATCATGGGGACATCTATGCTGAAATTAACTTATCATAAACCAAAATGTTCACCACTGGATTGCCAGCACTTTGTGGTCGAGTAAGATTTCACTGTTTGTTCTGCATGGTTTTTAGTACAGTGGATAGAAGCTGTGCTTAAAAATGTAATAAACCAGAGCCATGTGGGAGGGACTGATAGCATACACTTATTAGAACTGCCCTAGCCATTTTACATATGCTAATAATGGAACCAGTCTAAGGGTCTCGCTACGTTTCTTTCGTGCACACTCTAGCCTATCAAACATGCTCTTGACATAGCAGGTGCTGTGTAGACCAACTAGAAGCAGTTTAACAGCACACAGAATCCAACAACAAATTAACCGCTCTATGGAGTAGCCCCATCAATGAAGAAAATCTGCAAATACTACAGTATCGAGCATATGCCCTCCTCAAATCAGTGGTAAAAGTGCAACCCAAGGAAATGTACAGGCACCACAAGAATGCGTTATACATTGCTCTCAGAAAGCTATGATAAGCCAATCAGATCCACAGATAACAGTAATGATCTGTGGTTTATGGAGGAGTGAAGACAACCAAAGAAATCCAGATACCACTCTTCTAGGTTTGTGGGGGTCCAACGTCAGGACATTTTCCTGATCGTAAAACACTTGGTGAGATCTTTGCCTCACTGAGGTTTCATAGTTACACCCACACCGGAGGGTTGCACAATAACCAATTCTGGACCCTACAAACCTATTAGAGTGGTATGTGGTCCACAACCCCACCATGCCTTATTGCCGTCCTACACAGCAGTGGTTTGTCCATGAACACTGAACACCTTCCTTTGATGGATGGAAGGAAGCCTTTCAATGCAAAACAAATTACTCATCTCAAACAAGCTGCTGGAGCCGAGATTCCATCAGAAACCAGAGTCCTCGGATCTCCAGGTCTCACAAAAGGCCATCCAAACCCTGAAGTGATGTATGGTTCACCACTGAGCTCTGGGTGGGCGAAGGGGAAGCGGTCTGCCGCTGATCCACTTGCTGTTAGTCAGCCACCACTGGAGATCTTTTACAGTTCCCTCCGATATCTGGACCAGGTAGGAAAGATTTCCCTGATGCTGCACACACAGACGTCAGGTCCACTGCAGTCCATATGTTTTATCGGGTGTGTTCTACTAGCAGGGTGTAGGAGGCCATGAGAACCAGCAGCTTCAGAGTCAGCTTATCAAAATCCCACAGAGATCAAAACATCGCAATTATAGCCTGAATATTTTTGACTCGCTGCTCCAGCAGATGTGTGGAACTCCCTGTATCCAGTATGGCATTCATGAAACGGAAAGTCTAACAGGGAGTCTGGTATGACTTAGGCATGTTGGTCATGAAAACCAACTAATGCAGAACGTTTTCCCTAGTCTGGAGGAGGGCAATGACTGCCTGGGGCGAGGTTGCATCGATTCCGTAAATTAAAATTGGGAAAAAGTAGAACCCTGAACTTCCAAAGGTGGGCGCCAATAACTATCATCACTTTCATGAACACTTGAGGGGCACTGGTGAGGCCAAAGCCGGAGCACAGAGAACTGCAAATGCTTGTAGCTCACAGTGAATCACTGGGAACACCTGTGGGACGGCAAGACAGGTATATGGAAATACATGTCCTGCTGGTCCAGAGCTACCATCCAGACTCCAGGATCAAGAGCAGACCGAATTTTTCAGGAAGGTGGTGAGATGGCACAGATCTAGTTTAGGGCAGAGGCCTCAATCCTTTGGTATCAGGAAGTAGTAGGAACAACCACATCTTACTTCTGGTATACGAACCCTCTTGATGGCTCCTTTGGCCAAAAGAGCCTGTACGTCCTGATGACGCAAGGAGATGGTCCGGTCATCAGTTCTTGGGATGGGTGCGGAGTTTTTTCATAAATTGTACGGCATACGTGTTCTGCATAATCGGCGCACACACACATCGGATGTAATCGGCGACTATTGAGGCAGGCGATGACTGACTGCACTAACGGGATGGCTGTGATAAATGAAAGGTCCACTGAATGGGCTTGGAGGTTGTAGCAGCCAGAACAGCGGGGGAATGGGAAGCATGCTGGGACTGGTTCCCGCATCAATTCTGGCTTCCATTGCCCAGTCCTCAAAAGGGCTAGGCAGGCTGCTGGACTGGGTACAGTTGAACATGAGGGCAGCGGAGGTGTCCCCTTCTGCATTTGTGGTAGGGGGGTAAAGGACTGCTTTTGTGGCCAGCGTGACAGGGAAGGGCCAAGGGATCTGAAAGTAACCCTGCTCACCGTGAAAGTGTGCGCGCACCACATCAGCCTGGTCACCAAATAGGCAGTAGCCATTGATTGGTATATCAATCAATGTAAAAAATGTTACCAGACTACTCCCGGATTGGGGATGGCCCAACTACTTATCTTCTAGGCTTACTCCTAATCGTCCATTTAGACAACTTAGATCTAGTGAGAAAGCGCTATTGATAGTTCAATAAGTTAGAAGGACCAGTAAGTGGGGCAGATCTTTCCCTTATCTAGCCCTGCTGTATTGGAATAGATCACCTCTGCATATCCGAATGTGTAATGAACATCTGCAGGTCAGAAAACTACTTAAGACTGTGCTCTTCTAAAACAGTCTCCACTTTGTCTGTTTTCACTTGCGACGAGATAATCCCTCCCGGGGCGATTTGGGCTCAATATAAATTATATTAACATAACCAGTGTTAGGACTGAACATCCCCCAATAAGCCAGTGGACTGTAACCAGGCATGGTGGCGTAGCATCACAGAAGAAGCCACAGCTCTATTCAGGGAGTTCATGGTGTCGAGTCTGCGGCGGATGGCAAACTTTGCTGAAAATCTGCAGTCCACCTAAGCTTGGTTAAGGATGGCACAGCCATCATCGGGCATCATGGGTAGCTGCTACACAACCAAATCCCACAATGGAAGGAAATACTGGGCCAAGAGGCATGCAGTGTTCACAGACTCCAGGGCAAGGTTGACGGAAGCAAAGATGTGCTTCCCAATGGTTTCTAGCCTCTGGGATTCCCAATCTGGTCGTATGGTAGGGAATGTGCTTGGGTGGGCCTTTGCTTTTGAGGCCTGCACTATTAGGCTCTCAGGGAAGGGGTGCTGTGAGAGGAAGGCTGGGTCTGCCAGAGTAGGATGTTGCTGATGGGTCACCATTCTGTGCACAGGAGGCCCTGTATAGGGTTTTGCCAACTCCCCCCTTCCCCCTCAGCATATTTATAGGGCTTCATTAAAGGAGAACATGGATTCAGTAAGCTTTCCGCAGATTGAAGTACCCCTGTCAAGTCATAAGTCTGGACGTCGACTGGCAGCTGTAAATAGAGACCCTCTGCTACTCTGCGTATCATTTGCAAAAAGAACAATTGATGGACAGAATGCAGAACAATGTCATACATTCACCATTGACGGACAGAATGCAGAACAATGTCATACATTCACCCCAGTACAGAGATCTGGGCCTAAATCCATCATTTTTTTGCTCACCATGCCATTCCAGTTTGGACCCAGCCATATGCAAATCAGTCTTGACCTTGCACCCATTGGGAACAGTCCAGCCTGAACTGCCAGGCCAGGCCCTCCCGGGACTGGAAACAAGCATCCTAAGACTGGTTTTGGGCTTTAAGCCCTCATCAGCCAGGAAAGCTTGACTCCAGTGGCATGGAGAGCACGGGACCCACGTCTGGGCATAACCGTCCCACTTGCGTATCATGGCAAAATATGCGCCTTCCCCTGAGACCTGGCGAGGACGACAAACCATGCCAGAGTGTGGGGAGCTAATCAAGCCACTGGTGTCACCTAGCTCCTCAAACCAGCTGTCTGAGTCCTCTAGGGAATCATACCTCATCTCCCACTTCAGGAAGGTAGGACCTATCAAAGGGGTGGAAAGTCCAGGGGATGGTAAGGTCTGGACAGAACCATCAGGAAGCATAACCGGGTAGGGTATAATTGGCTTATGGTTAAGCGCCACAGGAGTTGGCACCAGAGGGGACAGAGCCAGGCAGGATGGAGGCCACCATGGTGGGGTTAGTCCTGACCAGAGGCCCCAGCTGGCGTAGAGGGCAAACCTGCCAACTAACCCAGCAGGCCTCCTCTTGGCTCTGACAATCCCGCAGTTGCTCCAGAGGAAGTCGGTAGCCCAAAGTCTGTGTGCATGGCATAACATTTGTTGAGTTGGGCAGTGTCCCTTCTGCGCTAGGAAACATGGGATTCCTGATTTTGCAGGTGAAGTGCGGGAGGAAGGCCTGGAAGCGTGATGTTGAGAATTTGAGCTCAAAGAGCACTTTAACTTCTTGTGATTTTTGTACTTACCAGACTTTGAGGGGGTGGTCTTGCAGCAGGAAGACAATTTGCCACAGAAAAGGCCCCCCAAGGCCTCCCACAAGAACCGGAGTGGTATGGAGCTTCCTGGTGCCACACCGCCAGGATCTTCTTCACCCGCTCCTCACCCAAATCACCTTTAATTGCATCGACTTGCACTTTACAGAGCCCTTCAGGTGGTGTCCCAAGCACAAGAGACAAACCACGTGGGGATTCAGACAGACATCTGCTTGTGGGAATCCCCGCAAGGCTTGAACCCTGAATGTTTTGCAGGAGACATGAGATCCTAGCACACTGGGAGAAAAGCCCAAAAAATGTTAACATGAAGTTTTAAAAAAGTTAGTAAAAAAATTAGAGAGGTAGCTCTCTGGGGAATGAAAGGGGCCGATGGCAACACTTATGCAGACTTTCTAGAACCAGTCTAACATCTGGGGGATATTCTAAGTTGAGGAATCTGCGGTTAGAAGTCCATCAGAAAATCCTTTTGGAATTCTGCATTTTTGAAAAATGGCCTTGCGAGTCAGCACGGCAAATGCAGGTTCCCGGGCTCTCATGAAGACAATTCTGTTCCTTCTTAATCCTGCTTGAAAACAACCATAATCTCCCTCTGCCCCCAGACTGCATGCCATACAGCTGGACATTCACCCTGTAACAGAAGCACGGAGCTGACCAAAGCTATAGAAGAGTACAGCCTGTTGGTTTTGGAGCAGCAGAGTTCCAGCTCTTCAAGATACAGGGATCGAGAAAAGTCAGAGTACTCTCCTTTAGGTCATCCTCTATAGGGGTGGGGGAGGGGGCGGGGAGGGGGGGGACCACCGTCCTGGATATGCACAAACTGTCAAACAGCTTGGCCTGAGAGCTGGGTGAAGATGTATATTACTTGTATGGGCGAGACACTGTAACAGTGACAAATGTAGATAACAGCAAGCGGCCTGGGACTAGAGGCCAGAACTGGCACAGATACAGGCTACAGATGTTCCTGCTGCTTTAAAAGCTATGCGGTGCTAGGTAGGCAGCGGCAGCAAATGCTTTCCTCATTACGCACCCCCACCTGAAACTTCAACTGCCCTGGCTGGGACATCCAGAAACAACAAGCCCAAAGAGGAGGGGGAAGCTACTTTACTTGCTACATCTAGAATGTGTGGGCAGGGCTCCGAGCACCACTCTGCCCAAGCCCCTGCTGAGACCTAGTTTGGTGCAACTAGGATTGTTCTTCCATACCAATCCTACCGCTCCAATGGCTAGAGACAAATCTAAGCTAACAGACTGTCAAACAGTAAAGTGCTCAGAATCAGCCATGCAACCATTTAATGGGGACACAGCTCGAGCAGGCAGAAAGACTTCCTGCCAAACCTCAGAAACTAGGGTAATTCTGTTCACCATAGACAATACTCACTTGCTCCTTAAGACCAAAACTGAAAAGGTGGGTAGAGACGTTGTGCTGCTCCGCCACAGAGGATTATAACAGCAAACTTAAAGGCAGAGGGAGAATCTCTAAACTCACAGAAACTATGAAACAACTCAAATAGGCAATGAACAGGTACACGGCCTGAGGGATTTTTTGACACTGTATTCATATCATGAGTTTTAGATGAGGAACCTTCCTCCTTTATCAAGACAGTTCACAGGAACTGGCATAGAGGCACTCCACTGCATCCCTTTATTGCATACACGCTTAACTAAAAGCAAAATTCCTCCATCCTCTGAGAAGGGTGGATTAAAAACTCAGAAGTGTGTGACTACAAGCATTCACCTCCTTCCACAGAGTGAGTGAAGCATAAATTAGGATCTATGAAATCAGACTGCATACTAGTCTAGCTCAACAAGTTTAAGGTCCGGTTTAACAGGACAGTAATTTGACACTTCTGAAACTGCCTGGGACAGAGATGAAGAACAGGCCCAAATGAGGTTCAACAGCCAGGCCACCAAAATCTGCATTGAGAGCTTCACCTAAGGAGACGCACCATGGTAGTAGATGCTGCATGAGAAAATTTGATGGAGGCAACGCATCAGACTCCATGCCTCTGCATCATGACCAAATTAAACTTAGGTCTTTACCATTGAAAAGATCGGCTTGCCGCTCTCCTTACACAGGAGAGTAATGACTGAAAAGAATGTGCTTGAATGGTAGTCTGCATTTGCAGCTTGCCTCACTCTAAATTGCCTCAGTGACAGATGCGTCCCTAAATAAAGGAATAATTGGGTTGGTATGGTGGAAATTTGGTTCACATGGAGTAGAACCATAATATGCGATTTTACCTCAATGCACTGTTAAATAGGCTTTGGTTGCCCTTGGTGCCTAGACTTACATATTATGCGAGACATTGGGCCTTGGTAACAGAACAAAAGGCTGATTGTATTTGTAATCTGATCTTTCTCATGGTGCTAACTCTACTGCACATAAGGTACCAAGATCGGACCAAGAAGTTCTTTGAGTTGCTATGTTGACAGTGGGATACGGTTATGGGTGGGCAAAGAGTTTCATGACTCAATTGAGTTTCAGATATTCTACATGTGGTTGTGACACTGGCATGTGTTTGGCTGAAGTCTTTTGGTCAAGGAGAGGCTAAAGAATACTGATAATTTACAACCTCACTCTAGCTGGTTTCTTGGTTGTAGTGAAAATAATCGATAGACAAAAATCAAACTGTACTTAAAGTAGTCCAGAGATGCTCCAGATGCCCTCTTCATGTAGGAAACATCTGATGACATCTAAGTGTACAATTTATGCGGAGGAAGAGTATCTCCCCAGGATACTGATCGGCGGTTGCAGAGTGCCGGATGATTCACCTTTCATAGTGCGAAGGTAGCACAGGCTTGGGAACACACGCTAACTCGGGTTTCGGAATGGACACCATGTCAGACTTCGCCCTCTCTGGTGGCTGTGACCTTTCCTGCAAATACGATCCTTGATGAATGCGTCTCTGTGGACACTGGGCGGATGTCAGGGCAGGAGACCTGTACCTTCATGGTACTTTAGGGATGAAGGCGGTAGAGACTCTTTGGATTGGGTCCAGGTCAGTTCCTACAATACGCAATTATTTTGTGTTTGGATGACCTTTCCAGAGGAACCAAACTAATTAAACCCTGACTGTCATACTGAACCTGGGCTCGAGTAGGGTCTCATCTCGGCTGTATGCTGCCTTGAAAGACGATAAACACTTAGCTATGAAGACTACTCAAGATAGCTGGACTAGAAACCTCAAAGAACCTCTCATGGATGGGGAATGGAAACATGTTGGAGCCCAAATGAAGGAAACCACCAGCAAAGTGAAATTTAAGTGAACACACTTGTATTACCTACATATGGGTTACCTAATACAACAGGTCCTGCACAGAATATACCCAGGCAGGAGGGTTGCACCAGGTGTGCAGGGATCTCAGTATTTATTTGTAACTTGGGGGTACAACAGACTGCAGACCTGTGGGGCACTGCACAGCGTCACCAAAGTGTGCCAAAGCAGACAGCGTGCCAGTGCCTCCTGCCACTCCAGGAAGCAGAGGCAGATAGGGTATAAGTTTGTCCTGATGGGCCTGGTGCTAGCCAGACGTTGCATGGCTATTGATTGGATCAGTCCAACCCCCCCACCACTGCATAAGTGGATGGCAGATACATGGGAACGGGCAGTGCACGAGGAGTGCAGGCTGAAAAAAAGTGCAGATCGGTGAAAATGCATAGCAAGACCTGGAGATCTGGGAAGTGATGGTGGACCGGCTGGAGGATCAGGAGTGGGAGGAAAGTGATCCTGGTCGATCTAACCCACTGAGGAGGAAAAGACCTCTTAGAACTAGAGAGCAGCCTGGAAGAGATTCATGTGGGCTGAGTGACTGCCAGGCCACCACCCACTTCTCTGCAAAATGGTTATGGTGTATGGCTTATTCCTTGGATTGTTTCATGCAAAAAGGTAATAGGAATTTTATTTTTTTAATTGGACAATTTGTGGCACTGTAAGGGTTCTCCACCGTTCTACATTGCAGGCTTTGCGAAGTGGTCGATGCTGTATAGTGTTCCAGTTAGAAATACAAAATAAGCAGTTTATTTAAAGACGAAATGGTGTTACTCCATGATTTTGTATCAAGTTTTTAATTAGAATGGTGGCAACCTATATTAGCTGATGCTCTCCGCACTGAGACAGATCCCGTTCTAAAGAGCAGGGATTTCAAGGTCTATGCATTTTGACTAGTCTGACTAAACATGTATATTGATATATTACGTAATATTGTATAAGCATCACCTACGTCAGCAATGACCATTGTGCCACCAGCAATTACACTGACTGGGCGCCATAGATTTAGTATGTCTGTTTAATCCATAAATATTGCAGTGATTTGGCAATGCTGGAGACAAAATCCACCCAGAGCAGATTTTCTGACTATATTTTTAGATTTAAATTTAAATTAAGATTACTAAACTGTTTTTCTAAAGATGGAAATTGATTCAAAGCAGCAATAGAGAAGTGCTCCGTCTCCCTCGAGTCATTTAAGTCTGAGAGAATGCATTCCTAGAACTATAAAGAACAATTTGCAATGCTTGTTCATTAGTGTCAGCCCAGGGCACCATGTCACGTTGCTCCCCTATGTACACTCCCCTGACCAACGCTCAATCTCAGCAATTTGAGAGAATTCCATCAGCAACAGCAGCAAAAATAAACAGCTTATGTCAACCGAGATCACATCTTAGCCTTCTTGAGCAATCAGAAGCGGCCGCATCCCCATGCCGAGGCCCCACGTCCAATAGCAGAGAAGAACAATCATGCAGAGGATGGGTAAATTACAGCCTGCTTCTTGAAAACAGTCACTCAATGCTGTGTAGTGCGCTCAGGCAGCAGTTCAGACTAACTGAGCCGGAAACGTTACCGAGATGTGCATACAGTGCGGTCATAATGTGAGATGAGAACAGATTCAGGCTTTGTTCATTCTGTTGAAGTGCAACACCGGGATAGAACAGCGGCAGCCCCCACCTGCTCCACTCCTCCCACAGAATGACGCTAAAATAACTCAGATAACCTTCAAGTCCCAGAGAGTTCTTCCTGCTACAAATAGGTCTGCTCTGTGGTCCTGGGACACCAGTGGGTACCCCTGATAAGTGTTTATTATTGGTGCTCCAAAGTCACCTGCACTACAACTGGATAAACAGGTTAGTAACTTGGGGCACTTGACGTTCCAGTGACAGGAAAGTAGTCAACTCTTGTAGATAAGGGCTGTAGCTTTAAAAATTAATGATTTTACCAACAACTAAAAGAGGAATTAAAAGCAGTCTATGAAATACACACAAACCTACCCCCATCCAAACCCAGCTAACCCCACACAGACACAAATATAAATATGCATACACACACGAAAGACAAAAAGGTGCAAGCAGCTTCTGCTTGCAAATAATACTCCAAACATTTTAGAGCATGTAGGCTCCAGGAACTTTGACATCTGCAATTTAATGGTAATTTTATAAGCACTGGTAAGTGCAGCATGTCCCGCAAAAATCTGAGAAACATTGCTCATCGGGCTCAGAAAGCATAATATGTACTAGCTGGACAGCTACCATATGCTCCTCAGTCTAATGAAGTGGTTGTGATCTAAAAGCTGGGCCTGTAAGACTGCTGTTGAGCATCCATCCACAACAGCTGAAAAATCCTTTTGCTAAAAAAAACCTAATACAAGTAAGGGTTTCCATCAACAAAGGCTGCAGGTTTTTAGGGTGTCTATTGCAAGTTGCAGTCTTCTGCCTTGATTTAACGGGGCTTTCAGGAAACGGCCGTCTCTGAAAGACCAGTGGGAGACGCATTAAAGACCTAGCTGGTTTCGAATTCATATGTTCTATGGTAAAACCTTGAATGGGTTAGTGCTGACAAAGGAGCACCCTGGGCCCTCAAACATTACAAGCTCGTTAACCAAAACAGGTGTTTGCAGACACGTTTTTTTTCCAATGGTGGGGCACTCACCTGACAAACAGCTAAACAAAATAAATTTTAAAAAACTCAGTTGGTACCCGTTATTTAGGCCTAGTCTTCAAAATGCAATTAAGAGCCACACTACCTAGGGATGACCTTGGAATCTGGTTACCTAGTCGCCTTCATTAAAGCCAGGATAGAGTAAGTGCTTCAGTAAACATAGCATTTGTTGCTACTCAAAGATATAAATGCACATCATGCCACAATGTCTTCAGTCTTGCAATAATGTAAATACCACTCATTCAAATTACTTCGTTTAATGGCACTTTTGCCACGCTCAGGCTAGAAGGCTGGGATTCATATTTGTGAAGTGTAGGTCACAGACGTTGAAACAGTATTTGTATAGCACAGAATATCAGAGTGGGTTGGGTTAACTCAGTCGAAAGTCTTATTGCCTTCAAACCACAGGAAAGGTTCTCAATTAGTAGCCTGCATCAGTCTGACAAGTTCTGACCAACATGGAAGAAATGGCAAAACCTTTCATAAATGGAAACCATGGATCATACAAAGCATACCAAATATATGTCCTATATCTTGGGAGGAATTAAGACCTAGTACTTACTCCAACTCTGTTCTTTGTTTGCCAACACTAATGGCTTCCATCATCAAAAGATTTACAAAATGTAAGCATGTTTGTCATCAAAAGCAATCCAAATTGAAAATTCTAGCAAACTCAAGGGAATTCTCCAGATGCCCACTTAACTAAGCTAATGTCCCACCAAAGTTTGGCTTGCAGTGCTGAATGAGAAATTTCATTCAAGAGCATCAATATTGAACATATATTAAACAACTGCCACATGTAGGCTTATCCTCCCGCTCCACAATCCGATGTGGAGTAGGCATGCAACATTCAGCAGAGCTTCAGATACTGACTGAACCTGAAGAGCCTTTTCCGAGTCGGTCACCACAGTATTAACAGGCGCCCTCTTCGAAATGGGGCTGTGGATAAAGTTTACTTGCTTCCTAATTTAGATCAAAATGAGATCACAAGTAAGGAATCTCCTGAAACTGAAGTTGACACCAGCCAGAGCAATCCCACAATCAAAGGCGCCATAGTATCCTGGGTTCATGGTGCATAGGTGCGGAGTTTGCATTTTAATAATTACTACCAGAGACCGGTCAAAAGGTGTCTGCAAATCTGTCAAATTTCTAGATTGAAATCAATAATGGGTTCTGCGGTATTATTAACCCAGTAGCCAAGTTTTAAAAGAATCTTCAGCGCGTACAAAGTCCAGGAAATCAGTTGTATATGCTCTACAATAAAACTACCTGTAACCTAACTAGAAGTGTCTATATTCATCAGCAACAAAATCTATGTTCAAATGAAGAGCCTGCAATCCAAGAGCAGAGTCACAACTCAGATCAACAAAGACCAGTTATATCCTAGCCAAAGTTAGAGTGCATCTGGACAAAGAATGTCCAAAACGCTGGAAGATCTTTCAGTAAATGGATAATGCAGTCAGGGCCCAAATGTAACAGATGTGGTGGCCTCTAAGGGAAATTTGTCTCACAAGATAACAGAATAGTTTTGAATCACAAAGAAGGACTACTACCCATGTGTGGGCTTGGGCTAATCAGTGCCTTGCCCAACCATGCCAGGGCTCTGTACAAGTGTTTGAAGGGAGAAGAATCTTCTGTTGCATTAGTTCTTTTTGTGCTTCTTTTATAAAGCAGACAGACCTCTTGATTCCGCTAAAAACATTATCCAAAAGGTGATAGAGTTCTGAGGTTGTTTCTTCATGCAAAGGTTCATGTTAACCATCTTCTGAAGTGGCTCACTGTTGTGCCCTGAGGCTAAATACATTGTGATCATAGATATAACTCTACAAAGCATAGAAACGACAAATTCTATTTTACAACTGTTCATGCCTTTCCTTTTTCATAAGTTCTTGTAATGCAAGTTTGTTATCAGAAGGTTTGCTCTCTGCATGTTTTAACCAGATTCTTCAAGCCTTTAGATCTTACCCAGTTCTACTTCAACCTAACCCAGCCATTCTGTTGCGGCCTTACTGCAGGATACAGGTACTGCCAAGTTCACTTGTTCTTGCACAAAGCAAGCCCTACAGCTCTATTCCAGTACCAACATCTGCACAGTCTGTCAAGGACTAACAACATCCACATTTGTACCTAAACCATCCATTCAAGCATAACCATACAATCAAATTCCTGCTTATTTCCAGCATAAAGCCACAAAAGAGGGGGGTTTGGATGTGTTGTGGTGATATATTTTACTATCAAAACTTTCCTGTGATTTAAGACAAAATGACATGCACTGCAGGTGGGCACAGCTGAACAGGAGACACATGGAAGTGAGAGCTATATTAGCCCCTCTCCAACATAGAAAAATAAATGGAAACCTTTAAAATGTGTTGTAAAGGGAGCACGGTTTCTAAGAGATCACAACCAGTTAGCATCAAAATGGTTTTGGCACAAAAAGCCAGAACTCCAAGGGCCAGAGAAGCCATTCCAACACTAGAGCTAATACCGCAATGGAAATTAGAACTCATAAGGTCAGTTCAAAACCATGGCACTCTGGCAGGTGTATCATGAAGACCGTCTTCATATCTGGAGACAAAGACAAATTATTTTTTCCACACAGCGCGCACGCTCCAAACTTTGAGCATGGGAAACTGGATGATCAACATGCGGAATCCTTGCTTTGTACAAATGCAGAATGATTACTGTGGTTAACTAGATAAACAACTTTACTCTTTAGCTAACAGTTTTGACTGGATGCATGCAGGATCCCATAAGGAGTGTAAGTAAGTAAAGTTTATTGTTTAGTTAATTAAAACCATAACAATTTAAAACAAGCAATAAAAAAATAATAAAAACATTGTTGTACAAAAAGAATTAACCATATATTCATTTCATTTCTACTAATATTTCTAAAATTCATTATAAAAACACAGTACAGTGGGATTGTCAGTTTCCCTCTTTTGCCATGTTTCCAACCCTTTTAACAGAGCTTTATAAATGCTTTAACACCATCGCTGCTATTGCTATTTTTCCCCTGTGCTGGCCCATAATAGAAATGGGTGTGGTCATGACGAGCTCAGCTCATGAGCACACGAGCACCGTGCCTCATGACTAGCTGAGCTCGTCATGAGCACGGAAGGGGTTAAGCAATTTAATCAGTCTGCCATTCAGAGGGGGATCTTCAGGATTTAGGCACGCCGTTACTGCCGCTCTGCATGACCTAATACCTCTTTCATTAAAACTTGATTTTAGATGAATAACTCGTTCATTATACAGTTTCTTACATGTGTGAAATCTTTGTAGAAATTGCACAACCGACATGATTTAGAACCTGTGTGCACCCAGGCTGGCTGATCTGCCAAAGATGGTAATTTACCAAAGCGTAAGGCCATTAATTGATTTTTTACATTCATTGAGAATGGTTCACTCAAATATGGCGCCGGTGCGAGGGACTTATAGTTGTTAATCACCATACAGGCGTGTGACCTTGTTCTAAAGATGTTTGTCAAGTTGAGATGAATGAATTTTTGAAACTTTGTTTATTGCTTGTTTGAATGATTGGTACGGGAGGTTTTTGTTCCATAATTCTGTTGTGCATTTAGTTGAGAGGGAATTTGATAGGTATTGGATAGGTATTGATTAAATGGAGAAGTTTTGTCCTTGTTTACTTCCAACCAAAGGGCTTTGTTGTATGTGATGCAACTACATTTTGCTTCAAGCGATACCAGGTTTTGACTGTCGCATACATTCTGCCTACATCTTCATTTATTAGGCCGAATTCGAGACGAACCTGGGCTGGGGAAGCCGACCTTTGTATCTGAAATGTAGGAGAGACTATTCAAAGGACATCGTTCTCATCAGAGGCACATGCTTAACCTTTATGATTGCCAGAGCTGCAAGAATAATCAAATGACCTTTTAATGGTCTGGACTGATAGTGCAACTGTCGCAAGACAATTATGTGCGAATCCCAAGTAAAGCAACTTTCGATCCACCCACATGTTGGGAACCAGGAGTACATATTTCGATTGGGCAAATGAATGCTTCCACAAAAAAGCACTTTCCCACCCCTCAGCCGTTATCAATTTTGTTAATTTATTCAGATGCCCGAGGTTGCACATTTTGTAAACATGATATTGCAATGCTAATAAAGGGTCTTAGATAACTAGATCATTTATGGTGTTTTTCTCTAGCATCAGCACAAGATGGAATGAAGTCTGCCATTAGCCTACATGGTGTAGGTCTGGCTTGACAGTGCAACTGTCGCCTGGCCTTTCAACTTAAAGTTCTTTACTTCCACACAAATACATATCCATTCCCATGCTAGCTACTTTCAATGCGTCACATCACAGTACAACATTCCCGTTGCATCGCCAATGCTTGTTAAACTAGGTTTGGAAATATTATGGCCACACAAATAGTACTGTCGCGGCGGAAGAGTTTGGCTCATGCACTGTTCAAAATACCAACTGCCAACCAGCAACTTGAGGCCTTAACCCCTTGCATGCTGCCGCGATTCTGCGCCTGTGCGGCACTTTTAAAGAGTGGGCTGGTTCATGACGGCCCCCAGCCGTCATCAGCACACGAGCGCCGTAGTGCATGACGGCTGGGGGCCGTCATCAGCATGCAAGGTGTTTAACATGCACTGAATATATACCTCCACCATCTCTGAGCAATACACACCTAAACGATAAGCCAGAGGTCGGTAATTGTTTTATCTACCTGTATTTGGACTACTGGCATTGGCAAAGTTAAGAAAACGTGAAAACCAGGTTGATTTTAGCTCAGTTACTATCTTTTGTAGCTTGTTGTACATGTGCTGCATTGTATTAAGCAAGATGAATGGGATTTGTAGCCTATAAAAATCATCATTTAACATTTAACTTTTAACTTTTTTAGGTCATCTGGCCAACCAATGAATTAGATTGATTTTATTGTCTGAGTTTTTAATTGTACGGTCTAGTGAGCATGACATCCTAATGTACTACAGCGATTTTAATGCTTGAATAATTCATATTGTTAAGGCTTATGCTGACAAGCATGAATATACTAGAGCACCAATTATCTTCAATAAGATGCACAAAAATTGACAAATGATTTTTTTTTACAAAAGATAAACAATGACCACCAAGCCAATAAGTAATCTCATGATGCCTTCCTGGATTTCGTAATCTTCTCATACTAAGAACAAATGAGATTACTTAAACCTACTGGCCGAGAATGCACCTCTATAGCCCCAAATCCTACTCTAGGATGGATCATCTCCCCTTGAATCCCTATGGTGCCAACGATTGAGGCTGCTGCCATAGAACCTATTTCGATCTCTTAATATGCATGCATACATTTATTAACACTAATGCAAAGACCAGTTGCAATACAGAAGCATAAGAGACTTAATATTGAATTGCTGAATAATGACAAATATTAAAGAATTGCTACTATAATTTCAGAGAGACTACAGACAACATGAGCCCTGTGGTAATATGGGACGCCATGAAAGTTGAAATTTGTAATTATAAAAGAATAAGCCAATATGAAGGAACCTAAGAAACATCCTCTCCAATTCAGTCAAACAACATACAATAAGTCACAGTAAAACTATACAATGCTTAGTAAAGAAGCTAGAGAGTGAGTTGGTACAGGGACAAAATGCAAGATACCCATTAGAAGGCAACAGAGCCAGCAGATTATTGGAAAAAAGTATTTAAAAAAGTTACATTCCTTATGTTTTTTCCCCACACTTTTCAATAAGTGCTTTACCACGCTATGGTTCCAAATTGATACAGGACAGAATTATAGCATTACACTTGCATTCTGAAAAATGTGAATAGTGTGATACAGAAGTAGTCCATGCCCTCATCTCTCCAGCTCAAACAGGTATAATGAAGGGGAGATTATCCAAGCAACAACAACATTATTAATCAGGCTACTACATGAACCGCCAGCAACACCCATCATTTTAGACAATAAAAGGCATTTGACTTGGTACTCTGGCTTTTTAACTCTGCATTATATAAGGCTTGTGTTGGGGATTTCTTTCTAAAATGAATCATGGTAATCTACAAAATTCTCACAGCAAATGGATTACATTAAGATTTTTATCCTACACAGGGGCACTCTGCATTGTTGTCCTCTGTTAGGCCTGCTTCCGATAGCTATTGAAGCACTGTTGAGAACATTACAAATGAAAGACATTTCCTCCTGTACTGCAATAGATAAAGTTGCATATAAATTCGCTGCTTGTGTATATTATTGGTTTCCCATGTGAATTGTTGGTGCCAGGACTTCTCGAAACCAACAGTTATTACTCCGTGGTAAATATGTACACTAAATGGCTGCAAATCCAAAGTGACTGTGTTTTAAACATTTATATGGGTTCAGTCATCAAATGGCAGAAGATGATGCTCATAAGGGGGTGTTTGGAATGTTGAATACCAAGCTGTTTAACAGAGAATATAACCTGAACATAATAACAGTGTTGACGCATGGTATCCCCCAAATCCTTGATGATGTGGGGTAAGATGGAGTATTAAAATTAAATGTCTACCAATTATAGATTATACAATGGTCATGCTCTCCCAAAGGCTTCCTTCAAACTTTCTACAAATGCAAACAAGTAGTTAACCATTTCATATCCTGAATAGACAGTTTGGCCATTGCAAAATTAAGGAGGTTCAAGATGGGAGTGTCAGACGTGCCCACTTCTTGGACTATCACACAAGCATACTGACTAACTTACAATGGTGGTTGAGGAAACTAGATTCAGACTTCTGTGACCGATGAAAGATTAATTTAGTTTACCAATTACCTTTAGTGCCGTTGGTTATTTCAACCAACAAATGTGTGCTACACGCAACTAATAATCAGATACTGCTGATGGTCGGATATAAAAGGACAGAAGAGTCGAGGTGAAAATTTAACATACAGCATCTTTGTGGGAGAATCATCAAATCAAAGTGTGTGAATCCTGAATACAAGCATCTGCAGGGTTAGTGAGGTCTCCAAAGTTATAAAGCGGTTGTCCTTCAACTTTAATATAAATACCATTTGAGCACTATGGATTTTGATATTGAAAATAGTTAGAAATGGGAAATTTTAATTAACAGTCTACCTGATGTGCATAAATTGCTATCATCTTCGATAATATCAAGTATACTAGAACACAAAACCCATCCTAGATAAGGTTCTAGTAGAGTTAATTGGTGGTCTTTAGACTTTTCTGATGTTGCTTTAATGCATAAAATACTCAGTTAAGCCTTTAGATGCACGATTTCCACATCTATTGCACAAACCAAATTGATGATGATTCATATAACACGCTTTAAAAAGTTTAAATTGGGAGTAAGTGATTCTGACAAATGCTGACACTGCCACAAATAGATGGGCACTCCTACACATTTGAATGGAAAATTAAATTATTTTGCTGTAAGTTTCTTTAAGGGATGAATTGATGATCCATCACTATTTGGACAGGTCTCGTCATTTGGCTGATTCGGCCTTAAGGGCTGTCAGCGAATGACTATCTTCCACATCTGTTGCTAGCATCAACCTCAAAATCATGTTTTTGGAGGTGCATCTGTTAAATGTAAAACTGAAGCTGATGAGACATTTCCAAAAGGCGCATCTCCACCTAAATTGCTTTATGAAAGTTAAGCTTTGTAGGTTTTTACCAGTAACCTGCATTTCTTTTATTGACCAGTTTCTAGTGTATGAGGGATTCCATGTGCAAGCCTATGCTTGCCTTACCAACCTCTTCCTTTCCTTGGTTATTAGTTTAACCATCCCCCCTTCTCAATCTCTTTAGATCTTCAACAAGAAGAATTTTAGGACTTCTCTGGACATCGGATTTCTTCCATACATGCGAGCACACAGAATTTAAGTAAGACTAAGCAAAAACTAGTGGAAGGGGAAAAAACCTTTATTAAGGAACACATGCTCTGTGCTTATGTTAATTCCAGTATGAGTAATCAAAAAGAACTAGCCGGTAATTGGAGGCTCAAGATGTGTGTTTCTGGAGTAAAGAAAACATCTGTTTCTTATGAAAGCCCTCATTCACCAACCTAGTTGGTGGCATGCTTTATCATCGGGCCCCACCCAGTGGCACAGAGCGTGCCCTGGGTGTGCTGCGACACCAGTTTACAGCGGGTTGGGTATTGGTTAGTGAGTGTGCAGTTATAGTATGTGAATAGAAGTTAAAAACTGTCCTGGGATCCCACTACCCACAAGGGTAGTTCTGTTAATGGGCTTATGGCAGTATTAAAAACAAGGCGGCGGATGTGCGTGGAGGTGACTATGTTCTCCCACATCCAACGTGGTCAACATGTTTCAGCCAGGCCTCATATTGATCTGGCTTTCTTCAATACCACTATGTGACAAAGTGATCAGGAACGTGGTTTATAAAGTATATATAACCAGGTATGTGACGCACTCGCTAAGGTGCGATATGGGTAAGAAGAGAATTTCCTCTAATAGTCTTTTACGCTGATATTGACCGAGAAAAACCTCACGAGTTTCCAGAAGGGGGGCCCGGCTTTTAGTCACACATTCGTCAAAGCTAGAGACCCACATATTCACCTACTTGGCCTGCATTGGAATTCATGTTAATTCCACCAATTTTCTTCATTGTATGCAGTCATTCTTAAATGAAAATGGTAGATCAATTTAACAAGCATTTGCAATGCAATAGGTCTGGCATTTACGAGAGTTTAAGCTATTGGAATTATAAATAAGGGAGTGCCGTCTTGGTGATTAATTGACTTCTACTGCCGTTCCTGGGTTGAGAGGACACGAGTGGTGACCAGAGGGGCGTTCACGGGACTCAGACTTTGCTGTGTTTTTACACGGAGGGACTGCAAGACCCAGCAGACAATTCACCAGCTCACACTTGCAGCCTCTTCCCTCCGTGTACATGCCCCCGCCTGCCTGGATATCTTCCCCGTTCGGCTCTCGCTCCTCGAGTGCCGTCTTGGTGATTAATTGACTTCTACTGCCGTTCCAGAGTTGAGAGGACAAGAGTGGTGACCAGAGGGGCTCTGTTGCTACTGTTCACGGCCCCCGCTTCGCGGGAGCCGTTCACGGGACTCAGACTTTGCTGTGTTTTTACACGGAGGGACTGCGAGGCCCAGCAGGCAATTCACCATCTCACACCTGCAGCCTCTTCCCTCCGTGTACACGCCCCCGCCTGCCTAGTCTTTATATTTGAACCAAGATCCCGCGACGCGGGTCAAAGCGCGGGGCTAAGCCCAGGCAAAGGGCGGGCCCTCCGAGGCTGGAGTAGGCTGGGCTGGGGCTACCCCCTTTAGTGCTCTCTATATTATATTGTTTGGTGTATGTAATAATTTATATCTGCAGACTATGCCGCAGAGACGTGTTGAAGAAGTTGTGTTAGTAACCCCTTTAGTGGTATAGAGTTATTAGTGTACACCAAATTGAAATACGGTTGTTGTTTTATTTAACTTGTTTCTTTTTTATATTGGCCCTAGTGCTTCTAGTGGTGTTGTATACCTGCTAAAATGACTGCAAAAAAAATTAATATCTGGGCGAGTATTAATGGGCAGGATTTGTTCGAAGACTAAATCAAATACCCTTCGAAATAAGGACACTTCTGTTTTACAGCTAAAGGGAAAATGTCAATTATATAGTTTATGGGAAAGGGGAAAGGACAAGGCTCAGATTGGAGGGATAAAGGTAGAAGATACTAATGGTAAAGGCAAAGAGGAAGGTGAATCTACAATGAAAGGATATAGCAATCATGATGATGCTATTGTACAGGTACACTCAGAAAAATCTGTCTCTAATGTTGGGGCGGTTGGCTCCCAACATCCCCCTAAACTACAGAGGCAATTAAAGCATGTTTCTGGAGATTTAAACTTAAATAACACTGTGCCTATTCATGGTGCTACTACTAAAATAATCGAGGTGTTAGCGCATAATTCCCCTTTTCCCTTAGAGGAAGGTTTAAATGTCTCTCGTGGCCTGTCTCCTCCTATGGTTACTCCTGATAATGATTTTACTCTCCCCAATATAGATATTGAGCTTCACAAGAGACACCAACTACGAACACAATACGGTTTTAGATCAAACAAACACGCTAAATGTAATAGCACCCCCAGGGCTTCAATTATATAGTAGTACTCCCTCTAATAAATCTCTATTTTCCTTATCACAGGCAAATATCTCTTTGAGCCCTGCATTTAATATTACTAATACTCCTCCTAATCCCCTTACTAGGCTTGATAACCCAATCTCTGATTCTCTAACCTCTTTAGAACATTTACTATCTTCTATCCTACTACTATTAGAAAAATTTGTTGGAGGCTCGGATTGTGTGCTAGAAACTGTAACCCAAATACTTAGGGTATTATTAAATAGTAAACAGGAGACTAAATCTAGCTTACATCATGAGGCTTCCCTTTTAGATGCGAAAGCAAGTAAAGATAAGAAGCCTGAGAATAAGTCTGAAACGGTTTTTCAAGATCTAGATTTAGCTCGAATCAAACAAGATGAGAATCTCAAACATATCGATGGAAAGAAACCGGTTGTTTGCCCGGGGAATACCCCGGTAGGTACATTAAAAGCAGCTGCTTGCATCTCTGAATTTGACCAAGAAATAGAAATCCTGCCACATCCCGTAAAAAGGTTGGATAAGGAATTATTTCCTATATTTAAACCACATATAAACGCAGAGATAAGGGTTGTTTTGGACTCTTCGAATGTAGGACAAAACGTAACAATAGGAATTCATAAAAAGCATAAAGGGAAAAAGAGGAAACCAATGCATAGATTTGCAAAAAAGAGACCGAGGAAAATTAATTTTGATGATAACAGATACTACCATAGGAAAAAATCTTCCCCAAGATTCCCTGCTTGTCCTCATCCCTTTTCCTCCTGACAATCGAACCCTTTCTATACCAAATAGGGGAGAATGCGGACATCCCAGGGATTCAGTTTAAGGAGTGCACTATCAAACTCACGGCCTATGCTGATGTTTTAGTCCTGAGTGAGCAGGCGGATAGAGCTATACCTGCCTTGCTTTCCTTAATCGAGGAGTTCTCGTGTGTCCGGATACTCCCTGAACAAAGACAAAACTGAAGTGAAAATGCTAAACATGAGTGATAAAAATATTCTAGGAGATTCTGGGCTTACCTGGCAACCAAAGAGCTTTAAATACCTGGGCTTGGAATTCGAGAGAGACCTGATTACCACACTAAAAATTAACGAAGATATACTGTACAAGAAAGTACAAAATTTACTGGAAGTGTGGTCCTCGAAATTCTTGTCATGGTGGGGTAGAGCGGAGACATTAAAGATGATGGTCACCCCCTTAATCAATTATATGGCAAGCATGCTCCCTATGACCTTCACTGAGGACTTTCTGCAAAAAATAGACAAATTTACTAACTTCCAATGGAAAGGGAAGAAACCTAGAATCTCTATGAAAAAATTACAACTCCCGAAACTTAAAGGCGGTCTAGGCTTATCCAATTTTAGAAACTATCAAACCGCTTTCCTGTGTAAACAGGGGGCTTCCTGGTTCGCCGAAAACCCTAACTACACGTCGTTATGGATCAATATAGAAAAGATTATAGGCAAGGCCCCACTCGCCGCGATACTCACAATGGACCTATCACACCTCGCACACTCTAAGTATATCATGCTTAACACCAAAAGAGCTCTTCTAAGACTGGATCACACACATAAATCTGGCCTACAGATAAAGAAGTCGGCTTCCGCATCCCTATGGCGTAACCCACTTATTAAGATTAATGGTTCGCTTCTTACCTGGGAACACTGGTCAGATAAAGGAATCAACGTGATTTCGGATCTTTATGATGAGCACATGCCATTGCCCTTCGCAACGATCAAAGCTAAACATTCCCTTCACCCAATAGACTTCTACACATTCCTAAAACTAAAGTCAGTTTTGTCCACACGTTCGTTCACACTGTCAGCACCTTGGTTAAAGACGACGCTTCCACACCTACAAGCATCAGGACATTTTGTCTCAAAAGTATACAAATTGCTCGCGCCGACACCAAGTAAATCAATGAGACGAAACGAGCTGAAATGGGAAGTGGAACCGAACAATACTGGTATAGTTGTTAACGGACAGGATCCACGCTTCGGCGCTTACGCACAAAGTTTCGCCAATCATCTCGCAAACCAAATACATGATACTCAACAGAGCATTCTGGACCCCACAAAGATTGTTTAAACTCAACCTAAGAGATACCCCCACGTGTTGGAACTGCTCCTTAGCTGACGGTGATCTGCCACACATGCTATTCAACTGCACCATGCTACACAAGTACTGGTCCAATGTTTTTGACTACATTGAGCACATACTCGGCATCAAACCTAGGAGGGAATTCATCTACATTATTCTGGGGGCCATTGATCCAATGATAAGAGACCACGATCGCCAACTCCTTGACCTACTACTAACACTGGCGTGCAAGGTGGTCCTCTGTCACTGGTAGACGGCTGCAGAAGTCTTTCGCTGCCTGGAAGGAATGGCCATCTTGTATCAGAGGAGTAGATAATCCCGCTTTACACTCTTCTCCGTGGCGAGTTACCAATAAGAAACTCTGGTCCTCTTTGGATGCAGCCTCCCTCTCCTTTGACCCCCCGTAGACTGCCTACATAACCACTAGATACCCGAGAATACAGGAGTGTGGCGACCCGGGAACAGACCATACTTCTCTCACAATCAATATACTACTACTCTATAGTTGTCCTATATACTACCATAATCTATCAGTAAGATCTTGCATTTGTTGCTGAGCTGCACTGTGGTTTCATAGGCTATATCCCTGACATAACAGACATGAACAAGGCGGTCGCTTGTACATTGTATACCTTGGAAAACTGACTTACTCAAACCCACACTTACACCATTACGATACTGTATCCTCACATACTACGGATCAGTTATCTGTTTTTCATAACCAATTGTATGCATCCACTATGTGTACCGCTATAGAGGGGTGGCTTTGAATCAAACAATGTGTTACTTTATTTTATTTATTGATTATTTATTTACTTATAATGTATTATTTGTTATTTCCTTCTTATTGTTCCCTATTCCCAATTCTTATTCTTTGGCCTCGGCAATGTAATGTCATGACTGTATGTATTATTGATGCATTCCTGCCCTCTTCATTTCTTCGTTATTGTCTAATAAAAATGATTTGAACACAAAAAACACTTAAAAAAATAAAAAGATTTAATCGGGCAAACTAATTCAGATCAAGTACCTATGACTATTGAATCAAGGGGGCCCTCTAACAGCATCCAACCTGTTGAACCGATAAATCCCTCTAATACCTTACTACCAGCCCTTAGTCCTTTAGCCAAGCCTTTTTCCGACATGGTTGTAAGTGAAAGGGCTTCCAAATGGTCAAATGCTGTTCCCGAAATGGAAACTATAGATCCCTTTCTTCTAGATTTCATCCCATTATTTGATACAGATCTTACCCTAAACAGATCTTCACTCCTCAATTGCTTCCGGGAGATTGAAAATTTGAAATTGATTCAAACTAACGATATAGATTTTGTCTCCATTTTGAATCTTGAGGTTTGGAAGATAACAAGGGTCAGATTTTACTCTAAACTAGTTGTAAATCATATTTTACAATGGTCTGAAGGCTTACAAAGCAGGGGGATTTATGTTATCCCTTTTTTTGTGGAACCTCGTAATGAAAGACCTGTAAACATGCCTGTACTCCCTGTTGCAATTCTAGGTAGTACAGAAAGGCCTTCAAAAATTGATGAATTAAAAATTTGCATTTCAAAAAATGAACGACATGTGATGTACAAAAATGCCCTCTCTCGCCAATCAAATTCAGTAGAAGAAAGTTTTAAATGGAATTGGTTGCCAGGTGTGCGATCTAGTAAATCTACGTCTATTCTTAAACCGTATTCCTATCTTTTCCATGATATTTTTAAAATCAGTGTTATACGGCTGGAATAAAAAATAGTGCAGAAAAACTACTATATTTGTATACACTTGAAGCTGATGTGATCTGTCTCCAGGAGACTTGGTGTGATGAGAATTTTTTGCGGGAACGGACTATTATGTGCTGGATGGCACTGCCATTCCTTCTAGGAGAGGCCATGCTAAGGGTGGAGTGGCTTGTTTACTCTCCAATAAAATAAGATGGAATTTCGCCCATTACTTAGACTCTAATAGTCTTTTCCAGGCAATAACACTGTCAAATCTCATTAATGGTGACCCACGAAAATCAATTGTATTGATAAATGCCTATATTCCTCCAGATGCATGTTTTAATGTAGGTTTACAGAAGGTTTTCTCCTTCATAAAGAATCTACTTGACTCTGAATTCCCCCCCATATAATTCTGTTAGGGGACTTTAATTGCAAAATCTCTAACTGTAGTCTAGAGCTGTTTTAGGAATAAGCATAAGGAGGAATCATTACAGCTACCGCAAGCTCTTTTCCCTGGCAATATTAAGACCAATAAGAGGGAAATTATTACTGGAGGAATTGCTAGAGGTTGATAGCATTATAATCAATGGAAGGCTTCCCTCTGATAATCCGGCAAATTTTACACATAAATCTAATAGTGAATCTATTCTTGATTACGTGGCAGTGGGCAGTACTTCGTTCTCTCTTTTGAAAGATCTGTTGGTCTCCAACACGGAACTCAGCGACCATAAGGTACTCGCCATTACTCTAAATTTAAACCCTCCCTTGACGGATCCGTGGTTTATAAATAGCGAACTGGTGAATTTTGGAGCCAATTCTGGGAGATGTTATTGGAACTTTAAGGCTATTAAGGGCCTTGTGTGTATCCTAGAGGCTGCTGTGAAGAACCTGGCTCTTTAGAATGGACATGAATTAACGTGTTTTGCTGATTTTATGAATATAGTAACCTATTGCTAAAAACCTTCTCCCATAAGAAGTTCTAAAATAACTCCTAGCTGTCTTCGGTACCTCAATACTGAAATAAATAAGTTGGTAAGGGAGCAATACCTCTTTTATACACCAGAAAGAGATCATAGAATAGTCCTATTAAGAAGGAGGAGGAGTAGGGTGAAGGCTAAACTGAAAAGAGAGAATGAAGATACCCTATGGATTAAATTACGGGAAGCGGCACATAAGGGTCAAGCTAGAATATTTTAGTCATTAATTGGGGAGGGTTGTGGATTAAGATCTAGACCTTTACCAATTCCCATTGAAGAACAAACTTGGGTTGGGTATGTTGAGAATGTATATGCCAGTAATGGATTGGTGCCTGATTATGGTAGAACAAATGTGGATAGCTCACTATATGGACCACCGTCCGAAAGGGACACTGAATTAGCCATTAAGGGCTTGCGCTATTCTGGCGCAATGGGTCCGGATGAGCTTCCTGTTTCGGTCATAAAACAAAGTAAGTTATGGAGTAAAAATCTGTTTCCAGTTTTTAATTTCTGTTTTTCTTGTAAAACCGTTCTCCCCTCTTGGAGGGGGAGCATATTGGGCCCCCTACATAAGAGGGGAGTCCGTGATGTGCCACAAAATTATCGCCAAATTGCCCTTCTGGATGCCATAGGCAAAATTTTTACAAAATGTCTTCTCTTGTCGATTAACGATTGGATGTCCAAGAATGAAATCTTACCCCTTGAGCAGACGGGGTTTAGACAAAGGCATGGTACTCTGGACAATTTGACGGCACTGCAAGTTAGAACATAAAAATATGTTAAGGTTCGAGGAGGGAGAGTCTACGGCGCCTTTATAGATTTCTCCAAAGCATTTGATAAAGTAGATCGATCTTTGCTGTGGAGGAAATTATCAGATCTAGGTATGCCGTCCACTCTCCTGGAGTTAATACGAGCTTTGCACTCAGACACCTAGTGCAGAGTCTTGTTCGGTGGGGAAAGGGGACTTTATAAAGTAATTACTACAGCCAACGGGTTAAAACAAGGCTGTTTATTGGCCCCCATATTATTCTCCCTCTATATAGCTGATCTTCCTCATGTTTTGTCTGTAAGTGAAGGAATTGCTCCTGTCTTGGGGGGTATCCCAATTGTTTGTTTGATGTATGCAGACGATATATTAATCCTGGATTTAACACCAAAATGATTAAATAATCGCCTGCAGGCTCTCTATGAATATGCGGAGGCTCACCACCTGAAGATAAATGTCTCAAAAAGTAAAGTAATGTGCATGACGGGAAGGAAAAAGTTGAAATATGCGAGCTTCCATGGTTCGTAGGGGGACAAAGATTGGAAGTGGTACAATCTTATGTCTTCCTCGGAAAAGTTACTAGTAATTTAAGTGAAAAGGCTCACATAGTAAACTCCCGGAAAGCTATTGTTCAAGGTAAAAGTCTACTTTCCCTCTATAAGGCTACTGGTAGAAGGCACTTCGCTATTATGCTAGAGGTATATCGCGCTAAAATTCCAGCCTCACTACTCTATGGTATGGAAATAATTGATATAAAAACCTGGGGCTTCTTAAATACTGCGGAAGGCAGAATTTTGCGCAGTCTGATCACGGTTAATACAGCGTGCTCTACGGCCGCTTTTAGACTGGAATTCGGCCTACGTAGTAGTTGGGTCCAGGGATTAGCGGGAATAGTGCGCTGGGTTTTTAGTCTTGCAGGGGGAGATCCGGGTACCCCAAGACATATTATAAAAACTGAGTGGTTAGGAAATTTTAAAGAACATTCGCTGATTGTAAAAAATATTAGAACTGCGGTTGATCTTTTGCAACTTGATGAATCGGTTCTTTTTACTTTATCTGCATATCAGCTGAAGTCCCCCTTGAAGTTGGCCTCTTGGGAGTTAAGCTTTAGGATGGACAGGGAAGCTCGTACCCTGAAGAAAGGCCCCTCTCGGGCCATTGATGCCTGCCTAATGAAAAAAGCCCAACTATATGTCACCTGGAACCTCTCATGGTGTTTGGCGATTTTTGTTTTTATTGAGGCAGGACCTACTTCCCTTGAATACTCTTTTGTTTAAATGGTACGGCTCCTCAGCTTTATGTAATCTTTGTAACAGTTCAACTCAGGATATTACCCATGTTCTCTTTGTGTGCCCGGCTCTACTTGTGCATAGGCGTAAATGGCTGAGACCTATTTGTTTCCAATTAAGCATTTTTTCTGCCACGTCTTTTCTAGAAGCCATTCATAACCCCCCCAATGAAATGTTTTGTTATAAAAATTTTAATTTTCAAAAGTTTCTTAGCTATATATTAAAAGGTTGGAAATGCCAATTTTATTTTGTATTTTATCTCTGACTGTACGTAATTGTATTTATCTTGACAATCTTTTATGTGGATCTCTTTTGAGTTGCGAAATCATAAATAAATAAACTTGAAACTTATGGAATTATAAATGACAAAGCCTTTTTATTTAGGTTTTAAAAAACAAACCTAATAGGCACTGTCATTTACAATGCCAACAGCTAAAACTTGCATACATGCAAGACCTATTGCATTGCAAATGCTTGTTTTGCTATGTGATTCGCTAATCAGTGCCACTTTTATATTGGTGTCAGGGTCTGCTTTCTGCCCCAGTCCGACACTGAAGGTCTACTTCGGAAATACTTCGCAATATGGAAACAACTCCCTAGAAGGAACTGTATTTATTACATTTTGGAAAAGGGTAAAGTGCAGCTCTGCAGTTATACTACTTGTAGGTGCTGGTAGCCAGGAACTAGGCCACAACAATCAATTTTCGATAAAACAGGCTGAAGTCAGTTCAGGGTGTGAATGCTATGGAAGGGGATGCACACTAGTTTGTGGGTATTCTGTGGGCAAAATTAAACTTCCTTCGAGAATGATAAGGGAGCACCACAATTGGGGGAAGGTGGGTATTAAAGAAGGTTTAAATATGCACAAACATTTTCCTTATGCATTGGTGCTGCCGATTTTCTATTCCAAAAAAATATACCCGTTTATATTAACGGATGCGAAAACTGAATTTGTAAGTTTCTCAGAAGTGTACATGTAAACCTAAAACTGCCAGGGATTTCCAGGACTGAACTGGTAAACTTTTCTGAATTCTTAAAGTGAGTACATTTCCTGTTTGCAAGTCATAATCTTGAGGGTGCTTACTTTCTCATTTATTTTTGAATTGGGCCCATATGTTTTGGACTAACAACAAACCTGAGCCGCCCCATTTAGTGCCTATGGGAAGGGTGGTCATTTCTAGCTTCGATGATAAAAGCCATTGAGCGACCAATCACAAACTGCAGCAAACACGCACAGCTTTCCTTCCCATAATACAGCACTTTAAAATCAGAGGTAAACAGAAAAAAAATCTGGGGCTTCACGAATGAACTACAAGGTGGAAGAAGTGGAACTGTGCCCACACTGATGCCCCATCAATTCAAAAGGCCAAGCCCCAGCTCAGCAGGGGTCACCTTCACTGTGTCCAGCAGTAGCCGCCTCTGTCAAAGTGCCTAAGTGCAGGCTGAATGGCTTCTCCCCAAAGGGACCTGGGCTGCCCCTAGAGATAGGAGAAAAGGCAGCTGAATTGAGGTTCGAGTGACAAGTACAGACTGCCCGACGAAATGTACTTTTGTTGGGAGAAGTGATGTAATATCTTTTTATTAGAGGTCTCTTTTTGATAACTGCTCACACTTGAGCACTGTCTGAGCCTGGTAGCACTGGTTTATACCTATGGATCTATGCCTGTCAAACACATATGCGCGCACAATATAGGCACATGTATTTATAGTATATTATGTATTTATATAATCACTTCTTGTTCACATATTTTATGTTGCATATCTTTCATATACGTAAATCAGCGGTTTGCTTTTACCTGCCTGCACTAATTTTATCTTTTTTTTTTTTTAACCAACATTCATTTGTATGTTTGGAACAAGCATTGGTACATAGAACATAAGACTACAAGCACCATGTGCAGACCTGGCTATTGGCAATGTGGTTTGTAACAAGGCCCACGGCACCAACACAACTCGTTTCTCCAGTACTATACAGCAGCGCTAATGGAGACGCACAGCACCAAAATCTAAAAATGCACACAATAAATAAAATCAATACATAGATAAAACAAATAAAATGTTTCAGGCTTCTCTGCACACGTCAGGGTGCCATGCCCCTTAAACACTAACCTTGAGGGTTGGGCTTAAAAATATAAATTTAAGACATGAATTAAAAAATATAATGGCATCAAAAACTAAACTTATGGCAACACCGATGTGCTAACGCTCTCAATTTATAACCGAAATTAAAAACATATTTCAAATGAGGAAGTGTGTCAAGGTGATATATTCCGTAATGGCTCTTGTCACACACTACAATAAACAGTATTGTTTCAGTTAGCCTAAATAGGAGGCTGGTAAAGAGACAAAAAAAGCAGAACAATTCAGGCATGATTAAACAAGCTATGTCACTCGAATAACTAGCATTGAAAACTTAAGGATGGGTCATACCAATTGTCTGCTGTATGGCCTTTCAAACTCTACATATTTTAAGGTCTAGTCTCAATATAGACACCAATCCGTTCTTAAATGCGACAGAAAATAAACTGGTGTTTTGCACAGTTGTACTGCTAATGTGCAAAAAGTGCACAGTGAATTTCACAAGGACGACAAACCAGAACACGGTCAAACTAAAGCTCGCTTGCAAATTACTTTTTAAACATGCAAGACGGACTTATTTAATACTATTTTTCTACGTAAAAATCTTACGGAATACAATTTGTGCTCACCAAAAGCACTGTGGTCTTCCTCTAAAAAATATCCCTAATGCAGAGACTAAAAAAAGCCCGCGCTAATTGTCTGCATATGGTCACCAGAAATTGACGAGGAGCGCGCAGCCGAGCTTAGCCCGCTTGGAAATTGAATTTGGCAATCTTTCATGATTAGTGTCAGCCACCGGGTACGCTTCAGGCCCCTCCCAGCATTTGCGGCCCCTGTGACCTGGCACACGCCGGCCCCACAACAGAGGCCACTCCAAGGCTACACACCGTTGAGCACGGCCATATGCTTGTAGGGTCTGGGGTCCTAGACTGTCATATTTCAATAACCGGGACATTCGGACAATGATGCTTATGGATCTCCAGGGAGCATTTAAGCTGGCCTGGCCCATTCATGGTCTCACCACAAAGGGTGAAAATTTCTGGAACTGGAATCTTTTACCAGAGACCAAACCCGGCGCTCACAATGCATTTTAGTTTAAAAGTCACAATTTTGGGGCAGGGGGTGAAAGTGCAATGGAGAAGGCTGAAATAATGGTGCTCGCAAGCCCAATGTGCGCCCCCGTGTGGTGCTAAAAAGGAAACACTGATTAATGTCCCTCGGATTCGGTCAAGTATATATGTTTGAGTGACGAATTTGGGAACATTTAATAGAAGCCTATTTAAAAACAACTAAGCAAACTTGAACGCACCAAAAGAACGTCTCAATGCTTGCTTCATAATGTAAGAATTGGTGTGAGCATCGGATCTTCTATGAACACGACTTCGATTTGTGAAAGTGCTCTGTCACCAGACGATTTCTGGGCGCTAGAAGTAAAGCGAAGGTTAGGAAGGAAGAGCCGCAGTTTCACAGAAGAGCACGGATGACCCCCTGTGTGCCTTGGAGGGCAGCTTTGCAGATTTTGAAAATTAGAATTTTAAACAATTAGGCTAATGAGCATCGCTCTTCCCAACTGTTAGTCATTAATACCAGAGGTGCTGTGCCCCCACCCCGCAAGGCAGCAACTAAAGCCCATTCATTGTACGGCAACAAAGATCGCACATCTTTAACCTTTGACCCCAGGAGCATTCAAGACAGTACTGCTGCTAGTTAATTACAAATGCAAAACAAGCAGATTGGGGTAAGGAAAGTGAAAACGCACAACGCGCGTAAACACAGGAACACACGCATTTTACGCACTGTGCATGCGTGCGGCCAGCTTTGCCTGGGGCATGGAGCGCGCAGCAGTGTCCGGGGCTCCCATGGGCTGAGGGAGCCCGTGTGTTGTAGCCCGTGTGATGGAGGCATGGAGTCCTCCCGCAGAGAGAAGTCAGACGGGAGCCCAGCCCGCCTTTGAATGCTGCTGCGGGGCTCCTGTGAGCATGAAGGAGCCCCGCGTGTGACCAGAAAAGAGGCCCCCTCTGCCACGAGGAGACAAGCCAGAGAGCAGCGCAGAGCCCCCACAAGAGCAAGTAAGTGGGGCGTGTAGAGCGCGCGTGAGCATTAGAAAAATGCAATGCTATTGCAGGCGGCTGACTTGCCTCGGAAGCGGGACAGGCGATGTGCACAGTGCGTGGATGTACATGAGCGTACACCTGCTCAAATCGCGCATGCCCATCTCCTATCCAACTTCCGAGGCAAGTCCACAACAATAAGCCTCGCTGGCGACAGCGCTTCGTGCTGCGTACGCCAGGCTCGACCTAAAAATAAATGTAAGTCAAAACTGTGCCGAAACTGTCACGCCATCAAAGTATGCAAATTCTACATTTAAAAAGGAAATCAATTCATCCACTCAGTTCAAAGCAAAGGGAAAACATGAATTTTGAATTGATTACATAAACAGAGTTCAAGAACAGGAAATTAAATTTAAATGTCACAAGCAATCTAACTATGATCATTCCTTAATATCAGTCCACAAAAGGTGGGCTTTCAATGCGGGCACAAGACTTCAACCAGCTTAGACTTCTAACCAGTGGCACTCTCACTCACTTGAAATATGGATCCATATTCGGTGACCCATAAAAAGAGGACACTGGAAAATATGAATTCTACTCTAAAGCAACATCCAATGAGTTTTCCCTCACAGTCCGAACAGCTTCCCCCAAACAGTTATTTGCTGCTGTTCACAAGGAGAACATCTGTGGTGCAGTCGCACTGAAATTAATACCACTTATCACATGGAAAAAAAGACATTTCTTTTTTATATGGTCAATCTTATGACAACCTTCTGCAGTGTATATTTCAAGCCTTGGTCAGGATGGGGGATAATGGGTCCAGAAGCTTAGCAATCCTGTGTTTATAGAGCAAACATGGTGTGGTTCACTTGTTCTCGGCAATGGGAGAGCCGTTCCCAATTATTGGTACAGAGATTTAGGATGTGCCCTAACAAGTCACAGTGGTCACTCTTTTTATGGAAAATTCCAATGTATTGCTTCCATTAGATAGTTTTATGGTGCTTGACTCTTAAAAGATTCCAAGTCATGTATAGCAAAGATGGATCATAGATCCCTGAAACAAAAAACATGTCACAGCCAACAAGTGTTTCGCCCCCTCACATTGGCCTTTGGCTTCCTCAGGGATGTACATTAGTGAAAAGCCAACATAATGATACTGTAAAAAAGTATTATTTGCATATTTACAGGGACACAACAGAGCGGGTGTATACAGTGTAATAGAATCAAGAGGAGTGGGGAAGGAGGATATAAATTAAGGTGAATAAATTAAAAGGACAGGAAAGAGCCATAGAGGACCGTGATAGTCGCAGAGACAGGTTGAAGAAATAAATGGGAGAGACTTGTGGAACAAGAAAATGGGAGGAAAAAACGCAACGAAATAGAAAAAATTAATAGTAAGGGAGAGATTAAAGCAGACAAAAAACAGTAGGGAAGGGTGCAAAGGAAAAGGTTAAGGGTTGAATAGGACAATAGTCGGAGGGAAGGAAGAAATGGGATTAAGTGGGGCAGAGCCGGGGTATGTGCAATGTGAGGTGGTAACAAGTTGCGAAAAGATGGGGGGGGAACAGGGTCAATAGATTGATAATATCAGAACATGCACCAATTAAAAAATTCAGTTGTATAGGGCATAGCTGCAATCATATATTTCACAATAAATCATGGAGATACATACGAAGTTGTGGTTTCAAGGTCACATTGTCATGTTCCATATAGGGATAAAAATATACAACAACTCAAACACGTTAGTGATCATTCGTGGTATGCAAGGTAGTGTGCTGTTTTTGGCAGACCAACCTTTAATTTGTACATGTATAACTCCCATATTGGTTGGTCTTGTGGACTAGGGAAGCAGAGCTCCCATGGTGGTAAATCTATAGTAAATTATTATTGTGGTCAAGGCTATTAGTTGCATTTAATCAGGTATGATGATCCTTAGTATAACGGGGGGGACATGTGGAAAAAGTTTAACAAATAGTTGTTCCTGGTAGCAGGAAAGTGTGCATCCAAGTCCTCGCGGATCGATCCGGACCGCGCTTACCGTGGTTTAGGCTAATATCAGGGTAATGGGGGTAAATCCTTCCCCGGCACTGCATAAATAAGATCTCCCAATTGTAAGGAGTCAGAAAATAAAAGCACATGTTTGAATAATATTCTATTCAAGGCAGGCCCCTCGAAGGTCCGGGGGATCTGCCACGGGACAAGCGGCTAAATCTAAACAGACCGCACTATGTCCGGCATATCATTTCTGTAACTGCCACATTACTATAGAAAGGAACGTCCGTCTGCTTGCACAAAGTCTTATCAGCTGGCATGAGCAAGGACCCCATGTTGCGGGAACCTTTTGAACACCTTAGATGGACCTTCCGGATCCGGGTTCACCACTCAACACTAAGTGCCATCTTGGAGCAGTGTAAGGACATGTAGGCCGGACCGACTATGAAAATAGACTATCTCAGAAGTTGGCTTAGGAAAATAAACAAAATATACTGTCTAATGTGTGTATTAGAAATGCCTTACCTATGTGCAGTAAAGCACGATATAGGGCATAATGTGATTACCCAATTATAAATTTAATATTTACGGGAAGACCGGACCAACTATGATATGGTCTGCGCTATATAGGAGCAGTGTGGAGAGATTATCGTATAGGCAGATATGTTCGCATGCAAGTGTATAGAGGAATGGCCTATGATATGGCGGCCATCTTGAAATGTAGTGAAGGGAGGTAGGTCATGAACCACTTCCCTACAAGTTATTGCCATAAATGTACGTGATGTATGCTATTAACAATAGCATAGTCATGGGATGGACGTCAGAAGTTGGGTGTAGGGCAGGGGTAGATTACACCCGGGAAATCCAAGTCTAGGCAGTGGTCTGCAATAATAAATATAAATCTATACGAAGGTAATGGCACTTATCTTGTAGTACCTAGGGTAATCATGGTTAGTAAGTTACGTAGTTGGTTCAGTAGTTGCAGAAAGTACATGGTGTAGGTGTGAGGCTGGTGATACCACCCCCTGAACTGGCCTATAACCTGCTGTGGGAGTAGCATTCAGGAGCTTGTATCTAACTAAGGCCATGGAATGTTGCAATGGTAAGGGTTTCTCATAACCACTTATTCCTCACCCAACCAAACATGAATTTCTGCGTCCTTATTAAGTCCAAGTTAGACTGTGTTTAACTGTAGAATCAGTTCATTCTTCTCCGCTGTCTGAGATCCAGGTTTCCTCCTCGTTTTAATGGATGTATCACCTCAATGCCAAAGAAGGTGAAACTTTTCTTGTGTGGCTGTGCGTTAAGGAAGGTGTCTGTTAGAGGATGGCCCACATTGTATTTGTTGATGTTTCTATAGTGTTCCTGAATTCGTATGTTTAAGGGTCGAATCATACTCCCTATGTAAGGTCAGCTGCATGGGCAAAAAATCATGTAGATGGTAAACTTGCTATTGCAGTCAATCCATTCTTTGAATCCTATTTGATTGCCCTGTGGCACTGGTAAACATTGGGTTTTGTTGATATCTATTTTGCAGATGTTGCAGTTATGGCACGTATGAAAACCTGCCGGTCTGTCTAGGAATGTGGTTGTCTTTTGTCGACAAACTCGGATTTGTATTTTTTTTTTTAACATTTTATTTACTTTTGTATACATCTCGTTCTTGTGTGTACATCTCAATATGTAATATGACCCTTCATTGTCTATCTATTCTAATACATTTTTCGTTCCTACTTGCCAATCTGTTTCTAGTCTCCTCACATTGGATATGCATGTTTAAACGCCCCCCCTCTCCCAGTTTCGCCCAACTCCCCCCACCCTCTCCCGCACTGCAGGCCATTACAGACTTCTCTTCCATTATGTAACACTTTCTCATGTTATTTATTAGCCTCATCACTGCGGCGCGAATTCCGCCGCAGTGCTGAACAATCAGATTGCGGGTGTGGTCATGAGGCTCCCGGCAGTCATCAGCACACGCCCGCCCTGACTCATTACAGCCAGGAGCCGTCATGAGCATGGAAGAGGTTAGTTGACTGTGCAGCCTTCGTGTGTGCATCCCTTTATCGTATCTTGATCAGTTCGCTGTGCTAAGCTTACTGGTTAGCCTCCCAGAGTTCCAGCTCCAGCAGTACCTGGGTCATGTCTGTGGGCTCCTGTCCAGAGCCTGCTTGTGGGGTGGCACTGCCAGTCTCTAGGTCTTTGCGCTTCAGCTCTTCCACCAGTGCCTCCCATGCCTGGGCCCCCTCTATTCTGCCTACGCCTAGTCTTGCATTCCTCGACAAACTCGGATTTGCGTAGCATTCTTTTTAGATGGGATGCCCTTCTGAAGCTCATTTCTGGGTATTACGGAGATGATCCTTGAGCCCCGGAGTATATTGTAACAAGTGCCAGTGGCGTTTAAGAATTTGTCTGATACGGAGTTGCCAATTTTGATAATCCGTGATGAATCGAATACTGGTGTCTGCTTTGTTTTGGAGGTTTGAGGCCTACGGTCCTGGCTCGCTCAATCCTTGAGAAAGTGGTTTAGAGTGTTTTGTAGATGGCACGGGTCATAACCTCACTTCTCAAAGCATGTTATTGCTTTCTTTCAAGTTCGAACATCTGTTCTTAGGTGCAGTTTATTCAAATTGGAATCAGTTCCCCCTTTGGGATGTTTTTGATATTTTGTTTAGGGTGGCAACTTTCTGCTCGTAGAATAACGTTCACCGCCATGTCTTTTCTGTGCAGTTCACTGTGCAGAAGATTATCCTTCACATAGAATGTGAGGTCCAAGAAACTGATTTCAGTTTTTGAAAAGTTGGAAGTTGCTTAGATTCCCATTGGTGTGACGATTTTAACTTGTTCTGGCACATCCTAAATATATTTTATGACTCAACTGGGGATGCCTATGAAGTAGTATACAAGGATTCTCGGATTACATGACGAACTGTTTTCCACACTTCTCGTAAAATGCGTCTGCCCAGCCTGAATGGTTGAGACCATCCAAAAAGGTAACAAAACTGGGCAGCAGTCACCAAAACAAAAGTACAATTTAGGTCCAAGAGAGAAGCCACTGCTACACATTTCAGTCCTATTACTTTTACCCAATATAGGCTCCCCGCTAACGAAAATCTAAACACTAAACACAATGACATTCTACCGTCCATTAATTCTATATAATATTGGTTAACTTCGCCTCCAACAACTTTATTGGACAAAATCCATTGTAATGGCTAATGCTGTGTAGACCTACAGTATTACCAAGCACCTTTTTTGAGCCAAAACATTTACACATACCATCTTTTAACCAGACAACCTTCAAAAAGTGAAAACAAAAGAATAAGATAGCAATTTACCAACGGATTCAACCCAGGAACGTTCTGCCTCATTTGTGAACACATCCTTATCCTGAACATAAAATTACTTTAATTACAATAATTTGATAATATTTTCTCATTGCTAGAAAGAAACATCAACATCTAGAGAGAGCTCCACTAAGGACTTAAACTCCTGTGGAACAATAAAGCCATACCCATAGCAATACTTTGAAGCACACTGCTCTCCTACTAGTAGCTAATTTACCACCGCAAATGTTGGTAAATTGTGTAAACGTTCGAAAAGGTGCCAGTGACATTCAGATTCCCAGCCTTTAGGCTATGAGCTGCAGTGCCCAATACAAGCCTCCACCCACCAAACTGTGCCCTTGCCCTCCTAAATTCAACTATTAACAAATCCCTGCTGGAAGATCAGATCTAGCAGAGGGCACTGCATGGAAAAAGTTGGGAGTGGGTATCTCCGATTTCTTTGATTTTTCCATTGTCACAGCTCTGGTTCGGGTTGTGAGTGTGTCTAGTCCAAATTCAGATCAACTTACTAATACAAATAGTAACCTTTAGTGCTGTAAAAGGCAACACATCCCTCCAACTTAACTTTGAAATAAACAAACCTCTCTGGAAATGTGCTCATTCCAGAGTCCATTCATGTACTTAAAGTATTTAAAACATCAATATTTGCATTCCCCGTTTTTATTTGAATGGAGTACAATTTGTGACTGAGCAATTTTATCGCAGTTCCCAAATGTATTTAATGGAAGATATGTAGTTCTGTACACAACGACAACTTATGCAGAATCACTATCGTTAGTACACACTGCCTAGAATCACTTGGAACTGTTCCAATAAGGCACATGGCACAGAAATCTCTGCCTCTCAAAAGCATTAGGTATGGATTTTAGCAACCCTAATACCTTCAAAATCCGGCAGCATATTTCAAAGCCACAACCCAAACTAATATTCCAATGTTAGTTGAATGAACGTGCAATAAACTAAAGTCAGAGAGAACCACTGGATCTTGTGTAAATTGTGGATCAAACTTTAAACTGGCAAAATTGCTCAGTGGCAGAGAACCCACACACTTCCAACCCTTGATTTGGAATCTCAGCATGACAAACTCAGCCTTTCATTATTCCTGGGACAATGAGAACCAAGGAGAATAACACTTCATTCAAACGCCTGTGGTGCGCACTATAAGAACCTACTTCTAGATTCGACATTAAATTCTAATTTAAGCTCATAAATTAATCTTTCACAGCAGTAAAGTCAATTATAGCATTTAAAAGATAATTACGTCAAAGCAGTACATCACACGAGTGCAGCTATGGTGCGATTGCGCTTACAGTAGCTGCAAAACCATAAAATGCTATACCACCACCAGAATGCAGCCTCACAAAAGCTAAAATACATTTTACTACATGCTACAAAAAACAGTATTTGTGGCGCATATTTCTAAGGATTCCATTCCTCCAGAAAATTGTGGAAAATCTGACCTACTGTGGATTGTATATTTTACTCCCAGGCAAGCTTGACCTACAGAATTTGGCGCAAATACATTAGATGTGTCATGCAAGAAGAGCGGCTTGGGACATGGAGCGCCTCAAAACACTGACAGAAGGGATTAGCCTGGAAGTGACTTAAGGCCAGTTAAGGATATTTACTTTAGTGGCTGCTAAGTTACACGAGTTGACTATCTTTGTGACCCTACTTGCCTTAAACTAATTGGGACACAAACTGAAAAGTGATCTTAGAATACCACACCTGTAACCAGCAATTCAAAAATGTTGATACACCATCAGAAGAACTGGGAAATGCCACGGTTCTCTAATAGGATCTTATAACTGTAGCAGTGCCTTAAATGAATGTCTTCAAATTATATTTTTAATTATGTAGCATTGTAATGTTTTCACCTATAGTTTTAATATTTCACCCGTTTATTGAATGAAAAGATATAAACAAGTACTGGCAATGCCAATAGGTGTGGCTTATAAAGATCTCTTCATTCAATGGTGACAGACATTCAATAACAAACATTCATGCAGTCACTCATGCTTGCATTCATGTTTCCATGCATTCACCCACGTTATTCTCGTCTTCACCCGTAAACAATAACTCAACACGAAGCAGATTCAAGATAAAATAAAATAAAAAAAACATAAAAAGCTGAAAAAAATGCAGTCACCAAAATGTGGTTGGTACATGCTTACAGTAAAAAATTAGAAAAAACCGAGACTAGGCAGACATCTGGCAATGGTACTGTGAATACTGCATCAATTGTTGTAGCAATTCAAAAGGACCATCATGCCTTCTAAATTGGACAGCCACTATTCCAAGATGACCACCTAGTTTAGAAGCAGTGGCCGTGCTGGATGTGGCACACTGCCTAGAGATCTGCTAGACACATTAAAAACAAACATTGGCAAAGCAAATGGGTCTCACATGGGTGAGCTACTGGCTTCGTCAATATGGGAGGGGTGAGGGGAAGGAAAAACTGGATACTTTTACAAAGCGATATAAAGCAGTCGTCGCTCGTCGATTGATAGTGCTTTTTAGGGCATGATTGCAGGGGTCTGAGGGTGAGAAGAATGAGGGAGCGGATGAAAAGAAACTGGTGGTGGAAGAAGTTACATAAAAATAAAATAAAAAGACTACCTATTTCAGGTGTCCAAAGCTCAAGTGGCTAGAAACTGCGTCACTACCACCACCTAGAGTAGGACAGCTAAAATAGCTATTACACATCCTGCATAGGCACATGTGGACTGTATAGCCAATGAACACTTCTGAATTCAGAGCAGCACACAAGGATTGGTTGAGGCGCGGCTGATTCTGCAATTTTAGATCACCTTAAACATTACACATCTCAATCACTTTCAGAAAGCCTCACCAACTATATATACAGCCCTGGGATTGATAGTTATACGAACCGGTAGTACTGAACTTGCGGGCGGTCTTCTGCGCTAAAAAACCTGTAACGCAGCGCTGTGCTGGATTTACATACTGCCTGCACAAGTAGCCATCAGTGATCACCAAAGATAACCATTCTCCCCTAATTTTGGGAAATCTTTTAGTCTAGTGTAAAGTTTTCATACTCCCCAGTACCAGGGATAAGTAAAACAAAAGATGGAGCAGAGATGAGAACAGGGATGTGATGAAGGGGAGAACAAACAGGGAAGGTATGGGAATATGTAAAAAAAAAAAAAAAAAAAAAAAAAAAGTGTGACTTTACCAGCATTGACAGTGTCATGGGTCTGAAATCATACCGAAATTCTAGAGCGAGTAGCTGATGGCCAGCAGTGGATCACTGATCAAAAGGTAATTAATCTGTACTTGGTCCATGCACCAGGATAAGCAACTGAAGTGGAATAAGGCAAGAGGCCCACTAAGTAGGTGGCAAAGAAGAGCATCAATGACGCCAACGAATGGTAAGCCAAGGTTGGGTCCCAAGCCCACTGTGGACTACAGAAGTCTTGCAAGTGAAAGCACATACTCTCGCAGGCTCAAACTAATAAATAAGAAATGCGAAGGAAAGAAACTATTTGGGACTTAAGAGGGAAAATTCAAAACTAAAGGACTAGCCCACCAGCCTTACAAATGAAGCACTCTAAACTTTAGATGGAGGTGCACCTGTGAACCAATGAAGTGCCATAACTGACGGGACAACTAAGGACAGGACAACTAAGACAATGACTAAAGTCGGTTGAGCTTTTGCAGATTTATGCTGTCTTGAGCAGAAGCTGAAAGTTAATGGCACTTGGAGACCAATGGCTGAAGATGCCTGACCCCAGAGACCCCCTGTGCATGCATTTGTTGCTCGACTGACATTTAGAAAAAGGGAAAGTACTTCTGGTAGAATGGCTTAGAGGTCGACCCAGTACACAATCACATCTTCTATGGAAACCTTGGCCTGTCAACCCTGCTCAGATTAGAAGAGGTTTGACGACCACTTGGCAGAGGGACATGGGACAGCAAGGACCAACACCAAACGAGATTAGATAACATTCAGAGCGGAATCAATGTGCATGACTGGCAAGCCCTAATGACAGCCAAGGGCTCCAGCAATAAAGCAGTCAAGCCTTCTGAAGGAGAATAGAGTATTTAAACTACAGAACCCACTGAAATGTGCATGCTTGAATGCTAGTTGCTGTTAATTCATTCATGAAAGGGGACTACTGAACTGTTAGGAGCACAGCAGCACAACACAAACCAATAGAATACAAGAGGCTTAGACTTAAGCACACCTCAGAAACCATGGTTGCCCCCCCTCCCCCAAGCTCCACAACCGTGATAAGGTTGTGGAGATAAAACTATAAAACATACCTTAACCTAAGCCCATCATGCTATATAGGCACATAATTGAGAACACTGGCTGGAACCCTCAGATCGGATAATGAATGCATTTTATTTGTGATGTGCAACCAGACCCTCACAAAATCACCCACTAGGACACCCGATCCCTTGACCCTCATGATACAAAGCCTTAAACTGAATACAACGTAGGCAGATGCAGTCTATCACTCTCACTGTTTCTTTCACAGCTGTCTTGACCGTCAACCATCTACTCTAACCACCACCAGCATACTTGGGACAAAAGTCTCCCTCCAAGCAGGTAAAAGGAGCTAGCCTCCTGGCAGATCAAGGACCAATCCTGAAGACCTGGAGCCAGATGTAGGACCATGAAAATTGGCAACTCGCTAATTGCACTTGACAGTTGCAATTTGCAAATGGCAAAATGCCATGTACAACAGTATCTGAGACACCGTTTGCGATTACCAATGGGGGTCGCAAATTGCATGCCTCATCAATATTCATGAGGCACTCGCACTTTGGGCTCAGCAGTCCTCCATGTCTGGGACTGCCTTTAAATAAAGCAGTTTTTTTTTTTAATGCATCCCGTTTTCCTTAAAGGAACACAGGATGCATTTAAAAAAAAATACAAAAATAATGAAACTTTAGTTGAATTTTTCAAGGGCAGGTAGTGGACCTTGGGACCACTGCCTGCCCCTAAAAAAATATTTTCCCCTGCATTTCCCCTTCCCATTTAGGAGTGCATTACCACCTTCTTGAAGAGGGCGGTAAATTGAGTGTTTTGTGACCGCAATTAGAAGGGACGCCCTTATAAAGCCCCTTCCTAATATCAAGTCACAATTCCTATTAAGCAAGTCGCAAAAAAATTGCGACTCGCTAAATAGGAATTGCACGTGACCCTATTCGTATTTGCATGTGCAAACATGTTGTAGTAAATGTTGTAGTGCTTATATAGTGCACAATCACCCCAAGGGGTATCACGGCGCTGTACACATACCGCTCTGGAACCCCTCCTGGCCTTTCCATGTGAAGTGCCCACTCCTGGGCCCCCCAAGGTGAGACCAGGCATCCTGGCGCTGTTGGGGCCGTTGTGGAGATTAAGCAAGCTATTGCCCAGAGTTGCAGCGTGGGACCCATGATTAGAATAGGCACAGAGGCGAGAATTGTCAGGTCCGGGGAAATTTAGCCCAAGACCCACCTGAGGCGGGAATTGAACCCTGGTCCGGCCAGACCACTGCATCAGGGTCTGCCGCTCTAACCATTGAGCCACACTTCACATGAGGGACCATGCTGAGTTTATCTAAAAACAGTCTTGAACTGTCTTTAAGTTTATCAGCTGAAAGTATCAACTTGCTAACTGCACTGTGAATCGTAGAAAGCTGAAGGGATATTTTTTATGTGATATTTGAGGAAGTCTTATGTCTTCAGGTAGCATCTGAACTCAGCTGCCTGAGATCAAGGTCTCAAGAAACTTTCGGACCTAGTATGATCACTTCCACAAGCTTCATTTCTGTGCATTTTTTATGATAATCTGAGTACCATAGCAATTTTCATGTAGGAAGGCAGAATTTATAAGGGTCATGCAATTGCAAACACTAATTTCTGCCAGACATTTGGGCCACTGAACGGGAGGCATAGTCAAACAGGTTTAAGGTAAATTCTTGACAACAGAAGTACTCGTCACATTATAGCACATTGATCAGCTTCAAATGCCATGCTGGGCTACCAAAACTATTTTTGCATTGAGCTATTCAGTGTAGACTTAACCATGTGGCATTAAGTGACTCTTCAAAACGGACTTAGCGCTTGAGGTACCGTACACGCATCTCATTACAAGACTACTGCAACTGAGATGGTGTGCTATGAGACACAGGACTGCCTATGGCCTTCCAAGTCTTAGCTAGCAGTGAACACACTTGTGAAAAGTTTTTTTTAAAATGTTTCTAAGTCTCATCTATACGGTCTGCTACTTCCCATTCTTCTGCAGACACTTCCCAGACATGACAGGTTCGCATCCTTGCGAATACCAGCAACATAATCTACTTCTTCCGCATCTTTATTTTGCTGGAGGGCTGATGCTTTTGCTGAAGGGCTGATGCTTAGTCTGAATAAAACCTTATGAAGAGATTAAAGTAGTTTATAACATGGGTGATTTAAATCTGTTGTAGACGAAAATTCTCTTCTCTCCTTCAGAGGAGAACTGGTTTAATATTGGTTTGTGTTCCATCAATAAAAAAATAATGTAAAAAACGTTGTTCCACACAATGCCTGAGACTGATCACCCACAACCACACTAAATTCCTTTTGAATGACTGTATAGTTCAGTTTTGTGTAATTCTACTTTGCCGCAAATGCCACATTCCACTGACGTGGTCAATACTGACCCTAGACCTTACACACTACAATATAAGAGTAAACACCTTTGGTGTAACCTAGAATCTCATTCTGGAAGAATTTGACTCAAGAATCCAGAGCCTTAAAAATGTAAAGACTTGACCTATGAAGACAGAGGTGACACATGCCAAGTCAAAGAGCACTCTTTGCAAAGGCTAAATAAAAAGAGTAATAAAATAGACTAAGGTCTGGAATCTGATGTAAATGCCACCAGATAAGTAGCTGTTGGGTCCATTATCGAAACAGTGCCTCCTAATACAGAGATCGTGATGTTTATGTTGGAAAGGGGATAGTTGGCAAGCAGGATATAACAGTAGAAAGCCTGTGGGTCGGCAGTCCCAACTTCCATTTTTTATTTAGAACTAAGGAAGAGACCATTCAGCTCACTAGGTCTTTAAATACACCCTGAGAAACCATGTTAATCGACAAACAATAAAACTGACAGACAGATCAATGGTTTCAAGAAAGCTAGTTCTATGGGCACAGCAGAAACATTCATGTTTCAACTTTGTGTTTCAAGAAAGACATTCCTTTACAGTTTGGTGAGGAGCGGTTGGCTCCTTTAGGGTGGAAGTTCTCTGGGGATATTGATCTAGGAAGCTATGCTAAAGACTCAAGCTAGATTGGCAGTTATGGAGGATGGCCTTGTGAATCATCATTTTCTTAATGTAGAAGGAAAGAATTCCACAAGTTCATATGAACTGCTATAGATTTTCTAGCTACAGTTTTTGAATTTTTACAGGCATCTTGTGAAATTGCCTTGGGTAAATTTCATTACATTTGTCTAGACAGTACTCTGTGGGGGTTTAAATGACTGGTCTTACTAAACAGAATTCGGTTGTTTGGTCAACACCACCCACAGGGTGCTTAGCTCCACCCACAGGGTGCTTAGCTCCACCCACAGGGTGCTTAGCTCCACCCACAGGGTGCTTAGCTCCACTAAGCACGGGCTGAGGACTGTTGCATCAACAATTGCTCAAGTCGTACCTCGCCATCTAGATTGCTCTTTGACATAAATAGGTCCATCAGATGTACGAGGTTCTAGACATGAAGAAAGCTACAATAATTGCAGTAGAATACCCAAAATTAAGTAGTCAGCTTTACTGTTTCACAATCTGCCAATCCCTGCTGGCTGAGTGCATCAGATTATCACTACTTCACACCAAACTACACTAAATGCAAAATACAATACGCAGCGTTCGCCAAGAACTACACATATGGCAGGAGACTGGTCGCATTTTTGTCATGGCTCTGTACCACCGCACCCTCCCCACCAGTTGACAAAATAGTTATCTTCACTCTGAAATTCCACCTCCAACCTGCAGTTCTCACAAAAACCGCACATCACCCCTGCTATGATGATTGCCAATCTCCACAATGCCTCTTCGTTCTAAAAATCCCCAAACAACTTAACAGAAAGGGTTTTACATCACATTACCCCTTGATCTTCAGAAAGTTACTCAGAATGTGTAGTTCCATATCACTGCAAATGATAAATTAATATCAACAAAAAAAAGAGAAGAATGTCGCTGCCAACACAGCCCCTTACCAACCTGCCACATCAGGTAAGTTCATGTGGGAAATGTTCTCAAAGTGCTAAGAACTCAGGGTACTTCCACCTTACTGACCAAGGTGGTGAAACTAGCCACCATTTAAGTGTTGGTTTAGGCCCTAAAAGGTATTGTGAGGCCACATTCCTACTTCTCTTTTTAGACCAAACCGCAAATTTAGATACAATCAACCACTGCATCTTTCTCCAATGACAAGTAGCAGGTGTCCACATCCATTCTTCCCTTGTTCCCCAATTTATTCCTTTTTATTTTCCACAACAAATTGTATTTGATTTTTCTGTTGGAGGTGTGGGCGAAGGCCCTACATGACCTGTGGCAGAAGATAGATCAGAGCAAGTCCAACATTTTGACCAAAATCAAATATCTGCCCAACGTGCACAGGGTAAAAGTCAAACTTAATGTAGACAGTTCTAGGCCTCATGACAGTCGCATCACTTAAAGGATCGAAAAACTCAGTCGTCATTGTATATGGGATGTTGAAAGCAATGTACATACATATACGAACAAACGTATACCTTTAACTAATTACAAAAGCTGAAAACAGACCAGTGTTTCTATCAGCAATTGCTTCCTAAAAGTCAACCTCTTACACCTCTACTATCTAACATACTTTTTTCAATTACTAAAATTCAGACCACACCTCTCTATGCAACACATCAATGGCAAGTAAGATGGTCATACCAAAACCGTAGGGTCTGCCTGCAAGACACTGAATCCCTGATGCACAACAGCTTTCTTAAACTCAACTATCAAAGCCTGAAGATCTTTTGATCTTTGCACATAAACTGATCACTAAATAACTCTCCAACTGCTCTAATCACCATAACGTGAGGAAATGAAGATTTGCAATACCTTAACTGCCCAAAAATGCATGCTAGTATCCACCTGCTGTGCTAAGTTATTCACTTTCTATTCGCTCCCGATGACTGCCATTTGAGGATTGATTATATATACACACATAATAAAACCGATACAAAACTGCTCCATACAGCAATGTGGTGTATAGGCGGGGAAAAAAAATCAATACAAGAATACTAAATCAAGCACTTAATGGATCTTCTGCCTTAATCCGGGTCACAGCTCACTAGCAAAGGCATCCAACAAAAAGGTGGCACCTAACCCTACACGTCAAACTTTGGGATCATATACTTATGATGGACGGCAAGATGCCTATCACATCAATTTCCCAAATGCTTACCCCCACACTATTTATGCTCCACTGCAAGGTTTAAGAACACCAGTTTGATTAATTCACTGACACAATCACGCAAGTGGTGTTCAGTGCATACTGCTCCTAGAAACACATGCACTTTGCAGAGGTGAGAAGGGCATTTAGTCCTTAGTGTTTCATACAGCAGAGTGTCCCACAGCAGCATGGTGAAGATAAATTAGTCTACAGACCCATCTAGTCCAAAAAAAAAATGTCCATGACTAACAGCCCTTTCAGAAATTCAGTAAGCAAAGTGTGTTGTTGAAGCTACTGAACAAACTGCACTAAATACTATGTGTTATTGAAAGACTAGCGCAGAGCATTAAAACCCAAGCCAACCACATGGTCCCAGTGTTGCCCCAGGCAGGGAGCCTGAAATATCTATACATAACCTTAAAGGCAAATATTGCCTTTTTTTGCTGGGGAGGACTCCGCTTCCCTCTCATATCTTCCAAGCACGCCTACATATTAAGCATACATTTACAAACACCAAATTTTCACAATGCAGTGACATCCATAACAGGTGTGGAATTCCTATCTCCCCCACCCCCAGACACTCCGGGCATATTGCTGGAGGTAAAGGACAAGTTTATGTTTATTTTCTCCTATGGCAAAGAAATATCAAAGCTCTCAGGACAAACCCCTTGCCTACTAGTTTGCAGTGCCACAGTGTGGTTGAGAGAAAGACGCGTGTCTGCTAAGGCAGGGTATGTATGCCAATGTAGAAGATCTATGTGTGGCGATAGCCACTCTGTAGCTAGAGTTAGGATTCTGTGATGGTAATTACTCAGATTTTTGCTTGCTAATAACTGCCACCGCTTGACCAATTTCCACCAAACTCAGCATATCTATTTTTTTTTTTTTTTTTTTAGATTGGCTGATGCAAGGTTTCATGATGATTAGTTAGGGGGTGAAATAAAATAAAAAGGTGGTTCTAACATTTTTCCACCAATGGATTTTCCATTGACTTTTTAGACAGACATAGCAACAATACAGATGAATAGATTTTAATGAAATTTGGAAGGAATATAGTTTGGGGTCTGAAAGGACCCTTTTTGCTATTTCATGACAATTCATTCAAGTAGTTGTGTAGTGTAAGGGACAAAAAAGTAATGATATGGACTGCAGTACATAGCTGACAAAGCGTTTTGACTAATAAGTAACTTTACAAACGTAAAAGGCTGCCATATTGTTTATACCATACTTTCAGATCTAGTTAACCATGTTTTACACCTATAGGAAGATCTGAAGGCACTACAAAACTAATAATTTGGGGGGGGAAAAGGTAATTTTCTATATATTTTTAAAAAAGGAAGTGGAGTACTACGGTACTACTGCCGTCTGTTTTGAAATATATAAACACAATTCGGGTTTTTTCCAGATTTTTTTATTTAATTTCAGTAGGTACTGCGTTACTTTCAAGATAGGACCATGGTATTCCATTATATTATTTTTAAGTATATACAGGAATAAAAACACTTTTCCATAACTATTCACACTTCGATAAAGTGCCTCATTTCTTCCTATAGGTTAAGATCTGATAATACGATAGACCTCATGAACAAACCAAAAAACCTCTGCCATTTTGGTGCTACGTCTGTCTACAAAGACAATGAAAAAGCAAGACCCTACATGCAACTCCACTGTATGGCACGCCACTCTACGCCCCTCCACTTTCAAGACTATATGACACGCCACACCACTGTACTTTATGAAATCAAATCAAAAAATACATAGGTCAAAAGACAAAGCCACACCTAAACACTATGCCACTCCATTCCACTGTACTCCACTTACATGCCACTCCACTCCGATACAGACACGCTATTCGACTCTACAACCCCCCCCACACTTGACGATTTGAAATTTTTTATAAGATTTTGAAAACTAGGAGATTCAATTTAAAAAAAGTTTAAAGCTTAGTTATAATTCTCAAAATGCCATTTATTTTTTCTAGACAAAAACAGCTTAAACTACACAAACTTACAAATTCTAATTATAACTTACAGCTATAACTTGCCCCCCATCCAAAACATCCTGTAACTCATGTACTTTCATATAGTGTTGTGAGCTCGCTAGCCACACATTAACTATAACTCAGCACTATCATGCACAGTGTTCTCATAAATACTTTCATTAGACCGGTTAAAAGTGTTGTTAGGGATGCTATTATTTAACATGCGGTAAGTGACGTAATATGAAAAGGTACAATCAATGCATGGAGAAGTCACAAGTTATACTTTATGTTGTGTGGCTTTCGAGCTCACAATACAGTACAGATATCAGGGCGTTCTAGGACGTTTTGGACGGGGCACAAGTTACAACTAAGCTAAAACTATAGCTTTAGAATTTCTACGGTTTGTATAGTTTAAGTTGGTTTTGTATAGAAAGAATAAATAATGTTTTCATAACTATAACTAAGCTTTAACCTTAGTTATACACACACACACACACACACACACACACACACACACACACAAAAAAATAATTAGCAGTCACTACTATGTAGTATTCGTTAGGACTGATTCTATAGGAAATAGATTTTTTGCTTAGCTAACAACTTTTGCACCGCATGACGAATCGTCAAGAAACTTTGCAGAAAAATGTTAAGCCACCTCTCCTCCTTCATGAAAAGCATTAGGGTGGCCAGTCAAGTGAGGGACAATAAAAGGGGGGCAAAACACGCCCCCCCCTTGCAATTTCCCATAGCTAAATTGAACAGCCATAACGACTGAACTAAATTACATCTAGTTTGGCAGGAAGCTAGTTCTTTACCAAGAAAGTGTGATTTTTATGATTCAGTGTTATTCTGTTCAGTAGTTTGAGAAATTAAGATTCTAAATGTATGCGTATATATAGCACTGATGTACTACCGTGGAGTAAAGCAGTACTGTGAGCTCAAAATGCACATTCTGATTGGCAGGCTGCAAAACGACAAGAAAGTTGCAGCCACCATTTTATGACTCCAGGACACAATCCCGGTGTCGTAGAAAACAAATAAGGAATTATGAGGCAGGATGGGTTACCCGGACCCCATGGCCCTTGCAGGGGGTCCCAGTGAGACATCCCGGATTCAAATTAACATTTTTTCACAGCGCTGCAGAATAGCGGTAATAACATCACTCACCAAAGGCCCCACGTAGTTTGTGTAGTACTGAGGGCCATGAGGTGCTGCAAAACCATGGGGGGCGGAATGCAGAGGGGCCCTGGGGCCATTCAGTCGCCATGCAAAGCCTGCGGATGGGTTGGGCGCAAGGCCTGGTTGTCAGTCTGCGAGGGGTTGGGCAGAGGGTCTGGTTGGCAGCTGAAGGCAGGCAACAGAGGGGCTGGACAACCGGCCATGCCACAGGCCATACAGTCCATCCCACGCTGCGCACAACCGAAAGCCTAATGCAGGATGGGCCTAGTTAGGTATGGAAATATAGTATTTTACCCCAAAAAAAAAAAAACAAGACTGGAAAATCCCTGGAAAAAAAGTCAAAGATTAAAAGGGGCATTGTTTGTTATGGTTGCAATAGCTTGCGTTACATTTTAAAAACTCAAGAAATTCACTGAGGAAAAAACAAAAGGCTGATGTTTTAGTTAGCTGAAAAGGTCCAGTTATATTTTAAACTCAAAACACTGAAATTCCAATTAACTGAAGTAACTACAGCGCACACCCTTGTAATACACAGCTTATTACCTCACATTACATCACTTGTGACGTGTTGCATGACATCAGTGGGACATATGAAGTGTCAATGATGACAACACTGCATGACAGGGGCACGAGTTATAGTTACTTCAGTTAACTATAACTGGTGAATGTCAGTGTTTTTAATTTAAAAACGAACATTTTACCTGGCTTTTTCACCCAATTAGTACTTAACTTTAACCCTTATGTTCACTGAAAAAAATACATACACAGGCGCATTCACTCACAGGAGCTTCTTGTTCGAGATACAGGGGAGCTCCCTCAGCCAATCATTACCTCTATTATTGGACACTGCGTATGCGAGAAGCTCTTGCAAGAATCCCGCAAACCCATCTGTCCCGATATAGATCAAATTTTGAATCTTATTTGCGCAGACGCTACTAAATGGATTCACATCAAATCACACAAAAATTTGGTGCAATTCAGTTGAGTTGTTGGGGTTATAGTGCTATTAACCCCTTCCATGCTGCCGTTGGCAGCACTACCTGCCAAGTACTGCCGTCGGCCAACAGCCGACAAGGCTCCGCCTGTTTTGCGGAAGTGCCGCACTTCCGCAAAATCAGCGTCGCATGAAACGGGTTAAAATATCCCTGTGGAAATTGCATAGGAAAAGTTTTGAGATCCTTTTTAGGTCTCGCCTGGTGTTGCAGCGCAAAGCGCTGCTCGCTGGGCGAGAGATTTTGAAGGAGTAGATTTGATAAGGGGACTTGAAGCCCCACCCCCCATTTTCATTGGATGATGTCACCGTTTATGTTAATCAGTGGCCTGCCATTAGAAATGAGGGTTTGTTGACGCCCTTTCCCCTCCGATCGGGACTGGGTCGCCTGCTTTGCTGCTGTCGCAAAGCATTTTCTTATCTTTGTGTGGCCATGTGTTTCTAATTAGCATGGAGAAGCACACAAACTCAGATCTCATAGGAAAAAAATTTTGGTTTCGTCAAGATTTTTTTCCTTTGAGAGGTCGGGGCAGTGTGCTCCTCCACGCTAATTAGAAACACATGGACACAAAAATTCAGCTTCATCTGCTGTGCTTTATCGCCGGAGAAAGAAAACATACTGTGTTGGGTGTATCATTTTCATTCTGGCAGACGTGACCAGGACTGGAAATGCAGTGCCTGCCAAGAGCTTTTATCGAGTATGTTGTAACAACTAGAAATACGTGTAAATAAATGGCAAGACCTTTTGGGAAATGTTGGCAATACTAAACAATTTTAGGTGCCTGCTGATGGGGGTTTGTTAGTACTCAAATTCACCGGCTTCTCAGTTGAGGTTCTGGCCTGACAAACAGTTTAATACTTTATCTAATCCCAGCTAGGAGGTGATTTCAGCGGCAAGCTTTTGCAGATGTTCACATCCAATAATCTAGCCACATCCAGGGAGGTCAGATGTATTGGCTGCTACTATTGTAGCAACAAATAAGTGGTTATTGACAACGTAAGCCGGTGTGGTGCCGAGTGTCGAGAGGCGATGCACGCGGGCCAGCTCTGAGGTGGAGGCAGTGCGCGCAGGGTAGCTCTTCGTTACGGTGTGAAGTGCAAAATACAGGCCGTGCTAACTGACTGGGGCTGTAAACCGATGGAGGGGACTGATTAAAGAAGAACGGGACAGCAAGCCGAAATAGGGAAGGAAAAAACACAACAGGAGACTGGTAGACAGGCAGCGCTCGGCTTCCGGCTGCGGTAAGTGGAAACGCATGCACTGTTTTAAAGTGCGCCTGCATAGCATTAAAGCGATCGAGGCGTCGTGTGGCTTCTATCGATCTGAGGTGTCTATGAAATAAACTGTACCCAGCAGTCGAGCGGTTGTCGTGCTAAAAGAGTCTATTATCACACTTTCACAGGTTAGTGCCTTAAACTTCCTATTAATGCACATATTTAACATTGTTTCACTTCGATATACGAACCGCTCCTCAAATACAATAAATGCTTCTGCATGCAAATAAAGTAGAAGGTAGGCAATTTAGAAAACAAAGTACAGCAAGAGCAGTGAAAAAAGACGGTGCACACATGAAAGCAAAAGGAGAAATTACGCCGACAGTGGAAGCCAGGCATTAGTTTGTACGCCTCAATCCATACACAGATAACCTCCAGTAAACAGACTAATAAGCAAACAAGCACACAAACAGCTAGACATCAGTAAAATATAAATCAGATTTTTTCCCTGTACAATTCCACCTGACATTCTAGCGGGGAAAGCCGTTGGATGTGCATGAAATTTGTGCATAACTCACAATCTTAATCCATTCTCAAATCGGGAATGGAAGGGAACGTTTGCCAGAGCGGATGTAGCTGCCAGCGTTACGCCCCTGGTTGCTGCAACAGTACTACTGCGTCATCTCTAATTTGAACTGTACCAAGTTGCATAAGGCCGTGAAAGAAATCCAAAAGTGATTTTAGAGGGAATGTAAAAAGACAAGAGGCATGGGAAGAATAAACATCTAGCTTCATTCAAAATAAAAACCGTAGAGGCTTGAAGAAAGTCCACAAATATATAGTTAGCTGCATATAACAGGCAAGAACAAGCATTGGCATAGCCAATAGGTCTCGCCTTTGGGACCTATTTAGTATTTAGTTATGCAGTACAATATCCTTGGTGCAACAACTTAAACTGTTGCATGGCTAAACACTTATAAGGTTCCAAATGCGAAGCCTATTGGCTATGCCAATGTTTGTTTTCCTGGGCCCCGCTTGACTGATCCCCCTGAAACTTTCAAGAAAAGTGCCGAAGTGGCTGAATATCTCTGTTTAGAAAGTTACGTATAGATTTGTCAAACAATGCAAAGCTATTAGCATACCAAAAACACTTATTCTATGGTAACTAGGTCTAAACTAACTACACATTGGCAACAGTAGGTCAAACATACACCTAGAGAGCTTTGAGAATAAGGACGATAATATTTTGACAGACCTTGCAGAGTTCATTAGGCTGTAAAATGTACATGTCCATCACTGGTATAGCGCCAAACATGTTCACAATGAAGGCAACTATGGGAATTTGGCCACAGTGTGGCAACGTGATTTTCCCCAAGAACCATAATATATCAAGGTTAGAGGTTTCGTGTTTATCCACTGCAAAATCTACACATTGAACAAGCACAACCTGTTTTTATTGACATTAGTATATTGGAATATAAAGTGAATGCCTAAAATTTTAGCAGAGCCATTCACGACATTTACTCGGAAATTAAAAAGGTAAAAAATTAGCAGTGGTACAATTTGAAAAATTATATTTCTTCAAATCTGCTATAATCTGAAATTCAGCAAAATATAACTGCTGGCATATTTTAAGCCCTGCCATAAGAAAGCTGGCCTAAGATTATCGTGTTCATAAACAGAGCCCATGAATACATACAGCCCGTGAATATTCAAAGATTGGACGCAAATTAAGCCTTGGTATATCTAAAATCCTGTATAATCACAAAGATAGCGTAATCAGAGTCTTGCTAGAACCAAAAACGCTGACTTATTAGGAGCCTGGCATAGCCAGAGAAGCTATCAGAGCTCTAATACTATGCGAACACTTCCATGATCAGTCACTTCACTGCATTCTCTACATATGGCAAGTTAAGTTTTTTTTAATCTGACAAGTCGATTTCTCAAAAAACTACCTAACTGGACAAGTAGATTTTATAAAATTGCATCCTCTTGACCCAATTCAGGAGTCTAGTCAGATAGAGAAGAAGCAGTGTCAACATGCACATAATCACTAAAGGCAGCACGCCAATGAGAAAGCTCACCACCACCATGCAGGTTAGCCACAAACTAATTGCAGATTCTAGTAGCAAGTAGTTTAAATACAAACACTGCTGTTCTGTTCAGTCTATGCCCTTGACCAAGATGGAGCCAGGTCACACCAGGAGCTTAGCCGCACAAAACTACAGCTTGTGGGCTCAGTACAATACGCAAGGAAATAAACTAACTAAAATTCACAAAACAGTGCACAGTACTGCAGAGACAACTGGAACCACGTGTGCAGACAGGTGCATTCAAGTGTGTGCGGGAGGTTTGCACTTGTGAGGTCTGCCATGTAAAAGGCCTAAGGTACATCATGTTACATATGTTAACAGAATAATGTACCTCTTGTTAACATGTTTTATTTACGGTGCTATGCTCCCCAGGTAGGTCTATAGAAACTGACATCTTAAGATTTATATTGAACTGCCTGTGTAAAGCTGGTGTTGCGCTTGTGCCAAGTAAAGCCTTTGCTGTTTGAGGGCAAGGATTGGAAGAGGTGTGTGAATGCATGCATGTGTGCAAAGCCTGTGCTATGATCTGGTTGTTGATTAAGTCTGCGCTCGCTGGTGTGAGCAGGTACAGTTGTGCTGTGATTCGAGAATAACGTTTGCGATGTGAGATGTGTGCAGTTACAGCAAAGTTTGCTTGCTGCAACGTGTGTATGTGAAGCCTGTGCTGTCACGGTGTTTGAAGCCTGTGGGATAAGCTGTTTCACGTTAAGTTTGTCATGTGGGCAGCTGTCAAATACAACCAACACACGCTTACACAGATGCAGCCTGTGCAGTCTATTAGCTTGGGAAGCAGGAACAGCTGCAGGCCCTGTTGCATTGGCTTTGTGTTTAGCACAGGAAAGGCGTGCACTGTGACTGTTAACACAAGCATCCCTCCGTATGCTGGACATTAATGCACTTAAGTGCACGCCGAGCAAGAAAGCACCGCCACCAGCGCCTTCTCCGTTGCTAGGTGCCACCTCGTGCTGCGGAAACACTTGCTAATCCTCACGAAACTCCAAACTCCGAACCAAACATGAGGAAACGCAGTCAATCTAATTTCCACGCAAAACAAAAAAAAAAGCTCTTTTTACAGAAATCGTGACTGCGGTACTGACCATCTGTCGACTCCCAAACGTAACATTCTATTTTTTAACCACATACGGCTGCAGAAACCCAGAGGGAGAAGCACCCAGGCCGGGCTGACAGTGAGCATGACTCACCCCGCCCGCCTCAGCCTGAGCCGGCGCGCAGGCTGCCTCGCGGGCAAGCGATGCTCTTCCTGGACCTCCGCAGCATCAGTCCAGGTGAGCGCGTGCGACGCATCAGCTCCAGCGGCGCCCGTGCCAGGCGGCGCGAGGACAAGGACGTGACTTACGCACAACGCAGCACAACAGTAAACAGCATTACTGTTATGGGAGACTCCAAAGCCCAAGAGGGCTTCTTACCATGCATGCTTTTCAGATGGGCATGTAAATCTAGTTGACAAGATCATTGTAACTGGCCAGAAGGCAACTTTCTGCTGATCTACAGCACGCAAAGTGTAAACTTTAACTCCTACAACATGTAGAATGCAAATCATTAAATTTACACATGGATAAACCACTGCTGGTATTAAGGCACGACGTTTAATTAAAGTATGATAGTTAATCAACTGGTTTTAAATGTTATATAACAGTAGCCATCATACAATAGTTAATGACTCAGTTGCTGCAAACTCAATTTACTACAATGGGTGAATAAAACAAGGAGCAGTGTCCACATGAACAAATCTTGCCTACTTGTCGTTTGTCTCTAGTACCTGCCACATTTCTGGCCCTCCAACTGCATTTCCCCATGCATAGCATACCCACAGGTAGCCCTCTTTCTGCAACCACATTTTCGAGGCACTGCTTGACAACACATCTGCAAACCGCCCGTATTACTTCAGAAACCATTTATACCAACATTTGATGAGCTGCCTCCACATTGAGAATGGCTGCAGACTGCTTCCAACCCACATCAAGTCAGCAGTCTAGTTACTCTTTAATCTTAGCGGGCCTTACAAGCAGCCCCCACTCCCATGCATCTCAAAGCTTTCTGCCTTGCCATGTCACTGCCAGCAACCGCCACCTTCCACCCGCTGTCCATACCCGCAACACCTGGTAAACTAGCGTGGCTCTAACAGCCCTGCATCACCAATGAGTCTGCGCCCTCCACTACACAGAGCTGCAGCCTCATCCCTAGAATATTTGCGACACATCAACCCAAAGTCTTTAGCTGCCAGATAACTTCCCATGACCTTATCCACAGTCTTCCAACAAGTATTCATAAGCAAACAACCCACAGAGTCTGACAGACTGTGTGCAAACACCAGCAGCTCAGAGTCAACATGATCTCAAGGGGTATTAAGTGGTTGGCTGCCTATTTACCAAGAAGCACTTCAAATTATTTAATGAAGGTCAGGGTGGAAGTGGCAGCCCTCAACTTCTAACAGGTGCAGCATGAAGTCTGGGAAAGAAGTTCGGATACTTGTATTATACTTTCTCAACTTGATATGGAAAGAGTTGAAGCGGACCTGAAAATCTTTGGCTGAAATTAAGATTTTGACCATGGTATGCTATCCTGCAAGGCTTAGAGTGACGAAGTAGCAGAAATTCAGAGTGCCATGTTTAAAAAAACATAAAACAAAAAAACACAAACAGTACAGGAGGCAATTTTACGGAAACAAATCAGACTATTGTCCAAAGTACAGCAAGTAATGATACTTTGACACTAAAGTAGAAGTAACATTTGCACTGGTCTGTCGTCAGTACTACACTGTTCAGACTGATACCACATAATCCAGGGCCACCAAATGGATCTGTTATTCCAAATACACTTATGGGTTTGAACCAAAAAATACTTTAACAGAACTACCATTAGGCATTACTTATTTTAAATTCCTAAAGTAAAGATAAATACTTCCCTTAAAAAAGTTACTTATTAGATGTTGGAGGTTGTGGACATTGGTAACCCCTATAGTGGAGCACTCCCAGAGGTAAATACATGGGAGATGGTGTTTAACCTCAATTTAATGAGCCAATGTGTCCCCAAGACAAGGCACCTTTCAGCATATCAAAACACAGTGAGTTAAGGACAAGCTCATAAATGGAGTTTGATAATGGGGATATCAATTTTAAATGATTTATAATAAAAAAAATGTAAAAGGTATGGTACAGAAATTGCAAATGCAAAGGTATGAAATCATTGCCTTGAAGGCTTTCAGTAAATAGGGCGATACAGAATAAGATGCAGAATTAGACAAATCCCAAGTCCCAAATGAGCAGCAAAAAAAAAAAATCGATAAGAAATCTGATCGCATCAATAGCAGAACCCAAAATCGGGAAAGTGTTTAGGCTCACCCCTTAAATCTAGGGTGTATATACACCTCATGCATAGGAAAGCATTCATTTCTGAAAAACCGTCATGGTGTGAGCAAAAGAATGACACTTCTAGTAAATCTCGGCAGTGTTCTATTACGCGTCATACTGCCTTACTAAGCACTATCCCACTACATGAATATTTATTCTTCCCACTCCATGCTAATGTCATCAGGAGATGGCAATACAAACTTCTTAAAAGAACAACGACATGTGACAATGCAGTACAGTGAGCTAGCAGAACGGCCTTGATAAAAAAACGACAACATTTTTCCAAGTTAGAAGGCTTTCTTTGATAAAAACAGCGCCAATGGAAATAAACCTAACTACTTGACAGTACTGCATAAGTAATGAACAGTGAACATGCAGGAGGAAATGTCCCTATTGAACAAGATGGTATTGAGGCCAGAGGTCTAGTAAGCATGCGCTAAGAAAAGGCACTTTAATAAGTCAGTAGCAGATTTGTTTTGAATGTCAGTGTCTACAAGTAAACTCATGAGTAAATCCACGTTCTGCATATTGCAAATGCACAATATAAACTGCACAAAACCTTTAACAGAACTAACAAGGAATACAGTCTGCAGAGATGGCATAAGCTGCCATCGAGGTACAGACACGTTTGGAACAGCAAGGAACAAAACTGCTTAAAAGAGGGTAGAAAGCTGCTTAAAAGAGGGCAGAATAATCAAGAAGAGCAGCACCTTTTTAAAGGGACAGAAGAGGTGAAAAGGTAGACTGGGATGAAAATGGCCAAAAAAGTGAACAGACAAGGGAAAAGTTGCTGGAGGGGGGAGCATATTAGGAAGATAGTTTCTGCTAAAGATGTGGCAGTTTGAGAACCAGACAGAGTGGTAGCCACTCGCAGGGGATGCGTTCTCCGAGGATTTAATGGGGCAAACTGCCAAAGCATGGGAAATAAAAAACTATTAAATGTGCGACATCCTTACGAGTAAAATGAAGCAACTTTTAAGAATTGATTTATGGGCAGAGTAAGGAAGCACTGCAGATAGCACAAGGGTAACGCGAAGCGCAGAAACAGCTGGATAACGAGCAACTTGATTGAGCAGGAAAAGAGCTGCTGAGGGCGACACAGGGCATGATAAGTCCAGGATGCGGGAGCTGCTAAAAGGAAAATGTGAGCTCAGTATCTGACTGAAAGGCAACCAGGCCTTGAGATGCAGGAAAACGGGAGGAAAGAATACAGTTTGGATCTGGTCCAATTCAACACACTTCTGCTTGAAGAGATTCAAGGCCAATCCTGGGACTCAATTAAGTTACTACTATCGATGCCCTACTCCCCGTTTGTCTAGGGCAGTCCTATCACCAGCTCAAGAAATGCTTTGCTTCCTTCCAGTCATATCTCATTGACCTTGCTCTATACATGGTCTAATAGAGCCACCTTCATTCTTGGCATCTGAATATCTGGCCAATGAACAAACAGTTAGTCAAAGAAATATTGAAGGAAAGGACTTAAGTCGGTTCACAAAAAACCACGCAAGTGGGTGGCCATGTTCTCTGCTGACTCTCCCAGATTCCTCAAATCCCTCTCCAAAGGTTCCCACAGCTCTCTGATAACAATCACTTTATAATTAAATTCTAAATCTTAATTGAGTTTGGTAGACAATCTAAAAATGTCCACGACAGTCACTCCACCTAATCAAGAGATATGGACAAAATGCAGATGGACCTTTTGTTCAACTAATCCTTGAAAGACCTGAATCTCATTTGCAATCTGATATATTCTAGATAATCTGGAATCCATACTAACCAAGGTCCGGTATGCAATGGCTCCAGTTTTCATCCTCCAGCTACGCCCATTAAAGACTAAAACAGTTCAATGACGTCGGATAACTGACGCAACTAAGCAGAGAACTGGAATGACAGGCTAAGAACCTAGATTACCTTCTATTAACACGGCCAGCCAGGCTCGCTGGAGGTTACAAATCAGTTTGTGCCAGTGTAAAGTTGTAGTACCTTCATTCTTGCATTAAGGATTCATCAAACTCTGCCAAAGAATAGTATTGTGCCTACGATGAGATGGTCTCCCAGCTCATCACCTGGCATTCCAGTCCCTTCCTCAGACCTTTGTAACGGTCATTCTGTACCAATAAAACAGAAACCTGGGGTTTGCGTTAACACTGCCACCCCACGTGCCACAGACTGGCCCTCGCTCTCCTACACCTGCTTCTGCCGTCCCACTCCGAAAGTTAGCACCAGTCTCAAAGACATTGGTAATATTAGTGTTATAAGAAATCTTCTCTTAGGCATGAGCCATGCCAACCAGTTTCTCATTGCTTTGCCACTGGTCATTGCTAATGTAGTCAATTCCACCCTCTTCATTGGTGAACTACTGCCACAATCAGGGCCACCCTTGTGAATTGATCTTATCAGACCCTCCAGCCTAGGGGGGGTGGGGTTGCTGCACCTCACTCGCTAGCCATATTTCTCTTGGCCACTGCCGTCATAAGCCACACTTTCTGAAATTTGGGCCATGTCTCCTCCCCCGAAACACAGAATACAAGCCCTATCATTTGTAGAATCCTTCCAGTCTACCTACTTCCCTTAGCAAGTCACTATCCCATAAAGGGGTTCTTTCAGTCAAGGTAGTTGCACATTTCAGATATTTACTGCCACACTTGGGTCACTGTCTGGGTGTTCAGTGGGAGTAGTCTCGATCCCTTTTTCCGGTATAGCACTATAACCTCTGTCGCCAAAACCCTGTATGCCGTTTCCTCCCTATCTGCACACACCCATGCGTTAACCGTACTCAACTGTGCTGCCCACAGTACTTGATATCTGGGACTGCTAGCCCCCCTTCATGAACATCCCACTGTAGCTTTGAAAAGGGCAATTCTAGAACTGCCCCCATTCCACAGAAGCCCACGTATCTCTCAGTCCATCTTCCTAAAGATGAACTGAGAAGAGGAATACCCTACATGGGGTATTTTGTAGAACAGAGAAAGAGGGGTAGCTCCATCATTTTAAAAAGGGGCGCACTACCCACAGGGACAATGGGAGGCCTCTCCAGTGTGTCACATCTGTCCCAGGCCTCTCAATCAATAGATTATCTCTTAGAAAATTCTGTGGGTCCCTGCTGATCTGTATACCCAAGTACTTAAAGCTCGTCCACACTAATAGGAACGTATCTATAGCCAGCCCAGTGGGGTTATCTCCTGATAGGGGAAGCAAGAGTGATTTGTCCCAGTTAATCTGGTAGCCAGAGTAGCTGCCAAAGAGCCAAAAGATATAGAGCAGTCTGGCAATCGTGCTGTATGGTCTGGTGGCAAATAAAATATCTGCAAATAGCGAGATTCGTTCTTCCCAACCCTCTATGCCTCTGTTGCCTCTGACAAAGTGATCTGCCCTCACCCATGCCGACAGCAGTTTCAGCACAAAGAGCATCAGAGATAGAAGGCACCCCTGCCTTGTCCCCTGTCTCAATGTAAAGGCTCTGGACACCACTTGGTTTACACAAACTCTTTCCTTCGGGTCTGTATACAATAGCCTGACCCATCTGATGAACCCCTGCCCAAATCCCAACTTAGTAGTGCAAATAGATCCTGCCACTCAATGCTATTGAACGCCATTCACGTGTCCAATATAAGGATAGTAACTTCACCTCGTCTATCATGGGTTATATGTAGGACCCCCATATAAGCGATCGATGTTTAGTTTGGGGCTTCTTTGAGGTATAAAGCCAGACTGGTCTGGATGCACCACTGACCAGATCACTGGACAGCTTACATGCCAGGACTTTGACCTCCAGATAGTGTAGGGAAATAGGCTGATAAGAGCTACACAACTCCAGTGGATTCCCCTGCGTAGGACTAGTTATTAAAGCGGTACGTGGATCCTCTGGCAAGTCCCCCTGGTCTTTAGCTGCTTGAAACATTTTGAGCATATGCTTTGCCACTCCTTTATAGAGTTCGATTGGCAAGCTGTTCGGGCACGAGGCCGTACCAGATTGTAAGTCCGGAATAGCCACCACTATCTCCACCTAACTTGAGCCCTGCTCTAGCATTTGCTTGTCCTCCCCGGACAGAGCTGGAAGTGTTGTGTCTCGTATGAGCTCTACACAGTCATTGTGACCTTTAGAAGAAGAAACAGATTCCCGAACCTGCCATGTAACTGAACTCTTAGCCACTCTGTTAAGATTCCAAAATCGTTTTTCAGTTTTATGGCATTTTGAAACAGTTCAACAACCTTTACTCACATTGCTGAATTTGGAACATCCTAACCTTGGTACAGGAAGTTTGATCTTGACCCAATCACCTACATCAATAGGTTTTCTTTACTTTCAAGCATCAAACTCATTCTCTCTTCCACATATTTGACAACTTTTCTTCTACCTCTTCTCCCATCATTAAAGAATCTGTCAAAACTCTTCTCACTAACCCACTTTGGGCACATTGAACAATTGGGTGTTTTGCCTTTGAAAAGTTCAAACTGAGACCTCCAAGCCATGGAGCCTGACGTTCGCAGAAAAATCTCAATGTTTTCTCCCACATATATAACCCAACTTGTGCCAGATTCAGCGGACTTATGCACATACTCCTTTGGGAATTTGTTAAATCTCTCAATCGTGCCATTTGCTTCGGGATGATATAGAGCAGATTATGCCCATACTCAACAAAAATTCTTCCATTTATTTTGAAGAAAATTGAACACTATTGTCGTTCATCAAACAAGAAGGATAGCCTTTGCTTTCAAAGAGTTTCTCCACAAACATAACATCTTTCGTCTCAACACAATGCACTATCTTCACTTCACAATGTGAGTGCAAATCTACACAACTGAAACTAGATCGATCAATACTCGTAACTCTGATAGGACCAACTATGTCCAAACAATTTCTTCCCATGGAAGGGGTAGTTTACGTAAAACCAAAGGTAGCGTGCAACACTTCAAGATCTCATCATGGAGGACACTCACTATATTCTCTACGCTCCACCATTAAATCCATCCTGACCACCAATAGGTTTCTCAAATTCTCTTTCATCTTAGATATTCCTGTGTGACTCATGGGCCTTCTCAATGATATGCTCCAAGACTCAGCAGAGGTACCAACCTTGAACCCCTCAATATAATTCCATCCTTCACACTCAATTCATCCTTTATACACAAGAAGCGTTCTACTTCTTCATAACACTAATTTTTCAAAAACCAACACCCCTTCATCCTAGTTACAATTTTTACCAAAGAGGAATTCGTTTGCATTCCTCCAACCTCTCACATGCATACCATCAGATTTCACATACTTTCCAGTCACTCTGATCCAGAGAATCTTCCCCCTCTTCCTTATCGCCTGACCATTTCTCATCATCCTTTTTACATAATCTCGAAAAACAGTCTGCTAATTGTTTCCATCTCCTGGAACGTACACAATTTAATATTCAAAATCTTGAAGTGAGACCGCCCACTTACATATCCTGGAAGTAACACTGTCGATGTCTTTGTTCGAAAATATTTCCCTCAATGGCTTATGGTCTGTTCTTATCTCAAACCGATAGTCCCATACATTTTCCAAGCTCTTTACTGCCCAAAACCTGGCAAGGGCCGCCTTACCAATTAGAGTTTTTTTTAACTCTGCCCCTTTCAGTGCTCTGGAAATAAATAGTATGGTTTCCTCGTGATAATTTTTCTCCTGCTGTAACACACACACAAGACCTTTGGACCTTGCGTCTCATCAAGATAGTCTTTCATCCAAGTTCAAAACTACTTAAACAGGGAGAAGTTTGCTAACAGGATTTTAAACCCGAAAATTCTTGGTCACGTTCTTTTCCTCACACGAACTTCTTTTTTTTAGCAACTCTCATGATTACACATTTGCCAGCCAAGTTAACCAAATTTACTATAGTACCCTACCATGCCCAGAAATTTCATAAGCTCTCCCTTGTTAGAAGGACTGGGCATATTGTGGATAGCCTCCGCTAAATCCTGTTTGGGTTGAATACCTTGCCCAGAAATCACAGGATCCAAGTTCTCCATTTCAAATGCACTGAACTTGCATTCCTCAATTTAAAAAGTTAACCCACACGATACAATTTTAACACATCTCACGATTTCCTCATGCTCATCTACTTTTACCATACACCAGTAGGTCATCCACAAATGTTTATGCCATGCTGCCCCTTCAATAGACACCCCACAACATGCTGAAAAACAGAGGCGGCAGAAATGATCACAAAGAGCATCATTTAAAAGTACCAAACTGAGTTACAAAAGATGCTCGATCTTAAGATAAAGGATGTAGTTTCACTTGGTGGTACGCTGAGGTGACCCCTCTACTAACACCGCTTCAAATGGTCCATCACAATCCGCATATTCAACTTGAAGAACCCCCTCATCACAGTCAGAGTTAACATCTACTTCGCTTATTCTCCTTTTGCCTGTGATGTTAGCCTTGCAGCAATTAGTTACGTGACCTCTTTCCCCCCCACATTTTTGGCACCATGCCTTCCAGCTAGGACAGTCTAAGGTTGGCCACATGAGTGGCATTACCACATCTAAAACATCTTATACTACTTTTCCGGATTAGTGTAGTATCTTTCTTCATGACATTTTAACAACCTCCTGCTTTAACTAAATGAACCTTATCTCCTTCACCTGTCTCAGTTACCAATCTGTCTTTTTTATAGTCTCAACACATGCTAAAGAGTGCTCACACCTTTTGGCAATCAAGAGAACATCTTTCAAAGTCGGATCATCTTTCTGCCATTTCACCTCTTGGACTATCAAAAGAACACCCGAGCATGAATTGATCCCAGAGTCTTTCTTCAGAGGATGCTTCACATTACAAGTTTAAGTCAGCTTACACAGAGAAGTAATACCCTTCTACTGACTCCTTGCCTCTGCATCCCCTTCCCAAAGTGGCATCTAGCTCTCCAAAACTGCTCTCAGCTTGGGACGATAACGCAAATCCATTTTTATGCAAATATCAAACTCATTAAGGTTGGGTGCATACCCATCCGACAAATCGGATAAGTGCTCATAGACCTCAATAAAAAGAAAGGAGGCACTATAACCCCACGCATTTTCCACCAACATGCATAGTAAATAGACTGAAATTAGTCAAAATTGAAGAGCAAAACTGTTGAAAAATGTACCAGAGAGCGAATTATATGCATATCACCGTTGAGTAAACAATAATAAAAAAGAAGGCACCTGTGACACGCAAGAGATTCTCCAGGTGTTGCGAGTGTCAGTTCTCTATGGCTAGACAGTTTAAAGCAATATGGATGAATGTTGCTATATGAAAAAAAGTATTTACATTGTAATACGTGGGTCAAAACGATGTTCAAGTTTCACACAAACTGAAACTTAGCATGGGTTAAGATTGTTTCACCCAGCTTCTTCAACCTGACAACCGTTTCATCAGATTGTCTAAGAGCTTCAGTCTGTACCCTGTGGTGCTGTAACCTGGATTAATTAATGATGGTAGAGACCGTGATATTTGAGAAGAGAAAATAAAACAAAAGTTCCAAAAACTATGGGGTCCTTAGGAAGTCTATCACAATCGGAGTTTAATTGAGGGAGGGCAAGGATGACAACTGGATAGAAGGTCCTCTGTGGAGATTATATACTGCATGACATGAAATGCATTATCCGACATTTTAGTGTGGAAACAATCTAAAGAACCTTTACATCCGATACCTTGATGCAATACCCGTCCATCACAGATTACGCAAATACAGCAGGCTATAATCTGCCGAGATTGCAACCAATTTGTTTCTAGTCTCTTGTGTTAACATGTAAAAGTCAAAAATATTTTAACAAGTCAGTACTCTCCTAAACTGGACTCTCCACTGGCTAACATCCTGCAGTAATAGGAAAATACTATGGTTCTGCACAATAGGCCGCTAGGGCTGCAGACGAACTTTAGTCTTGGAGGAGCCTGGGAGAAACAGTCAACGAATAATGGTCTTTAAATAATAAATATGCACTTCATCTGCGCACAGGCTTTTAGCCTTAAAGTGCAGCCGTAAATGTACCTTGGTGTGAAATTTGCCTATATACCATTATGGTTTCAACTACTTTTAGATGTCTACTTGACGTAATAAATTGTACTTTTGCAACAATAGCTCAAATTAAGGTGGTCGATCAGCTGCTTCAAGGAACACTGGTCTAAGGTTGCTTTCAAGACGTGCTAACAAAAACTGATGTGATGCAGAGAAAAAGGTGTATATAGTGAGGACAACTTCCAGGAATCCCAGTATGAGCACTAAGGGCTGAGCCTGGCACGGAAGTCATCCCAGGGTCACTTCCTGAGAAATGTGAAGGTTCCCACGAAGGTTCTTACTTGTTTCTCTACTGAGAGAGAATCAGTGGTTCCAAGAGATTGCTTCATAATAGGTATATTACATATATCCCCGTCAAGATTAATTGCACAATCTATGCGCAACAGACGCACACAAGAGCCTCAACATAAAAGAGGCAGGGGGTGGAATTACGATAGCCCGAAGACCAGGACATATTGTTTGGGACCAAGGAAAATAAGATTTCATGTGTAGATTGTCCTTGGGACAAGAAGGCCAACCCCCTGCATCACAAACCCTTTGGCTGTCAGATTACAGTACCACATTATGGATCAGCGAAGGGCATTGTCTGCAGCAAAGATAATGTGGGTACTTATATGTCAATGCTGTTCGACCTTGTATTCTGGTTTCATTAATGCAAAGCCTTTATTAGAGTGAGCGTTCTAAGGAAATGTATGTTCGGACTGTGCTACCGACATTGGTTCCAATCTAAACGTGTACACATGTTCAAAGTTTAGCAGTAAGAGGCTATGTTCAATGCTCCCAGAATGCTCCGATTAGATGCAACTATTTGCAGAAGCTTTAACGCAGGATGGATGATTCTTTGCTTTCAAAATAAAATGTTCACAAAAAATGCAACTAGGAAAAAAACATTTTGCTAAACTACTGTAAAATCTTAGGTACCATTTCTTTGCAGCATCATTTATAAAATGTGTTGATGCAGGCCAGTATATTAAAAAAAACATTCCCAACAGAAAAATCAGTGTAAACGGTTTCAACATGATCAGGGGAAACACAAATAAACAAGCATTGGCAAAGTCAGTAGGTCTGAAACTGGTGGTCAGTCTTTTGGTTGTCAATGCTGGTCTTGTTCTGGCATGGGTGCTGCCGGACCCTCACCATTAAAACAAGCATTGGCAAATTACAACAAAAAAAGAAATGTCGTCTCAAAAAGCACACATTTCCACATTAGTTCCTGGCACTAAACAAAAGTACTTTGTGTGCCAACATGTTTCGTGTGAAAGAGCAGCATGCTATCACTCCGTTTAGTTAGTTGATAGAGAATTTTAATAGGCGCAAAAGTTCTTGGTTAATGCCAATCCTAATTAGGGAGCCTTTTAAAGAAATCTCAAAAATGCACCTATGGTATATATCCTTGCATTTGTACAAATTTACAGATCATGAACTCACAAGAATTTACATAAGTAGGTCAAGAAATCGTAGTACTAGAAAATATTTGTAAACTTCATTTCATCACGAGCAAACATGCATGTGTAGGTTTGCTCATGTGAAAATCTGTTGAGCGTTGTGCAAGTTTACTCTCACTCCATCCTTTTTTCCCCCCAAACCCTGGAAGAAGTTTTATGTCTGCCATTGTCCGGAATAACATTTTCAACCTCTCTCAGTATGGGAAAAGAATAGAGAAGAGCTGGTGAAAACCCTTAAAGCATGCATGCTAGTGGGTCTGCACAGACTCAAAAGGGAATTCCAATCCTGCAATTATTGCATTCTGCTACCTTCAGCCCACTATGTAAACTGCGGAAAGGTGAAAAAATAAGGGAATTGCTAGTAGTCAGACCTACTATAGTATGAGCCATGGCATAATCAGAGAGGCTATCAGAGCTTTTATATAAGATGGCAGTCATAATTTGTCACTACAGTACATGGCACGAAAGGGACAAGTGGATTTTGTTATAGGGCAAGTACATTTATGAAGCAACCTGCCGCATGGACAAGTAGATATTGTATTAAATTCCACACCCCTAAAGATGTGATGTATTTCCAGATCATAATACTGTAATAGGACATTAGAGCAGACAGCCTAGCGAACCACAGTCAAGAATATGCGATTTATAAACAGGCCCAAAAAATACAAAGCACAACTCCAAATCTTGCATCTTTATTAGGTGTTTTTTCAAGGACAACCATGAAGTCGTATTGACATTGCGACCATTTGTAATGAGTACACAGGTCTCATCAAGACAAACACCAACCTCTCCAGTGAGCTCTATAATCCATCCATAAAGAGAAAGGTCAGTCTTCAACGTATGTTCGATCTCGAGTGATAAATAACAGTCAACAATTTTGTACACTACTTGGCAAATCCCCAGCCGGCAGTCAATATCAACTACAATGTCTTCATGAAACGACTGCCTTTACTCTGGTTACTTACACAGGTCACGTAAATTGGGTATAAGGGTTGGTTCTGGTTTTAATTCTATACTGGATAGTGTACGGTTTTAGGTTACATTTGTGACTCAAATCCTTTCTACTTATTCCATCAGTGACCATGTACATCTCACCAACTTGGACGAGCAAACAAGGTCAGGCCATCACTGAATCAAGACATAACTCATGCAAGCAAAGTGTCCAGGCTCGTTCATAGAGGTATGAAAAACTATAAATACATACTAGACATGGTTCCTGCAGCATGGAATTTCAACTGTGGACCATAAGGGGTCTTAAGTGGAGAAGTGTGGCCCAATGGTTAGAGCAGGCAGACCTTGATGCAGAGCTCTAGCCAGGGACCAGGGTTCGATTCCTACCTCGGCGGGTCTCCGGCTCATTAATTCCCCTGACTGGATATTCTCGCCTCAGTGCCTGTTCTGATCATGGGTCCCACGCTGCAACTCTGGGCAATAGCTTGCTTAGTCTCCACAACGGCCCCAAAAGCGTTGGGATGCCTGGCTGCACCTGGGGGGAGCCCAGGAGTGGACATTTCCCAGGAAAGCCAGGAAGGGTTCCTAAGCGGTATACGGACAGCGCCGGGACACCTCCGGTGGAGGTAGCTGTGCGCTTTACAAATTCCGACATTTACATTTAAAGGCCATGTAAGGTATTGCCTACACAGCACATGTGCTGTGAGAAATATTGTTTACTCTTCAGTGGGCTTACAAACCGCTCACAGCAAACCATTAGTTGTTTTCGTTGCCTCTCATTTGCAAGCTTTTGATTGATTAGCACCTATATACTTTCCTTCCTTGATTGGGTTAGCTACTCCCTGGGGAATGGATTAAAATTATATTCCTCGTCTTTTTGCAATGCACTTTATTTTTTAAAAGCGTTTGATTATTCCTGGACGTGCAATGTGCTTTCCTGCTTCAAACACAGCCATACAGCTTTTTTATTTATGTTCCTTTCACCCGATCTGCCATCTCTAGCAATGCTTTATTTGCTTAGAACCACAACTGTTCTACCCTTCGCCACTCCCCCTCAACGTCACTAACCTTTTAGCCATGCCGAGTAGCAGCCATGCTGCTGTACAACCTGGCTAAAAGACACTGGCAAACCCAATAGCTCTCATATAGTCGAGATTTATTTGCTCTGCCAATGCTCGTTTGCAACTGTTTTCAAACAAGCAGATAGAATCAAATTTCAACCATGCTTATTTTTTGGGGAATTAATAGTTTACTCTTAAACATTTTCCATTGCCATTTTCTTTTGTGGTAAATAAACCTGTGTGCTCGCACAATGTTGTGCATGTGTACGCCCATCGTGAAGGGAAATTGATCTGCTAGAATCCACCGCACTGCCCCCTCCCAATGGCTTGGCTGATCAAAGTTGACAAGCTAGGGCACCCAAAGGTGAGAGCAAGTGACTTTAAGACAAGTTCACCATCAGCTATCTCGAAGGCTTAAGAATAGAAGAACAAGTTCACGCGTCATATTTAATCAAATACTGACGTCAGTGGACTGATGCTGAAAATAGTTCACCTGCAAAAAAAAAATGCAGACAACCAGATTTCAGAATGACATCAGTCGGATGTGTGAATAGCACAGGCGCTGCATACTCTGTTCCATAGCATCTTATGTAAGTGGCACATGCTGCTTTCAATCACGCCTGCCTGTTGGCACACAGCAGCGACAACTAGCGGCCCAAGACCATCATCGGCAGCACAGACATCTGCCATGTTAGGTGCTGCTGCTTTTATACATCATCCTACCAACAGAAGCAAGGGACAACCATCAGTAGTGCTGCTAAACCAGCTAAAGTTGGGTAGTGGTACCCAACCCAGCAGGGATAACAGCAGCACTACAACCAAAGCATACAGCAACACTTACACACCCACAATACCACCATAGCGCCCAAAACCAATACTGACAGCACAAGCAGAGGGAATGGATGTACTCTATACTACGGCCACACAATAGCAGAACGCACAAAATAAAACACTATGGCAGCATCTGCCAAAAGAAAGGCTGCTCTCTATACCAGTAGACCACCACCACAGAGTACAATAATGCCACCACCACAGAGGGTACAAATAAATCAAAGGAGACAGCAGACACCATCACCCAAGTATACGGTCAGCACTGGCACTGGACTCCATACCAGCACACTGCCACCACAAAGTGGAAAAATAACCATTCAGCTATATCGAAAGGAGCCCCATTTAGAGCGAATTGTACACTATACCAGCACATTGCCACCAGAGAATTACAAAGAGCCCTAAAGCAACGCACTATCACCATACAAGGCATTGAGGGCTATGCAAAGAGTGCAGAAAGATTACTGTGATGCTAGGATCACTACTGGGAACGGGTGACCACTATACTAGGGCACTACAGTCACTAAAACCGCACAAAGCTAAAGACACTAGAACTGCTGAGAGAATAATACTAACAGGAGCACCATTGAGAATAAGTGTGCACTATGCCAGCACATTGACACAAGAGAATTCATTGATATCACCATACGAAGGGCACAACCACACGGACAGGCTCACTGCTAGCTATCCCAGCACACAGAGCGCTTTTACGCCAAAAAATTCATGGCGCTTACTGAAGTTTTGAAGTATAAAATTAAAGAAGGAATGTCAAATTGCTAATCAGTTTTTGCATTGTTAATTATTAAAAATTGGGTGAATAACCGTATTCAATTGTCTGCAGCAGTATGCTGCCTGAGGGTGACTGGAATTAAATCTCAGAGCCCGGCAGGCAGACTGAGTAGACATTTTCCTGCAACAATTTATTAACTGATCGAGTTGAAGGGACATACTGAAAATGTCGTTATTTGGTAAATGCTTAATTTTGGGCGTCAAAGATTACTACCATAAAACTCCACTATATCATTGCTACCACCTCAGGCAGAGCAATTGTTAACTATACCAACAAACTTTTAGAGTGCCTTCAGGCCAACAAGGCTTCATTGCGCTTGCTCAGGAATAACACAATAAGGATCCAACTAGGATAATGAAATTGCTGCAAACTTCATAACAGAGCTTATGTACCCGTATAACAGCATTCTGGCACCAGGACTTAAGCCATTCTAACCGGTTACACATACTATATATAATGTCATGTGTCAGCATCCCTTCATACAGAAGTCAAATATGCTGCTGATAGATCTCGACTACTTGACCGAGAGCATAGAAATATTACAGGCAAGAGGGATGCCAGCCCCCAAGATGGCTCCCGACATGCCATGATGACTGCTACCCCAATCCTGGAATGGTACCACCACAGAGCAGAGAAGTCTCCCATGGCACACCTACTACTAGTCTGATGGCAGGCTTTGCACCACTACTAGCGAACAGACTTACAAAAAGGCTGTCCTCCAAGTTGTTTCTCATTCAAGAACAGTTGTTTTCAGCAATAGTTATGTTTTCCCTTACATCACTGGCATTTTGTAGCTGGGGAAACAGTATTTGCAGCCTTGCTATGAGGGCTCTCTGCCCAGCACACCTGACCTATGAACTCCAAGCATCACCACTGATAAAGCCCCTTCATACAGAGCAGGGGCCCTATTTACTGTTTGGCAGACTGGTTACCCAGTAACTAACATTATGGATGTCCCAACACCTTATTACAAGTGCATACCGGCAGCCACTGGAATAATGCGCGTTTACGGCCACCGCGTTTCCGCAAAATTACAGCTTTGCCCCAGTTGCCACAAAATGCATATTTTGATTCCCCAAAAAAAATGAGGTCACGTGGATCAAAAAGGACTACATTTAGGCAAAATCTGTTGATGCGTAGTGGAGTGGAAGGCACAGTGGTTAACTGGTAACCAGTCTGTCTATTGCTATATTTGGTTGTCAGACTAGCCCTAATAAAGTGAAACAGAAACCCAGATAGTAAGTACAAAATAAAAAAAACAACGAGGTAAACCCATTAGAAAATAAGTCCCATTACGCCTCATTATTTACCTTTTCTTGTCCGCATATTATTGAAAACCATATCACATATTTTGATCCTCAACTTCCGCATATATCATGTGGCCCCGATTATATTTTACGGCACTTTATGTATGGATAATCGGTCACATTTTTGTCGGAGTAACCAATCCGCCAACCTCTAAGTAAGCCCCAGGGGTGCAGGGTGCGAGTTCTTGGTGCGTGCACGCACACGATGCTCAGGCAGGACTGTAGTTCCCAGAGAACTGTCTGGATTAAATAGGAAGCCAGATTCCTTTCTATTTAAAGAATTTCGTCATCCCGGAGTTTAACCCTAATCTCCCCATTACAAACAAATTAAAGGCTGGTTTGTTCATTTCCTCCCATTCACTTTTGCCAGCACCCTTGGCATGACGCCTGCCTATCGGCCAATCTGTGCACCTATGCGGCTACGGGGCGGAGTTGGTTGGCACCATGTAAGTACCACCAGGCCATGGGATTTGGTACACGAGGCCTGGGTTTACCGCTGAAATTGTTTCAAGCACTTGATAAAGCCATCTGAAAACGCTAATCCGCAGGACGACCGGGGGCTGCTGGAGTAAGAAAAAGTATTTTACATTTTATAGAAAACGCTTCCAAATTTGGACAACGCGGTTTTTTTCTATTTCTAAAAATAGTAAGTATGCAGTGAAAAGCAGAGGCCCGGAGGAGACTGCCGTTGCTATGGGGTTCTCCTTTTGATGCGCAACCTTCCCACCCCCAGATCAGATACCTCGTCTCTCCCAGGAACATGAAACCGCCACACAAATAAGACATCTTTCCTTCATCTGAGGGACCCTGGCCTTGTGGACAAGAGACTGTGCCCCAACTGAACTACTCATGTACGAAAAAACAAACATCTGCCCGGATGGCTGGCCTTCCCACTGGGGGGTGGGGCGACTATGAGGTTTGTTAAGCAGAAGCACAAAGCACTGCAATTATTTTTTTTTGCAACCATATAGCCCTACGGAGAAAAAAAAAAAAGATAAACATTACAAGAATACAATTGTTTTAATTTATGCCCCGACTACAGCTCCCAGAATGCAATAGTGTACTAAATGAAAGCGGAATCGAATAGTGTTAAGATGACTGTTGTGCAAATTTCAGTTGGAGACAACGCATGGAGAATTATCAGAACTAGGAAAGAGAGTGTCAGCACAAATGTACAGAGTGTTATGGGTAACCAAAAAGTGTTTATTGTATCCGCTCACAGCATTTCAACAATAAAATGTGTACCAGTTACATAAGAAGCTTTCTTTATATGGCCTCATAACAGGATGTAGATTCCATGGATGTTGGTTTTTAAACTTGAAAAAAAAATTAAACTAGATTTAAAGAAACCGCGGGAGATAATGGTGAAGACACGTTTTACAACAAGGCTGCTTTCTAGGGGCTAAAGCGCCATAGATTCTCTGGAGCTAATGTATTATAAACAGCTGGAGGGACTCCAGGCACAATGATAAACACTGGGAGAAGGGGGTGTGAGTGGGAAATGTCCAGGAACTCCGGCCCAGGGAGGCTTACAAACTGAATGGCACTAAACATGCATTGGCAAAGCCAAAAAGTCTGACTTTAGCAAGCAGGCAAAGTGTTTCTTTTTTATTGCAAACCCATACCACAAAAATATGAACACAGCCTTCTAAAACACCCTTCACTTCTAATGTACTACAGCGGTACGAATGCTATCTAGAAAGAACTGTATTAATAAGTATAGACACCCTTTAGTTTATATGCCCGACAGAAAAAGATTACTGCCACAAGGCGGTGTAATGGATTTCTACTTACTGTAATTTAAAAATAATTTACTTCAAGAGGGATAATTAAAATAAGCAATGGGCAAAGTCGATGGGTCTGGCCTTGGCAAGCTGGTGTGATGGTTTTTATTGCGAGAATATGCCACAATAAATAAAAAAAATTCAAACGAGGCCCCCTAAACATGACCAAAGCGCACATATACTTGCAGTTTTGTTATTTCAATTGAAATTTACTAATGTGCAGTTTTGCTTCTTTTGATATATCAGAAGCCTGTGAGTTGTCATGCATTTTATTATTTTTGAAGGGCAATCACTGGCCAACCAGGCACTGAAATCATAGGCTGCTACAGTGTTACAATGTCACTTAAACATTTTAACTTTAAAAAGGAGACAAAATAAATCACCATCTGTCTTTGTCTGCATGAAGTGCGGCAAAATAAACAGCTTTTTAAAACTTAATGTAACAAAAAATACGAAAAATTAAAAAAGCTTATTTGGAACCCGGTTTATCACTGAAGAGTAACTATTTTAGGTGAATGTGAACAATGTGCACAGGCATTGTTTGTGCAGTCACTCAAAGGAAGTGAGCCGACGTGTAAAGTGGGCGGCCCTCTTCCCCATGCAGCATGGGGTGAAGCAAAAAGTGAATGACAATCTTACAGGCCAATTGGTGAGACTGCTGACCGAAAGCCCCTCTGTATTATAGTATGCTTGTTGGTTTTGGAAAAATAGTCCGGCGAGCCAAAGGGACATTATTACAATAAATAAAGAGTGCAAAGAAAACAAACAAAGGGAAAATAAAGCCCTAGCAAGGAAGGAAGTGCACTTCTTAGTAGGCAGGTGTACACTTGATCAGACACTACACAATCCGCCAAACAACGTGAAAGAGCAATGCTTAGCGTCCGCTGGTCCATTCCCACCACATGCTTATGCTGCAGTGAGTGGAAGCGAATGTGAATGCCCGCTGAACAGACCAATGCAATCAAGAGAAAAGACCTTAAGCCCCTCCATGCAGATATGAATCTATATTTGTTTTTCAAGGTTATTTTATATTACGAGGGTGGAGAAACAGCTCAAATTGTCTAACTCGGACTGATGAGACTTCGCAAGACAGAAGCAAAGAGGAAAAAGATTAATAAACAGATTCTTCAGTCTGAGGTGAACAAACCGGCTGCAAAGAGTCAGTGGTACTTCATTCTCGCATGCTAGGGTCATTTCATTTATTGGTAACACCTGTGTGTAGCTAGAAGAGATTTCTGACACCGAGGCCCGCTAAAGACAGCAGCAGGCGACTGCCATAAATCAGAAAGACACCCGTGTTTATGGGCTCTCCTTAAAAATACAAAATAAAGATGTCCTGAATGCCACTAATAAGTAGGGGGAAGTGGATACCAAGTGGCCAGCGCTGGGTAGCGGAGGGACAGGACGACCTACAGTCCATTTAAACCTAGAACGTGCATCAAGCAGCGACAATTACACCAGATCTAATTTGCATTGTTTTAGGAAGGAGGACACTGATTCTAGACAAGTCGACACTGGCACCCATTTCAACAAAACCTTGACCCCCCACCCCTCCTTGGCCCATTTCAAGCCATCTGTAATCCTGATACTACCACTACTGTTGGCGGGTATTGCACAAGCACTACTGTTGGCGGGTATTGCACAAGATCACTACCAAATCTCCGGCACCCCTATCTGAAGGGGCACAACAGGGAAATATACCTCTACATAGTCCCCTAAGTTTTCTTCTATCTGATTGCCACCCCAGCCATCGTCTTCTTGCACTAATCCTTTACCACTCAGCACGAGCACTGTCTTAACTCCACCATCAATTTCTTCCCAATTCTTTCAGCCATTACTTCCAAATGTTAACTAATGCCACTAGCCATTACGTCACTGCACTTACTAACCACACCAGGAATTGCATCAACACGCCTTCTAAACCCACCAAGCCATTACTTTCATGCACTTAACAAGCATTGCCACTGACCGTCTAACCGCACAAGTCATTGCTTCTAATTTCTCATCCCCACTTACTAATGTTCCATCCTTCCCTGCCTACCTCTATTAACCACTACTGCTTCTAGGTTGTCTTTCAACACCTTAAGCACTTTTCCATGCCCTTTCTGACCACTTACCCACCGATTCCTCGCACTATTCCAGACCATTAAAGCTATTGCTTCCTCTAACCCCATCACCCACTTTTTTTGGTCTTTCTGATCCCAGCGTAACATGCTACCTTAGTCCCTTCCTAACCCCATTAGCGCCTGCACTGTCGGTTCCTGACTCCCATAAAGTCACCAACCATTTTCTTATCCCACTAAGCATTTGTTCCTCCCACAGTCCCGGTCCCCAAACACTGCCAAGTCACTTTTGGTGCTCCAGTTTCTCCTCCGAACTGGATCAAGTAATACATCCTCACTCCTTGAAACTCATTTATTTCCATCCCATATAATACTCAGAAAACCAAATGCTAAAAAACGCCCACCAAATGTCACATGCATGTACTCTTTTCTCTAAATCCAACATTGCTCCTCACATATGCAGTTCTGAAAGGAGATTGGGAGTCAGCGGGCAATCCCGTTGTCTAGATGGTAATGTTATGCACACTTTCACTAGAACCTGCTTGGTTCTCTTCTGGTGAATTCGTAAACAATAATAGTCCATTCAATAAGATTATTCTCGTTTCAAACTCTCATATTTATTAATTTCATCTTTTTAATTACTGCGAATCCTTTTGTTTCCATGACATTTCATATTAACATTTCCCATTTACCCAATGCATATAAAGATAGAGTGTTAACCAATGTATTGGGATGTAGTTGTATATATACAGAGATGGTTATGAGGCTGATTGCATTTTTTCTTGATTTTTCTAATAGAGACCCCGGAAGAAGGGTCACCAGAGACCCGAAATGCATTGGGTAAATGGGAAATGTTAATATGAAATGTCATGGAAACAAAAGGATTCGCAGTAATTAAAAAGATGAAATTCACCAGAAGAGAACCAAGCAGGTTCTAGTGAAAGTGTGCATAACATTACCATCTAGACAACGGGATTGCCCGCTGACTCCCAATCTTTTCATATGTTCACAAAGTGTTTTCAGACTAAACACTGGGTTAATGTTGCACAACAACGAATGGATTAAACAAGAAGAACATACAAAAAATTAGAGTGCTGGATGGACTCAATAAAGTTCTGAAAGGAGACCCACAATCAATCCTCACCAAACATTACATGATAACGATAATTTATTTCGTGCAAAGTCCATAAAAAGGGAGTAGTAAAATACCAAGCCATAAAAATAAGGCAATGTATTGGCTACTTTTTATTTTTAAATAAAAACAATCTTAAAATCAATATTACTCAGGAATTTGAATTCCTAAGTCAGCGTACTCTCTTACAGAAAAAAAAAAAAACATTTAACCAGATCACTCGTGGTCTCTGCCGGTTTCTTTCAGAAACTAAATACGACCATTATCTCCAGGCATCATGCGGAAATCGTGGTAGCACCAATACTACCAACTGAGAAGTAATGGATTTTAGTAGTGCCCGTGCAGACTTTGTTGTCCACATAGATCTGAATATAGTTTGAGCGACAATGACCTATGGGAAGCGAAGTCAGCTAAGAAGTCAAAGTGAATCTCGTCCTCGACGACTGTGGCACAAGCCAAGCACCTCTGAGTGCTGTCTAGGCCCACCGGTGGATTAGATAGTTCAAAGCCACAATCCCATTTCTTAATCTGAGATAGCTGCATCTGGCAGATGTTGAAAGGACAAGTCTCACCCAGAGTTCTCCATACTTTTATATAATGTGAGCTACTTCCGATCAGTGAAAATCGTTGTGAGCTAGTGAAGGCCATGTAACTTGTGCATTATTACCAGACACCCCCCTCGCCCAGCTTCACTGATTTTAAACCTAATGTCTATGGATCCACACACTGTGGTTTGAACAAAATACAGTGACTGGAGGGGTATCATGATTGGGCTGCCATGTGTAACAATGAGTGCATGAAATGTGGGGATGTATGAACATGTTTGCGACTGAATGGGATGGGTGACTGAGAACCTGTGCTGTATGTACTTGTGGCACAGGACATACCTTTTGCCACAGCACTGTTACAAGTGCAACACAAACTTATAACCATTTATTTGAATGGGAGAAATGTAAAGTGCCGAAAAATGTTCTGCAAAAATGTTGATAAGGAAACATTTTCTGCACTTGATGGACCACTTTACGGCACCAGCCACTGGGAGCAAGATGCCTGCTATGTGTAAATGCAACACTTTGAAATGGGAGAGAATTCCACTGAAGTGTTAACTTTATGTTTATATGCATTACAATCATAAAACTCATCATTTTAATGTTCTAGCATGTCAAGGTGTCTTCAGAAACAGCAGACATTACTCCCAGTGGAAGACATGGTGCCGCATTTATAACAGGAAAATCCAGTCATTTGTTTAAACGTGAGGAATTTAAAGTGACAAAACAGGTTTTCATAAACATTAGGACTTAATTGGCTTCATATAAAGTAGAGAAAAGCAAACACTTTTATTCACCTAAAATTCTACCATTTAAAAGAAAAAGACTACTTTTCAGGTATAAATATGACCCTGTTTCTACCAGCCACTGAGAGCAAGATGCCTGCTGTTCGTAAATGTGACACTTTGAAAGGGGAGAAAATAAAAATTAAGAGTTAACTTAATCATTACATTAACTTATTTTAATTTTCTCTCATGTAAAATCTTTCAGAAATATCATTGTGTTCGCATGCTCCAATATTGAGCTGAGAACGACTTATTTTAGAGTTAAATACCTCAGAGCTTCAGTTTTGACCCTCTGTGAGCCACACTGGTCATAAATCCGAATGGAGCACTGCTCATTTTCAAGCCCCATCTGCAGCCTGATAATGTAAAATAAACAGTCTCTAACTTTAAAAGAAAAATGCAACAATACTGTATTGCAGCTCTTGGTAAATAATGAACTCACAGCTGGCGGCTACTCAGCAGGTTTCTGTGAGCTACTGGTCGCTCGCGATCCACTGGTTAGAGACACTACTCCTGTTCCCAGATGTGTGCTGATTTCATTAGTGCGAAACTCCTAGTTACAGAACTGCTTATGGATCTCGAAACCAATGATATAGCTGTGTTTAATCATATTTGCAGTCTCAGTTGTGATGGAGGGGACCTCCACAATTCAAAACACCTTGTGTGGACAGAAACATCCAATTGTACCTGAACCAACAGATCCACAGGAAGCAAGGCTACAACATCGTACGGTGTCTTCCTGAATATCTTCAGCTCCAGGGTGTGCCAGTCTTACCCAATATAACAGAGGTTTCAGCCTGGCCGAGGCCCCAATGACCATTAGGCACAGTTGGTGTATTAAGCGGAAAATGTGTACACTGTTTAAGAAATAGTAGATCACAGTGCGATAGCCCCCCCCCCCGCCAGTCCCCAAGCGACGACCCCCCCGCCAGTCCCCAAGCGGCGACACCGCCCCCGCCGCCAGTCCCCAAGCGACGACACCGCCCCCCCGCCAGTCCCCAAGCGACGACACCTCCCCCCCGCCAGTCCCCAAGCGACGACACCTCCCCCCCGCCAGTCCCCAAGCGACGACACCTCCCCCCCGCCAGTCCCCAAGCGACGACACCTCCCCCCCGCCAGTCCCCAAGCGACGACACCTCCCCCCCGCCAGTCCCCAAGCAACGACACCTCCCCCCCGCCAGTCCCCAAGCAACGACACCTCCCCCCGCCAGTCCCCAAGCGACGACACCTCCCGCACCCCCACCAGTCCCCAAGCGACGACACCTCCCGCACCCCCACCAGTCCCCAAGCGACGACACCTCCCGCACCCCCACCAGTCCCCAAGCGACGACACCTCCCGCACCCCCACCAGTCCCCAAGCGACGACACCTCCCGCACCCCCACCAGTCCCCAAGCAACGACACCTCCCGCACCCCCACCAGTCCCCAAGCAACGACACCTCCCGCACCCCCACCAGTCCCCAAGCAACGACACCTCCCGCACCCCCACCAGTCCCCAAGCAACGACACCTCCCGCACCCCCACCAGTCCCCAAGCAACGACACCTCCCGCACCTCCACCAGTCCCCAAGCAACGACACCTCCCGCACCCCACCCCCCCACCAAGGCCTACTTTCCTCATGCTGCCCTGCTCCACACTCTTTCTGGATCCCACCAGTCTACCAACTCCTCTTGCTCTTAAACCGAAACATTACTTTCTCACAGGAGTGCTTTCTGACTATTGACCCACTTATTTGAATTCTTCCCCTAAATCAAACATCATACCAACAATTGCATAATTTCCTCATTCTCTCCCTAACACTTCTTCCCCACCCCTAAAGTCAACCTTGTTTTGTTTATCAAAATTTCCCCCCACACAACGTGGCATCCATTCTCAGGTTACATCTCGCGGCCTCACCACCCCAACCAACAAACGCTGGGGCTTCACTCAAAGCAAAACAAAAACAAACTGAACACAAATAGGGTCCCAAACTTGACTCAGCTATGCTCCTTCACTTAATCACATGAAACCACCTTCTCCGCAGTGCTTACATGTCAATCCTACTAGAGTGCTACCCTACTACTCCGTGTCACGCGAGTCCTGTCTCCCACGTAGGTCAGTAGAGAACTGCCCATCCTACTATTGTGCGCAGGACTACTTGAATACCAGCCATAGCGTACAACACCTCCATCTATCAAAATACAAGAGTTGAGAAATACAGCCCACCCTGACCGCTCAAACGCGTTAGGAGGCGGGGTGGTCATCCTTGTGGCAAACTCGTCTAGATGTATTATGACAGGTTACGGTGTAAGCAGACGTCTCTGCTGAATGCATGTGTTTTATGTATGCTTTTCGAGCACAGTTTCGGCCTAACTGCGATTAATTTGAAAGAGATAACAGACATTTTAGGAAAAGTCTCCCTCCCCTCTTACTCGATTTCTGGCTTCCCAGATAGCTGATAACAACCGACTGGTGATTCTAACTGCAAAACTGCATAACCAGATTAAATCAGCTCTCTAGAAAGCTAGTGTAAATTACATATTCGAAGTGGACGGGAACGTGTGATGCGACATTCCAACTGCACGAAAAACCGCAATCCTGTGAGAAAGCTAAACACCTGGAGGGCAAGTTTGACATCAACCAACTGCCCCGGAAAAGTGAAAGTGCATCAGCAACCTACGTGCGCGAGCCTGACCCCGCACTCACCCCACGCTGGGAACAAGAGGTCTGCTACAAGCACGCACGTCAAACCTTGACCTAATGGGAGGAACCCCCCCCGAGAAATTAGATTGCTCCCGCACACCCTTTACGTGTACTAAACCACGCGTGGAGTGAAGGCGAGAGCCTTCACAGTGTTAAACCGGGGAGAGCTCAAACCATGGCCGGGAGGAGAGTCCCGGAGAAGGGAAGGATGCTCTGCTCTCCCACCCCAATAGAGGGCGTGGGCAGGGATGGGCGACCCCAATAATTGCGCGACTAGCGCGCTGAGAATGGGGAGCGAAGGCAGGGAACGCTCTGTTGCATGCATGCAAGCATCAAAGTCGGGGAGTAGGTGGAAAGAAAGGGACCCTTCCCTTATGCAACAGCCCACACTAGAGGAAAAGTAGCCTCCCGGGAGGTTGGGACCCGGCGTTTGCTCCGGGTCCTGAAGAGAAGGCGGAGGAGAGCCCCAGCTCGTGAACTGTACTCGCCCCCGTGAAGGACTTTAGGCAGGCGGGGGGTTCAGATAGTTAAAGTCTCATCACAAGGCTTCGCCAGAGAGTCCTCAGCAGAAGACCCCCAAGTGTCCAACGGGAGGGAGCAGGCAGCGGTCCGAACGCCGCACTTCTGTATGCAACACAGATAGTCGAACGCATACTTGTGACACTGAATCTTTCGAAAATGTACGACACTCCTCGTATAAGGGGGTCCTTTCAAATGAAATGCCGAGAAGCCATCACCCCCCCCTTTACTTGAGCCCCCCCTACCCGACCCTCCGTTCCAAGAACTGCCCAGCCCCTGAAGCGTCTAACCTGAGAATCCCCTTAGTCAAGGCGGTCAGCGCATCCCTTTTCTACAGGGGATGACCCCCCACTATGGATGACCTGACGCCCCTGCACCTAATTTCAATGACCGCGCGTACCTCAACCCCCGTGCCCGCCTCCTCACCCCTTAGGAAGTCTCTCCAGATGTAGAACACTCCAAGCAGTGTACCTTGTATCCTCCGTTCAGACTCCCCCTCCTCCGGCGCCCCGCCGTGCTGTCTCCATATCCCTACTGCTCACAGTGCCTCAGCAGCCCACTGAGCCTCCGCCGCTACACCGTGCCTTATAAACCGCGCGCTGGTCGCCGGGAAAGGAAGTCCCCAGGGCAGAGTTGCACGAGCGGAAGGGTTCGTTAAAAACCACGCTCCCCAGCATGCCTCGCGCCCGAGGTGTGGGCTGCAGCCTGGAGAGTGACAGCGCCTAAGTCCGGTCCCGTTACTTTGCTGCTACCCGATTGGATACGCGGGCCGCACACGTGCAACAAGTGAAAGACTTTCAGAAAGTCCCGCTACACTGGTACCCGAGGCAGCCTGTCTTCTATGTCTATAGGTGAATTTGGCTAGACTTTAGTGAGTGACCGAAAGTGTAGTGCGGAAGGTTGGATGTCAAATGTTCTAGCTCTTCCTGTGAAGGACGCACTGGCATTCTTTAGCAAACAATTGACATAAAAAAAAATACTTTAATCACCTCACTCCAATGGCAGTTAATGGCCACACTGTACCTTTCATTCTGTCACAAAATTGGCTTCTTGGTCCATTCTTAATAAGGCATGTCTGTGACGGCCTTTGACTGAGGGCAATCCATAGCTGCCAAGGTTTGAAACTGCTTATGTGTAACATTTTCATAGTTTCAGTGTACTTATGAGTGACATTCAACCAAGGTGTGACCCTTAGGGTCATACTTTCTTGCCAGTAAAATCAATCAATGAAGTCCATGGAAACAGATAAATACCAGAAGTTACACCCATATGAGCTGTGAGAAACTGTTAGAGGAGCTTGAAACTGCTGCGAAGAACCTGAAATGGAAGGGCACTAATCTCTCTCCTGTGTTTCATTTATTTTATAGCGCTCCGTATACTAGTGTAGGGTGTCGGAGCACTTTACATCATACACACATTATAGAGAGACGATGAATCATAAGTGTGTAAATCATTCTATAAGAAATGTTACATAAGACAGTGAGGACTACAAGTTGTAGGAATCACATCATCCATACTAGTAAGCAGTATATTTTACGAGTGTTTAGTCCGAAGAAGCACATATTCAGGATTTAAAACATACCACAGTGGTTAGTTTTACTAAAAACAATGCATTTCCACCCAAACAAAACTTTTTATCAACATTAGGATAACGAAAGCCTGGTGGGAGAATTAACGTTCTAACCTATACCACGCAGTTTGAATACAGGCCCTTCATTGTAGTTCATAAGTAATTGTGTTATACTAGGATTGTAATTTAGGATTATAACTTTTGAACTGAAAGTAACAAAAGCATCTCTGTGGAAAACGTAGTAACCCACTGAGCTACCCACATAGAATGCACCTTAGGGTGGATAACAGTATTGTTAATTTCTTAGAGGATTTGCATAAGTCAACTAAGGCTAACGTTAGGTTTTCGCAGGACCTTCGGGTCACTACGGACCTTGAGACAAAGAGGGGAGTACGGCAAGGGTGCATTCTGGCTCCATTCTTGTTTAATCTTCACATTAATGATTTGGAAACTGCACTAAGAGCCACTGGGGTTGATTACCCGTGCCAAGGACGGAGTAGTGTCCCCGTCCTGCTTTACCCGGACAATGCCGTCCTTATATCCAGAGCGGTACAAAAGGGGGTGGTGATGGACGGAGCATCTGAACCAATCAAACACTCACACCCAGTCAAAAGATCTGGGTTTGATCCATCACCGTTCTTTAGCCCACTCTGCCACCCCAGTTCAGACATGGCTATATGCAAATCAGTCTGACCCTGTGCCTCATGGGAACAGTCCAGCCCGAACTGCCAAGCCATGCCTTCCCTGGACCGGAAACAAGCTTCCGAGGACCGGTTTTTGGCAGGACTGCAATACGTTTGTAATCTCTATTAACAGCTTTCTCCAGTTCCATGATGGACCGGGATTTGGCAATAAATAATTCAAAATCTTACATAATGCAAGTGGGGCAACAACCCCAAAAAAGGTTTCAATTCAATGTTGGTCCTGCTAAAATCCCCCGCACTAACGTTTTCTCTTATTTAGGGGTTCTTTTTGATGATCATTTTAAATGGGGGTCCATTTATCTTGAGGAAAAAGGGGGATTTGGCCCGGGTGAATGTGGCAATCTTTAATTTTGCAGCAAAAATAGGGAAGAAACCAATTGGAGCCATGCTGACAGTTTACCAAGCCAAAAGCATGGCCATAGCTAGCTATGGAAGCGAAATCTGGGGACACATTGCTGTGGATTCTCTCCAGGTGGTTGAAAAATACTTTTTGAAGCGCATATTGTGTGTTTTGCATTGAATATCTAACCTAGCGGTCCATGAGGAATTGAGGGTCACCTATCTAAGTGATGTTCTTGCTCTGCACCCTCTGGTGTTTTGGTTGAGTTGCTGGTTAAACAAAAAGTTAAGTCTTACCATTTAATTTTAAGAGAGTGTTTTTCCCTCAATAATGCATCTCGAATTCCCTGGCTTAACTACATTAAAACCAGCCTGAAAGGGCTAGGGCGCGCTGATCTTTTTTGTAATCCTGAATACATTGTTAAGAAGGATGTGGAATTAATTAGGGTAGCCTTCTTAACCTCAAGGAAATTGGACAGGGGGGCGCAGGAGATGCAGAAACCCAGTGTTCATAAGTGTTTAATGCTCAAAACAATTCCGACAACGGAACCTTATCTAATGGGGTTTCTATAAATACACAAGCGGTTCTTGGTTTCGGATGAACCTTTTTCATCTCTTGCTAGCCAGGCCTAAGGGATACAGTAGAGGTCAAGTGCTAGCTCCCTGTGGCTGCGACGGACAGTCTCCACAGGATTTGCTGCATTTTATGTTTTTATGTAAGTTCTATGAAACCCCTAAAGGTATTTTTTGGTTCCTATTTTAAAAAGAATGAATTTTATTCAGACCCGTCCTGCATTAATGTATCTACAATTGCTGAAATAGGACTGTATTCATTTTATAGTGGAGTTTTTAAAAGCTAACATGAAATCCAGGGCCTGCATGGATGTTTAAACAATAGATGATCTATGTAGGATCTATTAGACCTAGCGTGCACCATTAAGTAAATAAAATAGGAAGATATGTTTTCCGGGCACAGTGCACTTTAAAGGTTATGATCAATTGGGGAACTTGGATATTGGGTTTTATCCATAAATTGTGTTTAGGCTCAAAATTTTTAAATCATGTCTTAACATATTACTGTTTTTATGTACTTGTAACCATTGTAACTTTTATGGTTTTCCGACGTGAAACCAAATAAAGTTTATTTGAATTGAATTGAATGCACTTTAGTGGTCTGTATGTGCACATTCTTTGCAGCAGGCATATTAACCTTCTGTGCTATTTCAGGAGGGGTGAAAACTGCCACTAGACAAAACTCTGATCTGTCTCCAGCAGGAACATTATTCACAAGTGTTATCTTGGCATGGTTTGAATTGTTGCTAGAAACCATGTGAAATGCAGCCTGTCTCCACTGTTTAGAATGCTGTCGGTTGAGCCCAGCCCCCAGTAGCAGCTCCCGATTACTCACATGTCTCCCTCACAGTGCACCAGTGGTGTGAAGGCACTAAAACGTGTGACTAATGCATTTTAGTGTGGTGATGCGGACCACCACACTAAAATGCGTCAACCTAACATCTGATTCGTGGTACTTGGCAGGACTGGCAAGCTCTGTCATTGACTAAGGAAGCTAACGTTCTATTCTTTTTTAAACTCACAAGAGGCGATAAATGTAAACTTAAATAAAAAAAAGTATGCTGTAGTGTCCTCTCCAGCCCGGTAGCATGCAAATGAACATGCTACACACGGAGCTCTGGATTGTACATCTTTATTCCTCCACATATGATCACAAACTGATCTCTGATTACTTCATAACTATATATAACTACACTTTGACACATCACAGGTAATTACCTTGTTCCTTTGTTGAGTCTGCCAAGAACTGCATAAATTCTAGCTCACATTGTCTCACAACACTACTCCTCCCCTCTTGTTAAATAAAAAGTATGGATAGTTACATTATATTTCTGTAATAAGTCTTCGAGGGGCTCGCGCTAGACGGCCAGATCGAGTGGCATGAAATGGTTGAAATGCACTCTGTTGGTGCACAGATGGTACAGGTTCTGATGCTTGCTCTGGACTGTCAGGTGGGACGGCCTCATTTGTAAGTGCAGGAGCTGGTGATCACAGAGGTAGGTGCTTAAAGTGTGACAAGTCACATGTGATGGACTGTCCGGGACAATGGGCCCTCACCATATGCCCTTCACACGTCACAACCATCAGGGTACCGAGAGCAAACAGAGTGTCTGCTTTCCCCTTTCGCTTCTGATTGACCAGGACTGAGTAATAATAATAATAATTATTATTATTATTTTTATAGAGCGCCTGGTTACACCCAACGGTGTGTCTCTGCGCTAGGATCCAATCCCCCGAAACGAGAATAGAGAAACCAGAAGAGTCCAGAGACGAACCAAAGTAGAAGAACAGAGGAAAGACTCAGATTATGGGTGGAAAAGCCAGGTTTTTAAGCCTTTATGGAAGGCGCTCTCAGATGAATCGTCTCTCAGGCTGAATGGTAAGGAGTTCCACTTTTTGGCTGCCAAATATCCAAAGGAGCGCATGCCCCCATTCTGGCCCTTTGAACTTTAGGCACGTTGATCAAATGGGCTAGAGTCAACCTCAAATTGCGAACAGGGTTATATGGAGTTAACATGGGGTGAAGTTTGTTAGGACATCTCTGCAAAATTGTGTGGCAGTAACACATTGCTTTGTAGAAGATCCTTTTCCCACTGGCAGCTAGTGGAGGGTATCCAGGACTCTGACAGAAGAGGCTCTTTTGGGAAGATTAAGGACCAAACGTTCAGCTGCATTCTGAATGCGTTGCAGTTTGTTCAGGCATTTTTTTGCTACTCCTAAGTATAGGACATTACCGTAGTCCAACTGGGATGTGATAAGGGCATGTACTAGAGTTTTCCTAGCAAACAGGGGAAATAGGTCTAGGGTCTTTTTTAGGACTTTAAGAGTCCCAAAGCATTTCCCAAAACCCTCTTGATTTGAGTCTTGGAGAGTTTGGGATCAAACCAAAGTCAGAGATTTTTAGTTTCCTCCTTGGGGGACAGGTACTGGCCACCATGCTGAGGACCAGATAGAGGGGGCCTTCCCCACAATCAGGTACCTCAGTCCTACTGCTGTTCAATTTAAGGCAGTTGTTGGTCATCCAGGCGGGGAGAACTGGTTGGCCGCTTCCTCTGATTCTTGAGATAGAGTGACTATCAGCTGTGTGTCATCCGCATAAGATACGATGGTAACTTTGTATTTGTCTACAATCCCTGCCAGGGGTCCAATGTACAGATTGAAGAGAGAAGGGCTCAATATTGAGCCTTGCGGGACCCCTTGCATAAGCAGGATGTTTTTAGACATATGCGGTTGCTGTGCAACTTGGAAGCTGCGAGCACGGAAAAAAGAGGTCAGCCAAAGCACGGCCTAGCCCTCAATCCCACAGATACTTAGTCTCTGGAGGAGCACGTTAGGAGCCAGTGTCATAGGCTGCACTTAGGTCCAGCAGGACCAGTGCAGCATAGTCGCCTTCATCGGCACACTTACGCAGAGTATCCATAGCGAGAAGTATAGCCGACTCCGTGGAATGGGCGGCTCGAAAACCAGATTGTGAGGGATGAAATAGATTATTAAGACTGATGTGTTGATCAGTTGGGTATTCACTACTTTCTCTGCAATTTTGGCAAAGTAGGGCAGGAGAGAAATAAGACGAAGGTTGTCTAGCAAACCTGGGTCGGCGGAATTTTTTTTCTTCAACAGTAGGACTATAGCTTGTTTCCACTTCAATGGGACTTCGCAGCAGCAAAAGGAGAGATCTAGGAGTTGTTGGATATAGGGCAAAATTGCATCAAACCCTTGCCTTAGAATTTTAGGTGAGGCTGGGTCCATAAGGGAGCCAGATTTGATGATCGAGGCCAGACTTTTAAGATCCTCCAACACCAGTGATTTAAATTCAGAGAGAGCTGTACCCTCAAAAGGGTTATCATTAGAGGTGTCGGGACAAGTACTGTGTGAGCATCAGACGGAAAAGTATAATAGATTTTCGCTACTTTCGTTGCGAAAAAGTCGGTGATATTATCACTGTTCTCCAGAGATCGGGGGCCACATTGCGCTCAAGTGAGGATAAAGATTTGAGAATAGAGGAAGTTCTTTAGAAAAATTGTCAGCTTGCTCTATTTTATCTGTATAAAAGGCACAGCGTGTTTTCCTGATAAGAGTGTGATATTGTTTTAGCTCATTCTTGTATGCAATTTTATTAATAGTTGAGTAACCCTCCCTCCATTGAAGCTTACAGATTTTTTGGGCTACCATCAGGTCTTCATTAAGCCAAGGCGCGGAGTTACTCTGCCTCTGGGTAGTGTTAGTCGTACACGGAACAATTGCACCCATTGCTCCTAAAATCCGGCTTTTAACCTCCGAGTTGGCTGAATTGATATAATCTCCAAGTTGGAGATGAGTCTGCTGCAGAATCTGAGTGAAGCTTTCCGAATAGAACCGAGACCATTTCCTGAGGGAGACTTTCTGGCAGGTCCTGGCGGGAGTGGGGGGTCTGGCGAGAGGGGTAGAAAAAGCCAGGAAATGGTGGTCAGACCACTGGACCATAGTTGGGGTCTCCACTTCGATCTCAGGAAAGTTGGAAAATATAGGGTCTAAAATATGACATAACTGATGAGTGGGGGAATTGATTTTAAGAATTAAATTCATGGTGTTGAGTTCCTGACATACGGACTGTGCTTCCATGTTTGAGTTGGTGTCAAAGTGTAAATTAAGATCACCTAAAATGATAAGGTTGTTGTGGTGCAATGCTGGTTGAAAAGTATTTTCCACCAAACACGTTATGAAGTTGGACGCAGGCCTGGGAGCAGGTAGACCAAAAAGCTGGATAGAGCGTGGTCATCTATAATGTAAACAACAAGGACCCCCTGATCGGAATTATCAGTTCCTATGACAGGGACATAAGCTGTGTGTAAATAATAGCACAATTCTAGCAAGCAAGAGGGAAGGCTATTTGCATAAAAGATGTTAACAAATTTATTCAGATATAAAAGCACTATTCCATTTAATAAGTATTCATATAAAAAACCACATATATTACATACATTAATATCACATAAACAATGACAGGGACCAAAGAAAAAACCTAAATTATAAAATTTTCATAAAAAATATAATCACATAATATTTAAAAGAAACAACGAGTGGCAAACAATACTTTCTCGACACGCGTTGCGGCGTTTCAGAAAACGCCTTCTTCAGGAGCCACAGATTATATTATTCAGAATCTCAAATATATCCCTAACGGCCGCGGGACACCAGCAGCTATCCTTTGCAGCGCCGCGGACCTGCTTGCTTGCAGTTTCTATCTTCTTTTACACGAAACCCGCCGCAGACACGAAGGTGTATTAAACAGAGGCGACTCGTGTCCGTAATTAAGGGAAAGCGGTTCTCGGCGATTTTAACTCGGGAACAAGGGAATGCGGTTCTCCTCGATATGAACAATCCTGGTTCAGTGGTCCGCTGTGAAGAAATGAATATTTACATTTAAATTGCAAAGAACAAGACGTAATACAGAATATGTCACGTGTTTAAGTTTACAACTAACCTGCCACGGACTCCTTCACGTTAATAATAGTCATTATATGGCACATTCTCTTCATCTTTAGAGTTTGTATTGTTGAGGAAACATGATCCTTTTTCTAGCCATTATGCTGAGATTCTGAATAATATAATCTGTGGCTCCTGAAGAATGCGTTTTCTGAAACGCCGAAACGCACGTCGAGAAAGTATTGTTTGCCACTCGTTGTTTCTTTTAAATATTATGTGATTATATTTTTTATGAAAATTGTATAATTTAGGTTTTTTCCTTTGGTCCCTGTCATTGTTTATGTGATATTAATGTATGTAATATATGTGTTTTTTTATATGAATACTTATTAAATGGAATAGTGCTTTTATATCTGAATACATTTGTTAACATCTTTTATGCAAATAGCCTTCCCTCTTGCTTGCTAGAATTGTGCTATTATTTACACACAGTAGAGCGTGGTCATCTACAGCGACTATGGTGAAGAAAATGGCGTCACAATTTTCAATATCGACTTCCTTAATAGTGCATTTAAGGGAGAGTTTGTAAATAATAGCTATCCCTCTGCCTCGGTTTATAGGGCGGTCATGCCTTAAAATTCCGTATTCTTGAGGTAGGGCATCTAGTATCTAGAGCAGAGGTCTTCAAACTTTTGGATCCCGAGACCCCGCTTTCAACATTTTGAGGCGTAAGGACCCCTCCTGACAACAATTTCTAAACCTGTAGGCAGGGCTACTAGAATTATGAGGCAGGTGAGGACCAAATTACGCGACAGGATTGACTAAATTGTGTGGGAAGAAAATGTAAGTGATGTTATGTGATGCTGTGTATTTTGGGATAGCATTGCTTCATTATTTTGACATTTTTTACACACAGTAACACTGAGGAAAGATTTCACCCCATCAGTACTCTTTTATAACCAAAATACAGCAATTAACATCAGAAAGATTTCTAGTCAACCTTTGAGAAGGGCCTTCTACTCCGCAGGAATATGTGCTGCCACATTAGAAGCTCACCTGGCCCTGGCCAGGAGAAGCCGGGGTCCCTTAAAAACCTGGCGGTTTTGTGCAGAGTTAAGCAGTTTACCCATGCAGCTTTCCTCTCACCCCCCCTTCCATCCCTCTCTCCTCTCCTAACCCCGGATCCCTCCCTCACTTTGCAGGCCATTTTCTTCCACCCCTTTTTACAACTTCTGAACTCTCCCCATTCAACCTCTCACTTCACCTTTAATCACCTCTTGCCATTCTCTCTTTTCACTGCCCTCCTCTCTAACAGTCTCTCGCATTTATCTCATGGCCTCTCTGGTCCCGTCACCTCCCGTGCCCCTCAGCACTTCTCATTCACCTCGTCTCTCCATTCAAATTTTTGTCTATTTGTATCTTACACCTCTCCAGTCCCCCCATTCAACTTTCACATCTCCCCTTTGTTCTAACAGAAGCCCTCACCTTTGGCTCACACTCACTTCTTGCGTGTCCACACTTCTCTTCGGCAATTCACATTTCTCCTCATCCCTGACCTCTTCAATCGAATTCTCTCACTCCCTTGCTGTCCTCTCTCATCCTCTCATCTCTCCTCACCAAGCATACGGGTCAGACCCGTATGCTCCTCTCGGCCTGTGCCACTCTGCTTATTGTTCCCTAATTCAAGAAGGCATGAGTTGTTTGTCTCGCTGTTTTGGTGCAGGCCGTGCAGTTATGAAACTTACACCCTCCTTTGCTTCGCTCCAGCAAGAATCTATTATCCTTTAGAAAGATATAAAAACCTTTCTCTATGCTCTGTAGGTTACCCCATTTGGCTAGTTCTCCTTCTCCTTCTGTGTGTTTCTCATTTGCCTACAGGCAGCAGATGGTTATTAGCCCCAGGACATCTTTTGGTAACTATAGCGCACTACAAATGTAAATAATAATATAGCCAGAAGCAGGGGAGTCACTAGACCAGAAATTCAGAGAGGACTAACACTCCCAGCCAGGGCTGGTCCTAACACTAGTCTCACACGGTGCAACAGTCTTTTTTGGTGCGCCACCCCCGTTTCCCCCTTCTCCATGAATTCCTTCACTGCCACTCACCAACAATGCACCTCATCTCTCTATAGTGATGGAGCAAGGATTCGCACGTAAAGCGACTTGCTTGTATCAAGAACCTCAAATAATGTTAATAAAATATAATCAACCTGTTCGTGTTACTAATATTGCACATTTTACATTACACGGGGTGTCCCAGTGACGCTTGCTTATGTGTTTACTCATCCTAAAACGCTTGCCACTAAAATGGCTGCTGCTACGTGGGTATTTCTTCTGCGCATGCGTCGGTCACACTCACGGATGTACGTTGTTACAACGCATGCTTTTACCACGCATGCTGTAACAACGAAAGTTTTAAAACGCATTCCATTACAACGCATTACACTGGGGGGTGCTGGATAGTGAATAGTTTAATTTACTATTCCAACACCAGTCCCCGTGGACACTAGGGAAGGTGTTGGATGGTAAATTAAAACTATTCCCTATCCTAGAGCGTCCCCAGTGTAATGCGTTGTAATGGTTTTCGTTTTAAAGTCTGCGTTGTAATAGCACTGCGTGCTAAAAGTTGCGTCATAAAGGTTGTTCCCCCACACTCACGTGACGTGACGTACTCGCAGTTCTGGTGGGAAATCTTTGCGCTTGCGCACTAGCCCTAAAATGGCTGCTTTGTGTCCTCACATGCCTGATGCTTGCACTGCAGCTTTTTGCTATATTGTCTGTCTGCTTTAATAACTAAGGCTATAGTTAATATGAAGTAATGGGAGCAATATAGTGATCCCTGGTATACAGTGTAATCATTTATTTCTGCGTCCTAAATTGTTTTCCTTTACTTTTCATGTATCGAATCTTTTGGGCCTGGGAGGTGCTTACTACTCCATCTTTGAAGTCCCTACTGCGCATGTCACCCTGGCAGAGGGAAGAAAACCTTGTACCAGTGGAACCCAGCCAGCTGGCTGCCACAGCCAAGATGCTCCTGGGAACCGACCTGTGACCTAGCAAGACGAAGCTGAACTGTACTGCATTTGTAACAATTGTATATGAATATTGTATTCTCCATTGTTTCGTGTAGAAAGCATGTCATGGGAACCCCAAATTCAATAGGCGGTCCCAAAAGATGTAAATTAGGGCTTGAGAAAGTCAAATCCTAGTTGGTGTGATGACCTGTCCTTACTTTTGACCAATCGAAATTGGGGATTCTTACACTTGCAACATTTGGGGGGTGGTACACTGACCCGAAAACAGTATAACTAGCCTAGGTTTAGATAGAGAAATTGTCTGACTTGTTCGAATAGCTGACCTGTCACTGACCCAACGCATTCAATAGCTGATCCAGAAACAGAGGTGCTGCGGAGCACTCTGTCCGACTGACTCACAGACCCATTCGGGGTTTTGAGAACCTTAAGTGCTGGCGGAGCACTTTGCTGGGGAATTCGTGAACCCAATCGGGGTTTTGACTGATAGCTGCAGAGAGGGTGTAGCGCAGGCGTTGCAACAGAACTGCGGGTGCTGGTCTTACCTTGGTGGTCCTGTCCTGATCCTAATCTGATTTTCCTGTCCTGGGTTTCCATTCTGCACCTGCTAGCCTACTGGCGACCGTATTCCTTGGGGGTTTCTCCTGTCCTAAAACTGACCCGTGGCCAGGGTTGGTCTCTACACCGTTCTAGGTAAATATAAATCTGAGGGAACCCATTTCGCATTCTCTATCATCCTTGCTTTAATAAAATCGTACTTGCATATTGTTCTTTTCTTACCTTCCTTGTGCTGACCAATGATAAAATCATACATTATAGTTGTTATTCAAGCATGTTCCATTTTTTCCATCCTATAAGAGAAATTGTGACGTACTATCCATGAAATAGATGTTCCTTTTCTTTACCCTCCTTTAGCCAAAGTAGTGATTGCTCTGAGTTATTAGCGTGTTCCATTTTTACCTTCCCTATAGCTACATGTTACCTTCGAGTTTTCTATATACTGATTAAAGTTCTCGTGCTTTGCCCACTTTTTAGGGGTATACAAACTGTGACATTCTAGCATGTCCCTTATTTTTCCCGTCCTTTAGTCACCCCACATCAAGTCTAAATTCCTGAAAAATTCTTACTAGCATGTTCCCTGTTCTTACCTTCCCTTTAGGCTTCTAAATGGTTGGTCTTATTATTTTCTTACACGGATATACCCTTTTTATAATGTTGGTTATTGATAGCTTACTCACTGTTAACTTTCTGCTTGCTGAGATTGATGAAGATTAGATAAAGTTTTTCAAAACTTCCTGAGTCTGTGGTTATTACAAAGAGTGCAAATATTATAAATGTTAGTGTATTTTGTGGCTGCTTATCTTTTACAGATAGCTCCCTGATCCATTGTGGTCATTAGGTACCCGTAACGTGGATTGGTAAGTCGGGTACATTGGTAACAAATAGGAAGGGACTGGGTTACTGGTAGTAGAGTGTAAGGTTACCCGATTAATAAATATGGTGAATTGAATTTATGGGCCCAAATGTGCATATGGTAAAAATTATAGTCGGGTGACCTGCGCACTCTATCAATAGCACCTTTCTGACAAATATTTCATTTTTTTATAGCCCTACTCATAGTTTACTCGCACTCAGTTCTGTGATCTGCATAGTACACGTTCTTTGTAGCAGGCAGATTAACCCTCTGCACACTGTGTGGGTGACAAGAGTGCCCATGTGAGTGCACGGTGAGCGATGCAACAGTGCGAGAGTAGGGTAAGAGGAGTGTGCAGGGTGAGTGAGGTGGCGTATGAATTTATGAATTTGGGTGCGAATGCAAGTTCAGAATGGGACAAATGAATGTATGATTACTGATGGGCTTGTTTGAGTAAGTTGCATATTGAGCAGTGAGGGGGACAGGTGAGTGAAGTGTCACATGAGTGCAGGATGAGTAGTGTACTCGTGTGACTGCAGGGTGAGGTATAGGGTGAACAGCGCAAGTGCATTGTGAGTGCAGAGTGATCCCTGGAGTGCAGGGTGAGTGGGTGAATGGTGTGAGTGCATGGTGATCAGTGTGAGTGCAGGGTGAGCATGAAAGTGAAGGGCGAGAATGAGGAGCGAGTTGTCTGAATGCAGGGCGCATTCCAGACACTTGAAGTAACTCATCATGTTATTGACGGCGGCGTAGGGTTTAAGATCCAAGTTAAACTATTGCGGCATTAATCGGGGATCGAGGGTGAAGGAAATAAATAATGTGCTTATTCTGCAACAAACTTACAGTCCTATGGTTAGGGTTGCCAGCAGATTATTTTGATGGCCCAGTCGGTACAAAAATAAGCAGTCACCTAAAGCTGTATTTTCAGCATTTATCTGTGCATACTGTGAACAGCAAATATAAGTTGAAAGCACTTTTAATTGTGTTCTAGGGCTGCCTCAATGATCCATGACTGATGAAGAGAAAAAAGACAGAAAAGTCACATAAGGAATGCATACATACTTTTGTATTTAAAAGTCTCTTTAGTGTCAAGAGGAGGTCTTTCCAGGCTCTTTAAACAAAACAGGCAGGCATTTTTCTTATGGCAACCCTACTTTATATTCCTTTTATTAAATGAATTCTCACAGTACAACAGTAATTGTAAAATACAAACGTAAGGAACAGGCAGAGTGGGGGCCCAGGGGGCACTGGAACCAGGAAAAAACTAGGCCTCTGTAACAAGTTTACAAAGACATGTAAATCTGCAAATGGTCTTTAAAGACCTGTGAAAAACTCAGTGTGCAGGAGATGACTCCAGACACTGCCCAGCCAAGCCCCCAGCAGCTCGAGTTTCACTGCAGCAGCAGCCAGGCTGAGACACACGATGAGGGAGGAGGGGGGCTGAAGCCCTTGGGCCTCGGCAGAAATGTGACTGTGAAGGCGCGACCCCCTTGGCATCACTCCACGGCCCCCCTGGGGGTCGCGCCCCACAGTTTGAAGACCCGTGATCTAGAGGGATGAGGACTCATTCAGCCAAGTTTCTGTCAGAACCATAGCATCAGGTTGATTGTCTACAAGACTTTCATAAATTTCATATTTATGTTTAGTTAGCAACCTGCCGTTAATAAGTAGGAATTTAAGCTTATGCTTACTAGTGAATGTTATCTTGTTCTGGGTCTGATTGAACAAGCACTGTGAGCATAAGAGCGGGTCAGTCTCACGGTAAGCGTGTGGCAGCACGCTTCCAGGGTCATCGGCTCTAGATTCCTAAGTTGTTTTTCCGACTTCTAAGAGGCTGAGCGCTAACAAAACTGGCAGTGGTTCCGGCCCCTGGCCCCGGTTGGATGCAGATGGTCGCAGACGGGCTTGCCTTTGGTGCACCCTCGGCGCGCCAGCAGCATGCCCCCTGCGCATGTCCATGCCACGGCCATTAAGAGGTAGACCACCTCTGGGGGCTTGGCCAGAAACAAGCCGATCTGGGCGTGGAGTGCGTTGACTTGCCACGTCCTTCACATGGTGTCAGGTGAGATCGCAAGGAGGGGCAGAGTGCGAAATGAGGCTAAGGTTAGGAAAAGTGGAACCAGGCAACTCCAGCACTGAGGTGTGACAAGGAAAACAAATACTATGGGAGCCAGGCACCACCCAGCAATATGTACTACAAATAAATAGAAGTTATTTAAAAACAGTGCAATACAAAGATACAAAACGCTCCTGTCCGAGTGATAGCACACTCAGGGGGGAGTGGTAGCACAATACAATAAAGTGCTCCTACTGCAGAAGTGGAATTCGGCATGTCCGCGCCGCGGCCTTTGGAGAAGTGTCAGCTGTTTTAGATGTTGAAATGTGACGATGTAGCAGTACTAATGAGAAATAATCAGTATGGTTCTAGTCTTTACCAGACTTGTGTACAATCGCATACTCATATTCTTGCAATCTTAAACCCAATCTCTTGATGTGTGGGGGCACCTTGGCTTTCGGATTTCCAAAAATGGTGAGCAGTGCTTTATGGTCTGTTTTGATAGTAAAACGGTTTCTGTATAGAAATACAAGAAAATGTTCGCAGGCCAACACTTCAGCCAGGCTCTCCTTCTCTGGCTGAAAATAGGCACGTTCTGTGTCAGACAAGCTTCTACTTTCATAGGCCACAATGTTTACCTAACAGAACCGCTGTTTTTCTTTACATATCCATGCCCAGGTACTGAGGCATACTGGGTTGCCCCATTGTTTATTGAATACAATTTGTCTCTGGGCATTCAAATGACCATTATGTTGAGCAAGTATTGCTCCCAGCCCCATTGGGCTTGCATCTACTGTGATCTCAGTCAGTAGTTTTGGGTCAGAGCAGGCCATCTCTGTTGCATTCTCAAATGCATTGTTTATTCATTTGAAGCGTTGATCATATTCATTTGACCAGCACATTTTTTTAATTCAATTCTCTCAATGGAGCACTCAAGGTGGCAAAATCACAAATGCATCTTGAACAATAGTAGTCCTAACTTTACTACTCCTAAATGCCTTTTGTGAATACCGAAAGTCGTAAAGTTAGGATTTTGTCTCAGATTACTTTTGTGAATCGGGCCCAATAGAGCTGGGGTGATCTTGACTTTCTTCTCGGGTAACTTTCAGCTAAACAGAAAAGGGGAAACAACCAAATACATATGTTAATTCAGTACTGTAATAACAATAAAATAGCAAGGTTAGCAAATCAACACAGCCTCTGTGTCCCTATATCCGCCCATCCCTCTTGATACAGTCTCATAGAGTGCTGAAAGGAAATACAAATATTGCCCCTACACATCTGTATTAGAAGAAAACAAACCGTGCTATTAGAAACAATATAAAGATAAAAGCTCCAGAGGTGGTACAAACTCATGACTAGGAGGGAAACCATCAAATAAGGAGCAGGAAACTGAAATACACAAGAATTCCTAATTATGGGCAAGGGACTGACCCAAAGCCCACTCATTGCATATGCCAATATGTCTCGATTACAGTCAGTTAAAGCTGTCTCCCAGCAGGAATTGTTGATTTTTTGGCTTTCCATGTGTTGCTCTGCTTCAGAACTTTTCTTGATCACATGATTCAGACTGTAAGGGTAAAGAAGACAACACTGTAGGGAAGGGGTCTGAAAGTCAAAGGTAGGGAGGGTCAAAGGTGCTTTAACCACATAGATACAATGTTTTGTACAGGCCTCATTCAGTTTCTTTGAACCTCATTATCTAACTTATTTTTGTGTTGATAAAACATTTGATGTGCATTTTCACACCAATAAAATGTTGTGCACACAACAGGATACATTTGAAGTAATACACACTGATAGTGAACCCTCGCATGACCGGCCCACCAGAAATTGGAAAATATACTAGCATCGCACTACTTCCACTTTAAATAGTACATGTTGGTACCATACAAGTGCCAGGGACATGATCAAGAAGTACTGTTGTGCTGTTTTCATCTGGACCAGATACACTGAAGCTTATTGAAGCTTGGTGGGACACCACTGGCTTTGTAAACTGACTGCTCTGCCAAGGTGCGTCTGTCCATACTTCCCCGCCACTCCCAGAGGGATGGAGGGGTAGCACTCCTCCACTTCTGTGCAATGTCACGTTTGTTAAACAAATAGCCTAGTCCTAGAAGCAACTGTGCATTATGCCTGCCCAGCCCTCCATAATCCCCTTAAAGACTATCTTAGGGTCCGGTGGAAATTTGTGACTCAATACACACTCCATGTAGACGAGTATTCCATGCTAATATGTGGCAATGACAGGGCAAACTCAGAAAATGTGCAAGAACTTCATTATCTGATTTTTATGCACTGTTATGTTTTCTGTGAATACCGTTATTTTCACACCCTTTGGTTTGTATTAACTGAGGATCATTTTGTTTCCTTCTTACTCCATTGCATAGTTTCTGAGCACCTCATTCTAGGCCCAATCTATATAGTGGCAGGCGGTCCTCTACTCCACCAGTGGAATGGAGTAAATCACTCCACCACCCTGATGAAGGTGCCACTCTTTAAATTTAGAAATGTCCACTGGCCTAGCGGACAATCATAGCATTTGAAGGAACTGCTGTCATGGTGGTTCCGGTCAATTCATTGTAAGTTTGACAGACTGCTCCGCCAACATGACGGAGCCATCCGGAAAACTTACAATGTATTTTTTTTTTAAACCCCAAGCAGGATTTTCTTTTTGAAAATTAGAAAATAAAAAAATAGTGTCTCACGCCATGGAAGTGTCTTGTCATGGCGAAGGCGGCATCAAGCACTTTTCAATGTCCCTTACCACCAGTTCTTTATTTGGTGGTGATGGGCATTTAACAATCAGTTCTATGTCCCCCATCTAAATTAGGGGGGCGGATATACAGCCAAACCTCTGATGGCCCTTTTTCCGTTGGGCCGTCAGAGGGGTTTGGCTGTGGCAGATATTGAGTAGACTCTGCCATTGTCAAACCTTTGGTCCGCCCAAATCTAAATCAGGTTGGTTTAACAAAATGTTGGTGGGGGGTACTCTGTTGCCATTGCACCAGAGTTCCCTCACCACCAACATTTAAATCTGGCCCTCTGTTTCTGTGCATTCAATTCTATTTTTTGTGTCTCTTATTTATCTGCAAATCTTTTCACTGGATGCTAGTCTGTTTTTTACCTAAACATTTCTTTTTTATGACAATAGCTTACTGGGTTTTGCACAGTTGATACACCTGACATACCATAGAGGATCACATGTAACAAAAAGAAAAGCGACTAATAAAGCCCTCTATAGTACATTACAAATTAGTAGAAGTAAGCATAGGAACAAAACAAAATCCACTTCTACCTGAGTCCAGCCACTGGATGATACTGAGCCACCTTTGGCTGCCTCCGCAGCCTCTGTGACCCTGCTTCAGCCTCAGCCTTCAATGGACCGAAGTTCCTCCTCCAGAGAGTAGTCAAGATAATCAGGTTGTTTCAGGACAATCCCCTGGTATTGGCCCTATGCAGCCCTAATGTTGTAATGTTTAAGAGGGCAACCTCTTGTCTTATATATAAAATTTTCCATACTCGTGCAATGGTCCAGCCCGTTTTCACTATTTCAAGGATGAAGGATTGCTGTCTTTCCAGGCGCTGACAATACCCCTTTTTGCTATCACCAAACCTACCCACAGCAGAGCGGGGCACTATCTGTCCGCTGCTATCTCTTCTGTAGCGTAAAGGAGAACTAACTTAGGATCGTGAGGCAAAGACCAACCCAACACTCGCTCAAGACAGGCCAACCCTCCCTCCCAAAACGGGACCAATCGAGCACATGCCCAGGTTGTGTGGACAAGGTTGCCATGATTTGCTTCCTGCGCTTTTGTGCCTACCACCAGGGGGCCAAATTGTGGGACATCTACAGTGTTCTAATACGCTTCCAAACTTCCCCTGCATGCATATCCTTACTTCCTGCCATTTAGACGCTATTTGGAAATTGCCATTAATGGAGTCTGGACTCTGGACCCACTTACCACTACTTAACTGACTTTTTAGGCAACTTGAGAGCTGTTGAGAAAAACATTTTAATCCAATATCCAAATACACTGTAGCCAATTTAATTACACAATAACTCAATTTGAAACCAAGTCTCAAGTTAATACGTTTTATTCCAGATTCAAATTCAAAAACAGATTAATATAAACCAGTCAAAGCATAATAGTATAGAGGTACAATGCAATTAGGATGGGGCCAAATCTTTGAAAGGAATTCCCTCTATATAAGAAAAAGAAAACCACTAGTTCAATAATTGTGATGTAAGTAATAATGAAACCCGAACTTTGCAAGATTATATCAATTTGTCATTAAAGATAAGCATGGGCCCCCTATCTGTCCCTACTCTACTCTACCCCAAAGTGGTAACCCTAAAAGAAAGCAAGATTAAGGTAAGAAGAAAAAAGAATAAAGGTGTAAGCCATCAGAGGCCTCTGTAAAAGAAGCTCCAACATGGGACAAGTAGCATACAACAACAGATGTCAAAAGAGGTCTGAACCTCAAGGCTCCCTAAGTCAGAATGCTAACTATCCCTCACCACGTTACATTATAACATCAGTTGCATCCAAAGTACGTCCCACAAATCCACTTAGTACTTTTCCATACTCCCAGCACACATTGGCTTCTTCACACCATCTTGGTATTCCCATAAATCGTTATTACAGCCGTCCTGGGTCACGTCTCCTTCTCCCATGAGAATTCGCCTGCCATCTTGTCATCTCTCTCCTTGTACCAATCATCGTCCATAATGTGCCCCAAGTCCCCCACCCAGGCCTCTCTCAGCCGACTGAATGAGTCTGGTGTGTTGCACACTAGTGTGTGATATACCGGTGAGACTTTGTTTTCACTTAGTTCCTCCAAATGTATTTTGGCCAGTAAGGGGGTATGGTCCAGTATATCCATAAGCCACTTGATATTTTGGTTGAGAGCACGTCTTAATTGAAGGTATCTAAAAAATTGCGAGCAATGCAAGTCATATTCTTCCTGTAACTCAAGAAAGGACTTAAATGTGGCCCCTGACAGGATATCCCCCAGCGTACATATGCCAATGACATCCCAGGATTTGACACCGTAACCTGTAACAGCTGAGTCCCATGCCATAACAGGGTTTCCTTTAACAAGTGTCCATTCCAGCCAAGGGCTCTGTGAGGAGCTCCTCTCTAGAACAGGGGTGCATATGTAAATATGTCTTGGTTACATGTGCACCTCTTTTAGTTGTGCGTGTGTGCCCTTATCTGTTATCTAAACATTTTGGGCTAGATGTAGGTAATTGTAAATTACCGATTCGAAAATACCGAATTTTACTGATTCGGTATTTTCAAATCGGTAATTGCTATGTAGATAATAATTCGGTAAAAAATACCGAATCGGTAAGATTCGGTATTTACCGAATCGGTATTTGCCATTCATTCCTATGGGCCTGGAGGCCCATAGGAATGAATGTCAATTACCTTATCGGTAAATACCGATTCGGTAAAATTGGGAAAAAGTAAAGGGTGGCAGGGTGTCACTTTGACACCCTGCTGCACCCCTGATTAGTGCTTGTGTGCACATGTGGCACACATAGAGCATGTATGTCTGTGACAAGGCACAGGTGTAAATGCACATATTTGCATTTACATAGGAAATCGTTATTTACCACCAACTAATAGTTGGTGGTAAATAACGAATCCTTAAAGGCCAGAAGCACTGTTTACAGTGCTTCCTACATCTCATTTACCGATTCGGTAAATACCGAATCGGTAAATGATGATTCGGTAAATACCGAATCAGTAAATACCGACTCGTTATTTACTGAATCGGTAAAAAAGCCTCCTACATAGGAAAAGTCTATTACCGGTCGGTAATAGCCTATCTACATCTAGGCCCTTGTTCTGTTGTGAGTGCATTCCATCTAGATTTCCTGCACACTCTATTCTGCTTTGTGCATTCTTTGTTCTGTTTTCTGTGTACTGGATACGCTCTCTGTGCGTGCCATCATTTTCTGTACAGCTGCTGAAAGTAGAAACAATTGTCTCTTTTATATGTTTTCGACTCTTAAAGATCTTTATCCTCTGTGTATTAATGATGTGCTTAAATGATATGGCTGCAATTAGAAAAGCGCTTTGACTATCATGTTATGTTCACCTTAAGAGGCGCTGCAATTTTACCACGAAGAATGTCAACTATTTGTTTTATGTTCGAAAATGTACATTTTAAACAGAATAAAAAAAAAAAAATATGCGCTCTAAACTATCTCTTCTACCTGTATGATGAAGAAGTTGGTATTTGTCGATTTAATTTTTAACAAAATATGGCTGAAACTATGTAATGGTTCTTCTTTTAATCTTTTTTTTCTGGCACTTGGCATTTTAATGGGATTGATTGTCTAAATAAAGTATTTATTGATTGATCTGTATACTGCTGTTTTTGTACACCTCAGTCTGTTTTGTGTGCTATACTGTTTTCCCATCCCCCTCATTCAATTTCCTGGACATTTAATAATGCATTTAAAAGTACTCAAAGCAAGATGTAAATTATAAAGCAAATAGAGGAGTTTCCATGTATAGTAGGATCATAGCATACTAAAATATAGTTAGTTCAAGCCAAGCCTCCTACCCTAAGGAAGTGGCGGCGGGAAGTGGATTGGTGCGCGGCTCAAGAAGAACCCCTCTTTGAGGCCAGGGGATGTCCAGAGAAATTTCATAGGACATGGGGCAAATAATTGAATCTATTGTCTTGAGATGTGTGCATGTCCTTTCCCCTATATCGATATATTGGTTTTTCAACGAAGTAACTACCTTGCAACTTTTCACTTACGTTTGGGATGTTTGCTATAGGCTGGGGCCAGACTTTGATCGATTGTGTATCCGTATGCTGTCTTTGATTCGTTTGTATTTTCAAATGCCAATAAACTTGATTATCAAAAATATATATATAGTTAGTTATCATTATGCACAAATAATATTATACTGGTTTCCAATTGCATCTCAACACAGGCTGATCAGCACACAGGTGATAAGTTGACGACATGGTCCCTTATGTGAATCTCTCCCCGCTTTTGGCTCAAACAGCCTATGGACACATCCCTCTTTAGTCATGGCGGTGTGCTTGAGTGTTTTGTGTTGACATGCATGCACTTATGTCTTTCGGGTTATTAGTTCCCATTAGCCTTCAAGCTACTCCTGGCAATACAACACATCTGCAACCCAGTGTTTCACTCGCAGGTAGGTGTAGCGTTGTGTGCCACCTTTCAACAGTCAAGAGTTCGAGGAATTTCTAACTCATCTGAATGTCAAGCATCAAAGGAGAACACTGTTGTGGCCTCAAACCAACGGTGTCGTTGAAAGATTCACGGGCACTCTCAAAAGAGCGGTGCAGAGAACCTCAATGGAAGGGACGGACATGAATCCAGCACCATTTAAAGCCTTAAGAGCTTATCGCTCAACCCATCACTCTACAACAAGAGAGAGCCCTGACATTGTCATATTTGGGAGAGCGATTAGGTCAAAGATTCCTCATCGGATGGCAGAAAATAAGTGGATGTTAGGAAACTTCGCAGCAACGAAATAAAATGAAGGCATATGCTGATAAGTTTCGGCATGCTTGAGAAACAGCACTTGACAAAGGAGATTGGGTGCTAGTATAGCAAAGGCAACAATGGAAGACAAACCTTCCATTCGCCGTTGATCCTCTATAAGCAGTGGAACGAAAGGGACACATGGTAATGGCCACACAACCAGTTAAATCCTTAACACCTTGGCTGCTAAGGCAATTCCCGCTGGGTGCTGAAATATCCAAGATCCCATTCTACATGACGAGTTGACCTTGTCATGAGCACAGCTCCAGTGTGCCTCATGACGAGTTCACCTTGTCATTAGCATGGAAAAGGTTAACAGACACCCTCAGACTCATCAAATCCTGATGCATGAAGGGCATCTCAAACACACCTGCCTCCTGTCCCAGGACCAGAGTCTGAGACATCCAGTGGTGCTCTACCTCTTCAGCCTGTCACCACGTGGTCTGGAAGGTCAGTGTGCCCACCTCACAGACTTATTGAAGAAATGTTGTCTGAACATTTGGACCCCCAGCGCTCTGTTTAACTGGGAGGGTGGTGAAGCATTGAGCACTAGGACCATACAGGACACTCTACTATACCTCAGGGATATCTATGTAATTTCTCGCTGTACGCATTGTTCCCTAATCGACAATGATGTTTCCCATATGTGGAGGATCTGACCAACAATTCTGTTGTGAGACAATTTTCTTCACATTCCAGCAGTCTGGACAAATGTAAAAGAGGCACTTTGGGCAGAGATCTGTTTAAATGTCATTTTGTCAGGAGAACGAAAGTTAAGTTGAAGGGAATAAAAAAAAGGTCATTTTTCAGCACACTGGAAGGAGTCAAACTGTTCAAAGTAACAGTTTTAATGATTGACTAGAAGGGGATGCCTAAAGCAGAAGCAAAATGAATTTACCCACACACCTCCTTCTAAAATGCTTACAAAAAGTTTTTTTATTCTGCATTGTATTTTCCTCTGCAATTCATTTACACTGATCCAAAAATATTTAAAAAAAATTTAAAGCAACTGTCACATCCAGTAACTGCTAGGAATTAAGAGTTTAACTTCAACTCCCAGGGTGCATAGGGGATGTTCTATATTTGAGTGAGAAAGCAGTACACAAAGGAGAGTACAAGAAAACACATGCACTCCCATTCAGTGCTGAAAGAGGCAAAAAAGTAGGTCTTTGCATGTGAGCAGTGAATGTGTAGGAAAGTGCCCATTTTCATGGTCACCCCACACACACATTTTGCTTAAATGCTGATGGTTATGACCTCTGAAAGTGCACTGGAGCCTGGTAACGTTCTCCAGTGCCAGTGCTCTCTCCCTAAAACTGATGCATGTGAATTGGTAACCCCAAAGGGCTAGGTCTTTAACCCCATTATAAGTCCCTGGTAAATGGTACCAGTGGTACCCAGGGCATGGGAGTTAAAGGGGTCACCAGGGTCTGAAGCACTGTTTGTGCCACTCTGAGTGACACAAGTAAACAGATGACAGCAGTCCTGCCACTGCAGACTGCAGGAGCAGTGCAAACTGTTCAAACTCGACTTTGCCCTGACCATGAGCCCAGGAGGCAGGGTGCATTATATTAAAGGTAATGACATATACGTGAAAGCGTATATGTCCCTATAGTAGCCTTTTCCTTTAAAGGCTACTGTAAGTGATCACAGTCCATATGGTAACATGGGCTGGCACCTGAGCAAACTCGAGGTTGCCAGTTCCATTATCGTAACACCAAAATATGTCATACTCTGTATCTTGTACTAGATTCTCGTGTTGAGGTTGATGTGGCATGCACCCAGGTAGCTACCTTAGATGTTGCCCACCTGGTTGCCCCAGCTTCTAGGAGTCAGAAACAATGGCCTGGACATGAAGGAAGTGATACCTCCCTCCCTGACAGCATGGCTAGTGAAGTGGCACATCAAGGCAGTCAGCTTCAAAGCTTACACTGCCTGTGATATGCAACCAGGCTGACTCCCAAAGGAGGAAACAACACTCCCCCTGCCTCCAGGCACCTTATCAATTGAGTAGGTGGGAAAATGATGTAGTCAGGAGGTCTACACCCCCAGAAGGCTAGCCGCATGGCTAGGGTGGACTTCATGGTCTGTACAGCTAAGAAAGGTTTCTGGCATTTTTAAAAGTGGCAGAATAGAGTGTTCTAGGTAGAAAAGGTGACACACATCCCCAGATGTGGTCACCTCAGGGACAGATTAGCCACTGGGGCTAGTAACCCATGGGCCACTTGCACCCACACCCATAACAACCCTAAATCGTGGATTTAAGGACAGTCCTGGCACCAAATCCTCAGTTTTCATCTTAATTGCATCGGAAACCCGAGTCTGCGACAAAAGTACCTGCACAAAAGACGTGAGACTCTGCACCATGGCATTGATCCTGAAACTGCACGACTGCAAATTGTCCGGGACCAAAAACCGGTTCCCAGAGACAGAGGCACCCCTTTCAGAGTCAAAGGCAACTCCAGACTCCCTTGGACTAGTGGCACTAGTCCACTACAGCCTGCAGGTAAAACACTATACTGGAAATAAAGAATCACTGGCTATTGGCCCTCCAAGGAATCGTCCAAAAGTATATGGTCCAGTGAATTGTGGCAAACATAGTCCTGACCTCCATCAAGTTTCAGGCAGGTACCTTTGTCCCCTGGGCCTCCGGATGTTGACATCTTGCTGACCTTACTGCCGCCAAGGCTTGTTGGTGGCCATTCTGGAAACCAACCTCATTACTCGACGCTGCAACATGAGAGCACTCTGCAGCACCTTCAAACAACCAGAGCAGTAGCCCTCTTGTTGACTTTTTGTACCTGCTTTTCCTCCAGTACTTTTTAAATGGTAAAACCAGCTCCTCCCCAGGTTAACGCTTCAGCACGAAGAACAGCCTGGACAACTCTGCACAAGGGCCTCTCGAGCCAGGTAAAATTGAAGCGACTATTGTGGCTTCATCCTGGAACCTGCATCAACTTAACCCCCAGTGGGGTCCACACAACTCGACCTGCAAGTGACTGATTGTCACTAGTGCTTTTTACAGTTGACCGCAATGCTAACATTTTGCAGTATTGATTTGCATTGATTTCTTGTTTCTTCTTCTAAAACTATGGTTGTACTTATCTGATTGACTTTGTTTTGGTGCCTAAATTTATATGAAAATCTGCTTTATATTTATAAATTAGTGTTGGATTTCTTTTTGTTGGATTTCTTTTGAGTTGTGTCAATCACTTATTGTCTATGTTGGTGCTTAATGTTAAATGCTTAACACGTGTTCCTCTAGTAAAGCCCGAGTACTTTTTGCCACTCTACCAGGACTGAGCTACGGATTTAACTTTGTGAATCCAAGGACCATCTGTGGGGTATTCAGTAGCGGCTAGTGTTGTATTTGACTGACAGGGCGGGTGAGGGGTGGGTAGGGGGGGACAACATTGCGGCCAATCCTGATGCTACTCTTATGTTATGAGAGCAGCGTCAGGATTGGCCTGAGCGCTCTGGATTTGCACTCCCAGGGACACTGGGAGCCTGTACCTGCTCTCTCCAACCCTGCAATGCAGCTGGTGTTTGCAGAGAGTTCCAATGCCCATGACAGTGTGGCCGCTCTGAGACAGTCGGCCAAACCGTCATCCACACTTATCACAGTGCACTACCACTCCTCCTGCGTCTGTCATCCCCCATGGCCCGACCCACAAAGACTCGATAGGAAAGGAGAAATAAAAAAATAATAAAACATGTTTATTATTGTTTTATTTTTCCTTTCCTGCCGTTTTGAGGCAGCTGGCGCGTGTGGGGACACTCCTCTGTCATAGCATAACTACATAGTACACCACTTGCCTATAGGATGGTTAAAAGTCATCCAGTCAAAAGAATGGTAATTGAATAAGAAGCAAGCAACAGAGACTGACAAGAAAGCCATCCAATGGTCTGGCCCAGAGCCCAATTTAAGTATTGGGATTACTCACAATAGGTTGTCAGCAACATACAGATAAAGGTTGTGTAGGCTAGATCTATCTAGGAGCAAAATCTAAGGGAGCGTTACGAAAAATGTGGGCACTGAAAGCACTGCAACGATAAAAATCACGCTCTGTATGAATGGTAAGAAAGATGCAAGAAAGATAAAGGAATGACAACCTGCCCTTGATCCATCAGGCATCTCCGATCCTTTATACCACTGTAGTACTTGCCCCAAATTCTCAGACCAACAGCCTGGACTGTGCACATAGAAGCCTGGTAAAAAGGGAAAGCCTTCTGGGATACCGCGGCTGGCCAATGCTGACCAGTGGTGCTGGACGTCGCAATCAGGGAATACTTTCTGCACGCTAACAACCAGTGCTTAATTTGAGCAGGTGGTTTCCGGTGCATCAGCACATAATTGCTGCCATCCGCACTTAATCGCCGGAACCTGCTCTTCTGACAGCTGCAAATGGCGGCCTCAAACAGTCTGAATTGTCACACTTGTAGCAGTGTGATGGTTAGTAGTTGTGTAAGTACAGTGGCAATGTGTGGTGCAAACTGAGGTGGCCTTGACGAGGACCCAGGCACTTGTTTTTTGTTTTTTTACAAAATAAGGACTGCTAAGCACCTCAGCTCTGCGCAACCAAGCCCACTCGTTTGCATGTTTGGCCCGTCCGTAGATTTAAAAGTGTTATTTCAGCTTCCAAATATCACTATGTACATTTTCTGACGCCTAATGAGAAAGAAGCCATTTTGAAATGTTGCGATGAAAATTGAGACAAGCTCATTGTTCGCAAGGCAAAGTTAAAAACTTATTGGTAAGAGGATGTTTTTAGCTTAAGGAAAGTTTTAACCTATTTAAAGTTCAGCTCTTACAAATTACAAGGCATTAAAGCATTCTCCAATTGAAAACCCCTAAGATTTTGAAATTCATCTATTACGTACGTCTCTTTGAACCCTTGACGCTAGGCCCAGTATGAATCACTACTTAGAAGCACGTGTTTGTGCATTCTGAAAGTATAGCACTGTATCCTCTCAGTTGTATGACCGCCACCAATGGCACCATTCTGCATCCTTAATTCAATGGATGATGACCACCATTTTGTAAAATGTTTTTATTCTACATACCTTACAAATTGGTGAATACCAGTCTTTTCTAGATGGGTATGCGGTATTTGATGGTGTGACAACAGCTTTTACCTGTAAGGTTGTTTATACCAATTGTCCCCAGTGTTACAAACCACATAACTGCAACAATCGTTTGGTTGTTTACGTTGTTTTAGGCCTAATATGTAAGCTGAGTTACCACATTATCCAAAATAACTACCCTCATATAGGCCATTAGATTGTAAAAATATGAATTCATTTGTTTTATTATGTTTAACATTGGTATAGAAAGCTCTATGTGACGAAGCTCTAATTAATTGGCCGACGTAGTCCCCTACCAAGGCTACCATCATCCCTCCAGACTCTCACCTTCTAATAAAGAGCCTACATATTCTAAGCTGGCATATCTCCAAGTTTGGGAAGAGGAATCATGAAAGTGGTGGGTGCCAATTAATGAAATGAATTACCAAAAGCCACCAGATGAAGGCCTGACAACTTTCAAATGAAAACTGAAACGTCATCTGCTGCAATCAGGCTAATGGAGCTAGGCTATCTCCATTGGCTTTGATTTTGCAATATCAGTTTCACTTTTATTATCTGTGTTGGTTTGTTGTTTGTATGAATGGCCTGGCATTGCTGCGCTAACAAAAGTGAATATCGTAAAGTAAACTAAAAATGAATTTATTTTACAGTCAGATAAAGGGAAGCATATGAGGTGCACAGACCAGCACACCTTACCAACTTGTGGGTTAATTTTATCATTCTGAAAAAGTATAGGAGAACCTCTTACTTCAATTTAATCTACATTATTGGATCAATACCTGTCATGATGCTTTAGTTACATCACTATTCTGTCCTGTATTAGTCACCCTGAGAGTAGGAATGTTCTAACATACACCGCACACAGTATGCCTGAAGGGTCACTCACCTTTGCTTAGAACTTACGGTGGCAGACTGCGAGAACTATGCCGCAGTAACCCAGTAGCGGCCAGTGGCAGGGCGGGGGAGGTTGAGAGACCGGGTTCGACGGACAAACAAACAAAAAATAACTTTAAAAATGTACCTGCCACATCGCCGGTCTTCCGCTTCTCTCTGGCTCCAATCCACTGCAGGCACAGGCTCCATGACTCCGCTGTGGCCAATCTTGATGCTGTTCTCATGCTGCTGGCACCATGAGAGCTGCTTCAGGACAGGGGCGTAACACAGGCCCCCGCAGCCCCCGCGTTGCGGGGGGGCCACGCTCTCCAGGGGGCCCCGGGCCGGCCCACTCATTTGACTTACACATGCATGATTTTAATGGTGACACTGTGCGCACAGCACGCCGCACGCCCGGTGTACCATCGTTTTGCAGTGATCCTCCTCGTAATAAATTGTTGCACGGGGCGGGCCCCGGTCGGGGCCCCTGAGGCTCTGCAGAAATGGTGCTCGGGTCCCGGTCGGGGCCCCTGGGGCTCGTCTTCAGAAATGGTGCGGGGGCCCCTGAGGGTCTTATAAATGCTGCGGGCCCCTGAGGCACTCTTTCTATTAAATGGCGCCGGGACAGGGTGGGTTGTTTACTTGCAGGAGTTGCCCCGCGTATGCGCATTGTACAGGGTGGGGGGCGGGGGGAATGCCCTGATTACATTAGTCAGGACATGCGCAATGAGCGCACACGTCGCTTCTTCCCGGAGCATGACCTTAAAACCCTGGTCCAATCGCTGGTCCTCTCCAGACTGGACTACTGCAATTCTCTTCTGACTGGCCTCCCCAAATCCCACCTATCCCCCCTTAAGTCTGTTCTCAATTCAGCAGCTCGTTTCATTTATGGGGCCAAAAGAAGCGACCACATCACTCTCATGTTATCCACCCTCCACTGGCTTCCCATCGAGGCTAGAGCTATCTACAAGACTGCCTGCATCACCCACAAAGTCTTGCATTCCTCCCCTCCGCGCTACCAGGCAAATAAACTGAATCTCTTTGGAGGCTCTAGACCATCACGAAATGCGGAAAATCTACTGCTGGAACCCCCCATTTTCAAGAAGGAAAGATCGATGGCCCAATCCTTTTCAGGCAGCGCAGTGAGAGTCTGGAACTCACTTCCGCCTCAGCTCCGGACCACCACCTCCTCCCAGGCCTTCAAAACTGACCTCAAAGTTCTCCTCCTTCAAAGACACTTCCAAATGTAATCCATGCCCTCTCTATTATCTGAAGGAAGCCCTTTTAATTATTGAAAAATCTACTTTGCATGACTTTGGAAGTGTCCTCCCAGTGTGTTCTTGTGGTTTGAGAGTCTGCCATTTGTTGCAGTATTATCCTACCTGTGTTTGGGACTCATGTGTAACATGCACCCGTCACTTTCTCTTGTAACACACTGTTTTCTACCTCTTAAATTTGTTTGTTTTCGATACCTGCACAAGTGCCACCAGTGCCTACGTAACATTTGTTCTTGTGCTTGAGTGTCCTCCATATATTGCAGTATTTTACCTCTATGTTTATTTTGTACGCTTTTGTAATCTGCACACGTCACTTTTTCCTCCTGTAATGCACCGTTTGCTACCTCTTGTATTTTGTTGGCTCACGATTGTCACTTTTGTAATGCACCGTTTGCTACCTCTTGTATTTTGTTGGCTCACGATTGTCACTTTTGTAATGCACCGTTTGCTACCTCTTGTATTTTGTTGGTTAACGATTGTCACTTTTGTAATGCACCGTTTGCTACCTATTGTATTTTGTTGCTCACGATTGTCATTTTTGCGTCATTTAATGTAACGTTTGCTTTTGTATTTTGCTCACTTGTAATGTTCTCATGTATCAGTTCTGTTCCTATTGTGAAGCGCTCTGACACCTTCGGGTAAAGTCCGCGCTATATAAAAACGCGTAAATAAATAAATAAACACGTAATTAAAAATGCGCGGGCGCCTAACTCTGAGCTGCAGGACAGGTCCTGGTCAGGTGAGTGAGTGCATCCCATCCGACGGTCCGAGCGAGCCTAGTAGGCAGGAGGAGTGGGGGGAGGGGGGTGGTGGGCGAGGACCGAGGACCGAGGACCGTCTGAGTCTGGGTGGTGGTGGCGGGTTGGTATTGGCGCGCACGCATACCATTCCTGATCAATGCACAGCCTTTCCCCAGTACATACACAGACACTTTTAGATCAGTGTAATGCTCCAATCATCGGGACGGGACCACAGGTATTCCGTGTGCAAAAGTCGACAAAACCCTGGGGGCAGGTGGTGGGGCGAAGGTCGGGGTGTCGTAGCACGAGCCAGGGTCATCTGAGGGATTGTAAGAGCTAGTCCATAAATCGTGTTAGGTTTTAATTGATATTTAATATTCCAACACTTAACTGCCTTGGACGTGGGTATTTAAAGCTACCAATATATATTGCACCCGTTCGCATGGCCACACGGGTGCAGATCTACAATACAGACATGGAACATCCTTTGTTTTTGGGAGTAGTGAATTATGTATAGTAAATACACACAGCAACGAGGTCTGAGCTTTCACGTTTCTCGGGTACAGGCGTGGATAACTCATCTAGTCTAGAATTTAAGGTTGCATCGTGGGACATGTAGTTCATTTTTATACCATTAAAAAAATCAGGACTACAAACACCAGATTGAAAAGAAAAAAACCTGGACCGGGTGAGCTACTCGAGCAATGACCTGGGAAACAGAGCGTTCGAGTTTCCCATGTTTTCAAGAAAAAACAGGACAGGTATTTCTTGATCTTTTGGGATTTGTAGTTCTGTTTTATTTCATTACAAAATCAGGACTACAAGTAACTGAATACCAAAAGTAAACCTGGACTGTTTGTACTATTCGCAAATGGCCTTTGGAAACCTTAGGAGGTTTAAATGTATTTTAACTTCATATCACCTTTATGAACCAACACTAAACTGGCTATTTAACAACTCTCTCTCAGCAAAACACAAGCAAGCACCCATGCAGAACCATGAAAATCCCATAACTGTGTCCAAGGGACACCCAGATTGTGTACCTGCAGCAGCGTCATAAGGGCCGAAAGAGCTAAACAATGCTGTCACAATGAAGACAATACCCGATTCGAATGACCTCAGGAACTATTTCAAATATGTAAAGGCAAGAGAAGGCTAATGCACTGCTAGAAATCTGGTGTGCTGAATATTTAGAGGATTCGATCGCTTCAAATGTAAAGGTCTTTGTTGGAACTTTGTCCTTCCTGCAAGGTCACCCCACATTGTCTTTTTTTTCTTCCTTTTTATGAGCCCTATTTTGCTGGCTACTTTTTTGTGCTTTCCTATTTCTGATTTATTCTGCAATAGTTAAACTGTTCATTTACAGGCATCTACATTTTTTTTGTGTGCTAGAAAAATACAATTGTACATCCTTGCTCCAGAAGAGCTCCTAACAGACCCCGAGAGCAGGTGATGACGCAGCAAAAGTGGAAATGTAGAGAGAGGGGAGAGAAAGAGTGGAGAGAGAGAGCTTGAGAGAGAGTGGAGAGAGAGAGAGGAGAGAGAGTGGAGAGAGAGTGGAGAGAGAGTGGAGAGAGAGAGTGGGGAGAGAGAGTGGAGAGGGAGAGAGAGTGGAGAGGGAGAGAATGGACAGGGAGAGAGTGGAGGGGCAGAGAGTGGAGGGGCTGAGAGTGGAGAGGGGGGACAGTGGAGAGGGGGACAGTGGAGGAGAGTGGAGGGAGAGAGTGGAGAGGGGGACAGTGAAGAGGGGGACAGTGGAGGAGAGTGGAGGGAGAGAGAGTGGAGGGAGAGAGAGTGGAGGGAGAGAGAGTGGAGGGGCAGAGAGTGGAGGGAGAGAGAGTGGAGGGAGAGAGAGTGGAAGGGCTGAGAGTGGAGAGGGGGACAGTGGAGAGGGGGACAGTGGAGAGAGAGAGTGCGGAGAGTGGAGGGAGAGAGAGTGGAGGGAGAGAGAGTGGAGGGAGAGAGAGTGGAGTGAGAGAGAGTGGAGGGGCTGAGAGTGGAGAGGGGGGACAGTGGAGGAGAGTGGAGGGAGAGAGTGGAGAGAGAGTGAGTGGAGGGAGAGTGAGTGAGTGGAGGGAGAGAGAGTGGAGGGAGAGAGAGTGGAGGGAGAGTGAGTGGAGGAAGAGTGAGTGGAGGGAGAGTGAGTGGAGGGAGAGAGAGTGGAGGGGCAGAGAGTGGAGGGGCAGAGAGTGGAGGGGCAGAGAGTGGAGGGGCTGAGAGTGGAGGGGCTGAGAGTGGAGAGGGGAACAGTGGAGAGGGGGACAGTGGAGGAGAGTGGAGGGAGAGAGTGGAGAGAGAGTGAGTGGAGGGAGAGTGAGTGGAGGGAGAGTGAGTGGAGGGAGAGAGAGTGGAGGGAGAGAGAGTGGAGAGGGGGACAGTGGAGAGGGGGACAGTGGAGAGAGAGAGTGGCGGAGAGTGGAGGGAGAGAGTGGAGAGAGAGTGAGTGGAGAGAGAGTGAGTGGAGGGAGAGTGAGTGGGGAGAGAGAGAGAGAGTGGAGGGAGAGAGAGTGGAGGGAGAGAGAGTGGAGAGAGAGAGTGGCGGAGAGTGGAGGGAGAGAGTGGAGAGAGAGTGAGTGGAGAGAGAGTGAGTGGAGGGAGAGTGAGTGGGGAGAGAGAGAGTGGAGGGAGAGAGAGTGGAGGGAGAGAGAGTGGAGGGGCAGAGAGTGGAGGGGCTGAGAGTGGAGGGGCTGAGAGTGGAGAGGGGGACAGTGGAGAGGGGGACAGTGGAGAGGGGGAGAGTGGAGGAGAGTGGAGGGAGAGTGGAGGGAGAGAGAGTGGAGGGAGAGTGAGTGGAGGGAGAGTGAGTGGAGGGGCTGAGAGTGGAGGGGCTGAGAGTGGAGAGGGGGACAGTGGAGAGGGGGGCAGTGGAGGGAGAGTGAGTGGAGAGAGAGTGAGTGGAGGGAGAGTGAGTGGAGGGAGAGAGAGTGGAGGGAGAGAGAGTGGAGGGAGAGAGAGTGGAGGGAGAGAGAGTGGAGGGGCAGAGAGTGGAGGGGCTGAGAGTGGAGAGGGGGACAGTGGAGAAGGGGACAGTGGAGAGAGAGAGTGGCAGAGAGTGGAGAGAGAGTGAGTGGAGAGAGTGGAGGGAGAGTGAGTGGAGAGAGTGGAGGGAGAGAGAGTGGAGGGAGAGAGAGTGGAGGGAGAGAGAGTGGAGAGAGAGTGAGTGGAGGGGGAGTGAGTGGAGAGGTGGAGGTGGAGAGGGGGACAGTGGAGAGGGGGAGAGTGTGGGGAGAGTGTGGGAAGAGTGTGGGGAGAGTGGGGAGAGTAGAGAGAGGGTGTAGAGAGAGAGAAGAGAGAGGGTGTAGAGAGAGAGAGAGAGAGAGAGAAGAGAGGGTGTAGAGAGAGAGAGAGAGAGAAGGGAGAGGGTTTAGAGAGAGAGAGAGAGAGAGAAGAGAGGGTGTAGAGAGAGAGAGAGAGAAGAGAGAGGGTGTAGAGAGAGAGAGAGAGAGAGTGTGGAGGGAGAGTAGAGAGAGAAAGTGGGGAGAGACAGTGGAGAGAGACAGTGGAGGGAGAGTAGAGAGAGAAAGTGGGGAGAGACAGTGGAGAGAGACAGTGGAGAGAGACAGTGGAGAGTAGAGACTGACTGACTGACTCAGAGACTGAATACTCACTGACCGAGACACTGACTGGCTGAGAAACTGAGAGAGAGATAGAGACTGGCTGACTGAGAGAGAGACTGAATGACTGACAGACTGACTGACTGAGGTAGAGAGATACTGACTGACAGAGAAAGACAGAGAGAGAGAGATAGAGACTGACTGGCAGAGAGATAGACTGATTGACTGCGAGAGACTGCCTGAGAGAGAGGCTGACTGCGAGATAGACTGATTGACTGAGAGAGAGAGAGACTGATTGACAGAGAGAGACTGACTGAGAGAGAGAGAGACTGGCTGACTGAGAGAGTGAGACTGACTGACACAGAGAGAGAGAGAGAGAGAGAGAGACTGTGATGGAATTGGGGTCAAAGTGTGTATGAAGCTATGCAAAGCCTCTTAAGATTGCTATTGTCTACTAATAAAATTGTATTCTCAAAATGTGCTCTTTGTAGTTTCATCTGCTTTTGAAATACTGCATTGTCGCATTGTCTAATGTTTTAAAGCGGAAAGAGAAGGAGCAGTGGATGCACTTTTGTCAAAACTGAACGATGAGTGGGCCCGATGTATATCATGACAGGAGTCTGCTTCAGGAAACCCACCTAAAATTGGGCAAACTTCCCGGCCTACTGATGGCAGGGACCCTGTAATGAATGGACCACCACCTATGATAGCCTGCTGGCAGACTAAGCCCAACCTTTAACTCCACCATCCAGTGTTACTTACAACAGCTGTATTGGTGGCAGTGCCGTAACAATAGCCCCGCATCCCCTGCAGTATGGCGGGTCGCAGGCCTGAGAGCTCTAGAATGGCACAGAGACTGGGGGGGGCCCTCCATGTAGTTTGCAGGGGGGCCCCCTCAAGTTTCTTTACGCCACTGCTTCAGGACTGGCCTAAGCGCCCTCAATTTGCACTCCCAGTGAGATTGGAAACCTGTGTCTGCTGTCTCCAACCTGGCAACGCAGCTCAGGTTGGAGATAGCTTCAGTGCCCATGTCGGTTTGGCGGTCCTGAGATGGCCGGCCAAACACACATGCGGACTGAAGGCAGTGTGTGCAACCACTCCCCTCAGTGCTTGTCATCCCCCTGGACTGACCCCCAAAGACTTGGCTGGGAAACAAAATAAAACAATAATAAACCAGGGTTTCTTTTGATTGAATTTTTCATTTTTTTAGGCTGCTGCAGTAACCGCAGCAGGAGATATGCAGGTTGGTACCGGTTCGAGCATATGGGTATCGCGGTGGCCATCTTGGATATATGTGTATATAGGAGTGTTCCAGCAAGCATCTACTCTTGCTTTCTGTTTTCCTCCTTCAGATTTCTACGTTCTAGATGTTTGGTGGCGCTGGAGTTCGGCAGCATGGCTATTGACCCAGGAAGCTGTTAGTACCTCGCTGTTGGAGCCGGGGAGTTGCACTTGCAGTCCCGTCTAATGGAGCCGCTGAGGATTGTAGTAGCCTCGTCTGAGCATGACCAGGGATTTCAGAGGCCCTGAGGGGATTTTGTGCCACTGCTCAGTGCGGACGACTCTTGCCACTGAGACAGTGCTAATGAGCGTGAACCGTCTCCAACATCCAGCTAAGTAGTCTGGCTGTTTGTGTGCTGTGTGCTTTCCTGTTATATTTTCTGTGACTTTGTGTTGTTGCTAGACTTTTTTATTATTATTTCCGGTTACCTCCTTATGACTTTTCCTGTTGCCTCAGGAAATCATTGAAGCAGGAGAAACTAAAGGCTAGAAATGTAGCATATTTGCTATGTAATGCTAAGTGGTGGAGTGACTATTAACTCCTTCTTGACTCTGTATTAATGTTAACAGGGGCCAGATGTATCAAGCTTTTATGCGTTCACAAACGGGCAGATTCGCAAAATCTGCCCGTTTGCGAACTCAAATTCTTTTTTCTCGATGTAGTGAACCTAATTTTGCAATTTGGTAACCTGTTTAGGGCGTTCCTTCCTAATACTGAATCGCATTGGTATGTATGAATGTTTTGTGACCCCAACTGCGGTCACAAAACATTAGCATTTTTCCACCTACTTCAAGTAGGTGGTAACCCATTCGCAAATGAGAAGAGGTCCCCTCCCCCTTTGTGAATGTTTGTAAAACCATTTTTAAGAGCAGACACTGGTCCCACTGACCACAGCCTGCTCTTAAAAAATGAAAAGAAAACTTTTGCTTATTTTTTTTGTAAATCATCTTGTTTTCCTTTAAGGTAATCGGGCTGCTTTACCAAAAGATTGCTTTATTTAAAAGCCATCACGGACATGATGGGGAGAGTGGGATAACTGTCTTCATGCCATTGTTCCCGCCAGCAGATCAAGCCAGCTTGGTGCTAAAGACTTAAATTACAAACTGGTGTGACAGTTTGTGACAATACATATGTATTTATTTTATAATGTTAATCTAGTTATGTGCATTTTGCCCAGCATCCAAGTATTGACCAAAAGTTTAGCATAATTAGGAAAGAATATGCTTGTGAGAAACATTCTTTAGAGAACATTCTTTTTTGTCATTCATTATATTCATGTGATTAAAATAATAAACTCAATGCAAACTTTTCACAACATGAATCCAATAATGTAGGTTAAATTGAAATATGAGGTGCTCTCATACAGCGCCTTTTTTCAAATTACAGTAAACGAAGTTCGAGGATTCGCCAAAGTCTCTTGACTCATCTATATTTGAGGCGATATAAAGACTATACAATTGTATGCAATCGTTTAATACTGTGGCCGATACTGTAAAATGTACAACTACAATTTCACATGGCTGTATTCTTTTGCGAACAATAGGAAATTAAACCCCTTAGGACATTAATTGGGATTTTTAAGTCCACACTGAATCTTTTGGCTGATTAAATGCTAATGCTTACTGTCCTAGGAGAATTTAATTTCTTTTCTTCCCCACATATTTGAGGGAAAGCTAATGTTCTCCTTATGTTGGACATGTTCTAAAAGTAATTCCATGTTTTTTTATTGCTTTGTTTTTATTAGTTAAGCTACATCATGAATATATTCTTCTTTATTAGTTGGGTTTCAACTCCATTCAATTCTGTGAAAAACACTTAACACTTAATAAACATAAATATAGTTCAGTGCTTTGCCATTGTGTGTGTATATCTATCTATTTTCTGATATTGGTGCTATGTATCCTATGCATGCTCTCCTGTATAAATAAGAATATTACACAGCTTTTTACAAGTTTCACGACATTTGATCTTATAGTGGTGCTTCAGGGCGCAAGTTTGTCTCCCGCAGGGATTTGTTCCTGTAAAATATCCCGCGTAGTGCGTAGTGTTGTTCATGCATCACTTTAGTCTTTGTCATATTTCACTAAAATTCCAATTTTTACCTCTCTCCACTGTTCCATCCAACTCTTGGCTGAACGTTGTCGTGTCTTCGTAATAACGACAGATCAGTATATAGGTACCTTTATAAAGGAGCTTTATTAATCACCTCCTTCTGTGTCCCTGTCCATAGTTAGGTCTGACACTGAAAAATAAGGGACCCACCCATCAGGCTGGTCACACCTTAGATCTTATCTTCTCCAATGTGCAGATGATCTCGTGTCCCCCTGCTTTTCAAGTGAGCTGGACTGACCACTTTATCGTGGAATTCACTATTCCGTCCCAAGCTCCCAACATCACGTATCCTAGTACCTTACCCTGCATCCGCAGACAATGGCACAAAGTCACAAACTCTACTTTTGGAGAAAATTTCAACCCTCCTGTTTTACGACCCTCTGATAACATCGAAGCTGCTCTTAAGAAATTCGAGGGTGAAACCAGGAAAACCATAGATATAATTGCCCCTTTAAGATCTTTTAAACCTAAACCAGCCAAAAAGCAAGAAGTGTGGTTCTCTGATCATCTAAGAACCCTCAAGAAAGGAGCTAGGAAACTAGAAAAAAGATGGCGAACATCCCACCTTCCAGAGGATAAGAATAAATACTGGAGTGCACTATCCTCTTACCACAAAGCGATACGCTGTGCGCGGAAAGCACATATTGCCAACCAAATACAAGAGGCAGGAAACTCCCCTAGAGTTCTCTTCCAAATATTACAAACATTTGTTAAACCCGCAGCGTGCGAAGCCCCTGACATATCATCCCAACAGCTGTGTGATGAAATCTCGTGTTTCTTTATTAACAAAATTGATAAAATTTATGACAAGATAATAAGTACCAACCAGGCTCCATTGATTGACATGACACCCTATCCTAATCCCACTGATCTTATATCTGACTCACAATTAAGCATGGGCGGATTTTGCGGATCCACGATTCGCGGATTTGCGTATTCACGGATCGTGGATCCGCAAAATCCGCGGATTTTGCGGATTTGCGTACCCGCGGATTTGGGGCGGGGTTTCCATGCAAGTGCACATGCCTCTTGTGTGTATAAAAGGTCAGAGACCGATCAGAGCAGCAGATGAAAGATGCAAAGGCCTCTGGGTAGATGTATAGTGCTTTTACTACACTACAGCTGCCTAAAGTGCCAGAGAGTTGTCTACAGCGGCCATGTGTGTGTTACTATGCAATTGCGCCGAAGGGCGCAGGGGTCCCTTGAGTGAGCTGCCCATCATAGTGGGTAAATGGCGGGAAGACGGTGCACACCGCGAGTGTGTGGGCGGGGCCAAACGGACGGCGCTTCCATGCGAGTGCACATCCCTCTTGTGTGTATAAAAGGTCAGAGACCGATCAGAGCAGCAGATGAAAGATGCAAAGGCCTCTGGGTAGATGTATAGTGCTTTTACTACACTACAGCTGCCTAAAGTGCCAGAGAGTTGTCTACAGCGACCAGGTGTGTGTTACTATGCAATTGCGCCGAAGGGCGCAGGGGTCCCTTGAGTGAGCTGCCCATCATAGTGGGTAAATGGCGGGAAGACGGTGCACACCGCGAGTGTGTGGGCGGGGCCAAACGGACGGCGCTTCCATGCGAGTGCACATGCCTCTTGTGTGTATAAAAGGTCAGGGACCGATCAGAGCAGCAGATAAAGATACAGAAGCTCCTGGCCACAGGAACAGCACGAGGATTGCGCTCGTGAAAGTCAAGAATGCAAAGGCCTCTGCCCAGCATCACACCTAATTTTCGATGGTATATTTAGGAAGAAGGCACATCTGCCCAGCCTTGACAACGCTCACGATTGGTTTTGGGCAGATGAATGAGTCACTGAATTTAAGCTTCAACTAGGGCACATGCTTAATCGGTATTATTCCATTCCTGGCCTGTTGTAACTAATTTACGATGGCGCCGGCAAGCTGCCAGCGCCATCCTAAAATAGTTACTAAATTAGCTTCAACAGGAAGCTCTAATAGATTAAATAAAGCAGGCGCTCGATGACCTGCTTTATCTTATCTATTAGAGCTTCCTGTTGAAGCTAATTTAGTAACTATCTTAGGATGGCGCTGGCAGCTTGCCGGCGCCATCGTTAATTAGTTACAACAGGCCAGGAATGGTTGAACTTTTGCCCCCGGAATCCGCCGCTCGCGGATTGCGAATTTTCGGTAAATTCGCGAGAGTTCGCGGATCGCGGATTTGCCGAAAATTCGCAAAATCCGCGAGCGTAGCGGATTTTGCGCTCATGCTTACTCACAATCTGACTCACATTCTCTGGACAGCTTTCCCCCCATTTCGCTTCAAGAAACACTGACCCTCATAAAACAGATCAAAAGTGGAAGCCCAGATGATGTTATTCCTGCTAGATTAATGCCCCCTCTAGCTGAACATCTAAGTCCTATGATGATGGATTTAGTAAACCTTTCACTCATCTCGGGTACTGTCCCCAAGGAATGGAAGAGAGCACTCGTCAGACCAATAAGGAAAAACACCGCCTTATCATGGTCTGACCTGACCAATTTGAGACCTATCTCCCTGTTACCTTTCTTGGGGAAAATAATAGAAAAACATGTCAACCGCCACCTATCCACACATATTGAACAAGTACAAGCCCTGGATGAATCCCAGTCAGGATTCCGCCCCAAATACAGTACAGAATCCACCTTACTGTCTGTTACCGATGATCTCCATGCCTACCAGGACAAGGGCCTTTCTGTCATCTTGGTTTTGTTGGACCTATCGGCAGCGTTCGACACCGTATCTCACTCCATCTTGACTCAGCGGTTGTCGAACGCTGGCCTAAAAAACAAAGCCCTCGAATGGCTAAAAAGTTTCCTAGCCGATCGTACCCAGAGAGTCATCATGGGTACACACCGTTCGGTGGAAATTGAGATTTCTAAGGGGGTGCCACAGGGCTCTTGTTTGAGCCCTACGCTTTTTAATATCTATCTGGCACCCCTGGCAGGAGTACTGCGTAGACACGGCTTTGTTCCCGTGTCTTACGCAGATGACACGCAGCTCCTTTTCCCCTTCAAAACCCTTTCCACGGAGGTTAGGAACTCCTTTTCATCAGGCATGGGAGAAGTGGCAAGATGGATGTCCACCAACTATCTCCAATGTAACGTTAGTAAAACGGAGATTATGTTATTTGGGGAAGCTAAGATACTATGGACCCCAGAATGGTGGCCACTAGAGCTAGGAGCAGTCCCTGAACCAAAACAGGTCGTGAAGAATTTGGGAATCCGGCTTGATCACGACCTGTCACTAAAACAGCACACCACCTATATTTCAGGGATATGTTACCACACAATAGGCTTGCTCCGAAAAAATGTTCCTCTCTTACCTAACGTAGTAAGGAAAACCCTCGTTCAAGCGCTGATTCTGAGTCGGATCGATTATTGCAACGGTCCGCTACTTTCTGCCAATGAATGAGTGCTAGATAAGCTACAAGTCATTCAGAACACGGCAGCCCGCCTGGTTCTGAATGCTCCCCCAAGAACTGCCTCCAAACCCCTTCTGGACCAACTACACTGGCTCCCAGTCAGACAAAGGGCAAAATTTAAAATATGCTGCCTGATCCACAAGTGCTTGAACGGACAAGGACCCACCTATCTCGAGCGGAAATTTGTTCCTTATGTTCCAACACGATCCCTCAGATCAAGTAATAATCTCCTCCTTGTGGTCCCCCATATCAAAAAAGTCAGACATGGAGGCAGAGCACTGTCCACGATAGGTCCCAAGCTGTGGAACAAGCTACCCCTGGCTTTAAGACAATGTAAAGAGCACCTAAAATTTCGAAAATCTCTAAAGACCATCTTATTCAAAAATGAAATATAACACCTTTCCCAACAGCATGTCCTTGATTACCGGTCAAAAAGCGCTGGGATACTCCTGCCGGAGTGATTCAAGCGCTATACAAACCCATAAATAAATAAATAAATAAATAAATACTCTAACTAACCCCATCCTGTCTACACTCCTCCTCGTCCCTTCACCCCAGCTAGCTCCGCCCACCCCAACTACTAGACTACTGACTACATAACATCTCCCCCTTTCTTAACAAACAATAGAAACAGTGTGTTAGTCCATTTCTTCAATGAGTCTCTTCGGCCGCTGGATATCTCGGCGGGGTCGCATAGACATGGCTCCAGCAACGTCACCACTCAAGGGTTCATTTGGCTAACCTCTGCTCCCTTGATCAACTTGGTCAGAATCCTCAGCAGTGAGCATGTCGGTCAGAGTCGTCAAAGGTCCTTTCACGTCTCGAGGACATTTCTTAAAATGTGATATGTTCCTGGTAACTCGTCGTTGATCAGAATACGCGGTTAACATGGGGCCCTTCTGTTGGGTGACTAGTAAAGGTTCATCTCGGAATCGACAGTCAGTCTTTCTCTGTTGATCTTGTTTGACGAAAACATAGTCACCTTTGTGCAAGGATGTAAATGTAAATGTAAATGTATTGCGACTTATATAGCGCACGTATCACCCGAAGGTATCAAGGCGCTTGCTTAGGGAACCCGTCCTGGTATTCCCCTGTCAGATACCCCGGCAGGGTATCCACAAGGTGAAAGCCAGGCATCCCGCCGCGAGGGGCCGTAGTGGAGATTAAGCAAGCTATTGCCCAGAGTCGCAGAGTGTGACCCCGTGAGTCGAGTAGGCACCGGAGCGAGAATTGTCGAGTCCGTGGAATTTTTGAGCCCGAGACCCGCCGAGGCGGGGAATCGAACCCTGGTCCACGGCCGATCTCAGCTTCCGGGTCTGCCGCCTCTAACCACTGAGCCACGCTTCTCCACAGGATGGTGATCTCGTTCTCCTCGTGGCATCAGCATATGATTTCATTTTGTCTTTATTGCATTTGTCAGTCGCCAGCATCTCCTGATGATTGCGGGTTGGTGATACGACTCGCAAAGCCCCTTCCCATGTTGGGATGCGATTTCTCATAGGACGCCCTAGCATGAGCGTTGCAGGGCACTTTCCGGTGGTCGAGTGGGGGGTTGTCCTATAGGCTCTGAGGACCTCGTTGAGGGCCACTTGCAGGTCCTTCTTTTCAGCCGTGGCTTGCTGGAATGTCTTTTTGATCGTGGCCATAAATCTTTCAATGGTGCCATTCGCCTGTGGCCAGAGGGGCGTGATTTTCCTGTGATTAAAATCCAGGTGTTTTGCGAATGCACTGAATTCGTGCCCATTGAACGGAGGTCCATTGTCTGTTTTCACTTCTCTGGGGACACCCCAGGTTGCAAATACTTCGTCCGGCACTTTGAGAGTGCTAGAGGCACTTGTGGACGGCACAAACTGGGCGATGGAAAATCGTGAGTACTCGTCAATTATTGCTACTACATATTTCCCGGACTGGAGCGGTCCGTAGAAGTCCATGGCAATCTCTTGCCATACTCCACTGGGTAGGCTGGTCATTTGTAGTGGGGCCGGTGGATCACCTTTGTTGGTCAGCTGACATAGGTGGCAATCCTTCAGGGTGGACTCTACCATCTGGTCGAGGAGGGGAAACCACACACGTTCCCGGAGAGCTCGCTTTGTTGATACTACTCCTCTGTGGCCCTCATGGGCCAAGTCGATGACTCCCTGCCGTAGTTGATTAGAAACCACAATCCGTTGACCTCGGAGAATCACCCCATCGGAAGTGACGGACAATTCGTCACAGACATGACATAATGCTTGCATCTCCTGCTTGACATCCGGGTCATTGTCTTCTTCTCGAGGGTCGTGTCTCCACCGGTTGGTCCGAATCCGACAAAGTACCTTCTGCAGAATGGCGTCTTGCATCGTGACTTCCTGGATGACTTCCATGGGAATGGCAGGTGGCAGTGCCTGGTTAGCCACGAAGTGGATGTACTCCTCGGCAATAGATGGGTTGGAATCCAACGATGTATGGGGGTGTCGGGACATATAGTCAGCCGGGTTCTCTGCCTTCTCGGGTTTGTGAACAATGGTAAAAGTATATTCCTGAAGTCTAAGACCCCACCTCTCAATCTGTGGGGGCATTTTGGATCTGGGGTTGCCATAAATAGTGACCAGCGCCTGATGATCGGTGATCAAAGTAAAGTGCTCGCCATAAATGAAGACATGGAAATGTTGACATGCCCACACCACCGCAAGACTCTCCTTTTCTGCTTGCGAGTATGCCTTTTCAGGATCAGACACACTGCGACTGGCATAGGCAACGATGCGTCTCTGGTCAGTCATTTTCATATTGTGCCAGAATGGCCCCCAACCCCACGGGGCTAGCATCTACAGTGATCTCAGTCTTCCGTCGAGGGTTGAAGTACGAGAGGTTGTCAGCAGATTCCACTGTACGCTTGATTTCTCTGAACGCGTGTTCACACTGGGGCGTCCAGTTGAACGGTTGTCCTTGTTTAGTGAGGATACGAAGGGGATGGCTGATGGTCGCATAGTCTCTGATGTAGCGGGCACAGTAGCTAGCCATCCCCAAGAACGATCTCAGTTCACTGACATCCTCTGGGCTCTTGGTGTCATTTAAAGCTGCTATCTTGTCCGGATCAGGCTTCATTCCTGCACCTGAGAAAATGTGGCCAAAGAACTTTAAAGTTGATTGGTGGAACTCACATTTATTGCTGTTCAACGTCAGGTTCGCATCCAAGAGGGCGTGACAGACACAATTGAGCGCTATGTCGTGTTCACGAACATCTGATCCATAGACAAGAATATCGTCGCTGTAATTCAAAGTGTTGGGGATGTGTTGAATGATTTGCCGTATTGCCTCCTGAAAAATTTCTGCGGCCGATGAAACACCAAAGCTCAGTCTCTTGTATCGGAAGAGTCCCAAATGAGTAGCAAAGGTCGTAATGTATCGGGATTGAGTGTCCAGTTCCAGCTGGTGATAGCCTTTGTTCAAATCCAGCTTCGAGAACACCTTAGCTCCGTTCAGAGCAGAGATCATGTCGCTCAGATGTGGCCCAGGGTGGCGATCTCTTTCGTTTGCTGTGTTGGGGAGTCGCATGTCAACACACAGTCTCACCTTGTTGGGGGCCCCCTTTTTTGGTACGATGACCACTGGCGATACCCATGGAGTTGGACCCTCTGTTCGTTCAATGATGTCCGCTGACAGGAGGTCTTGCAACTCAACCTCAACAGCCGTTTGAAGATGGAATGGAACGCGTCGAGGGTGTTGCGCCACCGGCCTAACCTGTTCATCGATGTGTAGATGAATTTGGCATCCCTTCAACTTCCCTAGGCCTTGGAACAACTTGGGAAATTTGCGGACAATGTCCTGATCATCGCTGCCTCTAAATAGGATTCCAACAAGGCGGAGACGTTCTGCAGTTGGTAAGCTAAGTAAGCAGTCAGCTTCTGGGCCCTTGATGACATGTATGACCGCTGGTATGGTGATGTCGTCATGTGTGAGTGTTGTTGGGAACTTTCCCAGGCAAGGGAGTGGCTTCTTGGACATCCAAGTGAAAACTCGGACCGGCGCATAAGTCAATGAGGGCTTAGGATTCATTCTCTCATACTCAGTGACGGGGATATAGTTCAGCGAAGCTCCGCTGTCTAGTACGAACTTCGTGTCGTGGTTCCCTACTTTTATGTCCAAAAGTGGATACTTCTTGAGTTGGTCAGGATCTGCAATCATATTTACATATTCTACAGTGTATTCTGAATCTCTGGACGATGATCTGGAGTCCTGGGACGGTGATCTACGTTCCCATTGAGACCTGCGCGACTCTCGGCTGGAGTGTGATGAGCTTGAGGACAACGTGGACTTTCCTTTGACAGCTCGTATGTGATGTTTGCTGGTGTCGGAGCGAGATGCCCTCGTCGTTTCACTTCGCCTCTCTTTGTAATAGTCTCCGCACATTGCTTCGAAGTGGTTCGTCCGCCCACACTTTCTACATCGCTGACCCATGGCGGGGCAGGCGTCGGCATGAGGGTAGTCATATCCACACCTGTAGCATCTTCTTGTCTTTTCCGGTCTCCGATCTCTTCGCTCAGGTTCTCGCCTCCTGTGGTCTGGACGTCATTGGCGAGATGAGGGTCTCGGTCTCCATTGCTTTTCTCACGAGTACTTTCGTCTACTGCCCTTGGCCTGGACGCGATGTGCTTGTTCATGATTTACATTGTACTCCGCTTCAATGGTGGTGGCATGCTCCTCGGCCTGATCATAGACACGAGTCATCTCTTCGATTTCGTCCAGGTCATGGGGTTTCCTCAGCAGCCGCCTCCTGAGGGTTTCCAAGTGGCATCCATCTATGATTTGTGACTTGATGGCTGCATCTGTTGAGAAGGTGTCGAATTCACAGTGCCTCGATAGTCGCCGCAGTCGGGTAATGAACGCGCTCATCGCTTCCTCTTTTCCTTGACGTGCTTGATGAAATGCATGACGTTCGTAGTCTACATTTCTCTTTTGGAGGAACTTCTTGTTCAGTGCCTCACGCACCTTGTCATAGGTCCCGGCATCCGCAGGGGGAAGATCATTGATTATCTTGCTTATTTCTCGACCTGCTAGATTGCGGAGGGCAATCAATTTTTCTTTATCTACTGTCACTTTGGATCCCTCGATGTAATCTTCGAAGTCTTCTAGCCACTCTTGCCACTTGGGGCCCATGCTCCCTCCGGTCATCAGGGTTAAAGGTTCCGGGGCCCGCAGATGCGACCCTCCTGCAACGACGGGCTTTACTTTGTTTCGCTGAGGGGATGTATCCGGGGTCACCATCGTGACACCACGTGCTTCTCACCCCTAGTCTCTGGCTCCGACTGACCTGTCGCTGTTCGTCTGCACGTGCTTTGGTTGAGTAATATCAGCCGTCTTCAGTCAATGTTCTTTAGCTTTACTCGTGTTTTTTTTGTTCTGCTTGATTAGGTTGCTTTCAGACTTGCTGGGCTTTTCGTGGCCTCTGCGTGTCATTTCTCATTGGCTATTCATCATGCCTCACTTTAAAATGGCCGCCCGGACTCCACACATAGAGGATGTCCCAAAAGCTGCCTGACTTCAAGATGGCCGCCGTCACTAAACTCTCATGTCCCACGAGGTTTCGCCTCCATTCATTCTGCCCTCAGGACTCACCGGCAGCCAGTCTCAGGGGCAGCACACTCCAGGTTGCAGCTGTCCTCAGCAGCTGCCACAGTCAGGTGAGGGTGGGGTGGGCTCCCACGTTGTTTCACCAGGTTCCGCGCTCACTCGGCGACAACGTGCCGAAACTCACGCATCGGGCGTGAGGTTCCGATGTCGGGGCTCGCTTGAGTTCCGTTTTTCTGCGCTCGACGGCGCTTACCAGCCGGCCTTCTTGAGGGCAGCGCCCTCTGCGACGGTGATCCTCACCACTGTGGGGCGCTAGGCAGAGTCGGAGAGGGCTCCCGACTTCTGCTCTTTCAGGGCACGCCGATCCCCACGCATCACGCGTGAGTCGCGTTTTGGCGCGAACGAGCACTTCTCCTTCAGACGCTCTGGCGCTTGCTTTCTCGGTACCTTCGTGCCCCCTTTCGTCGTCTAGCTTAGGGAGAAGGTCACCTGCTGCTGGCCTCTTTCTTCAGGCGGCAGCTCCACTTCTTACAGCAGCGTTCTTCTTTTTGGACGCTGCGTGGGAAAGGACACTCGTGCAGGGTTCTCTGGGCGATGGACATTCCATCCCACCCTCGTCGCCAGTTGTCGTGTCTTCGTAATAACGACAGACCAGTATATAGGTACCTTTATAAAGGAGCTTTATTAATCACCTCCTTCTGTGTCCCTGTCCCTACTCTAACTAACCCCATCCTGTCTACACTCCTCCTCTTCCCTTCACCCCAGCTAGCTCCGCCCACCCCAACTACTAGACTACTGACTACATAACAAACGTCTGCTAAGCGTAAACAAATGACTGAGTACAAGCACAGTGAGGAGGAATGGTCGATTGCGGGTACTTGGTTTATATAGTTGCACAGACACACCTAAAGAAAGGCTACTTGATCAGGGAAATACACAACATGTGGCACTTGCCTTGAACCACAGCCTACACTTTAACGTTTGTTTTAGTCTTCGTACAAGAAATTGCTACCTAAATTCTTAGTTATATAGTGCTCTGGATTCCACCTAGGCCTCTGCTCCTAAAAATGACTTCATATCCTTTTTTTATGAGTACATTACATTATTTCTCACGGATAAAAAGAGGCCTCTGGCAGTTTATTTATTTATTTATTTATTAAGAGTTTTATATAGTGCTAGCAAGACCCAATGTTATCGGAGCGCTGTCCATCAGTAAAAGTTCAAGGTGACGAGATAAATCAACTCAGGTAGGTCAGATCCGGTCCAGTCAGTGGTTGAGTACAAGAGAGGAGAAGTTGCAAGGGGCGGTCGAGGGGAGGGCTGAAGGTATGGATGTTGTCTCCTTAGGCGGTTCATGTCAGAAAAAAAAATATTGATGATTACTAACATGCCAGAATGCATTCATCTAAGGCTGGAGGGCCTCAAAGTTAACAGTGCTAAATGGCAGTTAGCTAACCTCTTTCTCAATTATCAGTGGGGAGAATTTGACCAAAGGACATACTTACCAAAGGCCACATTCGTCACAGATCCTGATAAATTATAAACTAACTTTTCATCTCTTGTTGAGTGGTTTACAGTTGAGAACTCATAGGTGAGTTTGAAGAAGATGGACTGTGAATATGCATTAAATCATTGCATGCGGGTGCATCTGATACACAATCTTTTCTTTCTTAAAGTACAGAATCTTTTCACATGGATGTCGGTTCTTCCTTAATTTGTCTTTTGTGGTTTTTTTTTTAATACAAACTATAAACAAGGTTCAAACAGCTGCACAGACCGATATCAGATAAGTATCATTGTCTTAACTTTTCCTAAATGTAGAAGGTTGCTCCTATTTGAGTGACAATCCTGTTTATTTTGACTTACCACAGGTGCCATGTTCTTTGCTTCTGGAAGATAGAACGTGGGATCTTCAAAGACCGAAGATCTGATGCCATCTGGACCGCTATTACTCTCATGTGAGTGTGAAGCATGGGATTTTCTACCTTGCGGGTTTTCCTGGCCAGGTGTTATACTTGATGTCCTCGGGATCGTTTTGAAGTATTATGTTCCACCTCTCAATCTAGCCAATGTCCGAGTTGCTGTAATAGCACAGTACATTGGAAAGATTAAGTGGGGGAGTAAGGGGGGGTTTGGAAAGGGAAGGAAAGGAAAGGAAGGGGACAGCAGGGAGGGAGATCTGGAAAACAAAGAAAGTGTATATCATGAATACCTTGATACTCTATTTGTAATGCTCATACTATCACTCCTCCCTTTGCACCTTATGTATACTAAATACCTGAAAAGCAAAATACACTCCAGTGGAGAGGAAGGTGATGGTTGATAGTGTAGATGATGGTATTAAGGGTGTTGCTGCAGTAATACAAAACCAACATATACATATAACAACAACTATTAGAAGCATATCAAACAAGACATCAAGGAGAGTACAATGATGCATGAACATACCCCTAACTCACTCCTTATACGCTTCACAGGGATTGAGTGTAGCCCACTACCACTCGTGAAGAACCCCTGTTAATAAAAGGAGCCAAAGACATTAAGGGTTAATACACTATACATCCTGAACACAATCTCCATCATGAAATAATAAAGTAACGGTATGCAAATAGCCCCGTAGTTCACACACTTGTGGCAAAGTATCAGAGGCTAGATCCCTCCAGTAACTCTTTAGCTTAGTTAAGAGCTCCTTGCTCCTAATTCCTGAATATCACAATGTTAGAGCATCCCAAAAGAACTGGAGATAATAGTGGATTAACCAATCATCCACCTCTCCGTCGGCCGACAATACCGACCGGGTCTAGATCCTGACTGTAATAGAAGTGACCCCAAGTAGATCCAGAAGAACTCGTGTAGGCAATCTTGCCAACACGACCCAAAACCAAGATAGAACAAAGGCGGCCCAATTCCTGGTGCAAGCACCCTTACCGCACCCACAGAAGATCAGCAACCGCCACCAGAACGCTGGACAGGAGGAATTCCCGACGTGAGCTCGGGAAAGGCTTCCTCTTTATGCTTCCTGGATCGTAGTCTCGCGAGATTCACGAAGGATCATGGGAGTTGTAGTCCCGTCTCGCGTCTCGCTGGGAAATGTAGTTCCAGCACCAAACGCGATCGTAACACCAGGAGCCATAGGCACAATGCTGCTTCTTTGAATTCCCTGTAGAACTGGCAGTTGGCTGTAATTTATACAAGGCTGCAGCCAAGATGCCCACCAAGACTTGTGTGATCACGTGAGAGCTCATGCAGGTCCCTCTGAAAAACTGCGGATTCAAGTGCATTCTTAGGAGGTATGCTGTGTTTTGGTGTCCTCGTATGTGGTACGTGTTTTTTTGACTAGTGGGGCACTCTACGGGATTGACCCTCAATAATTGTTTCTGTATCCTACCTACTGTAGTTTAAGGACACTAAAGAAAACAACAGCTACCAGTTGTAACAAAATAACGTACCCCACCAACTAAGATTTTCTTAGAATTTCTTTACAATGCGGCAGAAAATATCCTGTGGTTATTGGCAGATTTAAAAACAAGCACTGTAAAAGGCTAAAGGATATATATCAGCAATCCCTCACACCAGTGGTTCCTAACCTGTGGTCTACATCCCCCCGGGGGTCTCTGCAGCCTACTTACCTACTTAAGAGGTTTGCGACTGCTCTGAAAAATAAATGTTATTAACAGATTAATAAAGTACATATATATATATTGATAAAAGGTCTCTGGTACCACTGATCCGTTATGTGAACAAGGGTAGTCCATACCCGAAACGCGTCAGGCCAGTGAGAAACCAGGGGATAATAAACTTAAACCTTTGTACTGGATGAGCTGTGTGGTGGTCCTTGTGTTCTGCGTGCCGTGCGAGCAGCGTGGAGAAGCAGGAGGAGAAGAATAGCAATTTCGGAAGTTCGGTTTCTTCTGTTTCTTGGACCCCGCCCTGAAAGTTGGAGACCGCCTTTGAAACCGGCATTTGTTGTTGGACTTTCTGGGAAGGAATTAAGGCTGGTCATACCCCCGTGAGCCATCAGATAGCATGAACACCGATAGCGAAGACGCCGACGCTGGAGTCGGAGGACTCGCGTAGGATTGCTTTCGCGGACTCGGTGAGTGAAAATCGGCAATTTCACGGGACGGGGTAATTCACAGCTCACAGACTCGGTTGGTTTCCCCTTGGAGATAGCACTACGGTGCAGAAAATAAGTTAAAAAGTTAAAAGACGATTTCTCAGCTAAAATGGCAACAATGCTTACGGACGTAGTACGAGACCGTGAGGCGAATGCAGATGCATTATATAACAACATAGCCAAGCAAAATACAGTGAATGTTAATGTCATCACAACCAATGTGGATGTTAATAAAGATGTGAATCTACTGTTGAGAAACCTGGAAAAGAAAATGAAATCTGAAACCACCAAGTGGTGGGAGCACTAATCGCTGAGCAAGTATGTAGAAGCGGGCAGAGTACCGCGAGGACTGCGTATACTATTGGCCCCAAGTTTCGAAAAGCCTAATCCGGCTCTATTACGTGAGTGGGGCGAAAGCAACCTGGTCGCCTCCATGAATCTTGTGAAAATGCTGGTTAAGTATGCAGAAATAGACCGCCTAGAACTGGTGCAAGAGATCGAGGCAATAGAAGATGAACTCAGCAAGTCCGAAAAGCAGGACTGGATTACAACAAAAAAGAAAGAGATTAAAGAACGCCTAAAAAAGCATGAAGAAAAGATTCAAACAAGAAAGGTACAAAAATTTGCTCGTGATTTGGAGGACTATCGCTTGGGACACATTTACACATTCGCTAAAAAGTTTGACAACATGCGCAAACAGAAAAGTGAAAATCCAAAACCGAATGTGCTACGGGTGGGTCCCAGAAATGAAACAACTGAGGAAACAGATACAGATTCACTGACAAGTGGTTCGAGCATCAATGAGGATAGCAACACCAGTGCAATGAATATAAGAATTTCAAGCCTAGAGGAGGAGATTGATTTTTTAGTGGAGGAACGGATGAAAACGCTAAGGCCTCGGACCAAGAAAAATCAGGCCGAAAAAAGCGTGACACCATCAGGCGAACAAGGCGCAGGAAACGCAAGCGGGAAGCCAAAAAGGAAGCAAAATTATTGGCGCAAGAAGTAATGACGGAAGAAAAAACTATCATCAATTTAACGACCTTAACACTCGCTAAAGCAGAGGAACAATTGCTTGCATTAGGTCTTAATTACTGCCCCAATACTAACTTCAATTACGCTACAACACGTGTGGACCTATTCTGCTACATTAGAAAACTAAAGTTGAAAAAATTCTTCGCGCTCAAAAATGGGTGGGAGGATAAAAGAAATAAAGAAACTAATGAAGCAGATTCAACACTGACTGTTGCGGAAATTCCTGCGTTATGGGCGATGCATGAACTGAGCAATGACGAACCCAATACTTCACAAATCTCAACACAAACAAAACTACAAGAGCTGGACCTACTTCAACAAGCATTTACAATGCAACGGTTTCGCCTTTGGAAAAGTTTGAGCTATTGGCATTGTGAATGACAAACTTTTTATTTATGTGTTGGTTTTGAAAACAGATAAATAAATGGCATTGTCATTTACAATGGAAATAGCTTAATCTCTCGTAAATGCGATTTGTATTGCAACTATTTCAGTTAGCATTTTGCACTACGATGAAAACTGGCTAGAGATAGATACAAAAAACAAGTCTTAGCTAGGAGGTAATACTCACCAGACAGAGACACCCGGCACCCTGGACTACGGAAATGCACTGTATGCAGGAGCCAGAATAAAAATCACAGATAAGATGCAGCGCCTGCAAAATGCTGCAGCAAGACTGATCCTGGATATACCAAAGTTTCAGTCCGTCAGCCACAAATTAGCTTCACTTCATTGGCTTCCAGTTGCCAAAAGAGTCAAATTTAAATCATTATGTTTGACCTATAAGGCCCTTCAGGGCAAAGGACCTCTCTTCATAAAAACGCAGTTGAGGAAATATGAACCATCCAGACTACTAAGATCTGGCCAACAAAAACTGATAGCAATACCTAAGTTCAAACGAGCGAACTGGGGGGGAAGAAGTTTCTTCGTCCACGCAGCAAGGACCTGGAATCAACTTCCATTAGATATAAAAAACAGCCCATCCTTGGACTTGTTTAGAAAGCAAATTAAAACATGGTTGTTCACTGCATAAACCTAAGACCAGTTCAGGACTATGGACATATCATAGCGCCAAGACGCCTCCGGGCATTCGCGCGCTTTAGAAATAGATAAATAAAATAAAAAATAATAATAATAAAAATGACTTCACTTAAACTATCATATGTACAGCACTAAACATTGCACATCCTTTGTTGAATAACTGTTTGTTTACTGCACTAAAGATTGAAGATTACTCTAGTGTTATTTCTATAGTGCTCACATGCTTCAGAGCAAAGAGGACTTTAGGAAAAACTTGTAAACAAATAATCATCGTGGGGGGAATTATACTCAGGCATTGTAGAATTACAGTTCGTTTTGGAGCATGTAAATGCTATAGACGGGAAATGGTTAAAGGTGCTGGTTCAGAATTTGTAGCTGTGGTTCTGTGCATTTGCAACGGGTGCATTTAGTCGCAAAGTTTCAAACTAGAAGACATGGAATTCATTCATAGCCTAATAAACTGATCAAATTGTGTGATCCTGTGTAAATCATGTTTTGCCACTATGCCCTATTTCACTTTCGAGTTTGTGTTGGGCAGGAAAATACATTATTTTTTAGAGGGGCCGGGCAAAGCTCCCACTCAGCCTGACCCAGGGTGCATGTCTCTTTCACAATAACTCCTCACTGCTCCAATATCTACAATCTCAGCCTTTCACCGAAAGTGCAGCAGACTCGGGTGAAATGTCGGTCCAATGACAGCTAGACGCGCCCCTGCGTATTCTTCCTGTGGCCCAGTCTGCTGGCACACACTCTTATTATATAGCTCCTCAGTAACTCTGTTGTGGGAATTAACAGGTGGGAGTGTAAGGAAGCAGCTGTCGTTCCGGTTAGTGCATGAGCCTGTATGAAAGAACAAAGCCGCGAAACATATCCAAGGGTCATTAACGGCCCTGTGAGAGGTAGAGAAAAACAGGAACTACAAGAAGAGAACAGGAGTGAGGAAAATCCAAAAGAAAGAAAAAAAACAAGTGAAAAACGGCGCGATAGACTATGGAAGAGACAAGGTGAAAAAGAGAGGGAGTGAGAACGACGTCATATAAAGGGGAGAAGGGCAGGAGAGGGAGTCGGGAGAGCGTGAGAAGGATGGTGTTAAAGAAAGGAGGCAGGAGGAAGAAAAATGAAGGAATCACTTATAAACATAAGCCTAGCAGGTAAAGGAATAGAAGAGAGAGAAAAACCAGAGGCCCGCACAGCCGCCGGAGGAGCTGCATGACCCCTCTTCCCCTCCGGCGGACACCAGCCCAAATACGGCCGTGGGGTGCCGGTAGGAGAGGGGGTGGGGGGGGTGAGGGGGTGCAGACTTACTGTGATAGCAGCTCCGGCCAGCATGATTTTGATGCTGTGGAGACTCTGGTGTTCCGCGGCTGTGTGGTTTGTGCCTCTCAGCAGGAAGAAGGGAGCCGTAAGGATGCCGCCGAAGACAGTTTCCTGGGGAGAACGGAACATCTCGAGCATCCGCTCAGCCCCAGCTCCATGAAAAAATGGCGGCCGCAAACATGAGGCAAAAAAAAAAAAAGTAAACACCCACAGTGGCCACGTCTTCATGACGTTGCGGAGAGGGAAAGAATCTGCGGAACGCCCACCAATCGCCTCAGTGAATGACAGACAGATCTCTCTTCCAATGGCTAGCCTCCATTTATGGAGCTAGCCAATGGAAGAGAGAGGCGGAACTAAGGCCACACTGTTCTAACATAAGATTTCGCCTGCGCGAAACGCTACTTGCGCAGCTGTTCGCCAGACGAAACCTAAAAAGGGCCTGTCTTTGTTTTAAAGTTCGTAACGTGCCAGGAAGCAACATAAAGGCGCCATAATGTTGCAGCTTTCCAAACATATTAATAAAGTTTTGAAAATTACAAAAAGAATGTCATTTTTTTATTGAACTTCCTAAATTCAGCTTAATAAAAGATTACTTTATATCTGGGGAAATGAGGTGCAACCTGGGCAGATGATGTCCAGACTAAGGAACGATATAACCTTCTTTGTGTTTGTTCTGGAGTCAAAGCAATACTTTTTAGTTTGTTTTTTAAGGCAATCTCGGAACAGAAATCTTTCTGAACTATTCCTGACCGAGCTGCGAGCAGTGTGTTGTTTTTGTATCTCATCTCGCCACAATGAGGCGACCTGATCGAAAGTACAGATGGCCTCTGCTCATCCTAACATGTCCGCCGCTGCTCTCCGTTGTCATGCGGTCCGTCGCCCTCTGATCGCCCGGTCATGCATTATGAGCAAAGCAATCCCCTCTGCCCTGCCAGAGGCTGTCAGGGTTAAACTCTGCCACTCACAGTGACGGCCTGGGGCTGGGCGCCCAAGATCAAACCAGGTGGAAAATGATAGAGCCGGGAGATCAGCAGAGAATCCTACACAAGTTTAGCAGACTGCGCGACAGTAATAATGTATAGAACATATTTCGCCTTTCTAAGCACTGTAAATAGCAGATGTTACACCTGCCTAACTAATGCCACTCAACGTACAAACCGCAGAAGGATGGAATCGAACTCATGACTCCAACAGCATCACATTTGACCACCAATCCAACTTTGATTGTAAAGAGCCCCCCCACGCTCGTTTTAAACAGTTTACTAGGTTAATACAAATGAGTGCCGCTGAGCTAAACAATCGAACTTACTGATATGTGCAGTGCTCCGAAGCTGCAAGACATGCGAAATAAGTTATTATTTATTACACTTCTCAATACAAGAACGGTGAAAAAAAGAGGAGATTTTGCTTTAGACACAGGAACTGACATATTTCCCATTGCAACGCATCACTTACAGAGACAGAAAATCATGAACCCGAAAAAAGTACGCAAAGTATTTTTGTCTCATGAATGGGCCAGTTGGCGTGGCAATTACATCAGATTAATGTAATAATTTCTATACTTACTTACATTCTAATGAGTTGTGTATCCATTACCCACGTTTTGAACGTCTGCTTTCAAGGGTCAAATGCACTATTTACTAGGTTGGTTACAGAACTTTTTTCTCAGTTTTATTTAACTTCACTAGGCACTACACTGTTCAGAAATTTTTATTAAAACTAATCGAGGTGGTAAATCCCGTGTCTGGCTGTAAATCGACAAAGCCAATACTGTGAAGTATCGGCAAAAAAATAAAAGGAAAAGCAAAATTCAACAAAAAAATAAACAAGCAATCCTCATATGGCAAACAGGCTCGACTATACTGTTTTTTAAGTAGATTATATTAGGATTTCTGTTTAGCCCAATTACAAGCTTTTGTTTTAGTAAGAATCTAGTCTGCATATAAGCAAATGTAAGGGGGCTGCAAATAAGAGTTAATGAGCGGATGGATTCTGCAAACACTACAGCAGGCAGCTCTTTGAGTCAGGGCTCGGCGCTCATGCCAAGGTATAAAAGGGGGTGCTAGAATTACAGAGCCCTTGGGATGACCCATCTCTGGAGCAAACCGCTCTTTCAGATGTATCTCTTTTGTTGGTCTGTGTACATCTACATTTGTCACTTGAAAAGGAACCGGTCTGGGCTTCATTTTGAGTCCTGACTAAATTATTTTAATAAAAAAAGAACGGGCTGCAGTGAACATATAAAAGATTATTGCTCACTATCAAATGCATCTATAAGATATCAAATTTAATGTCTGATGATCAAGTGTACTTTTGAAATGTAATATAAAACCTCTTGCACTACAGGGCAAGTGAGAGGGTGGTACTCTCTGGGGGCGGAGCCAAATTACACTCAATGTATATGTTAAAGAAAGGCTTGGCAATAATAGATTCCAGAGACCTGGTATGTCGATGCAGACCTAACAAAATACAACACAAAGGCCTGAGTAGGCCAATAACACCAGGTACAGGCGCGTAGACAACTCTAAAACCGTTGTTGTTGTGGAAATTATATAACAACTGCAGTCTAGTCGACCATCCCTACACCAAAGCACCTCTGTGTTAGAGGACCGTTCTGGATTTCACCGTCTGTTGAGTATTTAGATAATATGTAACTAAGACTTACAGCATCATACAAAATAATGCATTTGTGCGTTTTTCTGGAGTTTTAGTTTAACGCTAGAATCACCTGGCTGCTGGCTGTCTCCACGCTCAGCGCCCAACCTCCTGCGTCCCCCACTGGGCCCCCCCCGAGATGAAAATCGGAGTCACCGTTTTGAAAACAAGGGTGCCCAGCAGCAACAAACAACAATGAATTCGCATTGCACCGAAAACCAAACTTACCCAGAAAATGACATTGATGCCGAAGATGAAATACTTGATGCAGCAGCTAGCCTCGGGCCCCTTGTAGTGCTTGCCCGACATGCTGCGGGCTCAGGGGGCTCCCGCCCCCGGGCTGGCATCAATGGGTGAGGGAAAGGGGTGTCGAGGCCTGGCGGCAGGCCATCCAGTTCAGGCCCACCCGCCCGCACACACCGGGCGACCGGTGGGGGGGCAGAGGCGCTTGATGACGAGAAGGGGGGGGGGATCACGACCGAGTCGCTCCCGGCTCCTCCATCCGGCTGCTGACACCGAGGGCGGGACCCTCCTGGCTCACAACTCGCTGCCTCCTCACAGGCGGGCGGGGGAGGGAAGCAGGCGCGCTCCTCCAGGCGGGTCAAGCCGGGGATGCAGCCTTGCCACCTGCAGTGCTGAGAGAAGCGCTTCGAAACATCTCATTATTATGAGAGAATTTTCGGCAGAAACGAGCGGTTTTTCAGGGATACTTTTGGAATGCCACGAAACAGTTAGTAAAAATCGTATTTTTTTTTGCGACGTAAAGTCTTCCAACGTTGTAAACGGATTACTCCATGTCACCTACTTTACAGCTCAGGGTTTCGTGTGCAAGGGAGTATGCATTGAGCTAAGTCCGAATTTAAACAGCTTGGCTAACACACTTGGAAAAATGTTTTTTCAAAGGAAACACTAGGACCGTGAAAGTTGTGTTCTGAATGCACCGAGGAGACATTGACGGATAACGTGAAAGATGATTAACGCGTATTATTATTTGAATTAAGTGGCGCATTTTAGTACAAGAACAAACAAGAAACAACGACACAAACGGGGGCAGAGGCTTACCTCATTGCATGGCCTCGGTAGACGCTGCTCGGAAAGCACAGCGTCCTGTAGGGATTCGGGGGCGTGCTCTCCCCTTCCCATTGGCTGGAAGGTAAAATTCCAGCCAATGGGAAGAGGAGAGGGCGGGACTTAAAAAAAGACCCAGAAACGCCCCCGAATCGCGTCTAGGCGGGCCCTGAACTGAGTGACGCTCCTCTCCTCCAATGGCTGGCCAGCATTTACGAGGCCAGCCAATGAAGAAGAGGGGCGTGTTCAGGCCCCCATATTACAAACAAAAGATTTCGGCTCCGCCCACTGCTTACGCAGTGCGACGGTAGCCGAAACCTAAAAAGGTGCGGGCGAGAGTCCATTTAGGCCAAAATCAACTTTCGTTCCACTAATGCAAAAAGATGCAATTGATGTATTTCATGAGCGTGTGATTGAGGACATAAAAAAACTTAACATTCAGGTAAACTTTAAAAAGCGACAAATGGACAACAAACAGAGGGAATTCAACAAACTTATGGACAAGATCAGAAATAATCCAGGGGTGATTGTAAAAAAATCAGACAAGGGCGGAAACATTGTTTTATGGCCCAAAGCAGACTATGAAAAGGAAGCAATGCGACAGCTCTCGAATACAGAGTGCTATGAAAAGACAACCATGAAGGCATACAGTAAATCCAGGGATAATCTTAAGAAAGAACTCCTTAGATGGAAAAATGAAGGATTGATTACCTCAGAGGAATATAAGTTCATGCATAATGCGAACCCAGAGATACCCTTTTTATACTTGTTGCCCAAGATACATAAGGGGAAATCACCGATTCCTGGGCGCCCGATAATATCGGCTATCAACAGCATGACAGAACGGGTGGGCCAATACCTCGACTTCTATCTTCAAGATCTGGTAAGAGCCATGCCATCCTATATAAAAGACACTGGGGACTTCCTTAAACATATTAATGATTTTACCTGGTGCAATGACTTCACATTAGTGACTCTGGACATTGAGTCATTATACACCAGTATTCAGCATAACTGTGGCCTTCAGGGGACAGCTTACTTTCTAAATACTAGATCTGCAGATTATGCAATGCATAACAAAATGTTACTGTCACTCACTGCATGGTGTCTTGAAAATAACTTTTTCTCCTATGGCAAAGATATGTACAGACAAAGGCAAGGTGTGGCGATGGGGGCTTGCTTTTCCCCAAGCTATGCGTGCTTGCACGTGGGGCTCTGGGAGAAGCAAGTCCTCATGGGCAAGTACAGGGACATTTTTGATCACAAGGTTATTGTTTGGCTACGTTTTATTGATGACGTTTTTATGATTTGGAAAGGAGACAGCATCAGTGTCCAAGAGTTCATTGATCAAATCAATATTAACGAATGTAACCTACATTTTACATCCAATAGCAGTTCCACTACAGTGGACTTCCTTGATGTACGAATACAGATTGTGGATGAGAGACTGATCACTAGTGCATTTAGGAAGCCAACTGCAGGAAATGCATTACTACATTCTACTAGTTCCCATCCGAAGCATCTGATCGCGAGCATTCCCTTTGGGGAACTGCTGCGATTGAAACGTATTTGTAGTACACAGGAACAATATGAGAAAAGTAAAAATGAAGCCTTGGATCGCTTCAAGAAAAGAGGTTACACCGATAACGTACTAAGCAAAGCAGTGCATAAAGCTAATGAAAGACCTAGAGAATCCTTGCTTCCTATGAATGAAGTGAATACAATAGAGGAGGACAGTGATAAAGATACTCCAAGGCTAGTGACAACGTATAGTATGCAAGAGCGGAAGATTAAGGCTATACTAACAAAAAATTGACCCATAGTATTAACCGATAATGTCTTGAAATATAGATTACCTGAGAAACCAACAGTGACATTTCGGAGATGCAAAACAATGGAATCCTATCTATCAAAACCTATGATGGAAGGAACCTCAGTAAAAACATGGTTACCGGCAAAACAAGGATTTTTTAAATGTGCAACTTGTCGGGCCTGCAAATTTGGGGTTAATACTTCGAAATATAATACTCCGTTCAGGGAACAAGAACAAGTAATTAGAGGAAATTTTGATTGCCGTACAGATTATGCGGTGTACGTCCTCACGTGCACTTGTGGGCTCAGATACGTGGGCAGTACCATCAAACAAGTGCACGTGAGAATCTTGCAGCACATAAGGGCAATCATCAATTGTGATCCGGCTTATCCGGTAGCCAGGCACTTCAAGGCCATGCACAATAAAGACATTAACTGTTTAAAATACTACGTGATTGATCATGTCCCGATACCCAGGAAGGGAGGAGACAGGGAATCACTGTTGAGGCAATTAGAGACTAAATACATCCTAAATCTCAACAGTAAATTCCCTCATGGCCTCAATAATACAGAGGATTTACATACATTTTTGTAGTAGAATAGCCGCATATTGTTATCTATATGTTCATGATCTACAGCCTTTAAATTCACTGCCTATTCCTCTTTAATTTGCCTCCCCTTTCTGTAGCATATTGATAAGAAGTTAACAAGCATAAAGGAAATAGAAAGAAGAAAGAAAAGAAATTAACTCTTCAAGGGTCATCTCTGCCAACACAATGGAGAACTCTGCAGGATTGTAGAATGGGTTCTAGACTTGACTGTTGGAAACAATCTGTATATAAATTGAATTTGATTATATGGATAGAAACTATGTGGGTTGAATAGTAAAATCTGTCTGATACTGAAGTCCTATTGATCACTTATAAAAGTAACTGTGACATACTTTATACTTGGAAAAGAAACAAAAAAAGAAACTAAATAGTAACAACGAAAAAGAGATAAAAAATAAATTCATCTGTAAAAAGCCTCCTTGCATATATATATATAGACATATATATATATTTTTTAACATAGTTGTGTAGTATTCACCATTATGAGCACCATATTTATATATAAATAAACTTTTCCTTTTGATTCAGGAGTTGAAGTGAGCTGGGTTTTTTGACAACTGGGACCAGTTGTTAAAGGGTTAAACGTGAAATAATTGAATATTTTTGGCACATAGATATATAATAACCGGGGATAGTGTTTACAAATAGCTATTTTGCACATATGCGACTGCATTGAAGCAGTAAAGTTGCACAAAGGGTTATACCCGATAAAACTAGACGAGCGGTAATTAGAAATAGAGTAATCATGTTTACAGATTGGCATTTTTTGCACATACATTCTAAGCATTGAAGCTGCAATAATTTTTGAAATGGATGTATTGTACATACATTTAATGCATTGTGTATATAGTAATTAGTGTTTTTAAAGAAACAAAATTTGTTTAAAAACTTTTTTACATTACATTTTCATATGCCATATTTATTGATGTTTGTAAATTTGCACAAATTCAGTCTATGTTTACCATTAATGCATTTATGCTGCTATAAACTGTAAATACCATGAAGAGAATACTTAAAAGGTTAAATGCTTTTTAATGTGCCTTACCAGCAATGTACAAGCCACTGATCCTGTATTTCACAAGTATTTTTTCACTTTCTATGAATCACGTGGTGTGCTTGATAAAAGGTCTCTGGTACCACTGATCCGTTATGTGAACAAGGGTAGTCCATACCCGAAACGCGTCAGGCCAGTGAGAAACAAGGGGATAATAAACTTAAACCTTTCACCTTTGTACTGGACGAGCTGTGTGGTGGTCCTTGTGTTCTGCGTGCCGTGCGAGCAGCGTGGAGAAGCAGGAGGAGAAGAATATATATATACATATATATATATATACACAGATTAATAAAGTGCATTTACGTATATATACACAGATTAATAGATTAATAAAGTACATATATATATATATATATATATATATATTATTTTTTTTTTTCTTCCAAAGGCTCTTGCAGCTAAAGAATCACTCCACAACTGTTACGTGATTCCCACTTTATTCTGGCATTCGAAGGTGAAATGTCATCTGTAATTCTATCAAAACCTATGATGGAAGGAACCTCAGTAAAAACATGGTTACCGGCAAAACAAGGATTTTTTAAATGTGCAACTACATGCCCCAAAATGCAGCGCTACTAAGCAAGCATACTGGATGCAGCTACTAATTAAATACACGTGGGACCGAAGTGCATGAACTGCGCAGTACCTCATTAGCCCGAGAAGAAGGAGCGGACAGCTCGGAAACGCGTTGGCGCAAGGACTGAATTACAGATGACATTTCACCTTCGAATGCCAGAATAAAGTGGGAATCACGTAACAGTTGTGGAGTGATTCTTTAGCTGCAAGAGCCTTTGGAAGAAAAAAACTATACACGAACTGCTCGTTCGTGAAAGAAGCACCACCCAGTAATTGAGGAAGGAGCCGCTGGAGAATGGGGCCGTCGGATGGGAACAATCCCAGAGAAATGATGGCACAGCTGGGCTTTAACTATCGAAGGTGAGAGTGACATACTGGGGCCCACTGGAGAGTCTTTAGCACACTGCATTACCAAATCTCTGTGTTCCTGAACATTAATTGAAGTACAGCGCAAACCCACTGTGGGTGTTAATATATGCAGACTACATGCCCCAAAATGCAGCGCTACTAAGCAAGCATACTGGATGCAGCTACTAATTAAATACACGTGGGACAGAAGTGCATGAACTGCGCAGTACCTCATTAGCCCGAGAAGAAGGAGCGGACAGCTCGGAAACGCGTTGGCGCAAGGACTGAATTACAGATGACATTTCACCTTCGAATGCCAGAATAAAGTGGGAATCACGTAACAGTTGTGGAGTGATTCTTTAGCTGCAAGAGCCTTTGGAAGAAAAAAACTATACACGAACTGCTCGTTCGTGAAAGAAGCACCACCCAGTAATTGAGGAAGGAGCCGCTGGAGAATGGGGCCGTCGGATGGGAACAATCCCAGAGAAATGATGGCACAGCTGGGTTTTAACTATCGAAGGTGAGAGTGACATACTGGGGCCCACTGGAGGGTCTTTAGCACACTGCATTACCAAATCTCTGTGTTCCTGAACATTAATTGAAGTACAGCGCAAACCCACTGTGCGTGTTAATATATGCAGACTACATGCCCCAAAATGCAGCGCTACTAAGCAAGCATACTGGATGCAGCTACTAATTAAATACACGTGGGACAGAAGTGCATGAACTGCGCAGTACCTCATCAGCCCGAGAAGAAGGAGCGGACAGCTCGGAAACGCGTTGGCGCAAGGACTGAATTACAGATGACATTTCACCTTTGAATGCCAGAATAAAGTGGGAATCACGTAACAGTTGTGGAGTGATTCTTTAGCTGCAAGAGCCTTTGGAAGAAAAAAAAAATATATATATATATATATATATATATTTAAAACGCAGGAATCTCCCAGTCCTCGGGGTTTTCCACTATTAAGAGCACTCAAAGCCAGTACATCGTGGGTTCGCCAAGTATTTTATTACAGATATTTCTCTGCAGATAAAGTCAGCTTACAAACGCGTTTCGGCGTTGTCGCCTTCGTCAGTGTAAGCTGGCGTTTGTTTTGAACATTATTTAAACACAAACATGGTGACCATCTGTCATGTGTTCCCAATCCAATGCACAACAACATAAAAGAAGGCACAAAACTAGTCATTTTAAATGTGCTTATGCGGCAGCCATCTTATAGTGGTCCAAACAAAATGTAAATCAATATTCACGCTGCATTAAATACAAGTATATAGTTCAAATGCTTGGGTTCAAATGAGAATTATACTCCTGTTATTTTCAAAATCAATCATTCACATTACCCAGTACTTTATAATGTACATTCTCGTATAGTGGCGCCTATGGTGCCTTCAAAACTCGCGACTCATTACACTTCATTCATGAGTCCTCAAGAAATGTTCACAGTTTAAGTGATATATAGACAATCAGTCTTCCTATGCTCAGTTATCGCGCCCTAAATGGGCATGACGTTATTCAAGTGATTCATTTATCTTAATTTTGTGATATACTCCAGGTATAGGGAAAAGGAGGCATACATTTCTGAATATACACAGGTATTTCTTGTTCCAGGTTTCTAAGAAAACATAACACAGTGAGGTGGGATTCTCATATGTGTGTCCACATCTCTTCTTCATTGTTCATCCCACCCGGGGCCTTGGTCTGTAACTGGATGATGAATCTCGATTCTAGAGTTCTCAGTTTTTTTACCCAGTTGCCCCCTCTCTCTGTTCTGACTAATTGATCCAGAATGAAATATGTTAATAAATTACTGTTGCTATTGTGTTTCTGCTCGAAGTGACGAGCTACAGGGTAGCTTGGGTCTTTTGTGGTAATCGCCCTCATGTGTTCAAGGACCCTCAATTTAGTAGGTTTTACTGTGCTCCCTATATATTTTTGTCCACAGGGACAAATCAAGCAGTACACTGTATAGTCAGAATTGCAGTTGAGCAATTTCGTGATCTTGCTTTTTGTTTTCTTGCCTGGAATTGAGTATTCCTTGACTTTTTTCGAGTTTCTACAGGCCTTGCACTTCATGCAAGGAAAGAAGCCTGAAACAGTGATTTTCCTCTTTTTCTTCTCCTCATAGTGGCTATTCACCAGATAATCTTTAAAGGAATTCCCTTTCCTATATGTAATGAGAGGATAATCGGATATGGATTTTCCGATTATGGGGTCTGATTTCAAAATCCTCCAATTTTTCCGCATTATATTAAAAATTTCTGGAGATTTTTCTGAATAGTCAGTGATTAGACGGATCTTTGAATCTGGGGATTTGGATTTATCAGTTAATAGATCTTTCCTCCCCACTAGGTCACTTCTCATTTCTGCTCGATCCAAGATCCCTTTCCCATAGCCTCTCTGTGAGAATCTTTCCCTCGACTGCTCCTTTGCTTTTTCAAACTCCTGTGCAGTTGAGCAATTGCGTTTTATTCGCAAGAACTCCCCAAGGGGAATGTTATTGATAACACTGCGGGGATGATAGCTGCGTGAGTGTAATATGGTATTACCCGCGGTAGGTTTTCTATAGACCGCGGTTTGAATGGAACCATTTTCCACATAGACCCGAAGGTCCAAGTAGAAAACCTCACTCTTGCTGATATTGCTTGTGAATTTGAGATTCAAACTATTTTTATTCAATTCTGCAATATATTCCTCAGCTTCAGACTGTGGACCACGCCACACCAAAAAGAGATCATCGATGTAGCGGGTCCACAAAATAATACTATTCATCCATCTGTCATTGTCCCCCGCCCAGGCCACGTGCTTCTCCCACCACCCCACGAATAAATTCGCGTAGCTGGGGGCGAAGCACGTGCCCATCGCGGTCCCCTGGAGCTGTAGATACAGTTTTCCTGCAAATAAGAAAATGTTATTTCTTAAACAGAAGTCTGTTAGCTCTAACAACATAGTGTTGTGGCTTCGAAATTTAATCGGTCTGTTGTCCAAAAAACTCTTCATTGCCAGCAGGCCATCTTCGTGTCTAATGGAAGTATATAAGCTGGCAATGTCTAATGTTATTAAGACCATATCCTCTTCCCATTTGACATCCTGTATAATCCTTAAAAAGTCTTTCGTATCCTTCAGATACGAACTGAGATCTTTCACAAATGGGGCAATAAAGCTGTCGATATAGCTTGAGGTTTTTTCCAGTAGGCTGTCTTTAGCAGACACAATCGGTCTACCTGGAGGCCATATTTTACTCTTGTGAACCTTCGGCAGGTGGTAAAATGTTGCAATTTGAGGGAATTCACATTTGAGATTTTCCCAATCTTTGAAGTCCAAGATCCCTTTATCTTTCCATTTTCCAATCATGTCATTGAAGGCCTTAATACTCTCAGTGTGTTTCTCTCTTTTGATCTCAATGTAATGTTCCTTCTTATTCAATTGAGAGAGGGCCTCATCCTCATATTGGCTACGATTCAAAATAACAATGTTCCCACCTTTGTCACTAGGTTTAAAAATAATATTTTCATCCTCCTTGAGATTTTGAATAATAGCCCAATCTTCCTTGCTCAAATTCCTTCTTTTCCAATTAAATTTTTCGGTCTGTAAACCTTTAAGTTCTTCAATGACTATTTCTTGGAATGTGTCGATTCCATCATGAGGTGTCCTTGGGTTGATTTTGGATTTGATTGTCATTCCACTTTTACAGCCCTGCTGTGTTATTTCACACTCCTCCAATGTTTGTGTGGGTTGGACCTCCCAGTCTTGAGAATGACTGGTTCCAATCAAAGTCTGAGCCACAGCAATGGCTTGTAAATCTTTCCCAGTTATCGCTGCTAGTGGATCAATTTCTCCTACTATGAGTCTGGTATCGACCTTCGGGTTCAAAGTATGTATTTTCTGTAACTTCATTTTCCTGATAAACCTAAACAGATCTATCCGTGTCTGCGTATAATCGATCGTTGGAGTTGGGCAGAAAGATAATCCAAATTGTAATAATCCTTCCTCCTTTGGTGTCAGTTCACGATCAGATAGGTTTATAATGGTGTTTTCTTTGGGCATCATTATATTCATTTCCAATTTTTGCCTCGGGTGCTCCTCGTCACCACGGGGGTGGATCTGCCTTGCACTCCCCCGCTTACCCCTCCTCGTTTTCCTTTTGGGGTTCTTGGTGGATGTGTGGTTGCCGCGGGTCGCTGCCTGAGTCCTCTTATTACCTCGTACTCCTCGAAAAAAGGATCGGACTCTGGGGTTGCTGTTGTTGCTGCAGTGTGATCATCACCACCTTCTGCCCCTCTAGATGCTTCTGCGTTCCTGGCCCTTGTTGATTCGTCCTCTGAGACTTCAGATTCCTCAGTGCTTGCTGGGGTTCTGTTTCTTAATTTCTCTTGTTGGAGCGTTTTCCTAGGGGCATCATATTTCCGCGCGAATGTCAGGATTCTCCCATTCGCATAATCTTTCTCATCGCGGATAAATTTGGATTGCTTCCTCAATTTGATTGTGTTTTCATAATCAATCAACCGTTTCTTCATTAAGTCGCGCAACTCCTCGCACTTTTTTGTATCCTTATCATCGCTGATCTTTGCCTCTATGTCCTTAATTGCCTCTTGCAATTTTGTTCTGTCATTCCATGCGTGTTTCACTAGGAGTTTCAGCATCCCTTGCATTACATCATTCATGAATTCTGACCACTCCCGCAATAAATCATTGTTGGGTTTTTCGTACGATGGAACTAATAAAATCCTTAGTCCCCTTGGGACTCTCCCAACTTCCAAGTACTTTTGCAGGCTAGTGGCCTCCCACCACTTACGAATTTCTCGCTCGTATGTTTTCTCTAGCGTCGAGAAGAGTTTTGTAAGGGTGTCGGGTGCCTCCGCTCTCTGCGAAGGAATGTCTTTTTTCCTTGCCCCAGTTTGACGGATAAACAGTGTGTCTGCCGCTTTTTCCCTTTCGCTATCTGTGAACATTTCCTGCTGCAGATAATCTGATTCAATCTGTGCTTGGCGTGTCCTTTCGCTATGGCTGTACGTGGTCTGCCGGGTTTTTTTTCCCCCAAAAGAAATGTAGCGTCGTCCACTCACCAGTTCCGGATCTCCCCAACCGTCGAGTTCCCTCACGGTCGGTCGTCTTTCCCTGGTTCGAGTCACGATATGACGCTTGATTCACCAAGTTGTGCTCCTTGCACGTCTTCCCGGCGGGGCCAGCGGTAATCCAATTTTTTGGCACACAGGTTCCACCCACCGCCGCTCCACACGTTCACGGGTGCCTCTTGCCGCACGGTGGTGTGCGTAATATATTTAAAACACCGGAATCTCCCAGTCCTCGGGGTTTTCCACTATTAAGAGCACTCAAAGCCAGTACATCGTGGGTTCGCCAAGTATTTTATTACAGATATTTCTCTGCAGATAAAGTCAGCTTACAAACGCGTTTCGGCGTTGTCGCCTTCGTCAGTGTAAGCTGGCGTTTGTTTTGAACATTATTTAAACACAAACATGGTGACCATCTGTCACGTGTTCCCAATCCAATGCACAACAACATAAAAGAAGGCACAAAACTAGTCATTTTAAATGTGCTTATGCGGCAGCCATCTTATAGTGGTCCAAACAAAATGTAAATCAATATTCACGCTGCATTAAATACAAGTATATAGTTCAAATGCTTGGGTTCAAATGAGAATTATACTCCTGTTATTTTCAAAATCAATCATTCACATTACCCAGTACTTTATAATGTACATTCTCGTATAGTGGCGCCTATGGTGCCTTCAAAACTCGCGACTCATTACACTTCATTCAAAAAACAAAAAAAAAAACAACAAAAAGGGGGGTAGCTAGCCGCCGAAAACCCAGGATAATTAATTGGCCATTGTATGCTACGTGAGCACAAAGGAGTAGAGCCCCTAATAAAACAGCGATGTCAGGCGATGCAAGAAGAGCCCGGGAGCTCGCCGCACAGGAGATGTTCTCTGATGAGCTAGAGAACGAAGTTAGTGTAACTAAAGGAATTGGAGGGGAGCCAAGCGTAGCGGAACCAAGTAACATTAGAACGGCCTTTAAGGAGCTGGAAAAGCTCAAACGCAATGAACAATCAAAATGGTGGGAGGCACGTTCGTTGAAAAGATATCTAGATGTTGGAAGAGTTCCTAGAGGGCTACACATAATGCTGGCCCCCAACTATGAGTCACCAAATCCCCTTATGATGGTAGCGTGGGGTGAGTGTAATCTTGACAACTCACGTCGTCTAATGCAAATTCTTTTCCAGTATGCAGAGATAGACGGGGAAGAGTTGCAGAGTAAAATAGATGCACTGGAAGACTCAATCAGGATACAAACAGGAGGAAAAGAGACCCCAGAAACAACAAAACTAAGGGATGATATGGTGACAAGATTGGCTAAGGAAGAAGAAAAAATCAAGGCCAGAAAAATTCATAAATTTAAGAGAGTTAGAGACGATTATGCCAATGGGCAAATATTTACATTTGCAAGACGCTATGACAATTTAAGAGCGGCCACAGCAAGTAAACGGGGCACAAAAAATGCTAAAGCAGCCCAACCGACAGATGATGAATCGGTGGTATATAGTTCTGCTGTGGAAAGTGGTTCGGACAATGAGGGTCCAAGGAACAAAAGCAACGTTACACTAACCTTGGGGGAAGAATTGGAAATTTTAAAAGACAGCAGAAGGGACACCCTAAGGTCGCGATTCAAGGGCAAAACAGCGCAACAAAATCCCAACGTAGAAGGGGCAGGCGCATTGCCGCAAAACAAAGGAGATCAAAGCAAGCGTGGTCGGGGACGGGGAGCCACCCGGAAACCACGACAGTAAATACCTCTCAAGAACTAGGAATTGGGGATAATACTCAGGTAGAGGTTGCAACAAATATAACCCAATCCAAATCTAAATCTATAATTAACCTGAGTACCACAATATTAACCAAAGCGGAGGAACAACTCCTTAGTTTGGGCCTAAGTTTCTGCCCAGAATCCAACTTTTGCTACACAAGAACTAGAGCTGATGCATATCAGTATATACGTAAGTTGAAATTGAAGAAACAGTTTCACCATAGATCCTCCAATACAACTACTGAACCACCTAAATTAAGAATGGGCAATGAAGATTTAACAGTGCGGGATATTGGCCTTTTTCATGATTTGTTGCAATTGGGAAATGAGGACAGTATGGGGCACAGGAAAGAGTTGCATTAAGCAGCCAAATGAAACCAACAACCCCATTCAAGCCAAAATCAAAATATATCCCCCTGGTAGCCCGTGATGGACTAGATGCCTTTAGTGAAGCAGTGGTGTTGCAAATAAAAAAACTGGCCCACGAGAACAACAAAAGGGAGAAAAAATATACAAGCCAAGAAAGAAAATTAAATCAGTTGGTGAACAAACTACATGAGGCAGAATTGGTAATCCGTAATTCGGACAAGGGCGGGAATATCGTCCTATGGCCAATCAAAGACTATCTTCAAGAAGCATATAGACAGCTGGATGATATGCAGTGCTACAGAAGAAGCAATCCACAAAAATATAGGACAATGCAGGAAACTTTGTGTAAAAACTTGGTGGCCTGGAAGGGGCTAGGTATGTTAAGTGGGGATGAGTTCAAATACATCAAAAATGATCACCCTCTAACACCATATATATATTTTATATCAAAGGTACATAAAAATCTTACCAAACCACCAGGAAGAACCAATAATTGCAGCATGTGGTGGACCCCTGGAAAACCTATCAAGATATATAGACTATTTCTTGCAGGCCCACATGAAATCACTGAACTCATATGTCCAAGACACCAGTGATTTCCTGCGAAAGATTGAAAAGATTGAGTGGAAATCAGACTATCTTCTAGTAACACTGGATGTGAGTTCTTTGTATACCTGCATTAAACATATGGACGGCCTACGGGCATGTGAATACTATCTAAGTAGCAGGCCAATGGAACTAACTCACCATACCAGAATGCTTCTCGAAATGCTTTCTTTCTGCCTAGACAATAACTTTTTCATGTTTAATGGTCAAATGTTCCAACAAATCCAGGGTGTAGCCATGGGGGCCCGTTTCTCCCCAAGTTATGCCTGCCTCTTTATGGGGTGGTGGGAGGAACTGGTCCTCAGGTGAAAATACATGCATTACTGTACATCCAATATAATAACATGGCTTCGTTTTATTGATGACCTTTTTATAGTGTGGCATGGAACAGAAGAAAGTGTTTTAAAATTTATACAGGAAATCAATGTGAATGATCTTAACTTGAATTTTACTTCATGTATTAGTAAGGAATCGGTGACATTTTTAGATGTGCAGGTTTTTTTAGCTAACAATGTTCTTAGTACTACCCTTTTTAGAAAACTGACGGCGGGTAACACTCTTTTACATGCAACGAGTGCCCATCCACAACACCTGATAAAGTCAATCCCATATGGTGAGATGCTTCGCATCCGCCGTATATGTAGCAATGATGAGGATATGAAGGTGAAACAGAATGAAAGTCTGTCTAGATTTGTGGATAGAGGTTATGGTACTAGACTAGTAGAAACCGCCATCAGAAAGTCACGAGAAAGAGCTAGAAGCGATCTCCTAAAATATAGCCCAAAAGTGAGTCAAAGCCAGAGTGTAGATACCAACCCAGTTCGTTTAATACTGACATACTCTAAACAAGAAAAAGAGTTGAGGAGTATAGTCAGACGCAACTGGCACTTTGTACAGGATGATCCAATCATTGGAGAATTGATGCCCGCCAATCCGTCAATAACCTTTCGTAAAGGAATGAGTTTGGGCACAATTCTAACCAAGAAGAGTCAGGAATGCCTTGGTAGAGAACCCTGGAGACCCATCAGTAAAGGGTTCTACAAATGTTTCACATGCAAGGCATGTCAGTATGGTGTAAACACCAAAAAATATACTACAGTCATCCCAAAGACAACCAGGGAGATCAAACAACACCTGACTTGTAAGACAGAATATTGTGTATACATCCTGGAATGTGAATGCCGGTTGAAATATGTGGGCAGCTCTAAGCTGCCGGTTCATAAAAGAATCCTGCAGCATATACGTGCGATAATCAATAAAGACCAAAGCTACCCAGTTGCGAGGCATTTTGAGGCATGTCACAACAGTAAGCCCCAATGTCTAAAATATTACGCAATTGAATCTATCCCGGTAACAAAACGAGGAGGGGATAGGAAGGCCCACATGCGTAAAACTGAAACCAACTATATTCTGGAATTTGACTCTAAGTGGCCTGGGGGATTGAATACCACGGAAGACTTTCACACATACTTATAAAAGATCAATAAGTAAAGTTACTTGTGAGGTCCTCAGTAGGAATATGGGGTTGAAAGCTAAATAACATAAATATTCAACATAGAGTATGGTATAATAGGCTGAATTGGAATATCAACTTGCTAGATTTGCACATATTTTGTACTTATAATATTTAATTATTTTAAACAATTATAGTTTTTTAGATAAAGTACATGTGTAGACATCTCATCAGAAGTGGCCCAAAATCAATTCTAGTTGTTCTTTTAGATATCAGGGTAGTTTTATCTAGATTTCTATTAGATGGTTGGTTTTAATTGTGTCACCGATATCCTTTTCTCCCCCCACCCTTTTTTCTACCAATGTATTGTATGTATTAATGTGTTTTAGCGTAATTGCAATCTCGTAAACCAGGGTGGTATATAGTTTAGTTTTAAGCTAATCATACTGCCAATCAAATGAAGTACTGTATAAATTATTTGTGAGCACCAAAATGTATGAACTTTCTTTCTCCCCTCCAAATATATCTGATATTACACTAGAAACCATGAACAAAACTTATATGATTATGAATTGACGATTGATAAGTTTTATGTGGTTTGATTAATTTTGTAAGCAGGAGTCACTTTATTAGATCCGCACTTTTGCACGAGGACACTTTTAGCGGTATCATAGGAGGGGATCCTCCTATGTAAGTTAGACAATTATGTGATGAATGTAACAAGTATTTTCAATTGACTGCTGAGAATAACTCGTCAACAATGTTTAATGACTCGAGATACACTTTCAAAGTTAACTCCTATGAATTCTTATATTCATTATATTTGTTCATAAATTGTTTTTATTATGATTTATAGTTTATGCACGATGTGGTGAGCACGCATTACAATTAACACCCATGGCAAATTGTTACTGATTTTGTGAATGATGACTTGGATGGTGGAATAAGCATTTATGCTATTAGTTGTAAATAGACTTCAGTCATCAACCTATGCTAAAGATATTCACAATTGAAGCAGGTGATTAATTGTCTCTTTTTGTATACGTATTCATACGGTGAGAAATGAGACAATGCACTCGAGATTTAATAATGTATTTAGACAGTTAGTATTTCTTTCAGTTTCATTTGCACATGTGATGCACTTGCACTTTAAATGGGGCTGAGTTAATGGCATTGTCATGTGACCAAGGCCGCAGGGACGGCCGAAACGCGTCATGACTAGCTGTTGGGGCAAATAAAGTATATGCTACGAAGAAGTGGTCCATGCCTTGTCTTTACACCTAATAGGTGGAGCGCCGCGAGGTATTGCGGATATATATATATATATATATATATATATATATATATATACACAGATTAATAAAGTGCAGTTACGTATATATATATACACAGATTAATAAAGTACATATATATATATATGTATATATAATATATATATATAGATATATATATATATATATATCTATATATATATTCTTTCACTCCTTCTCCACAGCATATAAAGTAGGCACCGACACCGTGAGGTAAGTATCAAGGATTATTTCTTTATTCCATACCGTATATATATATATTCACTGAAAAAAACATAGGTTTCACACCAGTTATAGTTAGCTGGAAATTTTACTGACATAAAACCATTGAAATTCCCACGTTATAGTTAGTTGGACTCACTATAACTTGCGCGACTGCAATGCACTGCTGATGACGTCACATATTACATCACTCATGACATGGTCAGTGACATCACTCATGACATCACTGATGACACCATCCAGTGAATGTGTGTCTTTCTGAAAAATAAATATGTTTTATATATGTATATGTAAAGGTCGATGGAAGAATAAATGTTTAAATAAGTGTCTAAATGGATGTTTTTTTTATAAAAAATGGATTGGTTAACTGGCTTATTAAGTGTATCTTAGTGAATACATATATTAGCGAGTAATGTTTAAATATTTAAATATATGTATCAGTGTTTCACTTTGTGTATCAGTGGCTGCATGGGTTGGCGAGTAGCTACATGTGTGTGTATATGGGTTATTAGATGTTTTTTTTAGTATCAGTATGGGTTGGTGGGGGTATTACTTAGCACATAGATGCATCAATGACTGACTCACTGTTTGTATGTGTTTTGAAGACAGCATATGTGCAGGACTGTATGGGTGGATAAGTGTGTATATGTGTGTGTTAGTGAGTGAATGACTGTCTCACTAGTGTCTTTATCAGTAACTACATATGTTTTAATCTAGTATATGTGAGTATTGATGTATATAAGTGAGTATATATGAGAGTGAGAGATTGTAAGAGTTCCTGTTTAAATAAGTATGTGTTTCTATAAGTGATTGTTTAAGAGAGTAAGTATGTGTAAGTTTCCTTAGAAATAAGGTGGTAGTGTGGGTATGTGTATATAGATGGTGGAATTAATGAATTGGTTGTTGTAACTGGTATGGGTATCTCCATTTTTTTGAAAATTTTAGTTTCTATTTTTGAATATGTGTTTCAAGGGTTACATTACACTGAAAGGAGGTCTGTCACTCTGTCACAAGGATGGTGTCATCAGTGATGTCATGAGTGATGTCACTGACCATGTCATGAGTGATGTAATATGTGATGTCATCAGCAGTGCATTGCAGTCGCGCAAGTTATAGTGTGTCCAACTAACTATAACGTGGGAATTTCAATGGTTTTATGTCAGTAAAATTTCCAGCTAACTATAACTGGTGTGAAACCTATGGTTTTTTCAGTGAATTTAATAGATTTTTTAAATTCTAATTCCTAACTATAACTGGTGTGAAACCTATGTTTTTTTCAGTGAATTTCAAAGGTTTTTTAATAGCAAATTTCTATAGCTATGAAATATAATATTTTTTATAATGAATCCTATATTGTATATTTATGTAACACTATTTTTTAATGTATATTGTTCATGTTTTTAAAAAAATTTATTTATTTTTTGCCTTGGAGCGCTCCCGGTGCGCGTACCGGTAAACGCACCGGTAAGCGCAGTCTTCCAGCGCCCCCGGTGCGCGTACCGGTGAGCTTCCCGTTAGCGCCATTGCCGCGGACGAAGACATCATCGTGACGTATCGCATAGCCGCGCGATGCTTCATATGACGCACGGCGTAAGCGCACCCGGATGCGCCCGAGCGCATACGATCGCGCTACGTAAGCGCCCCCGGGCGCGCCCCGGGGCGCGTAGCGTAAACGCGTCGGGTCATGTGACCTGAAAATAACACTTTTCATTGGTTCAGAACAGTTTTTTTTCCAAATGATGAAAGCCCCCACCTTTTTTCCTCATTCTCACTTTGTACTTTGACTGAGGAAGACCTGTTTCTAGTAGGTGAGAAATGGCTACAGTAGCAGCAGCAGCAGGAGCACCTCAACCACCACCACAAGGACCACCACAACACCACAGTGGTGGTGAAGAAGAAGAGGAGGAGGAGGAGGAGGAGGAGGAGAGGCAGTTCCTGACTGAAGATAATACCCCCTATAAACCGAAGGAGCACATTGTGTTGGAGTTTTTTAAAATCCCAAGGGAACTAAACAAAGTCAATGCGCCAAAAGTGACATGTTTGATCTGTGGCACTGTACTTTCCAGGGGGAACCCTGCAAAAAAGTATTCATTTGGCAACAATACTATGATTCGCCATATGTAACGCAGGCACCCCAACAACTATGCTGCGGCAGAGGTCAGAGAACTGACCAGAAACCCTCCCCAATCTTCTCCCAGCACCTCCAAAAGCAAACAACCCACTCCATCGGGTCCAGAGACAAGGGAGATGGTCCCAAATATCCAACCCCAGTTTAGAGATTTTAAAATAGTTTGTATATTTTGCGGGACTACAATTTGCTATGGAGAGCAAAGTATCAAATTGATCAACCGTGCTGGAGACAACCACAACTGCAGAAAGAAACCTTAATTTGTTCCTGATTTTTTTTGCTCCAGTTGAGCCGTTTACAATTCCCTGTTTTTTGTTTGTCCCCATAAAAACTAAAAAAAAATATAAAATTGTTCATAAAAGCCAAAAAAAGTAAAAAATGTTCAAAAAAACAATAAAAAAATATAAAACAACAAAAAGAATAAAAAAAACAGTTCTTTTTCGAACTACTTCCAATTTATAAAAAAATGCTAATTTAAAAAAAAACTCTGTCATTCTTTTTTCTCCAGGGTACGCTCCCCGGTACGCTCCCCGGTGCGCGTACCGGGCGCTCCCCCCATTAAAATCTGATTTTTTTTTTTTTTTTTGCCCCGCGTGGCCCTTTTATGGCCCCCACATCAAACCTAGGAGGTCAGGGGGGGGTCTACCCTGCCCCCTTTTGGTCATTTCCCCCTTTGTTTTTGCCACCTCTTGTGTCTCGACCCTACCGAGACACAAGGTGGCGCCCGCTCCGGACTGTTTGGAATGTTGACAGACACCCAAGAGCCAATCAGCTTTCCGCTCGCGAACTTGCGTAGCGCGCTGGTGCGCGGCCAGGTGCGCGTACCGGGGCGCGCTTATAGATATATATATTTTTTTTAACCTAAATTACTCAAAATCCACTGGAGCACATATCTTGAGACATAGCAAAGGCACATCGGGCTACCAGTCCCTACAATTTTGCCAAGTTTGGTGGAAATCCATTCAGCCGTTCGGGCTAAAAGTGAGTCCAGCCGCCCTATGGAAATTAACATGGGGAAAACACGTTTTGGGACCCCCCTTCTTATCTCGGCCCCCGCTTGACGAATCCCCCCGAAAATTTCAGGTAAGGCGCGGAGCGCAGGGAGGCAAATTTAAAGAAAATTACAGGCAGATGCCTCAATCGGCACCAAAGTTATTCCCAATAGAATGTTGCGGATTTCCTATGGAAAACAATCCTAACTATAACTACCTACTGGCGACCGCCAGTAGGTAATTGTGACGTGGGGGACCCGGATGAGGGGCCCCCTGGTATGCCTATTAATGTTTCTACCCTTTTTGTCCAGCATACAGAGGCATGGAATACTCCTGATGACATACGAAGACGGCCCGATGCGGAGAACCGACAAGCTTACCCCTTTAAGGGGGCGGATCTGGAATGGCGGCACGCCCTCCCCGAAGAGGTAAAACCCATCCCAGAATCGATCCAGGTGTGCGAGACACCCGGAGGCGGAGTAGGAGACTGGTGGCGTGAGTGGAGAGACAGCGGATCGGAGTGGACGGAAGAGGAAGGCGATCGGAGGGCGGAGGAAGGACTGAGAACCGAGGACGAGGAGGAAGGAGAGCGTAGTACGGAAGCGGAGGAACATCGGAAGACATACGAGGGAATACCAGCGCGACCTCGGAGGAGGACGGGGAGAGAAGCAGAGGCGGAGCGGAGCTACGAGGAGACTCCAGGAGAGAAGGCGACGACAGGACCGGAGGACGAAGCTGAGGGCGGCAACCGCTATAAGCCAGGAGGCTCTGTGGAACGCGCATCGCCCAGCCACACTAACACGGAAGTGTGGCTCGACCAGGTACGGTCCAAGTTCACAGGGTGGGCAGGCATCAGGCGAGGGAAGCCCCCTTAAATACACAAAACCCCCTCTGCACACCCTTGTTGTTGTTTTCTGAGCACAAGGGGTCACGTCACTGAGCAGGGGTATTAGCGGGCACGTGTGTTTTCCTCACCCCCTTTCCCCTACAAGAAGTGTCTTACCGAACTCTTGTACTGAGACGGATTTTCTTTTCTTTATCCTATACCGGCACAACGAGGACATCGAGACGGCGGGGAAAAGGCCTACAACTCCCAGGAGACCTTGGGATCGACGCTCCGGAGGGGGAAGAACCACGACGGAGGAGGCAGAACAACCCCTACCCTTTTACCGTGTGCCTGTACATAAACGCAGACTTTATAAAATATTAAAACCTGCACTACCCCGACAACCCGTGTGTGCGAATCTGTTTGAGACCCCCCCTGAAGTCCCACAGTAATATATATATATATATATATATATATATATATATATATATATATATATATATATATAAAGTTTTAAAATGCTCTGTTATATGGAGGAATGTAATATTGCAAGCTAAAAATTAAGTTGGTATCCTTATCTTGAGTTGCTAGAGCAATTGAAGCAGCATTGATATGTGCCAACAAAAAGAGAGCATGTATTAGGAGCAAAAAAGACAGTGAAATGCTAGAATATATCATATTGCTTCGTCCTTTAGACATAATATATTGAAGCTCCAGCCTTCTCTTTAAAATTTATATTTGAATGTTTGAATTTTTTGTTCATGAAATTAAAAAAAAAAATCTGAATTTATATGTTTGTTTGATGAGTAGTTGTTTCTGCATTTTTCTTTGTATTGTTTTGAGGTTCAAATAATAGAAATTTCTCAGGTGGGTGTCTCCTCTTCTAGTACTGATTCAGTGGGCGCCCACAGAAGTCAAAAGGTTAAGCACCTCTGCTTTACACCCTTAAAACATTGGCAATCTAGACCTTAAAGTGAAAATACCACTGTGTCAGCTGATCTATGTAAAAATGGAACCTTTTTAAAAATGTTAGTCTTTGAAATTCTGGAGCAAGGAAAGACCATCTTTAGTTCCTTTTCTGATGATTTAGTGGCTGACATTTCAGAAATTGCATTATTTACCCAAAAAGACAACATTCTATTATCAGGATGCTACTTCCAAGTTCAGAAGAAGTAGGACCACTGATTAAAAAGTTTAGTAATAAAGAGGCACCACTCCTGTCTAAAGGCAACTGGCTAGGCAGTCAGGCATATTCAAATCATTGGGTCGTTTTTGGGCGGAAACTATTATTTTATACCTAGAAAAATGTACAAGTGGTTTTCCTTCTCGTTATTCCACACATTTGTATTATTTTATTTCATTTGAATACAATAAAAAAAATTACACAACTCCTGACATTTACAGTGTTCACCATGGGTTATTGCTGTAATATCAAATGCCAGACTTTTGCTATGCCTTATAAGTTTTTGCAGCTGTTTTGAAATATCAGAATATGGGGTTTGGCATAGAACGTACTATCTAGAAAATGTGCAAAACTATCAAAAAAAGACATGCCGCCATGGCTGTCCCAGCCTTTGCCGCCCTGTGGCAGCCGTTACAGCGGGGTGGGGGCTGCTGGAGATCAATTCCTGATTTTGCCGCAGGTAAGAGGTGGTGGCCGCTGCCCCGAAAACCCATGCCGCCCAGGGCGGGCTGCTCCTTCTTGCTACGCCACTGTGTTAAAAAACAAAAGTAAGAAGCTTTTCGACCTAAATTTTGGAGGTAAGCATGACAATCAAAATAAAACAAACAATAATTTTTTTAGCATTTGTGGATTTTCAAAAATAGATCAAAATAGGTCTGGTAGGACTGATTTGGATCACGTTGTCAATCATAAAAAACACACAACCATAGTTACCTTGGAAAGGTTGTTTGACATGCATTTCGTCTTTTAGATTTCCATGATTTATAATGCTACATACAGTGATTGCTTTCTCCCTTACCAGTACTCACACCCCTTGTTGGATACAATGATAGCAGATTTCTCATAAAAATGCTTTCAAGTGATTGATACTGGATAATATATCCTTGAATAAAACCTACCATCTTCAAAGACAGATGTGAAAGGCTGTGCCAGATTTGCTGTCTCAGTGGACTAGTGCACCCACACCAAACATGTGTGTTTGATCTCATGGCCACAGGTTTGAATCCCAGAAGAGCCACTCAGCCTTTCATGCTTCTGATGTTGATAAAATCAGTACCATTGAGTTGGATAGCCATGTACTCCTGTTATTCAGGGCCAAGATTCCACAAGCGGTGAATGTTCTAATTATGAAGACACGCGCTATTTTTACTTGTAAATCACTGCACCTTTATGGAACAATGCTGGGTAGGGGATGTCATTTTGTTTGAAGTTGAAGTGGTTCACCAAACTTAAAACCATAGAATTCTTTCACTCACATAACAAATAAAGAGCCAGAAAGTTTCCCAGTGTCTATTAAGATGGGTACAGTCTAGAGATTGTAAAATAAGGTGTTTCCACCAGCCACTCCTTGAGGGCTGGCTTCCACACTCACCCCACACCCTTCCACCGCAGGTGACAAATGGGGCACTTTTTTAAAAGTTAGGCAGCAGCATCCAGGTTTGTACTATCTGTTTTTGTGAGTTTACAAACCAGTTTTTTCCCTATTTTTCACAGCCTTCCAGATCATTTGTTAATGGCTTTTGAAGCTTGCCTCATTTCTCAGACGATGTGGTGAACGCTCTCTGCACGACGCTTTTCCCTTCATTTTAGTGGCAATCTTTGGGCAATACTCACTTCCACTTCCTCTTTGTGCTGTTTATTTATTGTATTGGTAACTGACGATTTAACAAATAGGGTGATATGTGCAACAGCTGCTTTAGCACGGGACATGGATGAGGTCAAATACTTTGCTTAAAAACGAAGTTAAAACAAGCATTTACAATGCAACGGTCTCGCCTTTGCAAAAGTTAGAGCTATTGGCATTGAAAATGACACATTTTTTATTTATGTGTTGGTTTTGAAAACAGATAAATAAATGGCTTTGTCATTTACATTGCCAATAGCTTTTCTGGCTGCCTAACTTAGTCAACTATGTCGCATAATTTGGTCCTCCTCCGCCACATAATTCAAGGAGGCCTTGCTTAGTGGTGCCTTAAACCAGTCACCTTCGAGCATTGATCTAATTTTGTGTCATTCCCATTTTTCTTTCATTCACTACTGGTACAGCATAGTGCAACGTGTCAGCCCACTTCAGCCATTGGCTAACTTCACTGAGAGCTCCTGCACGATGTGCACTAATTTAGAAAAAGTAAGGTCCTCTAATCTCAGCGACTAGTGGCTCGTGTAGGCTTTTTATTAACAAGATCGATGAAGCCGTGTGTAGAGAGGCTGTGTGCAGTGATGGCGCATGTCGAGAGGGCATATGCAAAGAGGAGAGGGCAGGATACAGAGGTAGGGTAGTAATGAGAAAGTGCAAGAAGGAGTGGGAGGGCAGAAAAGAGTGGGAGAGCAAGAGAGAGGGCAGAAAGGAAAGGGAGAGCATGAAAGAGGCCAGGAGTAAGAAGAAGAATGGTCAAAAGGAAGCGAGTGCAGAATAGAGAGGGAGGACAGAAAGGAAAAGAGGAAGAAGAGAGAGGGAGGGCAGGAAGGAGTGTGAGGGCATGAGGGAAGGTAGGAGAGTGTGAGAAAGGCAGAAAGGAGATGGCAGCAGGTAAGAGGGAGGGAAGGAGAAGTAGAGGAGGAGAGAGAGAGATGGAGGACAAGAAAGTGAAAGAGAGCAGAAGAGAGGTGGAAAGGGAGGGCAGTAGAGACTAAGAAGGCAGAAGAGAGAGCAAGAAGGAGGGCAGAGGTAATAGAGTGAGAGAAAGCAGAGGGGATAGGGAGGCTACGAAAGAAGAATAGAGCAGGAAGGAGAGCAGGAGCGAGAGAGTGTGGAAAGAAAAGATAAGGAGTGCAGGATAGTGAGTAAGGAGAAAATGGGGATGTAGATGGAGAGTGAAAGGCAGGAGTGTGAGAGATGTAGAGGGAGGGCAAAAGTAAGAGAGATTGAAACAAAGGAGAGAGAAAAAAGAGATCGAGGACAATAAGGTGAAAGAGAGCAGAAGAGAGGTGGAAAGGGAGACAGAGTGGGAGAGAGGGAAAGGGAGGGCGTGAGAAGGAAGGATGTAGGGCAAGAGAGAGGGTAGAAAGGAGAGAGGGGGCAGGTATTAGTGTAGTAATGTAGACAGAAAAAAGGAAAAAAAAGTTGTGAAAAAGTTGACAGTGCTTCACGTAAGCAACACCATTGGAGTTTGCAGATTTGTTCTCACCTGCACTCACTCTCATCATAAGCACTTGTCAACTTATAGCCTCTACACATGCCCTCTTAAACATGCACTATTTGCACTTGATCTCTCTGTACTTGCCCTCTCTGGAAAACACCCTCTCTGCACACGTCCTCTTTACTCATGCCTTCTCTTCACTTGCCCTCTCTACACATGGACCTGTGCAGAGAGATCATACGGAGAGAGGCATATGCAGAGAGGCCGTGTGTAGAGAGGCTGTGTGCAGTGATGGCGCATGTCAAGAGGGCATATGCAAAGAGGAGAGGGCAGGATACAGAGGTAGGGTAGAAATGAGAAAGTGCAAGAAGGAGTGGGAGGGCAGAAAAGAGTGGGAGAGCAAGAAAAAGGGCAGAAAGGAAAGGGAGGGCATGAAAGAGGCCAGGAGTAAGAAAAAGAATGGTCAACAGGAAGCGAGTGCAGAATAGAGAGGGAGGACAGGAAGGAAAAGAGGCAGAAGAGAGAGGGAGGGCAGGAAGGAGTGTGAGGGCATGAGGGAAGGTAGGAGAGTGTGAGAAAGGCAGAAAGGAGATGGCAGCAGGTAAGAGGGAGGGAAGGAAAAGTAGAGGAGGAGAGAGAGAAGAGATGGAGGACAAGAAAGTGAAAGAGAGCAGAAGAGAGATGGAAAGGGAGGGCAGTAGAGACTAAGAAGGCAGAATAGAGAGGGATGGCAGAAGAGAGAGCAAGAAGGAGGGCAGAGGTAATAAAGTGAGAGAAAGCAGAAGGAATAGGGAGGCTAGAAAAGAAGAATATAACAGGAAGGAGGGCAGGAGCGAGAGAGTGTGAAAGGAAAAGATAAGGAGTGCAGGATAGAGAGTAAGGAGAAAATGGGGATGTAGATGGAGAGGGAAAAGCAGGAGTGCGAAAGATGTAGAGGGAGGGCAAAAGTAAGAGAGATTGAAACAAAGGAGAGAGAAAAAAGAGAGATCGAGGACAATAAGGTGAAAGAGAGAAGAGAGGTGGAAAGGGAGGGAAAGGGAGGGAGTGAGAAGGAAGGATGTAGGGCAAGAGAGAGGGTAGAAAGGAGAGAGGGGGCAGGTATTAGTGTAGTAATGTAGACAGAAAAAAAGGAAAAAAAGTTGTGAAAAAGTTGACAGTGCTTCACGTAAGCAACACCATTGGAGTTTGCAGATTTGTTCTCACCTGCACTCACTCTCATCATAAGCACCTGTCAACTTATAGCCTCTACACATGCCCTCTTAAACATGCACTATTTGCACTTGATCTCTCTGTACTTGCCCTCTCTGGAAAACACCCTCTCTGCACACGTCCTCTTTACTCATGCCTTCTCTTCACTTGCCCTCTCTACACATGGACCTGTGCAGAGAGATCATATGGAGAGAGGCATATGCAGAGAGGCCGTGTGTAGAGAGGCTGTGTGCAGTGATGGCGCATGTCAAGAGGGCATATGCAAAGAGGAGAGGGCAGGATACAGAGGTAGGGTAGTAATGAGAAAGTGCAAGAAGGAGTGGGAGGGCAGAAAAGAGTGGGAGAGCAAGAGAGGGCAGAAAGGAAAGGGAGGGCATGAAAGAGGCCGAGAGTAAGAAGAAGAATGGTCAAAAGGAAGCGAGTGCAGAATAGAGAGGGAGGACAGGAAGGAAAAGAGGCAGAAGAGAGAGGGAGGGCAGGAAGGAGTGTGAGGGCATGAGGGAAGGTAGGAGAGTGTGAGAAAGGCAGAAAGGATAGGAAAAAAGGAGAGCAGGAAGGAGGGCAGGAGCAAAAGTGTGAAAAGGAAAGATAAAGAGTGCAGGATAGAGAGTGAAGAGAAAATCTGGAGGTAGCTGGAGAGTGAAGGCAAGCATGTGACAGATGTAGAGGAAGGGCAAAAGGAAGAGAGATGTATGTATGTTGCGTCTGGTGGCTTAGTACATGAAGGCATCTGCTGCAGGGACCTGTGAACAAAGTCTTTGTTACATGTTTTCCTTTACCCTTAGGCTTGTCATCTCTCCTTTTGAATGCGACCTCACTAGTGCATAGCTTACTCACAAAGAATACTTTAAGTTAGCAACACAAGTGAAAGTTTGTGTGTAACTATGCAGTAAAGAATGCATAGGACAGACAGCAAGTAATACAAAGAAGAATGCATAAAGAAAAGTAGACAAGCATTTGTTATTATAAACGTACCGTATTCACTGAACGCAGTTTTAAGATGTGTAGGTGATGGTGCTGTAGGTGATGGTGCAGTAGGTGATGGTGCAGTTGTAACAAATGGTTTGAGGTTTTTTGGTCCTGTGTAAATAAATGATAGTGTTAGGAAAAGATAACAAGCGCAAGCAAAAGAAGCAATACATTTTTTATGAATACTGCGTAAATGCAACCTTAGCTAAGTATTTAAACATTAGCGAGTAACGTGCCAAAAATGTGTAATATTTAAATTACTTTATTAAGTAAATTAACTGTTTGTGAATATCAGAGTTTAGTTGTGAGCAGCGTATACATTTGTAATTTAGCGCATGCAACTAATACTTTGTATGAGGTCGGGCAGGGGGCAGGAGCCCTGTTCTACTCTTATATTTAACAAGATGTCACTGTGCTAATTCCCAGCGTCACGTTACTTACTATGTGTGTGTAAAGAGATTAAATAAAAAGTGCACATGCACGTAAATAGGGAAGGTAATACACGCAATGTTACAACGAATGTCTAACTAAATTTTGCACGCAATATCTCCAATTTAGTGGTGACGTCCGTGCAATGTTTAAGATTCTAAAAACGTTACATGCAATAAATTTCAGCATAGGACTCTGCACGCAAGTAGCGCTGCTATAAATAAATAATCTTCAGTGAAGTCTACTCTAAAAAACCACATATTAACACAATGGTCTGTAAATTAAACATGAGCAAAGAGAATGTAAACCAAAACTCGAGAGAAATGCATAAAACTCTGTGGACGTAAGTAGCGTTGCTAAAAAAAAGTAGTTGACACCGAAGTTTGCGCTCAGAAACAACATATTAAGACAATGTCCTGTAAAGAAAACGTGAGCAAAGAGAAGGTAAACTAAAAGTCGAGATAAAAGCATACAACTGTGCACATAAGAAGCGCCAGAGTTTACTTGTGAGCAGCGTCTAATTTTGTATTATATCACATGGAACTAATAGTTACTATGAGGTCGTGAAAGTGTGCGGGAGCCACATTCCTGTGCTACTGTTAGATTTTACAAGATGGCACTGCGCTAAGTCCATGCTTCACGTTAGTTAGTATGTGTGCGTAAAGATATCGAAAAGTGCACATGCATGTAAATCGTGAAGGTAAAACACACAATGTTAAAACGAATGACTGTAACTACATTTTGCGCGCAATGTATCTAATTTAGTGGTGACGTGCGTGGAATGTTGAAGACTCTCTAAAGCTTACATGCAATCAATTTTCACTATATAACTACACGTAAGTAGCGCTGGTAAAAACAAAATAATTCTGAGTCAAGTCTACGCTAAGAAACAACATATTAACACAATGGCCTGTAAATCAAACATGAGCTAACAAAACTAAAACAAATGCGACGTAAATGCATATCGCTGCTAAAAGTAAAATACTTCTTAGTGAAGTATACGATAAGAAAACCACATTTTAACACAATGATCTGTAAATTAAACATAAGCAAAGCGAAGGTAAAACAAAAATAGACATAAATGCCTAGAACTTTGTGCACGTAAGTAGCACTGCTAAAAATAAGTATTTCTCAGTGAAGTCTGCGCTACGAAACAATATATTAACACAATGGTCTGTAAAATAAACGTGCAAGCAGACGGTAAAACCAAAGTGGACATAAATGCATAGAACTTTGTGCTCGTAAGTAAATTTCCTAAAAATAAATAATTCTTAGTAAAGTCAACGGTAAGAAACAACATATTAACACAATGGTATTGAAATTAAACATGAGCAAATACAAGGATAAAACAAAACCCGAGAAAAATACAAACACACTATTGCAAGAGGCGTTTTTTTAAAGTTATAGACCAAGTTACTTACTGTTTTCCCAGAAAAGCTTTAGTCCGCTGGCTCGAAGTATACCTGCTAGGCTCGCTCCAAGAAACGATTCAGACTGTTGCCTTCCTTCTTTAAATACTGAAAAAAGAAAAAATAACAGTTACTTAATTAAATAACAAAAGCGGTCAACTCTTTGTACCAAAGAACAGCATGTAGGTGTGATGTCGCTGTCTCGCCGTATGTAAATTGCAGATAGGAGGCTGCCTGTAAGAATGAAAGGATTGTGGATGTTGTGGCTTGTTAGAATCGTTAGCAGCGATGTGCGACATCAGCCTATCTTGACTAACAAAGCATGGTATCCGACAAGTTGGAGACATGTCCCTTACGGTCTGCAAAAAAAGAAAAAAGAATGTGCTGCTGAGTGGAATTGTAGAAATTAACCCAAAAAAACACGAGTTTACAAAAAGTAACGTTTTTGCTACACAGAAAGTACACAACATGCGCAATGTGTATAAAGTAAACATAAAAGTACACTAAAGTATGAAAACTCACAAAATCGTTTACCCGACTTTACACAGCATCCATTGTTACCATGAGACACGATGAACACAAGCCTGAAAAGAGGTGCATCTTCATTCCTACAGTTTATAAACCAAAAAAAGAATAAAAAATGCCTTACCTGAGGACACTTGCACAACGGTCAAAGCGCCAAAAAGAAACAGTAGCTCACATGAAACGGGCAAACCTACAAATAGATAAACATACAAAGTGAAAACACAACGTGCAAAGCGGGTCAACGGAGCTCACAAGCGACAGGCAAACCTAGAAAAAAACAAAAAAGAGACATTAAGAGCGAAAAGGAGCAAATACTTTACTTTGAAAAGGCCTAAAGCAAGCGTTTCCGAAACACCGAAAAAAGACAAGATGGCTTACATGCAATTCTTGGCACCACGGGCAAAGCGTCCAACCCAAAAACAAAATGGCTTACCTGCCGGTCCTTGCACCTCTGCCAAAGCGCACAACACGAGCAAACAGACATAAGATTAGAAGCGAAGAGTAAGAAATATTTTACGTACAAACGGCCTAAAGCAAGGATTTTGGAAACACCCCAAAAAGACCAAATGGATTACCTGCCGAACAACTAAGAGTCGCACTTACCTGGATAAGCAGGATACATCGTCAACTGCCGTTTGAAATTAGCTTACCGGAGAAGCGTGCCCCACCCAGGACGTAACATCATCAATAGCACTTTCGTGAAAACAAGCATTTTAAAATATCGACCCAAACAAATCTCCCCCCCGCCCTACACAAAAATATAAAATATTAACACAAAGCTATTTAAATCCTAAACAACAGAGCAACAGAAAAAAGACACATTAGGAGTGAAAGCTTACCGGTGCAACGGAGCTCACGAGCCAAAGTACAGAACAGCTCAGCCGACACAGCACATAACAGCTCACCCGACACGGCCGAACCTAGAAAGGAAACAGAAAAATACATTATATAAAGAAAATGCTCCTTACCTGATCGCTTCGTGGAAAATTAAATCTTGCAGCCAACTCCAACTACGTAAACATACTAAGGGAAAACACATTCAAAAACAAAATGCTCCTTACCTGATGGCTTCGGGGAAACGTAAATCTTGAAGCCAACTCCAGCAACAGACACTTGGACGACACGGCCAAACCTAAAAAACAAACGGAAAAAAGACATTAAGAGCGAAAGCTTACCGGTGCAACGGAGCTCACGAGCCAAAGTACATAAGGCCGAACCTACAAAGGAAACAGAAAAAAGACACATTAGGAGCGAAAGCTTACCGGAGCAACGGAACCTAGAAAGGAAACAGAAAAAAGACACATTAGGAGCGAAAGCTTACCGGTGCAACGGAGCTCACGAGGCAAAGTACAGAACAGCTCACCCGACACGGCACATAACAGCTCACCCGGCACGGCCGAACCTACAAAGGAAACAGAAAAAAGACACATTAGGAGCGAAAGCTTACCGGTGCAACGGAACCTAGAAAGGAAACAGAAAAAAGACACATTAGGAGCGAAAGCTTACCGGTGTAACGGAGCTCACGAGGCAAAGTACAGAACAGCTCACCCGACACGGCACATAACAGCTCACACGACACGGCCGAACCTAGAAAGGAAACAGAAAAAAGACACATTAGGAGCGAAAGCTTACCGGTGCAACGGAACCTAGAAAGGAAACAGAAAAAAGACACATTAGGAGCGAAAGCTTACCGGTGCAACGGAGCTCACGAGGCAAAGTACAGAACAGCTCACCCGACACGGCCGAACCTACAAAGGAAACAGAAAAAAGACACATTAGGAGCGAAAGCTTACCGGTGCAACGGAGCTCACGAGGCAAAGTACAGAACAGCTCACCCGACACGGCACATAACAGCTCACCCGACACGGCCGAACCTACGAAGGAAACAGAAAAAATACATTAAGAGCTAAAACGTCAAAATACGTAAACTTACAAAGTGAAAACACATTCATAAACAAAATGCTCCTTACCTGATCGCTTCGTGGGAACTCGAATCTTGCAGCCAACTCCAACAACAGACACTTGTAAAAGGAAGAAAACAGGCCGACTCGAAAAAAAAAAATAACACACACCCACTGCCGCGATGACGATCAGAAGTGGGTGGAGAGCGAAAAAATCGCGGGAACGCCCCCGAATCTGGTCCGGCCTTGACGGACAGATCTGGCTCCCAATGGCTAGCCTCCATTTATGGAGCTAGCCAATGGGAGCCAGGGGACGTTCCTGAAGCACATATAGTAAACAATAGATTTCGCCTGCGCCGAAAAGCTGCGCAGAGCGCAGCCTTCGGCAGGCGAAACCTAAAAACGAGTTAGGTCTTCTAATCAAAACTTGAAAACTAACTCCTAGTTCTACATAAAAGGGGACTTATGATAGAATGGGTGTCCACAGGATCCAGTCTAGTTACTCTCATGTTTCCTATTAGATGGAAGGTTGTCTGTGTGTTTTTTCATGATTAGCATGTTATTTCCTTTCAATATTTGCTAATGCATTGCAGGCTTAACTGAAGTTTGATAATCACCTTCGCATAATTAAAATCCGTAAAGTATCGGACTGACTCTTCTAAATTGAGAATAATCAATTCTAATATATAAAATAGTAACACTTTTGTCAGTAATGGAGAGCAGCAATCAGTAACTCTCTGCTGTTTTATATCGTAGAGAGAATAGAAGCTTGCATTAATATTGAGATATTTAACGTACAAAGTTCAGTACTTTATATATATATATATATATATATATATATATATATATATATATATATATATATAGAGTGAACAGCAAAACACACAAGATGATGGACGGAATGTTGCACAATGGCGAAACATTCACCCCCAGTCACAGATCTGGGTTTATTCCATTGTTATTTTGCTCACCAAGCCACCCCAGTTCAGACATGGCCATATGCAAATCAGTCTTGGCCCAGTGCCTCATGGGAACAGTCCAGCCCGAACTGCAGTTGGGCTGAACTGTTCCCATGAGGCACAGGGCCAAGACCGATTTGCATATGGCCATGTCTGAACTGGGGTGGCTTGGTGAGCAAAATAATGATGGATTACACCCAGATCTGTGACTGGGGGTGAATGTTCTGCCATTGTGCAACATTCCGCCCATCATCTTGTGTGTTTTGCTGTTCACCCTATGTGGGAAGAGTATGCCCAGACATGGATCCCGTGCTCACTACACCACTGGAGTCAAGCTATCCTGGCTGAAGACGGCTGATAGACAGAAACCGGTCCTACGATGCTTGATTCCGGTCCAGGGAAGACATGGCTTGGCAGTTCGGGCTGGACTGTTTCCATGAGGCACAGGGCCAAGACTGATTTGCATATGGCCATGTCTGAACTGGGGTGGCTTGGTGAGCAAAATAATGATGGGTTAAACCCAGATCTGTGACTGGGGGTGAATGTTCTGCCATTGTGCAACATTCCGCCAAGCCAGAAAATTAACATCCCCCCTTTGTTAAGGACACCAAGTGAGCTAAGCAATCAATTGGGTTCTGTCTAGAAGAGTTTCCTTCACCATTACATTCTCCCTTACATCAATCTGTCCATCCATCTTTACACCTTCCCATTCGGCCATCGCTTCACCGATCCATCCAACCTTTTGCCTTCCATCCATCATCCCTTTCCCTATTCCTTTCACATACCCATCCCATCACTCATTTTACCCTTCAAGACATCCTTTCACATTTCATCTCATTTCATCCATCCTTTCACTCTTCCTTCTTTCCACCTCTACTTTCAACCTTCCTTTCCCTTTGTTTTACTTCATGATGTCTTCCTTCCTTTTTGCCTTCTTTCCTCCCCCACCTCTCAACCCATCATTTTCTTTTCTTCCCTTGTAACTTTTTCTTTCTTACCTTCTATATTCAGCTCACTCTTTGTATTTGCCTCTCCCTTCTTTTATCTTCTCTTCTGCCTCTTTTCCTCCCATTTAAATCATTCCTGTTCCCAGTCTCCTTCGCTGTGCTCCACAGCCCCTTATTCCATTATTTATGAGTTAATGTCTGGAGACCTACAGTCAGAAGAGAAGGTCAGAAGAGACTCAAAATGTACAAATTGTCAACCCCCGCTAGAGCTGCTAAAGCAGGGAGTTCATGACACCAATATCTGAGCACATGGTAATGCTGCCATGGGTTTTATGATGGCCTTGATTACGATTATAACACTGATGTAATATCTGGTAGGAAAGCCTGCCTAGAGTCATACAAACACTTGATGCAATTTGAATGCAAACTTAGATCATCTCTAATAAAAGTGTTTCAGGAGTAAGGGTGATATATTTCTGTGAGGGCAACCTCCCAAAGACATTTAACATACCTCTATTCTTCACTCTCAGTTAGTCAATATTCCTTTATTGCACAATTAAGTAAAATCATTACAATATATGTACAAAAGCTTAAATGTAAATCACGTTTTATCAGAAGAGAGAGAAAACTAAATGTTGCTATCATGGGCATAAGCCGGCTCAAGGATATAGCACGTTTAGGCCAAATTGAAATGAATGTTGTGAAAATCACAAGTTTTTGAGAAGTTTTTCTGACAAAAGCTAGATCATAGGTGTGCAAAAGTAGGGTAATTGTGCAAACAATACATGTAGCACTTAGTCTTAAACACGAACATAGGTAAAGTCGATTTTAAATAAGTGCCACCAAAGTTTGGGAGTCATGAATAATACCTAAGGCTAGATATCAGCACGTTCCAGAGCAAAGTAGTTTTAAGTGTGCAAAACAGTGCATAAAGTGGATGTAGACTGGAAGGTGGGAGAGCAGCCAGTAAGACATTTAAAGGGATCTATCCCAGCGGATGTTAAAAAACCTGCCATAAAAAAAGGTTAAAATTCTTTTAATTTCTCTAATCTTGGTTGGAGCGGTGATCAGTCTTGTTGAAGTCTTTAAATATTACTTGTAACAGGCTGATGTATTTGCCAAATTTAGCCAAGTCACATGGCTCCGCTATGTTAAAAAACAAATGTGTTGCCTCTTTGCAGGTTTGTATCCCCTTGAGTGAGGAACAAGGATTTTAGCAGGGTGAGGCAGGATAACAAGACTGTGGGGCAGGAGCATAAAAGGTGGTTAAACGTTTCCTTTATATATCAGCAAACAATTGACAATCATGGAATGGGGGTGCCATTTTGGGTTCATTTCTTTTATCTGAAGGGACATCAATCTTGCAGCCATGATTTGTTTTAAGCATGCCTTTCCTATTGAGCGTTGCAGGTATCATTGTGTTTACAGATAAGGCTGTTCATTGGTCTCGTATGATGTGACCGCTGCTTCAAACAGCGGAGTGCACTTTGATTTTAATTTGGCCAAATCAGATAGCATTGACTGTATTTTTATCTGCCTTTTAAGGATCGTTTTAAGTGCCAAATGTGAAAGGAATTTGCTGTCTTGCACCGTCAAATCAATTTGGAGAGAGTCCACTGATTTGTTTAAATAATTAGATCAATGATTCTTCTTTGAGATGAAGATCTGTTGAAGGATTGATTTCAAGGTGTTGAGTGGGGCCTTAATAATCCTATAATAATATTTTAAGAAAGCACCCTTATTAGGCCACAGTTGCGCCTCTAAACCCAGCTCTAAACTGATCATATAACCTCTTGTGTGGTTTGGGCGCCTGAAAATTATCTTATATGCTCGGAGTTGCAATTTATCAAGTGTTTTGGTGAGATTGTCAGGAAAAGCTTCATGGCCGTAGTTAAGTGCTGGTATAAGGGAGGCTGGAAGAACGCGGCAAATTTGTATTGTTGATGGGCTTTCTAAAATTTTATTAAGTTGGCTTAATCTCGTGGTGATTGGTGCATACTTGATTTTCAGGTGGCCCCAATTTGTTTTAGTCCCCCCCCCCTTTGCTGTCAGCCACACACCCAGGAAAGAGGCTGTCCTTTGCACTTTTAGGGGGACAGACTCCAGCCAGTGTTTGTTTATCCACAGACGACAACCTTTGTCTTTGTCTTGTTGACAGTCATTTTATTTACTTCAATATATTTATGGAGGGCGTTCAGGGTTTTTTGAGTCCCCATTCTCGAGTGATCTAATAAAACTATATCATCAGCATGTTGTAGCAATATAATCTTGGATGCTCTGATTTTTGGTGGAATCAAATTTGCGTGTTATAATGCCGAAAACATGTCTGCTGTATACAGGTTAAATAAACGAGGGGCCATGACGCCACCTTGCTGTAATCAACTGTCTGTCGGGATTTTCCCTGTTGTGACTGTTCGAGATAGCTTAATCTTCACTTAAGTCGAGCTATATAATGACATTATTGTCCGCAGCAGGTTATTTGGGATGCCCCAATTCTGTAGTTTCTGCCACAATCTGTTCTTGTCCACTGAATCGAAGGCGGAAGAGTTATCGATAAACCATGCGTATAAGGGATGTGAATGATGGCTTAGGGTTTGTTGAATTTAAAAGGATAGCCATGATATTGTTAGTTGTTGTGATGAACTTGTCCTAAAGCCAGTTTGACAAAACAGGATCAGTTCATTTTCCTCCACCCAGGACTCCAGATATTTTAGGAGAAGGGAAGTATAACCCATGGCTTCAATATCAAGAAGCGCGATAAGGCGGTGTTGCGGGGTTGGCGGGACACGGGTAGGGGGCAAGAGGAACTGACACCGAGGCTTTAAGCGTAATTTTAAGGGATGGCTTTATTTTCATAAACACTCTTCTCTGGTGGCTTGTAAGACTTTCTCTTGCGAATGCCGCGGGATCCGTTTTGGTGTTCTTTAGGAGTTCCAGTCTGTGACCGCTTTGGACCCGTTATACCTCGAGCAGGAGTACTCAGGAGATATGGGATTCGCTCACCGGATGTTGTCAGGGACCAGAGAAGAGAAAGGAAACAAAAGAACAAAACACAAGTATTAGGACGGTCCTCCTTGGTTTGAAACTCGAGAGGTCCGGGAGTGAAGGAAACCAAGTGTTCTCGTGCTTGTCCTGTTCAGAGGCGGTGAAGTACGTGCTCGTGAGGGGGGGAGGGGAATCGTGCAGACACTTCAGGATTATGTACAAGTATGTACACGGCACGTAGGTCACACAGGTGTACTTAAGGAGTAGGAGTGGTACGCTGTCCCACCCACCCCGCTACCTTTCCCCGTACCTGTTGCAGTCACGCTCCTCCTGTAGGAAAGTGGCGGGACGGGGCGACGCGTCAGGTCGTTAGCCTCCTGGCTTGCCGGTACTGCCACAGGTATTCAGGCCACTGGTACCCTCATCTACTTCGTCTTCCGCTGTCTCTCGACTCGCTCTCCGCTCTCCGCTCTTCTTGCTCGTACTCCGGCTCCAGGGAAACGCCGTCCGTCCTCTTCCTGGTTCCTTCCTCTTTTGACGGGTCCTGCATGACGTCAGTGCCGATGGGAGGAGTTCCGTCCTGCTGGTATTCCCAATTAAAGGCACCGGGGTCTATTCCTTCTTCCCAACGCCATACCGAGTGATCGTCCGGACCCCATTCAGTGCTTCGGTGAGGGTCAGACTGCTGGGGAGAGGGGACACAAGTGGGTGAGAGGGGAACGGCTGACCACCACTCCTTCATTACGTCTGGTCCCTCGGGTGTAGTGCCCGCCCTGTCACAGGCGGTAATTGCCTGGATCCAATCAAACACCCTTCTTAAATATTGGATGCGGTAAAAAGCCTCTTCAACTGTAGGGAATGTGCCGGGTACCTAAACATGTATGGTATAGTGGGAGGAGTATGGAGGTCCATAGTGTAGAGTCCTAGCATGAACACGGTCTAGTGTTCAAGAGTGTTTGTATTACACTTTACACCCACCCACCACAGACGTCATGGTGTCACATGACGCTGGCAATAAAAGGGGCCGAGCGCACGTGCTCGTGGCCATTCCCACTACCCCTAACTGGTAGCTGTGTCCACGTCATTTGCTGCTCTCCACCATGCGGGCCTAGGGCCCTCCCCAACTCTACACTGGCGACGAGGCCGGTAGTGCAGCCCATGCGTGCCACTACCCACAGCTAATGAACAAGAAAAAGGGGAAGAGAGCTGCCCGCCTAGAGGGCATCCCCTGCAGCAGGGCGCAGCGCGCCGAGAAGCCGGTGGGCACGTCGGAGCCCCGCAGCGACCGGGAGCCCCACAGCAAGCCGACCGGAGCCCACCCGCGTCGACCGCCACCAACGTGTGCCACCTGGAAACAGCGGACCGCCCAGAGCCCACCTGCGACGGCCGCGAGGCTGAAACCCCCACCGGAGAGGTGCACGGGCCGGGCGGAGCCCACCCGCCACGACCGCGACAAAGCATCTGGCCCGCCGGCCGAAGGTGAGCCCCAGGGGCGAAGCGCCCGCCATGAACTGTGCCAAGGTGTAAGCAGGTCCAGCGGAGCCTACCCGCGGCCTGCCCGAGTCGTCCCCGCCCCCGCCGCGTGTGTGCTTAGAAGCGGCGGGGCACAGAGACTGAAGACGGCGTGAACAAAAGTGCGGCCGGACCCGCAATCACCAAAAACCATGAGGGGGAGGGAGCGGAGTAGCTAACCGCCTCCCGACCCCCCTCGCAACGTGATCCGGGCCAGCGGAGCCCACCCGCGGCCCGCCGGTAGCCCCCCCAGCCAAGAAAGGCCAGCGGAGCCCACCCGCGGCCCGCCGGTGGCTCCCCAACAAAGACAGTACAAGCCGTGCCAGCGGAGCCCACCCGCGGCCTGCCGACGGCACCCCCGAGAGGAAAGAAACTGCAGAGCCAACGGAGCCTACCCGCGGCCTGCGACGTCCGTGGCAGGTCTCCGCCGCGCAGCGTGTGCAATGTGAAGCTGCTGCGGCGGGAGACCGGAGCCTCATCAGCATTTAAATAGGCAGAGCCGGCGGAGCCTACCCGCGGCCTGCCTCAAGCACCCCCCGCGTAGGGAAGAGTGACTGGAGCGACGCGCTCCCCCCCCGCCAGGGCAGAGAAGCATCGGCACACACCCCCCCGCCCACGCGAGAACTGCTGAAAGCTGCCGCGAGCGGGGACGGCGGAGAAGTCGGCAGAGCCGGTATGCGGCCAGGAGCCGCCGAGTGCAAATGGGCCCCCCCACAGTGGCATCAAATGAAAGTGCCCGTGCACCCGGTAAATATCAAGAACATCTGCCACCCCAGAACTGTGTGCGCGAGCCTTCAGCACAAAGGAACATTCCCCCCCTCCCTCACGCACACGCGGACGTTTTGCTTTTCCCCTGGCAGGACACAAAATAACGCCTGTTTTGCCCCACTGCCAGAGAGAGAGAGGAACTCTGCCCAGAGAACCACAGTAACTCGAGCTAAAACCCCGGTGACCCGCACACGGAGCGTGGAGCCCTTGCACGTCCTGGGGTCACGGGAATAATGCAAAGACTCACCTGGGAGGCAGCATGAGGCCAAGTGACCAACAGCAGCTCCAGCCCATGGCGTCCAGCCCCTGGGGCCGACTCACAGCAGCAGCTCCAACCCCCTGTGCACTGAGACAGTAGAGTGCACATCAGGGGAAGACAAGACAGGCTGCTACCAAGAATCCAGCTTCACTGCCACCCAGTCGCCAAAAGCAAAATTGCACCTGCATCCATAAGGACAAACCAAGCATTGCACAACACAAGCTCAATCAGCAGCAGCTGAGGGGCAACAGACTGAGTACCGCCCCAACGAAAGCACCCAACCTCACGCAGCAAGTAAGTGCGCAACAGCGCAGGTGACACCCACACACACCAGCAAGGAGTCGGCGGCTGCCACTTCCAACGCGACGTGGGAAGAAGCGCGGACGCCTCACTAGGCATCCAAGCACTCACAGGACGTCTGGAGGAAACGACTGCCAAGCGCTGGAAGAACGTCCAGGGAAAAGACTGCCGCGATCAAAGGACGGAGAGAGCAGCGACGCCTTGTGGTCACAGGCGCTCACCGCAGCATCAACTACTCCCGCCAACGGTCCAAAGCATCAAGTACCTGACGACAGCCAAAGCAGCAAGTACCCAACGTCATGCAACAGGCGTCCCAGAACCCTGAACAGTAAGTGCGCAAACAACGCGCCACGTGGCGACGCACAGCCACCGCAAGCGAAAGAAGAGCGCAGGCAGCGCCATCGTGCAGAATAATTATCACGCACGACCACACGACGTGGCGCCTCCCAGGAGCCGATCCGCAGAATGATCGCCCATCAAGTGCTGACCCACATCGGGTCCCCAGGAACTGTTGTAGCGCAAAGTCCGACAGGACGACCGAAAGCAACCTGCCAGGCATCGGCAGAAGTGGACCACCAACCGGTCCAGGACGTTCAACCATGAAGAGGTCTACGGACGTGGACCCCCGAACGTCACCAACAAGCATCAAGAAAAGAAAGCATCAAGAAAAGAAGGTTCGGGGCGTGGCTTAGCGGGCGATCATGGCGGACGTGGCTTCTTAGAGCTCCCGCTGGCCCGACGATTATCCTACCGATTCTCCTGGCCCCCGGACCCGGAAAGCATATCGGAGTTGGGGCACAGGTGGCGGACGGCTCAGGGCGCATTCCGGTGCCGGGACTGGCGAGCCGCGACCCTCCCTGGTGGTGAAGTGAGCTGGAGCGGCGGGCGGCCTAGAGCCAGTCGGCCGAGCCGGGGCCTCGATTTTGGCGCACCCGGATGGGGGAGCTCGTCCTGGGGTCAGCGGCGCCGCTTACCTGCCACTATCCGGCGCAGCCTACAGCGGGCGGACCTTCACGAGCCCCCACTGCCCTTCAACGCGGAGCAAGCACGGTGTCCTGGTGCTGAGGGGCGCCTTGGCGACGCTGCGGCCTACCTGGCCTTGGAGGAGCCGGGGCCTCGAGTTTGGCGACCCCTGCCCACAATCGCCTGCACGGATCCTTGGCCCGGAGGTGCAGGCGCCTGGGAGCCCCGGGGACCGAGAGGCCAGGGGCGAGCCCTATCTGGTCTGCTGTCTCTCCCAATCCGAGGATCGCCGGAGCGGTGGGGCCCGGAGGCCTGGACTGCAGTGGCCCGTGCCGCATTGGGGGTGCCCGGCGTGGACCTGGTGCCGACCCTCAGCGAGACCCGACGAACAGTGAGTGTTGGGCCCCCCCCCCCTACAAATGGTGATGTGGTGACTGCTGAGGGACGCTGTGCCCGGGGGGGTCATTGGGGGCCTGGCCCAGACTGCCGGACCTGGGGGGTCCCCTGGCAGCCGCTGAGACACACGAGGTACACCAAAGCCAGCTGGCATAGAGCGGAGGGTGCCCCGGGAGAGGCTTGCACGCGCTGGGACCTGGCCTGCGGGGGTCGGCGGAGTCGCGTCTGGGGAACACCCCCCCCCTTATCACCTGGAGTATACGACAGCCGGGGGCGTGGGGAGGCCATCGCTTGTGAGGGTGCCCTGCTCTTGATAGCTGTTGGAGTGAAGGGTGCCCCGCCGTCAGCGGCCGCCGGCGCGTTTGGGGACAACTCGGCCGGACTCAGCCTTCGCCATGACCAGGGGGGGAGGAGGGCCCGCTAAGCAGGGGCCCATCGACAAATTCACGGAACCGCATGGCGGGCCCGGAGCGCAGGGCGGCCAGGGACCGGGGCCGGACAACGCGGCGCTGATGGCAGCTATCACCCAGTCGAGAGACATGCTGGATGCAAAGATTGGGGCTGTTGGGGCCGATGTGACACTTCTAAGGCAGGACCTGCGCAATGCAGTGGAGCGCATAACTGAGGCAGAGTCCAGGGTCTCAGTTGTGGAGGATGATGTCGGGACCCTGAAGAGGAAAATGGCGGCGATGGAGAGTATCCAGAAGGGTCTAGCACTTAGGGTGGAGGATGCCGAAGGGCGGGCGCGCAGGAACAACCTTCGTTTTGTGGGTTTTCCGGAGGATTGTGAGAAGGGGGACATGGGACGCTTCCTTTCTCGATGGCTGGAGAGCTGGCTCCCTCCGGATACCCTGTCCAGATGCTTCGTAGTCGAACGCGCGCACCGGGCCCTGACGCAGAAACCGCCGACAGGTGAACGACCCAGGCCGGTGATCGCCAGGATTCTGAACTTTCACGATCGAGACGTTATCTTGCGAGAGGCGAGGGCCAAGGACTCTCTTTCATTTGAATCCCACAAGATCATGGTCTTCCCCGACTACACCAAGATGGTGCAGCAACAGAGACGCTCTTTCCTAGACGCCAAGGCTAAACTCCGGGGCCTAAAGATACAGTACTCCTTACTCTATCCGGCCCGCTTGCGGGTGGTCTTCCAATCTAAAACTCACTTCTTTGAGACGCCGGAAGATGTTTTCAGGTGGACAGATGAGACAGTGAGGGTCAGGCCGCATCCCCAACCGGGCCTTGATCCAGGCCACACGAGTGATTCCTCGCAAACCCAGAGTGATCACCAGGCCCGTAGCCGGAAGAATAGGAAGTCCAGGTCCAGGCGCCGCAACGCCTCCAACACTGGGCGCAGTACCGCTGAGCCAGCTGATCCAGACGCTTCGGGGGGCATTGGATGAGGTGCAATGGGTGGTCCTGACCGCCTACGGTTACCAGCCGCTCCAGCGGTGGACGGGGTTCCACTGGGGCCTTGCATACCTGGGGACTGCAACATGTGCTAACTGTTACGTTTTCTAACTGTCCCGCAACAGGTTCAGACTTTGGGACGGGTTCGGGGTGCTCCGATACAGGGGCTGCTAGCCTCCTGCATAGTTGGGAGTAGATAGGGGGAGGGGGGAAGCGTTAGAGTAAGGGGGTGTTCGGGATCCATTGGTATGGTAGGCTTTGGGCGCTCTGTTTTGGGCCCGAAGCCGCCCATATCGCGACAGGTACTTCAATGTTTGGTGAGGTATAGGGGGGGGAGAGGGGGGCAGTTGGGGAGATGGGTTGGGGGACAGGTTGGGGTTGGGGTAGTTGGGGGGGTAGGGGAGGGTGGCACAGTGTCTGCTTTACTTAGGCTACTTTCTTGTGTGTGTGTGTGGCTCCGAGAGCCCGGGTCCTTACATCTCCTCCCCATTGACTATGGTTGATCACCAACGGTCAGGCCTACCAAGGGCAAAATTGCGAGTGGTGAGCTGGAATGTCCGGGGGATGCTGGATAAAATTAAGCGAGGGACGGTGCTGCAGCTGGGGAAGAGGGAGGGGGCGGATGTCCTCCTCCTCCAGGAGACGCACCTTCAGGGCACCAAGACCCTTAGTTTACAGAGGTATGGTTATCAACAGGTGTTTCATGCCGGGTTTGCAAGGGGGTCCCGGGGGGTGGCGGTCCTAATACACCGAAGGCTCGCATATGTACACGAAACTCATTGGGTCGATGCACATGGTAGATACGTGTTTGTTAAAGGAATGATTGGGAATGAGCCGATGGTCTTTGGTAGTGTGTATGCCCCACCCCCGCTGCAAGATGCCCTTATTGAGAAGTTGTTTGCAGTGTGGATCGGTATCCCGGATGCTTTGGCGATTGTGGGAGGAGACTGGAATGATGTGATGGATGGGCGGATGGATCGCTACGGGCCCGGCAGGGAACCCCAGACAGCGGCGCCGACGAGGCTTCATGGCCTGGCACAGGGCATGGGTTGGACCGATACATGGCGCTACCAGCATGCCTTGAGCCGAGAATACTCCTATGTGTCGGCTGTGCACAAGTCCTTCTCTAGGCTAGACTACCTGTTCGTACCGACTCATTGGCTGCCGAGGGTCGCTACCACAGCCGTGCTCCCCCGTGGCGTCTCGGACCACTCCCCCGTGTCCCTGGACCTGCTGCTGGACAGGAGGCGACAGCCCTTTCGTTGGCGCCAATCAGCGTGGCACCTACAGCAGGATGGATACCGCACACGTTTGCGCGAGTCTATCTCCGATTATTGGGCAGAGAATGGCGGGCCGGAGGTCGACGCCGTCACCCAGTGGGAGGCGATGAAGTCGGTGCTCAGGGGAGTGGACATTGCCTGGTGTGTGGAGGCCCGAAGGACCCGTCTGCGCGAGGTGGAGGAGGCGGCGGGGCGGGTTCGGGACCTGGAGAGGGACTGTACCGCGAGTGACACGGACGAGGCGGTGGGGCCGCTCCTACAGGCACAGCAGTTGTACTCCTCCCTGCTGCGCAATGAGGCGCGCCAGCTTTGGCTGGCCACTCAGAGCAGGATCTATCAATGGGGGGATAAATCCAGTACCATGCTATATAGACTTTGCCAACACACCTTCCGGCCCCAGGCTCTGCCGGGCATTAGGGATGTCCAAGGTGTCCAGTTGGCGGCCCCTGAGGCCATAGCTGCCAGCTTCGCGAGGTATTATGCCGATCTTTATGCCCCCCGCGAGGTCCTCTCTGCGGAGGATATAGACAAATTTTTGGCAGATCTCCCGCCGCGCGCCCTCCCAGAGGAGGCCAGGGATCGGCTGGACCTTCCCCTCTCTTTGGAGGAACTGGGCACGGCACTTGGGGAATTGAACACCGGCAAAGCCCCGGGACCGAACGGATTTCCGTGCGAGTTTATGAAGACCTTTCACATCCAGCTGGAGGGGCGCTACCAGTTGGCACTGGAGGCGGCCAGGGAGAGTGGACTCCTACCAGCGGATTGGCGACACGCAGAAATTGTTGTTTTCTGTAAGCCAGGGAGGCCCCCGGAACAGCATTCTTCGTACAGACCGATTTCCCTCTTAAATTTCGAGGCGAAAATATTGGCCAAGGCCTTGGCCAACCGCCTTCTCCCGTACATCACTGACTTAGTACACCCTGACCAGGCGGGGTTCATGCCCCATAGAGCAACTCGGCACAACATTCGCCGGGCGCAGGTGGTGGTAGAGACAGCCCGGGCCGCCGGGATCCCAACGGCGCTCCTCCTGGCAGATATCGACCGAGCCTTTGACTCGCTCAGCTGGGTGTACCTTAGGGCACTGCTGTCCCGCCTCAATCTCGGGCCGGTCTTCCTCTCATACTTGAGCTTGCTCTATACGGACCTGACCGCGTCGGTGCGGGTGGCGGGAGCGGCGTCCGAGTCCTTCCCCATCGGACGGGGCACCAGGCAGGGATGCCCTCTCTCCCCCTACCTATTCGCCCTGGCCATGGAGCCTCTGGCGGCGTGGGTGAGGATGGATGCGCAACTCCGGGGACTGGAATGGGACATGGGCCCCTCCGACCGCATTGCGCTCTACGCCGACGATGTCCTGTTCTTCCTCACGGACCTCAATAGGTCCGGACCCAGGGTCCTGGAGATAATGAAAATCTTCGGGGAGGTTTCGGGATTGTATCTGAATGTGCAGAAGTCCAAGCTGTGGGCTCTGGGCGGCGGGGACGGGCCGGGTGATTGGGCCTTGACACTGCAGAGCGCGGTGGGGGGCCTCAAGTACCTGGGTATCTTTCTTACAGATGTTCCAGACTTGGCATGGGAGCGCAATGTGGTGCCTGTGTGGGACAGGGTGCGTTCGGACATAAAAACCTGGTCCAGAATGCCGCTGAACATATATGGCCGGTCGGCGATCTTTAAAATGGTGGCCCTGCCGCGCCTTCTATACCACTTGCAGAACCACCCATACCCCATTGCCCCGCAGTGGTTTCGCCAAGTGAACGCCGCTCTAAGTCAGTTCCTTTGGGCTGGGGGAGTGGCGAGAGTGGCTCTCCGCACCTGCTTTCTTTCTACGTACTGCGGGGGCCTGGCCACCTCAGACATTTTATCATACTATCAGGCGGCGCACCTGCTGGTGCTCAACGACTGGTGGTATGGGGATCGGGGTGACCCGACTTATGCCCTGGAGCGGTACCTGATGGATCCAGATACGGTCCACACCATTCTTTATTCGGCAGCTATCAGGAAACGACTCCCCATGGTCACTCAGGTGGTCTTCCGGGTGTGGCGCGCTGCCTTGCGCCGCGTGGGATGGTGGAATAGATTGACGAGGGAGACCCCGCTGTGGCAGAACGGCCGTCTCCCGGAACTGGCGTCCCTACGGGGATTCAGGGGCTGGGATGATATCGGTATCTCCACGCTCGGAAGCATCATGAGGGGCACCACCCTTAAGTCTTTCCAGATGTTGCGGGAGGAATACGACATGCCCAAAACTCAATTCTTTAAATATTTGCAACTACGCCATGCACTATCTCCCTCCCTGGTGGGCTTGGAATCTCTGCCCGAGTTCAGCCCCCTGGAGGCCAAGGTGTTCATGGGGGAACTAGAGGAGAAAAAGATTTCCAATATATACCGAACTCTGGTCACGCACTGTTCCTCCTCTCTTGATGGGTTACGTACTGCATGGGAGAGAGATCTTGGTGCGTTCGAGGAAGAGGACTGGAGAGAGGCCCTGGAGGCCCCTAAGGGGGCAGCCATTGCGATGCGCCTCCGCTTTATTCAGTTTAAATACTTACATAGGGCCTACTTTACCAGAGAGCGGTTGTGGAAAGCAGGTTTGATTGCCTCCCCCGAATGCTTGAGATGTGGCCGGGCGGTTGGAACGTTTGTCCATACTGTGTGGTCATGTGCGAACCTGGCCAGGTACTGGGTGGGGGTCTGGGACTGTTTGGCTGAGGTTCTGGGCTGGGACCTTCCCCGAACACCGCAGCTTGGCTTGCTTCATGTTATGGAACAGGTGGGGGGCAACATTTACAAGCGTCACTTACTGGTCCTGGGCCTTACTGTAGCCAAGCGGGACAAAGCCAGGGCCTGGAAGGACCCCAGGGCCCCTTTGTTGGAGGTTTGGAGACGAGGATTGGACTTTTGCATGGGACTTGAGCGCCCGATCTTTGAGGCCAGGGGATGGCCCCGGAAACATTTTAAGATATGGAAAAGATGGGCGGAATACAGGGGACTGTGGCTGGAATCACCGATGGCCCAGGACACTGGGGAAGACCTTTAACTACTGTACCCTGGGCGACAGGGAGTACGCACACTGGCTATTATTATTTTCTATGCCTTGAGATTAGCAGACACTGGGTGGAGGGCGGGGTTGGGTCAGGGGAGTTAGGGAGTTGGGGGGTTGGGTGTTTAATGCAATAATGCTTGTACTGAATGCATATCCTTTTTTCTATATGCTTATGCTCATTGGTCCTGCGTTGTGATGCGGGACGATGTCCTTATACTCTGTGCAATGTCAGTACTTGAAAAAATAAAATTTTGTTCTGAAAAAAAAAGAAAAGAAGGTTCGCGACACCAACTCTGGCTGCTGAGGAAGAAGGAGAACGTGTCCCCGACGGGGACAAGACCAGGGGTACACATGCAGAGTGCGCGCACTGCATGGAGGACCCAGGTCAGGAGTGAAGACACAAGATCGGTCCAAGTGATGTCGCGAAGCAGGAGGAAGAAAAGGAGAGATCCGAGTGGCACATCTGCCACCGTGAAAAGGAAGGAAGAAAAGAAGAGATCTGAGTGGCACGTCTGCCACTGTGAAAAGGAAGGAAGAAAAGGAGAGATCTGAGTGGCATGTCTGCCACCGTGAAAAGGAAGGAAGTATATCCATGTGGCCTGTTGCCACAGTTAAGAGTAGAAGGAGAAGTCAGTGCGAAGCAACGTCCCCACGGTGAACCAACTAAGGAAAGAGAGAGGAGTGCAGGAAGACCACTCACACTCCTGAAGAGAAGGAAGGCGACAAGTGCCAGGACAACGGTGCGAGGAACACGAGGCCGGAAGAACACCAGTGGCAAAGAAGACCAGCTGATAGACGATGTTTCCGCACACCCAGGATCTGCGGAGAGGAGCAAGCGAGACCGTTTGTGACATCCACCTTTGGGGTCACACGGACACTGGACACATGCCAGCCGTGGTGACTCAGGGGCAGAGGCCTCCGGGACGCAGTCCCCGCGACGAGAGACGGTCCTCCGACGCCCATCCAAAAGGTCCGGGGAGGGCGAAGACATCGCAAGCAAAGACAGAAACCAACAGCTACCTCGGGACGAGGCTGCGGAATCTGAGGTGAGGCACATGGTCTGCTACATACCCCCACTGACGGCGGCGCAGGAGCAACCTGATGTGGCACATCCAGCCCAGCGCAAATCCGAGAGAGAGGACCTCAAGGATATCCCGTGGCAGGGGAACACCGACGAGAGGGGTCATCCTATTGAGAGGGATGCCTTGCAACGGATCTGCCTTTTGCCAAGTAGGACACAGACTACAAGTGAAGCTAAGGCCGAGACCGGAAATCGTGCATCATTCCCCAGCGAACGACAAGAACTCTAACTGCACCCGTCGCCATGGAAGTGAGCAAAAGAAGGACTGTGAGGACAATCTTGTCGCAGAGTCGTCAATAGACTGGTTCCATCGAGCACCCCCAAACCGGTGCCACTGTGAACTGACGTTTCCCGCAGCAGATTGAACACTATCTGTGATGCCAAGCAGCGGTGGATAAAAGGACTCAGCGGAAGTTGAACACTTTACTGCATCCTGATACAGTTTGTTTTTCCCACAGGTTGATTTCTGTAAGTGGGTTTTTGCGATTAAAAAATGGGAGGGATGTAGAGTCCTAGCATGAACACGGTCTAGTGTTCAAGAGTGTTTGTATTACACTTTACACCCACCCACCACAGACGTCATGGTGTCACATGACGCTGGCAATAAAAGGGGCCGAGCGCACGTGCTCGTGGCCATTCCCACTACCCCTAACTGGTAGCTGTGTCCACGTCATTTGCTGCTCTCCACCATGCGGGCCTAGGGCCCTCCCCAACTCTACACATAGGTCTATGTCATTCTCAAAAAGTTGGGCTGGGATGACGTTTGGGCCTGGCGCTACCATTGTTCTGATTTTTGTTAATGTGTTTGAGATTAGTTTTGCTGTAAAGCTTGAATCTTTGTTAGAAGCCTCAGGATCTGTACTAAGATTGTAGTTGAGAGGCGAGCTGGATGTTTTGGCTACATGCCGTTTAGTTATATGCTGCGTCCACTGCACCTCTTCTGTTGCATTGGTAAGTGGACTGTCTTGAGACACTTTAACAACATACAGATTGACCAATATAATGGAAGCTCAACTCTTGCCCTAGCAGTAGGATAACTACCTCTGACTTCATACACATGCACCTTCTGAGAACAATTGTCTCTTTTCTAATAACCTTGATACAGCTGAAAAGTAATTCAAATGGTGTTAATGCTTTGTAAATCCTTATTATGAAAACACATATATCACTCTCTAAACATTAATGGTATTGTAGTGCTCATAGGAAACACATAAAAAAATCCTATTGTTGCTTCAAAAAGAATAAGTTCAAAGTCTGTCAAAGTTCCACAAGTCTATGGCGTTCATGTATAAATAAACAATTGAAGAGCTCAATTCTTAGACAAGTTTACTTGTTTGTTGGTCATCCTCAGTCATTAGCAAGAAGACAAGCTCTATGAACATGAATCACAAATTCATGAAGGCTCCTCGGCGCAGCAACATGGCAAATTGTATTCCTAGCAAGGATGCTATGAAACTCAAGCAATGTTACATACAGTAAACCGAAATGGCTGCTACCACTGGCAAACAACGTGAACGTTTAGGAGGAACCTAGATCTTTTAGTTCATAGGTGAGATTCCATCGCACAATGCACTATCCACAAGTGCTCAGCCTTTTGGCAAGAAATGTCACTGGCTCTTCCTTGACTGCAATGGCCTTAGTGAAGGCAGTTTCTGAGCACTGCACCCTAGGCTTACCTCTAGGAGCCTCATGTCCTGCTTCCTAATCAGTTTTCTGACCTCTGTAGTCTGTTATTGAAATAGCCTGAGCTTTTAGTAAATCCTTTCTGTAAAAGCTACCAGCAACATCTTCACCATCATAATCTTTTAAGCTGTAAATATATACACCTTCTTTAGGCTCAGTTATGACTATTACAAATATTACACTACTAAACTTCTGCTGATAACCTTTTGTGAAGACGCCTTTCATCTTAGACACCATAATGCAATCACCTTCTTTTAGAGGAGTTTCCTTTGGCATGAAGGGAACACTATACATAGTTCTCCAGTTGGATAACAAATTCTGTTGTAACCATTTTTGGATAGTTTTTATGGTCCAATTACATATAAGATTATAAATATCTCTAAAAGCTTGCACTGTGTCTACTTAATTATTGCTTTTGTAAACCTTGAAATATCTCTATACTTGGATTGTGAGGGTCTATTAGAAATGTTGTACAATCATTGTTTTGACTTCCCCGATCATAATAAAACAATCAACACATTGCTGTGTTAACATTTCTTGAAATGGTTTGTGGGGTGGAATGACTTTTTGCAAGTTCACCACCCACTTTGTGGCTATTAGGTATTTGTGTAAAGACTCTGTAGTGCACTGGGCCCTGCTGACTAGGCCTCAGTGGATGTGCTCTGACTTTGAGCAGTGTACATTTAATAGGCTAATACACAATTAGCATAAGTTAACCTACTTATAAGTCCATAGTATATGGTACCAGGGGTACCTAGGGCCTGTAGGTTAAGTTGCTCTTGTGAATTGCAGCACTGGTTGTGCCACCACGAGTATTACAAAGTAAAGCATGTCTCCCAGCCTGCCACTGCAGACTGGTGGAGCAATTTTAAACTGCTAACTAGACTTTGCCAATTAAAGTGAGGGCAAAGCCCAAACCTTATTTTAAATATATATAAGTCACACCTTAGGCAGGTCTAATAAGCCCAAAGGCAGTGTGCTGCATAGGAAAACATAGGACATGTGTTTTTGCATCTCCTGACAGTAGTAGATTGTTGTTTTTACTGTAGAAAGGCCAATAGACCAATTGGACTGACAGGGTTACACCTTGATAACCATGTAGTGCTAACTTTTGAATGGGAGTACTAAAAGTGGTTGTTAGAAAGGCGATCCCGGGGGAGGCAGAAGATGTCTGACTGACCACCCCAAGGTCCACCTCTCCGCGGAGATGTAGCCGAGCGTGGTCGAGAGCCCTCCTGGGTGAGGGTCCTCTCCTAAGATCGTACAGCCGAGTAACCACAACACTACAAACGGACACCACACAGGAAGATAAGTTCTTAGGCTTTATCAAGAGTAAAGGGATACTTGTTCTCAGCAGTATGTACAGGCAGATAGAAAGATCTGGAAAGTCTCGTAAATCAGGGACAGGGTAGCGGGACAGTCTCAGTACAGGAGTAGGAAGGGATACCCTACGCACAGCTCTCAATCCTCGAGCTGGGGGGTTCCGAGGGATCGAGCCGCGGCAGCGCCAGCAGGCTCTCAAGATGGTTCAGCGAAGATAGGCCGCGGCAGCGCCAGCAGGCTCTCAAGATGGTTCAGCGAAGGTGGGCCGCGGCAGCGCCAGCAGGCTCTCAAGATGGTTCCGCGAAGATGGGCCGCAGCAGCGCCAGCAGGCTCTCAAGATGGTTCAGCGAAGGTGGGCCGCGGCAGCGCCAGCAGGCTCTCAGGATGATTCAGCGAGGATAGGCCGCGGCAGCGCCAGCAGGCTCTTAGGGTACTTCGGGTTTACAGGAAATGAGTTCTTCTGGTGTCGGCCGCGACAGCGTCAGCAGGGCTTCCAGTCCAGGATACAACTGTCGTCCTACTCCGGGGCTGGCCCAGATAAAGGACTGGAGTCCTTTGATGTCCAGACCCTCGCGCCTGGGGGCCAGAGGGGCCGGGATGATGGTGTCCAGACACCCAGCAGGGGGGTGGAGCCAGCGCCCAGGGAGGCCGGAGGGCGATCGATACCAGGCGTCCGGGGACGGCTGGAGGGCCATCGAAACTCCCCTCCTCTTGGATCGGTTGAGTGGCCACTCGACCACCTGGGTGGATCTTGGTGCCTCGATGTCGGGGCTTCGCTGGGGCCTTGGTCGGGGCCGAGGCCACGTGTTCGTGACGTGGGGTGTCCAAGATGGCGTCGGGCGCGGCCTCGTGTTTCGGCCGTGGTTCGTGGTGGTGGTCCGGGATGATAGCCGGACCGGCAGTGATGGGGCGTGCAGGATCGGGCAAAAAGGGGCCGCCCGGGGCTCGGCGGAGGGCCGATGTCGTTCGGGGCCCGCCATGCGGGGGGGAATAAGGCCACGCCATGAGGCCGGGTCCAACACGCGTCCCCCCCAGCTGAAGGCAGGGGAGAGTCACCCATCTCCTTGGGGGTTCTCCTCGCCGAGGCGGAAGAATCGAGACAGGCCGTCAGCATTGGCGTGGTCGTTGCCCGGGCGATGTTCCACAGTGAAGTCCATCCCTTGGAGAGAGATGGACCATCGCAATAGTTCCGGGTTTTCTCCCCGCATCTGCATTAGCCACCGCAGGGGCCGGTGGTCGGTCTGGACCCTGAAGTGGGTGCCGAAGAGGTAGGGCCGGAGCTTCTTTAAGGCCCATACGACGGCGAAGGCTTCCCTCTCGATGGTGCTCCATCGTTGTTCTCTAGCCAGCAGCCGCCGGCTGATGAAGGCCACAGGATGGTCAACCCCCTCGGGGTTAACTTGCGATAGGACCGCCCCAATGCCGTGCTCCGAGGCGTCGGTTTGGACCACAAACTCTCGGCTGTAGTCGGGGGCTTGGAGCACAGGGGCGGTGCACATGGCAGTCTTTAGGGTGTCGAAGGCGACCTGGCACTCGGGGGTCCAGTGCACCTTTGGCGGTAGTCTCTTGGACGTTAGTTCTGTGAGGGGCCCCACAATGCTCCCATAGTCCTTTATGAAGCGCCGATAATATCCTGTGAGCCCCAGGAAGACTCGGACTGCTGTTTGGGTGACCGGGGGCTCCCAGGCCCGGATGGCGTCAATCTTTGGCTGGAGGGGAGCCACCTGGCCGCTCCCTACTTGGTGTCCCAGATAGGTCACGGACCCTTGGCCTATCTGGCACTTGCTGGCTTTTATTGTCAGTCCGGCCCGTCGGAGGGCCGTCAGGACCACCCAGAGGTGGGTCAGGGGCTCATCCCAGTGGAGGCTGTATACTGCAATGTCGTCTAGATAGGCGGCACTGAACTCTTCTAGCCCGGCCAGGACCTTATTTACGAGTCTCTGGAATGTGGCCGGGGCGTTCTTCATGCCGAAGGGCATCACCTTGAAATGGTAGTGGCCATCAGGGGTCGAGAAGGCCGATCGCTCCTGAGCTCCAGGGGTGAGGCCGATCTGCCAGTATCCGGCCGTGAGGTCGAAGGTGCTGAGATATTTTGCGGCCCCCAGGCGATCGATCAGTTCATCCGCCCGGGGGATGGGGTGGGCGTCGGTCCTGGTGACTGCATTCAACCCCCGGTAGTCAACACAGAACCCGAGCTCCGGGGGTGTGCCGAGGGCGGCAGCTTTCGGGACCAGGACAACGGGACTGGCCCAGGGACTGTCGGAGGGTTCGACTACCCCTAGGGCCAACATCTTGGCCACTTCAGTCTGGATGCAGGCCCGAACTCGGTCAGGCACGCGGTAGGCTTGGTGTCGCACAGGCGGGCTGTCTCCGGTGTCTACATCGTGGACACACCACCGGGTGACCCCCGGAGTGAGGGAGAACAGATCTGCAAATTGCCCCAGCAGCTTCCGGCAGTCTTGGTGTTGTTCTGAGGTCAGGGTCGAGGGGAGCGTGACCCCTTCGACGGAGCCGTCTTTCTCGGTGGTGCTCAGGAGATCGGGTAGGGGTTCAGAGTCGTCTTCCGCTCCGTCATCGGTCGCTAGCAGCAGACTTAGCTCAGTGCGGGCAAAGTGCGGCTTGAGCCGGTTAGCGTGTAGAACCCGGAAGGGGTTCCGGGGGGACTCCATGTCCACCAGATAGGTGATGGGGCTCCTGCGCTCCACCACCTTGAAGGGCCCCTTCCATTTGTCCTGGAGGGCACAAGGTTCAACCGTGGACATGACCCAGACCTGCTGGCCCGGCTCGAATTCGATGGATGAGGCGTTATGGTCATACCAGCGTTTCATCTCCTCCTGACTGGCCTCTAGGTTGGCCTCGGCCAGTTCCCGGAACTTCCGAGTTTGGTTGCGGAGGGTCAGGAGGTACTGGTAGACATCTGGCGGAGCCCCTCGGACAGCCGTCTCCCAGCCTTCTTTGACCAGGCTGAGGGGGCCTCGGACCGGGTGCCCATACAATAGTTCGAAGGGGCTGAACCCCAGGGACTTCTGGGGTACCTCGCGATATGCAAACAGGAGGCAGGGCAGCAGGACATCCCATTTGCGTCGTAGCGGCTCTTCGAGGCCCTTGATCATCCCTTTCAGTGTTCTGTTAAACCGCTCTACAAGTCCATTTCCTTGGGGGTGATACGGGGCGTCCATTGATGGTGACCCATTGGCGGTACTTCTGGGTATTGCTTGGGATCGGGTATCGGGGGATCATGTTTCGATCACCCAGGCATGCCAACATCATAGCGGCGGGCTCCCACTCGGCCTGCTCGGGGTAGATGTCTTCTTCTTCGCCGCCTTCGGTTCCCAGGGCGGCGGCCGCGATCTGGCAGTTCGGCGGCCCGGTGGTGCCGGGTCGCTGGTTCATCGGACATAGGGGGTCGTTAGCATAATGACCCTGTCGCTGGCATCTGTGGCACGTAACATTCGGGCGGGGTGAACTTATATGTGACCCTGCACTGTTGCCACAGGGACCGCATATATTTGGATATAAAGTTGGTGCCCCGATCACTCACGACTTCCCGGGGGAAGCCGACTCTGGAGAAGATCCCCATTAGGGCTCGGCCGACTACTGGGGCCGTGATAGTTCGGAGAGGGATGGCTTCCGGATAGCGGGTGGCATGGTCCACCAGGACGAGGATGAAGCGGTGCCCTTGAGAGGTGCGGGGGTCCAGGGGTCCCACTATGTCGATCCCCACTCGCTCGAAGGGGGTGGTGACCACGGGAAAAGGCTGGAGCGGAGCCTTGACTTTTCCCCCGCTCTTCCCGCTGGCTTGACATGTCGAACAGGATCGGCACTGATTACTCACATCGTTGCGCATTTTCGGCCAGTAGAAATGGGTCACCAGGCGGCTGTAAGTTTTGTCCTGCCCCAGGTGCCCAGCGAGGGGCATGTCGTGTGCCAAGTTCAAGAGGAAGTCTCTGAATCGGAGGGGGACGACCAGCACCCAGCTGGACCCTAGTTCGGCAATCTTCTGCTCGCTGTAGAGAAGGTCGTGGTCCCAATAGACCCAGTGGGACCCAGAGGGGTCCCCCGCGGCTTGAGTGGCGGCTTGTTGTCGGATTCCCTCAAGGGAGGGACAGGTTTTCTGTTCTTGACGGAACTGTTCGCGGGTGGGGCCACCTTCTTGACGCCATTGAGCTAGTTCGGGAAGGTGGCTGAGCTCGGTGAGGTCTTCATGGCTGGGCCCCGGGGGGTCGAGTTCCGGTTCGGCGTCCTCAGGGACGACGGCCGGTGGTGGTGCGGGCCACTCTGGTTCTCCCGGTATGGCATCTTCGATCGGGTCGGAGGCCCGGGCGGCCATGGATCGAGTGGTCGCACAGGCCCACTCGGGAAGGCCTAACATCCCCAGATGCTCTCTCCGCTCGACTTGGGCCCAGGCGGAACTTTCTAGATCGTTCCAGAGGAGGCAGTCCACGGGGGCATCATCTCGGACGGTTACTTTCAGCGTACCCGACACCCCCCCCATTTGAAGGGGATACGGGCCATTTGGCACAAAGTCTCGGAGTTATCCGCTGACCGGACGGGGCACAGGACGTTGGGGAGGATCTGTTCTGGTGTCACTAAGTGGCAGCGGACCGCCGTCACGCTGGCCCCAGTGTCACGGAGGGCTTCGGCCCGGCGTCCATTGATGGTGACCCATTGGCGGTACTTCTGGGTATTGCTTGGGATCGGGTCTCGGGGGATCATGTCTCGATCACCCAGGCATGCCAACATCATAGCGGCGGGCTCCCACTCGGCCTGCTTGGGGTAGATGTCTTCTTCTTCGCCGCCTTCGGTTCCCAGGGCGGCGGCCGCGATCTGGCGGTTCAGCGGCCCGGTGGTGCCGGGTCGCTGGTTCATCGGACATAGGGGGTCGTTAGCATAATGACCCTGTCGCTGGCATCTGTGGCACGTAACATTCGGGCGGGGTGAACTTATATGTCACCCCGCACTGTTGCCACAGGGACCGCATATATTTGGATATAAAGTTGGTGCCCCGATCACTCACGACTTCCCGGGGGAAGACGACTCTGGAGAAGATCCCCATTAGGGCTCGGCCGACTACTGGGGCCGTGATAGTTCGGAGAGGGATGGCTTCCGGATAGCGGGTGGCATGGTCCACCAGGACGAGGATGAAGCGGTGCCCTTGAGAGGTGCGGGGGTCCAGGGGTCCCACTATGTCGATCCCCACTCGCTCGAAGGGGGTGGTGACCACGGGAAAAGGCTGGAGCGGAGCCTTGACTTTTCCCCCGCTCTTCCCGCTGGCTTGACATGTCGGACAGGATCGGCACTGATTACTCACATCGTTGCGCATTTTCGGCCAGTAGAAATGGGTCACCAGGCGGCTGTAAGTTTTGTCCTGCCCCAGGTGCCCGGCGAGGGGCATGTCGTGTGCCAAGTTCAAGAGGAAGTCTCTGAATCGGAGGGGGACGACCAGCACCCAGCTGGACCCTAGTTCGGCAATCTTCTGCTCGCTGTAGAGAAGGTCGTGGTCCCAATAGACCCAGTGGGACCCAGAGGGGTCCCCCGCGGCTTGAGTGGCGGCTTGTTGTCGGATTCCCTCAAGGGAGGGACAGGTTTTCTGTTCTTGACGGAACTGTTCGCGGGTGGGGCCACCTTCTTGACGCCATTGAGCTAGTTCGGGAAGGTGGCTGAGCTCGGTGAGGTCTTCATGGCTGGGCCCCGGGGGGTCGAGTTCCGGTTCGGCGTCCTCAGGGACGACGGCCGGTGGTGGTGCGGGCCACTCTGGTTCTCCCGGTATGGCATCTTCGATCGGGTCGGAGGCCCGGGCGGCCATGGATCGAGTGGTCGCACAGGCCCACTCGGGAAGGCCTAACATCCCCAGATGCTCTCTCTGCTCGACTTGGGCCCAGGCGGAACTTTCTAGATCGTTCCAGAGGAGGCAGTCCACAGGGGCATCATCTCGGACGGTTACTTTCAGCGTACCCGACACCCCCCCCATTCGAAGGAGATACGGGCCATTTGGCACAAAGTCTCGGAGTTATCCGCTGACCGGACGGGGCACAGGACGTTGGGGAGGATCTGTTCTGGTGTCACTAAGTGGCAGCGGACCGCCGTCACGCTGGCCCCAGTGTCACGGAGGGCTTCGGCCCGGCGTCCATTGATGGTGACCCATTGGCGGTACTTCTGGGTATTGCTTGGGATCGGGTCTCGGGGGATCATGTCTCGATCACCCAGGCATGCCAACATCATAGCGGCGGGCTCCCACTCGGCCTGCTTGGGGTAGATGTCTTCTTCTTCGCCGCCTTCAGTTCCCAGGACGGCGGCCGCGATCTGGCGGTTCGGCGGGCCGGTGGTGCCGGGTCGCTGGTTCATCGGACATAGGGGGTCGTTAGCATAATGACCCTGTCGCTGGCATCTGTGGCACGTAACATTCGGGCGGGGCCCGGGTCGGGCTAGGGGAACCCCCCTTCTGCCCAGGGATGGCGAAGTGGAGGTAGGGGAGGACCCTGTGGGGGCGTCCCGTCCCCTGCTCAGGCCTCCTCCGCCACCTCGTGGTCGGTGGTTCCCCGGAGATCCCCGGCCGTAGTCTCCCCTCGGGCTCCGGGGGACTCGGGTGCTCTCCCATCTATCAGCCTCGACAGCGAGTTTTCGTGGCTCTGTCAATTTGCTGTCGAGGAGATGCTGCCGGAGTTCGATGAAGCAGTTGTTGGAAAGGTGTTCCCATATAATGAGGTCGACCAACTGCTGATAGGTGGTGACCTGGCTGCCTTTGATCCACCCCTCGAAGGCTCTGCTGTAAAAGTTCACGTACTCCACCCAAGTGGTACCGGGGATTTTTTTACAGTCTCGGAATCGCTGCCGGTACATTTCGTGGGTGAGTCCGTAGCGAGTGAGGAGAGCGGTTTTCATATGCTCATACGAGGTCATCTCGGTGTCGGGAAGCTCTAGCAGGGCGTCTCTCCCCTCGTTGACGAACATCCCCCACAGGCCGGCGCCCCAGTCCTTGAGGGGTACTCGATGGGCGGTCATGGCGACTTCATACGCTTTGAACCACTGTTGGATGTCGTCGTTCTTAAAGTACTCTTTGACGACATCCTTGGGTATGTGCACCTTCGTGTCCACAGGCGGGGGCGAAGTCTTGCCCCCGGATGTGTTGGCATCGTTCGCTTTGGCCTTGAGTTCTATTTCTTTTAAGCCGCGCTCGTGCTCGAGCATCAGTTTTTTTTCCTCGAGGTCTCTTTGCCTTCGTTTCTCCTCCAGGTCTCCTTCTAGCCGTAGTTGCTCGAGGGCTAGTTTTTTCGTTGTCAGCTGGAGTTCTCCGTCTAGCCGGAGTCGGGGGAGCTCCAATTCGTGGAGTCGGTTCCTTTCTCGTTCTCGGGTGTCCTCGTGGGGAAGGCCCATGTCTGGATTCGTGGGCCTCTCCCCCGCTGGGGTCGTGTTGGTCTCTGGGCTTCCGTTCGGGCCCGGGTTATCTTCATTTTGGGGTGGCGTGTCACCGGCGTCCACCCAGGCTTGTAGGGCCGATTTAAAGTCCTCCTTGGTGCTTAGGCCAGTGGTAGCGATGCCCAGGTCTTTGCAGAATTGTTTCAATTCCTTGTGGCTGTACTCTTCCATTTTCTCCTTTTGGAATTCCGTAGTTGGTCTTGTTTCCTGTGTTGTCATGGTCGTAGTATGTTTTTCTTGGTAGTGGGTGAATCACTCTCTGTACGATCTGCGTCGGCTCGGATCCCGTCGCTTGCCACCAATGTTAGAAAGGCGATCCCGGGGGAGGCAGAAGATGTCTGACTGACCACCCCTAGGTCCACCTCTCTGCGGAGATGTAGCCGAGCGTGGTCGAGAGCCCTCCTGGGTGAGGGTCCTCTCCTAAGATCGTACAGCCGAGTAACCACAACACTACAAACGGACACCACACAGGAAGATAAGTTCTTAGGCTTTATCAAGAGTAAAGGGATACTTGTTCTCAGCAGTATGTACAGGCAGATAGAAAGATCTGGAAAGTCTCGTAAATCAGGGACAGGGTAGCGGGAGAGTCTCAGTACGGGAGTAGGAAGGGATACCCTACGCACAGCTCTCAATCCTCGAGCCGGGGGGTTCAGAGGGATCGAGCCGCGGCAGCGCCAGCAGGCTCTCGAGATGGTTCAGCGAAGATAGGCCGCGGCAGCGCCAGCAGGCTCTCAGGATGATTCAGCGAGGATAGGCCGCGGCAGCGCCAGCAGGCTCTTAAGGTACTTCGGGTTTACAGGAAATGAGTTCTTCTGGTGTCGGCCGCGACAGCGTCAGCAGGCCTTCCAGTCCAGGATACAACTGTCGTCCTACTCCGGGGCTGGCCCAGATATAGGACTGGAGTCCTTTGATGTCCGGACCCTCGCGCCTGGTGGCCAGAGGGGCCGGGATGATGGTGTCCAGACACCCAGCAGGGGGGTGGAGCCAGCGCCCAGGGAGGCCGGAGGGCGATCGATACCAGGCGTCCGGGGACGGCTGGAGGGCCATCGAAACTCCCCTCCTCTTGGATCGGTTGAGTGGCCACTCGACCACCTGGGTGGATCTTGGTGCCTCGATGTCGGGGCTTCGCTGGCGCCTTGGTCGGGGCTGAGGCCACGTGTTCGTGAGGGGGGTCTCCAAGATGGCGTCGGGCGCGGCCTCGTGTTCCGGCGTGGTTCGTGCTGGTGGTCCGGGATGATAGCCGGACCGGCAGTGATGGGGCGTGCAGGATCGGGCAAAAAGGGGCCGCCCGGGGCTCGGCGGAGGGCCGATGTCGTTCGGGGCCCGCCATGCGGGGGGGAATAAGGCCACGCCATGAGGCCGGGTCCAACAGTGGTACTTCAAGATATAACAAAAATGACTGAATTAAACCCGACTTGTTGCTCATGTTGAATGTAATACAACTGACGCACAAATGGTAACTTTAGAAAGTTGCCACTTTGTTGCCCAAAGTTTTCCAGTTCCCATTTATGGTTGCACACAAGCTGTTGTCCTCGAGACATCCTTCTGCTGTCCTGGGGGTAGGTGTGAACGACTTTAAGGAAGGACCGCAAACCATCTGCCAAGGCAGTAGGTGGCACACCGCCTAGCAGAAAGGCCAAAAAGGGTGTGAGCATAAAAAAGCAAGCTTCAAAGGGAAGCCACCTTTGAAAGGGAAATGGTAATCACATATGAGAGGGGTTGCTCTTGTTAGCCGACAGGCTGGCATCTTGGACAGGGAGGGGGAGGCTGCTGCTAAACCTTTTTTTCCTGTGTGCATCCCACATTTATAGCCCCTTGCTGGGACATCTATGGGATGGGCTGGGAGCTCTACACACTAAGAGAAGGATTTTGCCATGTTGGGAGTTGGCAGAATGGTACTTTATGGGCTAACTAGATGCCACACTTTACAGAAAGTCGTCCCTATGTGGGAGGGTACCTGGTAGCCCATTGGCTAGTAGTCACTGCTTCCCCCGGTGGCAAGAGCTCGGCATAAAAGTGGCAGCTCTTGCACCCAGACCTTGGATCACATTTTTTCCCATTTTGAGGGATGAGGTAGAGCAAAACATTTTGGAAGAACAATGGCTTGTATGATATGAAAAGGCAACACCACCTTCCGGAGGAACACTGCTCCATTCTTTAACACCAGTTTGTCCAAACAAAAGTGGTATAAGTAGGTTGGACTGAGAGGGCCGGAAGCTCAATCACATGGCGTGCTGAAGTTGAGATACAGTGACCAACTGTGCATTGGCTCAAAAGGGGTGCACGTGAGGACCAAATTGAAGTCCTACTGTGGCATCACAAATGGCTTCAGCAGAAACTTATATTGCAAACCTTTTTGAAAACACATCATAACAGGTGATTTGATCAAGGACAGCTGTTCCAGCGAAATGTGAAAAGGCTGAAATGGCCAACAAATAACCTTTAACAGTGTCCTTTCTTGGTCAAAGACAAAACAAACTGCTATACCTCCAACCCCTTGGCCCTAAACGGGTCCGGCTGGCTGGTGCCACACAAAGCCACAGACTTATCCCAGCGTCCCTCATATACAGATTTTAAGGAGTGACGTCTGCCTGCTACTATCATATTGATGCCTTTAGGAGGAAGGTTGAAGGAAATAAACATACTCTACTCAATGGAGGTGCAGTTTGTGCAGCATTGGGTGCATGACCCTGCCCTGCTGCTGCTGCAAAAGATCCTCCCGAAGCAGCAGCCAGATCGGAGGACAGCTGCTCAGGCCCATGAGCTCCAGGTACCAATTGTCTTTATCATAAGGGTGTGGCAAACTGTTCTCTCGCTACATCATTTTCATCTCCATTAGGCTGGCTCTGGTTGGAGTCCTAGTAAGTAAATCTGTGTGTTGACTGTGTGCAACCGCAGTAGAGCAGTAGTGTCTAAGTCGGAGGAGTTGAGCACTGGCTACATCACATCAGGATCTAGGCATGACCTTGGGAGAGATGAATTTGGTTTTGAGTCGGACACCACAATGGGTTGGAACTCATTTTCTGCTGTTGATGTCCCCGGAACTGGTGCAGAGTTTGGACCTGTGAACTCAGGGTGCATTGGGACCAAAGTCAAAATTATCTCCTAATGGTGGTGCCCTCACACCTTCTCTAGAGAGTGGAAGAAAGAGGCTTATGTTTTTTCTTTGACTTACCTGAAGACTTTGACTAAAAAGATGATCTGTTGCAGGAATGATTTTGGATGCTGGACTGGATGTGGGACATATGTGCAGTCTTGCAGTATTTCACCCCATAAAGATTCACCTCGTGGTCACACTTGGCCTTTGGGTTCATCTGGGCACGTACAGGTTAGGACTTCTGGGCTAAAGTCTGTAAGTGACATTACCTCAGGGCCAGGAGGCATGGATGATGTCACTTCTGGAGCAGGATTTTTGAGCCATGGCCACCTGTACAATGGTGCAGACAATGCACATGTATGAGTTTGATGCATGGTATTCCTTTATACTACTTGCATCATCTGTACATTACAGCGCGGTGTGCCTGCAAAAATACGTCTTAAAAGAACATTTGTTACAGGCATGGATGGTCCTGAGGGGAGAGGATATCAGCATGTTTCCATAAGAATGTTATCAGTTTGCTAATGTTAATGTAAATCCAATGGGGTGCCTGTTAGCACCTCCAGCTGGTGCTAACAGGACAAGGCTAGCTCCCAGAGAGATGCAGCATGCTATTCATCACTGTATGCATGAGGTGCACATTCAGGGAATTTCATTTTGTACGTTTATGTTACAGAAACACCATTGTGGGTGTTAGCATAAGATTGCAGTACAGCACTGCATGGATTTACTTTCAATGGAATTGTGTTTTCTCATATCCTGCCAAGTCAGTCAGACCAAGCGGTGTGCCTGGTGTTAAATGTTATTGAGTACTGGTCTGTGTTTTATTGAGTTGGTGTGTTGTCTCGTTGGTCATTGTTCGGTTTGTGAACTTACGGAAGACGAGAGTGAGTTATAAGTTGCTGCTCTGTGTAGGTTGAATGTATTGTGTGAATTCTGGGAGTCAGACAATGATGATGATTATTTTTGTGGCTGTGGAAGGTGTAGAGCTTTTAGATGTAGACTTTAGTGTTGTCTTTTTGCGTTGTGGGTGGATAAATAACCCCTCTGTTGCAAGTATTTGTGCTGTTTTATGGTTGTTCTCCTATGGACCAGAACCTACAACTCCTCACATCGCAAACAAGGGTTGTTTTTCATGTCAAAACATGTCACCAAGTCACATTTTGTGGCCTTTCCTGTCACAAGTGTTAGTCACAGCCACACAACATGTTTGTCTGCTGAAGTGTGGTAACAGAGAATAGTGTATAACTTGTTATTATCAATTCGATTTCTCTTCATTTTTGGCTTCCAAATGCGGGTCAGTGTACAAGAACGAATACATTTTGCAAAACGCCCTCTTAATTAAATAATAGTAAGGGAAATCCCAAATTCAGAGGTGTTCAAATAACCACTGTTCTTAAACTTGCCATCTTGTGCATATTTCAAACCAGTTTTTCATTCATTAGATTTAACCATAATTGTTGCATGGATGGTACCTAGTGAAATATCATTAAAGCTTCAGGTCAGTTTTTGGCTATGAGTATCGCATGGTTTTGGACAACGAACAAACACTATATATCCCGGTGACACTGCGTCTGATGGGTGTAATGGTATGTTACTTTTGAAAATTGGCCATTGGGACACAAAATTACCTGAAAATGTTGCCAATTGCATTTTTCCTACATATTTTCATATTTTTTTTCCTTTCATTTTTCATATAGTGTGAACTTGACCCCAAGGTATGAGAGCACTTTACATGAGCACCAGTTGCATTACAGATGGACACATTCAAAAACAATTTTAGGCACTAGGAGATTAGGTGATTTTTCCAGAATCACAGAATGTTTGAGCCTCCCGCCACATTCGAACCTAGTTCCCCAGCTTCAAAGTCGGCCGCTCTAACTGTTCAGTCACGATTCGTTTCTTTGGGAAACCCATGAGCAATCTACACAAACAGTCACTTGTTGACTTTGACATTTTATTTTATTAAATATATATCTGTCCTGGTTCACCAATGGGTTTTACACCTGTTTCCACCACAAACTGCAGGTAGGCAGAAACCCACCAAAGATTCGTAGTAGGTGTCCAGCTAAAAAATAAAAAAACTGTAGTAAAGAAGTGGCTTTCTTTTACAACTCTGCTTGAATAGCTAGATAGCTACATGAATATTGAGCTAATGGTTATCATTTGTTGAAGCTCTTTTTGAAAAAAGATGCTTTCTTGCACAGCACGTTTTCCGGAAAAAAAAAGTTGCTCTATTTTGACAATTTTTTGGGTTCCCTCGAGAATGTACCTTTACATTCCCCAACATGTGGGAACAAAGGATGGCAATTTAGCCTGGATTCATTTTGTGAGAAAAAAATGTATGAAGGCTTAAGCGCGAAGTGCCCCAAACTTCGAAAAAAGGGCTCAGTAGTGAGGTGGGAAAACTTCAGCAGTGAAGAGGTTAACCAAAGCAGTTAAACACACTTTTGGAAACACGATAGCTGTGCATGAAACACATAAAATCTTACACACCTTCCTCACGTGGGGTCACTGCTGTCACACAATCACTGTATATTACCTACTGGCGGTCGCAGGTAGGTATATATAGTTAGGATTTTTTCTCTATGGGATTTTTGAAAATTCTATGTCTAATAACTTTGGCGTTTGTGGACGGAATTGGCTGAAATTTTCAGGAAAATGGAACATTTTGTTTCTGAGCAGCCACTGAAAATTTGGGGGGGTTCGTCAAGGGGGGGCCAAGAAAAAAGGGGGTCCCAAAACGCGTTTTTCCCATGTTAATTTCCATAGGGCGGTTGGCCTCACTTTTAGCCCGAACGGCTGAATGGATTTGCACGAAACTTGGCAAAATTGTAGGGACTGTTAGCCCGATGTGCCTTTGCTAGGTCTCAATATATGTGCTCCAGTGGATTTTGAGAAATTAACGTTCAAAAAAAGATATATATCTGTAACAGCGCTCCGGGTAGCGCTCCGGTTCGCGTACTTGACGCGTAACGGAACTTTGCGAAGCGAAGCTGATTGGCTCTCCGGTGTCTGTCAACATTCTAAACAGTCCGGAGCGGCCGCCATCTTGTCTCTCGGTAGGATCGAGAGACAAGAGGAGGCCAAAACAAAGGGGGAAATGACCATAAGGGGGCATAGTAGATCCTCCCTGACCCCCTAGGTTTGATGTGGAGGCTTTAAAAGGGCCCCGCGGGGCAAAAAAACAAAAAAAACAAAAAAAAAACGTTTTTTTTCGTGGGGTGCGCCCGGTACGCGTAACGGAAAGCGGACTGGGGAGCGTACTACAAGGAAACAAGAATGATTGACTTTTAACTTATTGTATGTTTATAGACTTTTTTTTTTTTTTTTTTTTCTGCTGAGTGACGTCTCGGCCTATCTCCACGGGATGCAGTCCCTACCATCTCGGCGTTTAAGCCCAGGGGGACCGGTAGTGTGGGAGAGATAACGTCTGTTAACGTTCGATTCGAAGGAAATCGGGAAGTGTTGAAAAACATTGTCTGCGCCATCTTGCCTTTTTTCAAATGCCACACTTTTGTCGTGCACGGCAGCCATTTTAGATGCCTTGACCAGACCCACTCTCTGCACGCTGTCGATCCCTAGCATGGCTCCCCACCCTCGCAAGCATCTCCCCCAGGCACTGGTCACCCCCGCTCTCTGTCTTATGCATGGGCAATAAACCTCCCCCCATCTGCGCTGCTCTTCCTTGAGAATCACACCCTGTGCCCGCCCAACACCTCCCTTTCGCCCTATTCACTACCGCACCCTCTGACACTCCTCTTCCTCTGTGTCCGATTGTCCAGGCCGGTCCCAGGCTATCACCTAGCCCTGCAGATGTAGTTTATGGCCCCAGCTGTAAAGAATCACCCCTCTTCAAAGGAGTTACAGTAGATCAAGGCCCCCACCCGATGAGATCCGTCACACCACACGCGTTCCTACTATCTGAAAAACATCCTGTATTGTGATTGGGGAGGGGACCGAGCCTGAAGCGGAAGATTCCAGGGATGCCTCTTTGTACATCAAAGTTTTTACAATTATGTGTCACATTAAAAATATATAGCACTCCAACAAAGTAGTAGGATTATAAAACTTTAATAACTTATAAATATATACAACGCAACAAAAACAGTAAATACATTTAAACATTTTTTTGAAAAAAGAAGCAACAATGGTCAGTAGCTGTGTTTTGTGCGAATAGTCCCAAGGCAGCACAACGTGCTGAGTTCTGGACGGCACCCAGGTGATGTTACCTGGGTGCCGCACTGGTTTTTGGTATCCTACAATGCAGCTCCGAAAAACGGTGTGGGGCGTCCCGGGGGGTGCGGGGGGAGGCCTCGTCAGTAGCGGTCTGTTGTGCGAATAGTCCCAAGGCAGCAGAACGCGCTGAGATGTGGATGGCACCCAGGTGATGTCCAGAAAGTTGCCGCACTGGTTTTGGTATCCTACAATGCTGCTCCGAATAACGGCGTGGGGCGCCCCGGGGGGGGGGTGAGGCGGCATGAACGGGCCTCCCCAGGTGGAGGCTCGTCTGCTGTAGTGGGGCGCCCCTTTACCGTTTCAGTTGCCATTCCGCCCGCTTTTGGTACACTGTGCCAAAATCCGCCATTCAGCTGAGTTGCGCCCACTCTTGCGGTGCAGCGATAGGCGGCTGCCACAGGACTCTCAAAATGGCGGCAGGCTCTTTCCTTTTTGGGCCTGGTCCACTGAAATGGCCCTGGGACACCTTGGAACTCGGACGCTTGTCTGCTAGGTCTTGGACCCCATTCTCGAAAGCGTCCCCTCAGCCTTGAAGATTCTACAAAAGTCTTGGGGGCCCCCGACTCCTGCAGGCTTCCGGTGGGGAGCGGCTGCCATGATTGCTCGCGGAATGACCACGACGGAGTCACGAGATGGTGGTGCTTTCATGCTGACGCCAGCTTCAGTCTGAAACATCCAGAAACAAGGTGGGGCTTTCATCGTTTGGGAAAAAAAAATGTTTTAATCCAATGAAAAGTGTTATTTTTAGGTCATATGATCAAGCCTTCCATCATTAGGAAACCAAAAGTAAAATGAACCAATGAAAAGTTTTATAAACAAGTCACATGACCTGTTATGCGGCATAGGGCTATAAAAAGCGTAGAAAATCCGTTGGCACGTGAGGCGGCGTCAGTAGCGGACCGATGTGCGAATAGGCCGAAGGCAGCACAACGCGCCAAGATCCGGATGGCACCGAGGTGGTGTCCAGCAAGTTGCCGCACTGGTGTGGCCATCCTACAATGCTGCGCCGAAAGTCGGCGTGGGGCGCCCCGTTGGCCTGTGAGTTCGGGTCAGTCAGTGGGGGCTGTTTGAGGATCTGACTGCATTGGAAAGCAATGTGATGCTGTGCGTCGCCCCCAAGATGGAGGTTCCTCGGCTGCAGTGGGGCGCCCCTTGGTGTTTCACTCGCTATGCAGCTGAGTTGCGTGCGCACTTGCGGCGAATAGGCCGAAGGCAGCACAAGGCGCCGAGATCTGGATGGCACCGAGGTGGTGTCCAGCAAGTTGCCGCACTGGTGTGGCCATCCTACAATGCTGCGCCGAAAGTCGGCGTGGGTTGCCCCGTTGGCCTGTGAGGTGGCGTCAGTAGCGGACCGATGTGCGAATAGGCCGAAGGCAGCACAACGCGCCAAGATCCGGATGGCACCGAGGTGGTGTCCAGCAAGTTGCCGCACTGGTGTGGCCATCCTACAATGCTGCGCCGAAAGTCGGCGTGGGGCGCCCCGTTGGCCTGTGAGTTCGCGTCAGTCAGTGGGGGCTGTTTGAGGATCTGACTGCATTGGAAAGCAATGTGATGCTGTGCGTCGCCCCCAAGATGGAGGTTCCTCGGCTGCAGTGGGGCGCCCCTTGGTGTTTCACTCGCTATGCAGCTGAGTTGCGTGCGCACTTGCGGCGAATAGGCCGAAGGCAGCACAACGCGCCGAGATCTGGATGGCACCGAGGTGGTGTCCAGCAAGTTGCCGCACTGGTGTGGCCATCCTACAATGCTGCGTCGAAAGTCGGCGTGGGGTGCCCCGTTGGCCTGTGAGGTGGCGTCAGTAGCGGACCGATGTGTGAATAGGCCGGAACCAGCACAAGGCGCCAAGATCCGGATGGCACCGAGGTGGTGTCATAGTTGAGAGTTCTGAGCAGCGCTTGTAACACTGTCTGAAGCTTATTTGCACCTGCTGCAGCTTCACTATTGCCCTGGTGTGGCCTAAGATCGCCCATGACATAGGCGGCCGCCTCCCGGGGTCCGGCGGAACTTTTTTCCTTTTCCTTTGTGCATCTTGTCCCACAATCCGTTTGACCTGAAGACACAACCAGGTCCCTGAATGTGTGCAGGGGGCCGCTATTGATTGAATCAAAATGGCGGCTTCACACAAAGCTGACTCAAGCGTTGCTGCTGATGCTATACAGACAAAAACTGGTTTTCAGTTTGTACATTCTTCAGGATTTTTCCATCCAAGGCTGGTTGAGAGTTTGTAGAACAATGGCTTCAGATTTTCAACATACTACTCTTCAACATTCTTCCTAAATGTAACAATGTGAGACTCACTAGGAGAACGGTGTAGTGAGGGCCACAAACGGCTGTTTATCTTTCCTTTCAAAATGCTGCCAACAATATTTTCGGAATGGAAGACACCACAAGGCGCTGAGATTCGGTTGGCACCGAGGTGGTGTCCAGCAAGTTGCCGCACTGGTGTGGCCATCCTACAATGCTGCGCTGAAAGTCGGCGTGGGGTGCCCGAAGGGGGGGGGGAGGCGGCGCAAACGAGCCTCTCCCGCTTCTCCATGTGGAGGCACTTCATCTGCAGTGGGGCGCCGAGATCCGGATGGCACCGAGGTGGTGTCTAGCAAGTTGCCGCACTGGTGTGGCCATCCTACAATGCTGCGCCGAAAGACGGCGTGGGGTGCCCGAAGGGGGGGGGGGAGGCGGCGCAAACGAGCCTCTCCCGCCTCTCCAGGTTGAGGCACTTCATCTGCAGTGGAGCGCCGTCTAGCTGAGTTTCGCCCACTCTTGCTGCTACAGCGACAGGCGGCTGCAACAGGACTCTCAAAATGGCGGCCTGTTCTTTGGATTTGGGCCTGGTCCACTAAAATGGCCCTGGGACACCTTAGAACTCGGACGCTCGAATTTTTTTTCCTTTCCTCTACATGCAAAAAAGGTAAATGCCCGGTACGTTACCTGCCTCATCTGCCACGATGTACTCTCCAGAGGAACCGAAAAAAAATATAGTTATGGTAATTATACCATGCATCGTCATATGGAGAGGTGGCACCGATTAATTATAGTGCTGCACAAAAGAGAGATTTGGAGGACAACCCCCGACCTGCCAGTACATTCACCAAAGAAGTGGCACTGACAGCATCAGAGGCAAGGGAAACGGTCCCAAATATTCAGAAGAACTTTGGAAAGATTAAAATGACATGTTTAGATTGTGGCAAATTAATTTCATGTGGACAGATGAGTGTTACTCTAATAAATACAGCATATGAACATCATCATAGTCGATGGTTGGTGGAGACATTTTGACTATATCCTGGACCTGCCCGTCCTCGCCCAAAATGGCGCCGGAATAAATGGGACTCATAACTCCTTGTTGTGTACTGGTTGCACAACCTTGATATCACGAGATACGTATGCAGTTTTGAAGCACATGGCGGGCGGGGACGAGAATTGATTGAATATTTCGACATCCCTATTGATATTAAGTTCTGATGTGTTATTGATTACTGTACTATTGAAAGTTCGAATTAACGTCACCCATGGTACTTGCCCGCAAATGTATATTTAGATAATTTTATTGTAACTGGCCCTGTCGTATTTTAATTATAAAATGTACGTCCACCGATTCCGCAACTGTTAGACACCTTAGTTCTTGCAACCTAATGGCCCGCCCGTTACGTTCCTCTACAGTGTAAATGTCTCCTCATCATATACGATTACAGTTTGCTCCGTGGCCGGCCCACGTGGTTATAGGCCCGTATTTGTATACTGACATTTTCACAATAAAGGTTTTTAAAAGAAAACATGGTAGTAGTATTTACATTGGTAAAGTTTTTAATAATAGTCACTGTTTTCGAATCAGTAAAAGGCAAGTGAAATAAAGCAGTCCAATTACATGAAGGGTAAAAGGTATAATACGCAGGAACGCAGTAAAGATAAATGGTCAAGGGCTGTTGTGTTTTCTACTCCTGCAACATAAAGTGATCGATAAGAATCTGATATTCAGGCGTATCGGCGACTAAGACAGCAGGCCGAGCCTCTTTTGCTCAACGGCTCCGTCATGGGACGAAGAAACGCCCTTTTTCTCGAAAAAGGAATATATTTTACTTGCAGGACAGTTGTAAATTTTCCGGGAAAGTACATTAGCCTGGAACATTATAACATATATGTTTAAGAAAAAATAATGTTCGAAAGTAATAAAAAGTGTAATTTTTAGGTCATATGACCAAGCCTTTCATCATTAGAATAAGAAAAGTAAAATGAACCAATGAAAAATTTTATTAACAAGTCACATGACCTGTTATGCTTACGTTACGCGCTGCGCGCCGCGCCCCGGATCGCTTCCGGGAAGCTGCGCTTCGCGCACCGGAGCACTTCCGGATGCGCTGACGCGGCGCGTCATATGACGCATTACGCGACAACGCAGGTCCAGAATATAGTCAAAATGTCTCCTCCAACCAGCGGTCGGAACACAACCCCTTTCAGCAGGCTAAATAGTTCTGTTAAATGACAACAGAAGGGACAGGCAACAAGAACCATCAGTCAAAGAGGGGAGGGCAAGTTCTTCTCTACCGGGTCACGTTGGGGCGCTACCGGAACTGATCGAATTGGTAGTCTACAGTGTTTCTGGATGTTTCAGACTGAAGCTGGCGTCAGCATGAGAGCACCACCATCTCGTAGCTCCGTCGTGGCCATTCCACAAGCAATCATGGCAGCCGCTCCCCACCAGAAGCCTGCGGGAGTCGGGGGCCCCCAAGACTTTTGTAGAATCTTCAAGGCTGAGGGGACGCTTTCGAGAATGGAGCCCAAGCCCTAGCAGACAAGCGTCCGAGTTCCAAGGTGTCGCAGGGCCATTTTAGTGGACCACGCCCAAATCTGAAGAGCCGGCCGCAATTTTTAAGAGTCCTGTGGCAGCCGCCTATCGCTGCACCGCAAGAGCGGGAGCAACTCAACTACATGGTGAGCGAGACGCTGTAGTCGCAAGAGCGGGCGGTAAACAGCTGAATAGCGGAAGAGGCACAGTGTAGCAAAAGCGGGCGGAATGGCAACTGAAACGGTAAAGGGGCGCCCCACTACAGCGTGTCTTTAGGTCAAACGGATTGTGGGACAAGGTCAAGAATGGAAGAGTCACCAAAAGGCAAAAAGTTCCGCTTGACCCCGGGAGCCGGCCACCTATGTCGGGGGCGATCTCAGGCCACACCAGGGCAACACGACTTGGGGAGGGGGCCGGAGCCAAGCGTCCCCTCCGAGTCCGCGCCATCACACCGTCCCTCGGGGGCCTCCGTCAAGCGGTTCAGGGAGGCACCGCATCACATTGTTTTCAAATGCAGTCACGTCCTCAAACAGCCCCCACTTACATTGAGAATAGTGAAGCTGTAGCAGGTGCAAATAAGCTTCAGACAGTCTAACAAGCACTCCTCAAAACTTTGAACTATCAGAATGCATGAGTTTCATGCTCGATCGATTGAGCTAGCCGGATCGGGCAACAAAAAGTATAAAATACTTATGTAAATAGTTATTTAATAAAATGTTTTACCATGTTACTTTGCTGGTGTGTTGTATATATTTGTAATATTTGCATAGAGTTTATCGTTATTTTGGGCGGGGTGGGTGGCGGAGCCGAGCTGTCTTGCAGCCATCATGGTGTGGAGCTCAGTTCATCTCACTAGTTTCGTATTTCTCATGAGGGGTTGTTCCTAATGTTTCTATTTTAGCGAGGTCAAAAAGAGATCCCATTAGTGGCATACTGATTTTGCTCGATTCCTTTTGTTTTTTTACACGATTTTTCACTATCTGCAAAGACTAAACAGAGTATTGCGACTTTTTTACTTACCACGTACTTGACATTCGACAGCTTATGATATTTGCTATTAAAAAACCATTGAAATTCACTGAAAAAACCATAGGTTAGAGACCATATATAGTTAGGAATTAGCATTTACAAAACCTTGAAAATTCACTGAAAAAACCATAGGTTATAGACCATATATAGTTAGGAATTAGCATTTAAAAAACCTTTTTTTACTCACACAAAACCATTGAAATTCCATATATAGTTAGTGGTACTAACTATATATCGCGCACCCGCAATCCACTGCTGATCATGTCACATATTACATCATTCATGACATGGTCAGTGACATCACTGATGACATCACTGATGACATCTCAAATGACATCACTGATGACATCACTGATGACATCTCAAATGACATCACTGATGACATCACTGATGACATCTCAAATGACATCACTGATGACATCACTGATGACATCTCATTTGACATTACTGATCACATCACTGATGACATCATTCATGTGATAATACGATGAACCTCTTCAGACTCTAATATAACCTTAGATACACTCATTGTAAACAGACACTCACAGACTGTCACTCATCCATTTAGTTACTTACACACCTAGTCGGTCATGCAAAGAATCAATCACACCTCCATTTCCTCAACTATACAGTTATACACACCTTACTTATTCAAACATATACTAACACATATTTACTCTCTTTTACAATCCCTGATACAAGTTCACAATGATCCATACAGCCACTCACACATTCACTGGCTCTTATGCACAGTTATTTATATATGCCAACTCTCACATGTACTGTGTTTTACATATGTACTTACTTTGACATGTAGCACTGAGATATCCATTCACTCACCAATGCACTCATGCACACAGTCAACCACCCATACAGCTGTTTCCACATGCACTTTTGAACCCATACATCTAGTGAATCAACTGCTCACACATCTATGCACAGAGTCATACACCTCCCAGCCACCCACACACACACTCAGTCTCCCATACAAATACTTGAGCAACCAATCAATAACCCATATACTTACTCATATAGCTACGGATCAACACATGCAGCAGTTTACAGAACAACAAACATAATGAAGCACAAATTAAGACAGTTCAGTCACTAACCCATGCACTCAGTGAGACACATTTAACCACTCACTCATACAGTCAGTCATGCACCTACTAAATCCTTCATCCAGACACTTCTACGTCCACTCATTCTTCAATATGTAAGACATATTTTAACTTTACAGAAATACACAGTCACTGGATGTTGTCATCAGTGATGTTATCAGTGATGTCATTTGAGATGTCATCAGTGATGTCATCAGTGATGTCATTTGAGATGTCATCAGTGATGTCATCAGTGATGTCACTGACCATGTCATGAATGATGTAATATGTGACATGATCAGCAGTGGATTGCGGGTGCGCGATATATAGTTAGTACTACTAACTATATATGGAATTTCAATGGTTTTGTGTGAGTAAAAAAAGGTTTTTTAAATGCTAATTCCTAACTATATATGGTCTATAACCTATGTTTTTTTCAGTGAATATACATATATATATATATATATATATATATATATATATATATATATATATATATATATATATATATATATATATATAGATAGATAGATATATGTATATATATATATATATATATATATATATATATATATATGACATAAAGTTACATTTTAATAACATTGCAGGTCATAGAGGAGTTCCATAACCATAGAGAGGAACGAGGCCAAAGGCTGAGTTACTTTATCAGGTTATGGAACTCCAATGTGACTTGCAAAATCCTTATCATCTATGCCAGGGGGTACTTTATCCCATGTAATACATGGTCACACCATCACTTTCCCACCAACTACGTAAATCCTTGGTGCGTAGCTATTTGAAATGAAAGAGGGAGTATGTTTGCACACATGAAGAATAGAAATAAAAGACCGGTCTATATATCACGTTATCATAATCACTTGAACTTGTGGTCTAATATTAATAGTTTTCTCTTTTTTCTTATTACTTTGTTCTTTTGTCTGTACAAGCGTTTTTTTCTGATACTGGTAATTGAAATGTTCTGAACTTGCGTCAAGAGACCAACCATCGGGCACAGACTACAGAGGATTGCTAAAGTGACTTAGACAGGTATCCGTGCTGATTCGCCTTCGTGAAGTAACAATAAGTACTAATGTCTTGATAACTGCTTATGTATCTCATCGATAAAGATCAATTAAAAAAAGTGTATGTGGCAGAAAAAGAAGCCTGAGGTGGAATGAAGACAAGGCAGCCTTGGTATTTAAAAACCCCTGGATTTGGCAGGTCCAGCGGCAAGCTTCTGAAAAAACTTTGCACTTCGGCACATATTTGTTTTTGCATATTAAGCACTGGCTACGAAAAAAGCAAACAGCTCTTACTTACACAAACACACACTCATGCACACTTTGAAAGTGACCCAATCCGGGTGTTTGTACTACTGTCATTACTAAATAAAAAGTGTATTTTTAGTTTATGAAAATACTTATAAACACTACATAAATACATGTGACAAAATATAGATTTATATATGTTGCCTATCCTATATCTGAGAAATCCATTGAAAAAATACAGCACATGGTTTTGAGATTTCATTCTAATTTGGCGGCCAAACACTCAGGAATGTCCTGATGAAGAGCATTGCGTGCTATCCTCAAAGAGTTGAAACAGACCCTGGGAAACCATTGCAGGAAAATCCAGGTGGACGGCAACTTTCTGCACTAGCTGGGCTTGATGCAACTTCATCTCTTAAAGTCAGTCAGTCTAGGCAAACCTAAACTGTATCACTGATGACGTAGATATGTAATTGAATATCAATTAATAGATTTTTAAAAAATAATTTTGAGCCGTAACAAACATATATGGCCAATCTTGGCCATCTGGTTGGCAATGGGCATTCTGCAACCCGAGATTCTAAAGATGACAATATACATATAGAATAGACAAGTGCTCTTTGGACATCTGTCTCGAGTACTGATGAATAGTGATAAGTTGAACACCCGTAATATGTATGGACCATGCTTAACTCTCAGGGTCTTTGTGGAGGTCATGGCCCTCACTACCACAAAGATCTGCACAACACAAATCAGGGGCTTTCAGTGGTCAGGTCATGTTCTCCCTCAAACATGGTATAGTGAGTATGGGGCAGGAGCAGATGCCTCAAAAATATGGCAGCACAGAATTGGGCTGTGGACATCTAGAAAGCTGGGTAGACTTAGGACCATTCTTAGTCAGGAAGGGGTACGATCAGAATAAACCTGGCAATTCTCCCATGCTGATATTTTCCCTGTCGAATAAGGGCTTCTTTCAGAGCTAAATGGACTGCCGGCACCCAACCATGAAAGCCCCCATGGCCCCATTGTAGTGGTGGTCTCCTGCAGCTTTGAATTGGTTTGAACATTTTTGCCAAGGCTGGTTTTGGTATCTAGTCTAACCACAGGCGCCATCAATCCGCGGGGATACCAGAAAGGAGTATAGCGGGCAGAAGTTGGAGGTCCGTGAGCTTAAACTGGTAACTTTTACCTCACCCACTTGATGGTGTTTAACTTCTATTCTTTACAATTGTGCCCCAAAATTAAACTTGTCATGTTTGCTTGACATTGTTTAAAAGCTAACATGCACTCCATTGTATGTAATGCACTAGTTCTCCAGTATTCAATCTTTCATAGATTCACATGCTTGTATCTTCCCCGTCGTCATGGTGGGAGTCTCCCGGTATATAATAACCCTAGCAGTAGAAGAAAAAACTGCCTGAAACCATAGAGTAGTGAAACCAGAGGGTAACCTCTCCTCCTCATTATGTGGCCCAAACTACAGCCAATCAGCAGCCAGCCCCAGCCTACACCATTCCCAGCAGAGCCACCATACCTCAGATTTCCAACCGCCTTCGTGTGAGAAGGAGTCTCCCTGAGCTCTGCTCAGTTTTTTCTCTCTTCACTGAACTTTTGACCTTCACAGTTGGGAGTCAGGTATTGTGTTTTTTCTTGTCAGCATTACAACTTTCAGAATGGCTGCAAACTCCAAGAAGAGCCTTTTCAGAGCTTGCAGGTCCTGTGGCAAGGCCAGACTATTTTCTGAGGATCCTCACAAGGAGTGCTTGTACTGTCTGTACCCTAAGCATATTCCTAAGAACTGCAAGTATTGCCGGACCTTCTCTGCCAAAACTCTAAAGGATAGAGAAGCGCACCTTTTATTATGGCTTCAGAAAAGGAAAACCCCAGACTCGGAGTCTGAGGGGGAAGCCAAAGGACACACGTCTAAAAAACAGAAGAGAGGGTCCTCTGAGGAAAAGGGAGATGGGAAGAAACTTAAAGCAGGAAAATCTAAGGAAGGTGAATCCTCTACTTCTCTCCCTCCAACTCCTCTCAAGTCTTCTTCAAAAAAGAAGGCTCCGTCGTCGCTTCCGTCGATGAAAACTATCGAAATTCCAGTCAGATCGTCGACGGCAAGATCCTCGTCGACGAGCATACCGTCGACGATGCTGATGATTGTTCCGTCGACGGCCCCGTCGACGATAAAAAAATCGTCGACGATGGCATCGCCAACAAGGATTACCTCAACTTATATCTCTATTCAAAGAATAGCTCCGTCGACGGGACCGTTGACGAGCAAAAGAGGGGAGTTTTCTACGCCAAAGATTTCACCCCTGCTGCCCTCTACTATTCTGGATTGCCAGGAATCTGAGGAGGAAGGATCCTGCGATGTTGCGTACAGTCCGTCGCAGCTCCATATTAAGCATCAGGATACCGATGAGGAAGGCCAACAAGAGGAACAGGAGCATTTCTCTTTTAGAGATCGGCCGGTCAAGGGCCAGATGAGATATGAGTCATTTCATCAGGCTTATCATTATGACGACGAAGAGGAAGCAGATACACCCGCGAGGGAAGAGGCTATGTCAGTGCCTGTCTCTCTTATTTCGGATCTGAGAACCATGATTGACAGTTATTACCGTCGATTTCCGGAGGATAATGCGCCCGTCTCTTCCGTGGCCGCTGGGAATGTTTCTCAACCGGCAAAAGAAACACCCCTGATTCAGCCTAATACTCCTCCTCCACCTCCTCGGAAGGAGGTACAAAAGGTTATCACGATTCGTGATGATTTACATGATTCTGATCAGGATGAACAAGAGGAGGAAGGAGAAATCACCCAAGATGACGTGGTTGGGGATGAATGGGACCAATATATAATTCCAACGTCTCCGGTGTCTCCATTGCCTCAATCACGCTCTCCGCCTGAAGACATAGCCAGTTTTCACGATTTAATGGAAAAGGCGGCTAAGAGATTTCAGCTTGAAATGCCAGCCAAGGAAAGTGAATGTTACCTCTACGACTTCAAGGAGTCATCCAGGAAATCCGTGAGAGCTATACCGAATATTGATTATGTCTGGGCTGAAGGTCTCAAGCTGATGAAGAATCCAGCCTCAGTTACAGCATCTATACCCAAGCTTGATAAAAAGTATCGCGCTATGGGGACTGCTCCAGCATGCCTCATTGGCCATCCTCGACCGGATTCGGTGGTGACTCAAGCAGCGCAGAAGTGCTCCAAGAACCCAATGGCGACATGCGTGGCACCTCCTGATAAAGAGGGCAAGAAGATGGATGGCATAGGTAAACATTTCGCAGTCATGGCAGCAGCTTCAATCAAAGCAACTAATGCTATGGCACTTCTGAGCCGGTTTAATAGACAGATGTGGTCTGACATCGCACCAATCCTGTCGCACCTTCCGGAGGACAAGAAAGAGGAGGCAGCTACCATTTTACAGGATGGAGCCAGGGCAGCAACAGAATCCATAGATGTGGCAATGGATATAGCTTCTATAGCTTTCCGTCAGATGGCTGGGGCGGTAGCCCTACGGAGGCAAGGATGGCTCAAAGCCACATCCTTCCGTCCAGAGGTTCAATCTAAAATCTTGGACAGGCCATTTGATGGTGAAAGCCTCTTTGGAAAACACATCGACGAGGCGTTGCAGGGGATAAAAGCAGATACTGACACTGCTAAATCCTTGGGCTCATTGCAACAGAACCGTTTTCAGTCCTTTCGTGGCAGAGGTTCCAGGGGACATTTTCAACAGCAACGATCCTCTTTCCAATCAAATCGGTATCAACCTTACAACCAACAGGGATACCGTCAGTACTCCTCCAACCAGCAATATCGGGCTTCAAACACTTCCTTCCAGCAACAGGGAAGAAGAAGGTCAGCCGCCAGAGGGAAGCAAGACTCTGGTCGCAGACAGTGATGTTCCTCAGGCGCCTCCAATACCGCTTCAGACCGACCAGTTCCACTACCTCTCTCAGTTTCTCCCGCATTGGCAGTCCATAACATCGGACAGATGGGTATTAGACATCGTTGCACAGGGTCATACCCTGGAATTCTCACAAAGACCTCCAAACCGCCCACCTCTGCACAGAGTCCATCAACATCTGACAGCTCTCAAAACAGAGATTTTATCTCTTCTACTGAAAGGACCGATAGAGGAGGTTCCATCAGACCAGCGGGAAAAAGGTTTCTATTCGCACTTCTTCCTTATAAGGAAAAGACAATCATCAAAATGGAGACAGGTGCTGGATCTCAGAGATCTGAACAATTACATAAAGAAAATTTCTTTTCGTATGCTGTCCTTGCAGGAAATTCTTCTGTTGCTTCGCAAGGGAGACTACATGGTCTCTCTAGACCTGTTGGATGCATACTTCCACATCCCGATACACAAAAAACACAAGAAGTATCTGCGAATCATGGTGGCGGGGTGCCATTACCAGTTCAAAGTTTTGCCTTTCGGCCTGAGGTCTGCCCCCAGAGTATTTACAAAATGCATGGCTCCAATAGCGGCACAATTAAGGCAGCAAGGTCTCCAAATTTTCCCCTATTTGGACGACTGGTTAATAAAAGGATCATCGTTCCAAACAACACGGAGATCTCTGAGGATGTGCATAGATCTCTTCCAAAGTTTAGGTCTTCGGATAAACAGAGAAAAATCGTTTTTTCATCCGACTCCCTCTCTACAATTTCTAGGGGCAATCCTGAAAACACAGGAACTAAAAGTGTTCCCATCAGAAGATCGGATAACAAAAATCTTAAATCTGATTGCAACCCTGACATCAAAAAAGTTCACTTCAATCAGAATATTCAAGTCATTACTGGGGATGATGTCCTCATGTATTCCATTGATCCCAAACTGCCGTTTGCAGATGAGACCCCTGCAAGAAGCCTTGGACAAGCAATGGGTCCAAGCCCTGGGATCATTCGACGACAAGCTGATCCTAACCGGTCAGATCAAACGAGCAATGTCATGGTGGGGTATCAGGAGCAACCTTACGAAGGGGCTGTTATTCTAGCCTCAGTCACCGAGTTACGTGATGACATCAGATGCTTCATTGCGAGGTTGGGGAGCACACCTGCAGGACCTAGAGATTCAGGGCCTTTGGTCTCCTCAAGAGGCGAAACTTCACATCAATCTCTTAGAATTGAAAGCGGTATTTCTGGGCCTTCAGGCTTTCCTTTCCAGAATCCAGGGTTCATCGGTCTTAGTGAGGACAGACAGCATGACAACAATGTTTTATCAGCGCAAGCAGGGTGGCACGAGATCGAAACCTCTATCGATTCAAGCACAGAGAATCTGGAACTGGCTATTGCGTCAGAACATAACGCTGCAAGTGGAACATGTTCCAGGAATAGACAACACAACAGCAGATCTGTTAAGCAGGTCATCAGACATTTGCCACGAGTGGGAACTATGCCAAGTCCAGCTAGATCGGATTTTCAGCAGGTGGGGCAGGCCGAGCCTGGACCTGTTTGCAACTCAGAGCAACAATAAGTGCAGGCATTATGCCAGCAGGTTCCCTCAGCAAGGTTCGAGAGGGAATGCTCTTCACCTCCGATGGACAGGGATGTTCGCCTATGCCTTCCCTCCTTTTCCCCTAATTCCCAGATTACTGAGGAAAATGAGAGCAGAACCTTGCCAGATAATACTAATAGCCCCAGCCTGGCCGAGGCAGTTTTGGTATACGGAGCTTCTACAAATGTCGGTGGAGCCAAAGATACAGCTTCCAATAACCAAGGATCTGATTTCCATGAACGGGGGCCAAGTTCTTCATCCACAATTGACCTCTCTAAGATTGTCGGCTTGGAACCTTTTGAGCACGAATTCCAGTCATTAGTTATTTCTCCGGAATGCCGTGAAATATTGCAAAGTGCCACAGCGCTGTCTACCAACATGACATATACTGCGAAATGGAAGCGATTTTGTAATTGGTGTGTTGCTAATGCAGTGCATCCCTTGACGTCATCTGCTGAGCAAATTCTGCCTTATTTACTGCATTTAGCCAGAACAGGGCTTGCGCACTCATCAATTAAGGTCCATCTAGCAGCAATTTCCAGATACAGAAGATCTATCTCCAGGATGCCCATCTTTGTGGTCTAACAGACTAATCAAGGAGTTCTTAAAAGGACTGTTCAGGAAGTTTCCTCCTGTTAAGCGTCCTCCACCTTCATGGCAGCTTAACACAGTCTTGTCACAACTTATGAAAGCTCCGTTCGAGCCCATCCACAAATCGGAACTGCAATTCTTGTCATGGAAGGTAGCATTACTGCTGGCGCTCACATCAGCCAGAAGAGTGAGCGAGATCCAAGCTTTTTCTGTTTTGGACCCCTTCATACAATTCAGGCCAGATAAAGTGATGCTAAGAACTAACCCAAAATTTGTGCCTAAAATACCCTCTTATTTTCATCTAAATGAACCTGTGATCCTGCCTTCATATTTTAAAAATCCTTCCACAGAGGCTGAAAAAGCTCTACATACTTTGGATATTGGCAGATGCCTAAATTTTTACATTGAGAAAACAAAGGATTTTCGCAAATCGAACCAACTGTTTGTTGCTTACTCGGGGCCCAGAAAAGGTCTGGCCCTGTCACGTTCCTCCATTTCCAGGTGGATTGCATCCGCTATTGTCTTCTGTCATGAGAAAGCAGGAAGGCCTCTCGACATGAAAGTCCGTGCCCATGATACACGGAAAATGGCGACGTCTTCTGCATTGCTAGCAGAAGTACCCCTTCCAGACATATGTAGAGCAGCAACCTGGTCGCCTGCTCATACATTCACCAAACATTACTGTCTGGACACGGAATGGAAAGCAGATGCAGCAGTGGGACAGGCAGTTCTTCGACATCTCTTTAAATAAGGTATATGTTTATGAATTGTATTCTGCTAATTTTTTCTATATGATATGTTTTTTCTCTTTACGCTAATAATTTATAATGGCAAAGTTTGATTGCTTATTCCTTTGGATTTGTAATAAGTTCTTTTAATAGAAGCAATTTATGGCACACAGCCCCGGGAAAGGAAAGGGGTCTAGCCTAGAAACGCTCTAACTACAAGGACTGCTATCTACTCTGATACAAGCATGTGAATCTATGAAAGATTGAATACTGGAGAAAGAACTAGTTACTTACCTGTACACTATGGTTCTCCAGTATTATCTTTCACAGATTCACATGCGCCCGCCCACCTCCCCGTTTCCATTAGGTAGACCACCTCATATCTCTGGTTTCCTGCATAGCTCACCCTTGGGCGGTAGGAAATCTGAGGTATGGTGGCTCTGCTGGGAATGGTGTAGGCTGGGGCTGGCTGCTGATTGGCTGTAGTTTGGGCCACATAATGAGGAGGAGAGGTTACCCTCTGGTTTCACTACTCTATGGTTTCAGGCAGTTTTTTCTTCTACTGCTATGGTTATTATATACCGGGAGACTCCCACCATGACGGCGGGGAAGATACAAGCATGTGAATCTATGAAAGATAATACTGGAGAACCATAGTGTACAGGTAAGTAACTAGTTCTATCTTAAACAACAAAGAGCACATACAAGCAAACCATTGCCCCCATTTGCAGCCTACTGGTCACATCCTTTTTCATAGAATCACATCATTTCCTAGTATTCTTTGCAGGTCCCACTTAGCCAGATCATAACACGCTTAACCACAGCAGGTCCTGTTCCTCGGCTTTTAACTAGATCATTTGTATGAACAGAACCAACATTGAAACATCATATCATCATTGTCTACGGTGGCCAGCTCACTCCATGCAATCAGTGGCACAGTGTTTCTACACACAGGCTTTCCATTTACAATAAATTGTTGTCAGGAGTGTTAGTTTAATTAGCTTGTGGAAGCAAACCCAGACTACAAGAATTCAAAAATGCATTACAGTGTCATACCAAAGGCCAGGACTGGAAACACTGACCGAGGTGGAAAGGACTGAGTTTGCTAATTGCATTGCCTATCCTTGATCGATTTCTCTGGTCACACATTAAAATCAAAACGCAGGCATACTGGCTTGGATTTGCATAGGTCGCCATATTGAATAGCACATCACATAAGGAATTTTGCCACCATGAACACGCAAATAATAAATGATAAGGGGTGCAGAAGACTGATAGCAAATAAATAAAAAAATCGGGGAAAAATAGAAATTCTTTTACAAAACTCAAACATTGACAAGAAAAAACTTCTTTTTGACTTGCATGAGAACTGGAATGGCAGCAAGGAGAGCGAAAAGTACGTTTGAAGAGGTGACAAATTGAAAGCACAGAAACCAACAAGGTAACTAGCTGCTTTAAAAAGTCACCAAGCAAGTGCAAGGCAACGATTAAGGAACAGGAAGAGAACATATTTGTATGTTCATGGATAAGCAAACATTTACTTACCCGAAACTTTGATCTTCTGCAAATTGAAATGATTTTCCCAGGATTTCCCAAGCGCTGCAGAACATGTGCAGCAGCAGTGCAATCATCTCCCACACACAGAAAGGTTGTAGCACAGCAGCAGCTTTATAAGCTTCCCTGACACACACAAAACAGGCACAGGCGGAATCGGTCCAACCGTCCTTGGGGCTACTGGACTGGTGGAGCATAGGTAAGAGCAATCCTTACAGCGCAGTGAGGGATGCTGACCAAAGGACCAGGCATCACCCACAGGGATGTGCTGAAGTGAACAAATGCCAAAGCCCGCCAGGGTGGTGTAGAAAGGAAAGGATGCAACCACCAGTGGCTCAAAAACTAAACAAGCATTTACAATGCAATGGTCTCGGCATTATTAAAGGTAGAGCTATTGGCATTGCTCATGACATTTTTTTTCATTTAAAAAAATATATATATAAATAAATGGTATTGTCATTTACAATGGCAATAGGTGAGCATTAGAGATTAGTAGAGAGTATTCGCGGACACAGAGCCCCACACACACACAGACAGAGCCGCGCACACACACACACAGACAGAGCCACGCACACACAGACAGAGCCGCGCACACACACACAGACAGAGCCACGCACACGCACACAGACAGAGCCATGCACACACACACACAGACAGAGCCACGCACACACACACAGAGAGCCACGCACACACACAGACAGACAGAGCCACGCACACACACAGACAGAGCCACGCACACACACAGACAGAGCCACGCACGCACACAGACAGAGCCACGCACACACACAGACAGAGCCACGCGCACACACAGACAGAGCCACGCGCACACACAGACAGAGCCACGCACACACACAGACAGAGCCACGCACACACAGACAGAGCCACGCACATAGAGGAACAGAAAAACCGGGATGACAAGCAGGGAACAGAGCTGCTAAGGTATAAGGAGTTAGGTCCCGGGACGTGGGGGGGCTGGACCTTCTTAGAACACTAAAATACAATTTGCTCCCCTCAAAGGGAACAGAGGCACAGAAAAACCGGGGGAACAGAGGCAGAGAAAAACCGGGGGAACAGAGGCAGAGAAAAACCGGGATGACAAGCAGGGAACAGGAGTAAGAAGAAGACTAGAGAGCTTCATGGAAGGAGTAAGACAAAGGCATTGGGCACACCAGGAGTTAGACGCAGACTAGAGAGATTTTTGTGGAGGTAGTAAGACTTGGATTAAAACCTGGGATGACGAGGCAAAGTATGGGCTCATAACAGTAGTATCTGAGTGGAACAGTGGTGTCACAGCAGGAGCATGCACACTGGCAGGCAGGATCTATCCATGTTGAGGCAGAAGAAAACAAAAGCACACATTCGAAAGGACAATCTGAAATTCTGGAGGAAAGGTTATTATTTGATGAGGAATAAGGTGTTTGTCAGAAAACACTTCTCAGGATAGCAACGGGTAGGTGTGAGGGAGAGCAAAGAGCAGTTAAAGGACATAAGCGGTCTAAACCATGGACACTCCAAGACGCGAAGAAACATACAAAGGGTCCAAACCACAGAGAGATTCTGAGGAAGAGAGAAGCAAAAGAGACCCAAGGCACAGTGAGACACTATGGAACAGGGAGAGACATGCACGAGATCAAACCACATAAAGGCTCCAGGATAGAGAGAGAGACGCAGTGAGTGGCTCAAACCACAGAGAAAGAAGCAGAAAAGACACAAGCAATGAGAGAACATCAAGTAAACTGAGAAGTACGAGACGAGCACACACAGACAGACACCATGACCGGGGGAGACTCAGGAGGGGTCCAAGCCACAGAGACGTTGAGGCATAGACAGCAGCGTACGAGATACAAGACATAGAGCTGACCAACCCACTGAAGTGCCAGAGACACCAAGAGGGAAGACACAAGCACACACCGCCCCCACAAGCACTGACCTGTAACGGTGACGCCGACCCCGCGCCCCCTGGCCCCCAGTACTCACGATGGTGAAGCTGACCTTGTGCAGGATCACGGTTCTCATACTGCAGGGCTTTGCACTTGAGCTTGTAGGTTTCTAGCTCGATCTTGAGGACCTTGTTCTCCTGCTGCAGAGACGCCAGCCGGTTGCTGAGCTCCTCCAGGCGGAAGAGCGAGATGACGATGCCGGACTTGCTAGAGGAGGAGGAGGATGAGCTCTGCATGGCAGTGGAGCCTGCACCGTCTGTGCCGCTCTCGCTGGCGCTGTCCGCCATGGTTGACCCGGGCCCCGGGGCGGCGAGGAGCATAGACGGCAGCATAGCGTTCTCGCGAGTACTTACACTGCGCATGTGCACCTACCCTCGGTCGTTGGGACAGAGCGTCTCCCAACACGCGTTCTGCAGTGGTTGAGCACAGCGCCGTCGCTGGGTCTGCGAAGCGCCCGCGAGGCGCCGATCAGGGTCTGCCAAGCCAGTCTGCAAACCTTTATCAGAGTACATCGGAACTGACAGAGCAAAGGATGCGAAAGGAAAACAATACTCGTGCAAACTCCAGTTTGAAAGGGGATACGTAGACGACTTTGATGTGGCACAAGCAGAGAAGCTCTAGGTTTCTGTGGGAACTGAGGTGAACTGCGCACTCGAGCGATGCAACTGGGGCTCAGGCTTTTCTATCCTGAGCAGGTAGCACCTTTTAAAGAGTGGGAAGAACATCTGTGGATTGGATTTCGATAACAGTGCTCACCCACAATAAGCCACTCTTTAACAAAAATAAACATTAAGGGGCCCATTAGGATGTCGGGCGGATTGCCCCCGCCAGGCTGGCAGTGGCCACCGCTAGTCGGGCGGGGGCAATCCTCCCGACATCCGCATTCCAATTCCCCCACACCATATCAGGATGGCGGGGGGGACCGCGGCGGACGAAAACACCGTCCGCCGCTTTTCCGCCCCGGTCGCATTGCGGCCGAGGCGGTAATGGGACCATATGGTGGCAGTGTCTATCAGACACCGCCATCCATATTAGGATGTTCGTCTGCAGCTGCTTTTCCGTGGCGGCAGGAAAGGCATGCGGTAATTGCTTGTGGGGGCCCGTTGCAGGCCCCCGAGGACTCGGGGTGTCGGGGGTGCACATGGAGGTTACCTATGGTACCCCCCAGCAGTTCCATGCACAGCATGGCAGGCACCGCGCGGTGCCTGCCATGCTGTGCATGTAAGTGCACAGCATGCCTTCCTGCCATTGTGGCGGGCGGTGCTGAATGCACCGCCCGCCACAATGGAATGAATGCAGGATGCGCCCGCCACTGTGGCGGGCGCCTCCTAATGCTGCCCACGGGACCCCCGCCCTTAGGGCGGGCGGTCACCTACTACAACAGGATGGCGGGCGGACAAAGTCCGCCCGTCATCCTAATGGACCCCTAAATATTCTAAACATGCCTATTAAATACTCTTCTGTCTAAAAGAAACAATTATTGCCTCGATCATTGCCGGAGATCCTGGACTGCGGCAGGCTCCGACGAGGGGAGGGGGAGGGAGGAAGGAAGGGGGAGGCACCAGAGGAAAAGAGAAGAGGTGGGAAGAGACGGGGCAAGAGGAGGACACCAGGGGAGGGATCGTGAAAGAGCCCCGTCCTTTTCAGACTGGGGGTGTGTTTTTTCATGATGATGTCACAGCAAGAAAGAAACGAAAAAACATGCCCCCCAATCCGAAAAAGATGGGGCTTAAACGGAGTGACGCCCCTCTCCTCCAATGGCTGGCCAGCATTTACGAGGCCATCCAATGGAGAAGAGGGGTGGGTTCAAGCCCCCTAACTAAAAACATTAAATCTTCAGACCGAATTGCGCAAGCGCAGCCTACGGTCCTCGACCTAAAAAGCATGCCTCTCGAACAGTAGTTGTGGCCCTTGGACTGTAGGCTTACAACAGCATGGTTGGTTGGTGTGTGCATGAGCCTGACACCATCTTTGCAAGCCACAGCGAGGAATCAGCTGCTAGAAGCAGACCATACTGAAAAGGGTCCACTTTCCTGCACACTGTTACCTGCACTTGTTTTTTTTTATTTTTTATTCATTCTAAAATATGTTCTCTCTATAAACCATAAGTTCATGAATAACATTAGTTGCTTTTCTCCACCGAGATCCGTGCTTCAATGTAGGCGCTAGCAGGATGCCCACTCTCCTCCAGACACTGCCTTGTGCACATTTCCCCTCAATAGTCCAAGGCAGATAAACCAAGAGAGCTGAGACAGAACATTGGCTTGACCAGCAGCGGCCGTCTTTTAATCTTTGGCTCATCAGAACTCTTCTGTTGGCCGATTTTCAACAATCATAGCAATGCGGTACAAGGAGAACTACAGAACCTTTTCACAACCCAGGTTTATTTCAAAACGCAATAGATGGATTGGTTTGGAAAATCAATAGATTGCCACTGGACCTACAGGTCATGTAATAAAATACAGGTACGGGCTCCATAACACCCCCACTTGAGCCTGTTACCTTAGAATACACGCGAGAGGTTAGGATTTTGAATATCCAGATCCAAATAATGTTATTAAGCCAGGGCTGGTGGCTCCGGCGAGGAGGCTTACTTGAGTAATGCAAGCAATGAAGTTGCACCCCGTAGTCCCCTGTTTAAGTCTCAGCAAATTATCTCAGTCTCTGGTAATCATGAGGTTGACAAAATGTGTACAATTGAGTTGGGCAATAATAAACATCCATTATCCGTGCCAAGAATCCCTTCAGGTGGAACCTGCTCTACAAATACCCAGGTACTGTTGTTTTATGTTAATTTCATTTTCATCATATTATGCAGTAGTGCTGGGGGGAGTCAAAGTTTTTTTGCGCTTTTATATAGTGGGAACTCAACCCAAACGTATCAGAGCGCTTTACATGAGTAGCAGTTGCATTAAAGACAGACACACTAATTTTTTTGGGGGGCATGGGTAGATTAAGTGATTTGCCCAGAATCACAGGATGCTTTAGCCTCCCGCCAAACTCGAACCTGACTCCCCAGCTTCAAGGTCGTCGCTCTAGCCATTAAGCCACATCCTCAATCAAATGTTTGAGGATGCTTGAGATTTGTCTGACTCTAACCCCAACTCCATCTGTCTTTTAGAAAAAAAGAAAGACATTCGCCTTATTGACCTTTTATGGGCCACCCTAGATTGACTATTGCCCACTGTTGCCGTCGTACCGAGGGTACCATTAATGGGACAGATTCAGCTTCAAGTCTGCTTGTGTCTCAGAGATGATACTTACAGGTACCAGCAGTGCTGCCCTGTCGTCCCATGTCATGTGCTACATCTTTAGTCGTCAGTCTGGACTTTTAGCATTCAGCCTCTTAGGACTTGTAACTTTCATATGTACAGTTAAACTCGTGTGCTCCCAAGTCTCTGCACGCAAAGCGCTCTATGCTGATACGCCAGTACAGCCCTTGGCATCGCATTTAACATGGTGCATCTATGCATATATCTGACTGATGTGTCCTCAGCTTAGCTTTAACAGCCTTCCAGACGCAGGTTAGAGAGAGTCAATCGTGCATAAAATAAAATGCAAATAATGTTATTAGCAAAACAAGTCAGACAAGAACTGCTTAAGTAAATGCATGGATTCCTAAATTATACACAAATGTCAACCCTGCATTTCAGACTCTTTCATCCTGAGCATATTCAATTATTTTATATAGTGCACCGTAAATTATTAATATCAATAAATTCAGACCAAGCTGCTGAATACAGGTATTAGGAGGGGAGAGCCGAGGAGGGGGCAGGGATGCGGTAGCTGGAACTGGGTATCAAAGAGCCACAGAAAAAAATAATTGTGCAAGCGGCTTATTGAATCAGGTTTTTGATGTGGGCCTGTTCCAAAAGTTGACTGCAACACCCAAGAGTGATTTTTTGGGTTCATCTAAAATGTCTGGGACTCATGTTTTAAGATATGTGCTGTATGAGCAACCTCAATTCATTCACCAGGTGTGTTGAGTAGAGTAGATAAGGGGGATTGTGAAAATGTCCTGCTTTGGAAGCCAAGCAAACATTTTAATATCTTATTCTGGTCTCAAATAGGAGTCAGTGGAGCTACATTAAGACTTATAGTGACGTGGGCGAGGTTACTGCCTCTGGAAGTAAAAGTAATCTGCTGAGGGAAGGAAAGAACAGCCTCCATAGTGCTCTGAGCACAGCCAGCAAGGACTACATTTTCAAAGTCCTTGTGTGAGATAAATGAGGCTTGAATTCCCAACCTGAAATAGTTTTATGGGTAAATATGTGTTATTGTGTTAAGAAGGTGAGCCTGGGTGACAAGCGATTTCAGAGCTTGATCCCTATATGAGTAACTAGTCAAATGTACATTAATGATACGTTCTAAGCATTTAACACATGTGGACATTGATGGGACTAATGTGGTTACTTGAAGTTCTCCAAGCCATGGCGGACAATTTATGAGTTAGATATGTTGTTCAGAGTAACAAAAACATAGATGAAGGTGTTTCTGCATGTGCAGCGTATGTGTGTATTATAGAGTGTATGCCTAGTATGAGGTGTATATAGTATGTTTCGGACATTGGTGTAGGAAGTATACAGGGAGTAGTGTGTAGGTTGTGACATATGTTACATATACTAAGTAATGCGGGTATTGATGGTGTAGGATTTCGTAATCCTGTTTAAGTAAGTTTTGTTGTATATAGTAAATTTTAAAAAGGTACAATTTGTAAAGCAGCTTGTCTTAAAATATAGAGCAACTGAGGAAAACACATACAATGCTAAAAGCAACACCATCATTTAAAAGCGCTTACATAGAGGTGTAAAGCTGGATGTTCAAAAATAGCTTATTATAAAAAATAGTACACATTTGATTTAACAGCAAGTTGCAGGTTTAGAAAGTTTGACATTGTATGTATGTTGTGTTGGATTTAGTTGGTGTATGTATGGGTTGTTTGTGGGATATGTTTTAGGTGACAATGGTGAGGGTGGTGGGAGTGGAAAGTAATGATAGATGGCCTTGATTGCTGGTTGTATATAGTGTATTTGAAGTGTGGAAGTTAAAGGGTGAATGTTGTGCAGATCATACGGGGCGTGGGGTGCAGGCTGAAGATGAGGAAGAGTGTAGATGGTATAGATGGTACAGGAGGTAGGGGTGTAGGATGTAGGTAGAGTAGGATGTTGGTTGGAAGTGGGGTAGGGTTTTAATGGTGGTGAATGATGTAGGGTGATGGTAATGGTGACAAAGAGTGTTTGGTGTGCTGTCAGGGTGTAAGTAACATAGGAAGTGAGTAGTGTAGACAAATGTGTAAAGTAACGTTGTAATGTACTAGGGTACTTGGTGTAGACAGTGGTGATGCGGATAATGCAGGGTTATTGTTTTGGTTTTCTTGGTAAATTGTTTCGAAGCTATCAATTTTCTTGAGGGAAGAATCTTTTCTCTAAAAGAAGCTTGCTTCATCATCATGTAAATGTCTTGACAAAGAATCTTCCAGAATATTGTGAGTTCTTGGAATTTAAGTTATACAGAGCTCACACTACAAAAGAAAATGTATCCACTAGTCTTGACAATTATTTCTTCTTACTATTTGTTGTAAAACTTGGAGGCTTCTGTGATCTATCCTCACAATCACCTTGTGCTGTGACCCACATCACCACCATTTGAGAAAAACGTCTCTTGTAGGTAGAAGTGCCTTTTCTAAAAAAAAATAATGATTCCTTTCAGAAGGAGTTACTTTACATGAAAGGAAAGCCATTGGATACCCCTATCCTGATGCAAGTTTCTGAAAATAAACTGCCCTAATGGCAAAACGAAAGGCATTAGTCTTGACAATGAATGGTTTTGATTTGTAAGGTTGGATTTAAACTGGAGTAGACATAAAACTTTGCGGCGGTCCAAGAAGTTTTCTTTGGCACTTACAGCTGGACCTCTAAGGGGGAAGTAGCATTAGAGGTCCAAGCAAATGTATTGGTTTTTTAAGTAAATCAGAAATGGCAGCAAGCAAAAATGAAAAATTGCTATACATTCCCTATATAATTAGCAAATCTGGAAAAAAAAAAAATCTCAGATAGATGTTGGTTGTTGCCGATCATTTGAACCTTCAGTTTTTCCATGCCAATGTCCTCAGAAGAAATAGAAAAAATAACAGGTGGACTACTCTTCAAAAGGGTATTTCTCTGTTTCCACTCGTAGTTGTGTTATGTTTAACGAATGAAACCTCTTTGATAAGGCTCGTTTAGATCTTTGGAAAAGATTGCTATGTCATCTTCTTGCTATGTTTTCTTTTCTGGAAGGTACAAAGAATACATTCATCCAAATGGGACTACAGCATTAGGTAATAAATCAATCTGAATATCAAAACATCTATGAGGAGGTAATTTTCATGTCCAATACTTAGAAAAAGAATATAGAATTTATACATTTCTGCAGTAATACTAGTCAACATGGCACACTAACAGATTGATTAGTTCCAGAAAATTCTTGAACCGAAAAATTTAAAATGGAGCAAATATGGATGCGGTATTCAGAATGTAAAAAAATGGTCTTCGCTGTCCAACTAATATAGGGATTGTGTAATGAAAACCAGTACATACCCTATACTAATCGGAAAATTGGAATGGAGTTTTCGCCAAAACATTACTCTTTCCTCTGCCTTAAAGATGAATACAATTATTTTCAAACAGTTTCTTAGGTGGAACTGGACTCTAATCAATTGCCTTTTATTACCACAGTAAATTCAATGTCCCATCTTTCTCCTTTTATTTATTTTCCCTTCAAACAAGGGTCCATAAGCTACTTTATCAGCTCTTCGTCTTCTAAACATTTCTTACTAGACACTGTTGAATGGAGAATATTTCATGGAGGAGGAAGGACGGACTGCTCATTCTTTCTCCTTTTGAGTTTTCTTTACTAGATTCTGATATCAATTCGAGTAACCAAACTGACGAAATCAGAGATAAAGGCTGATCAAGCGGCTTGAGCAAGTTTATACTTTAGTTCCTAAATAAAGTCCTCCCTGGCTAGTTAGATCTGATAAAGCCATAGCCTTAAACTTTGTAAAATAACATAAACTTCCTTGCCGAAATTGTAATGATTGTTGTTTTTGCATTTGTCACCCCGAGTGGGACGGGTATGCTCAGACGTGAGTCCCGTGCTCTCCATGCCACTGGAATCAAGCTATCCTGGCTGATGACGGCTGATAGCCAGAAACCGGTACTAGGATGCTTGATTCCGGTCCAGGAAAGACATGGCTTGGCAGTTCGGGCTGGACTATTCCCATGAGGCACAGGGTCAGACTGATTTGCATATGGCCATGTCTGAACTGGGGTGGTGTGGGGAGCAAAATAACGATGGATTAAACCCAGATCTGTGACTGGGGGTGAATGTTTTGCCATTGTGCAACATTCCGTCCATCAATTGCTGTTTTTGCATTTGGCACCTTCTCCATGTGCCTGGAAAATGCTGAACCCTAGCACCATCGCCTAATGTTATTCACTCTGATCATATAGAGCAAGCAAGAGAGGAGCGAGTGAGAATTGTATGTGGGTTTAGGTTGTTTGGTGGTAAAAGAATCCAGTGCATCTTCTGTAAAAAAGATGGGCTTCATTTAGAGTTTGGCGGACGTTTTACTCTGTCACAACTGTGATGGATTTCCCACCAACCAGTCAATGGTGTAGCTAGACTTATTGCCGCCCGTGGCGAACAATGAATTTTCTCCCAGGTGCAGGTAAGATCGGGGAGGAGAGGGGAGGTGGCGGACGACTTAAGACTTATTCTCGGGGTGAGGGGTGGTAGTTGACAGACACGTTGCAGAGCCCCAGGGACATACGCCAACTAGTACGAATAGTTCTAAACCTCTGTCAAGAGCTTGGGAGATGTGGTAGTTGTGAGTCTGGGGATGAGAACTGGCTGCAAGCTGGTCTGTGTCCATTCTGCACAGTGGGCCTCCATTTGGGTATCACTTTCTACAAGGTCACAGTGGATGGATCAAAAGCAGGATAAAGAATATGCATCTTCTCCTGGGAACACTGCTAGGTTTCCTTTCAGAAGACTGATGGAGAGCAAGGTCGAGTGTACATTGATCTTCTTTCATCAATGATGAGCCCTCTATGGAAAATGTGGATTCTGGTTTCTGGTGACTGAGATTCTCAGAAGCAAGCAAGGGATACTGGGTTTGAAGAGGCACGGCATGCCATCTCAAAGTCAACAATCCAATGGCAAGAAGCATCTCTTCTTCCTTACACTCTCATGTTTACATATCTACGGTGGACTGTTTTTGATGTTTTTTATTATGATTATATTCTTTGAATTCATTACTGGATCACAGAGTTAAATATATATATATATATTATCAGAAAAAGGAAGAATTTTTATTCAACACATCTGAAAAACTGACATCACTTTGCAACCAAACTGAGATGTACAACATCAAGCAATGCCTGTCTGTTGCTGGGCTTCCTGGACGTTGTTGTTACCACACAGTCTGTAGAACTGGGTACCGTTTTGACTTTTTAGTTCAAAGGTATTGTAGCTTCTTTGTTGTATACGGCCCCCTGTGCCAGAGTGAGGTTGGGCGCGGGGCGTTCTGAGGAATGGCGGCTAGGTCGGGGGACGCGACAGGGGTGTCCCCTCTCGCCGCTCCTCTTTGCGCTGGCAATTGAGCCCTTGGCGGTCCGGGTCCGCGCGGAGATGGCGCAGTGGGGTATCCCGGTGGGGGACACGTGTAATGTGGTCTCTCTATATGCGGATGATGCTCTCTTCTATTTGAGGGCACCAGGTGAATCGTTACCCATATTGTTGCGCCACCTCAACCGCTTCGGGGAGGCCTCGGGATTGCGGATCAATCGCTGTAAGTCCTTGATCTTTCCTCTGGCAGGCTACGACGATGGACCAGTGGCAGCCCTACCGGACCTTGGACTGCGCTGGGAATGGGAGGCCTTTCGGTATCTAGGAATTCAGGTGGCCCCGTCAGACTCGCAGGTACTGGCTCAGAACGTCAGTTGGATAATAACGTCCCTACAGAGCTCGGTAACCTTTTGGAATACCTTGCCGCTCTCCCTTATGGGACAGCTAGCTGTCGCAAAAATGGTGATGCTTCCCAGGACGCTATATGTCCTCCAGAATTCGCTCTGCCCTATTCCCCCGCGAATATTTTGTACGCTCAATACTTTGCTAACGTCCCTGCTTTGGGTGGGACGACGTAGCCGGGTTGCGCTACAAACCTTGGTTCGGAGCTGGGAGGAAGGTGGCCTGGAAGCTCCGAGGTTTGATTTATATTACTACACGGCGCAATTGCTGCCGGCAGCGAGGTGGTTCGCGGATGTGGAAGGGTGGGAGATGCAATTATTGGCCGGGAGTGCCACCGAACGGATACTACAGGTGGCCTTGATGAAGGGGAGGGGAGCGGATGCGACCCTTCCATGTGTGGTGCGCCACACGGCTGCAATCTGGCAGAGGTGTGTGGAACGGGTACTGCGACGGGCCCCCTTTCATAGGGAGTTGCCGGTTTGGATCCTAGCACCCATTGTGGCTATGGAGGAGCACATGTCCTTTAGGGACTGGAGAACTGGAGGCTGCACAACCTTGGCTGACCTCTACCCGGGCGATTCGTTTGTCTCTTACGAGGAGGCTGCGGAGGCTTTTGGGCTGGGTGGGGGGCAATATTTACACTATCGAGGCATTCAGGAGGTGGCGAGGAAGTCATGGCCCCAATTCCCGGAGACGCCTCAGACGTCCCATACATTGAACATCATTCTCTCCTGTGGTAGGGGTCGTAGACTGATTTCCTTGCTTTATTCCGCACTGCGTCAGGACTCAGATCCACCGGTCCAGCCTGCTTGGAGCGCTTGGGAAACAGATCTGGGAGCGGCCATGGAGGCGGGGCAGCGCAAGCGCATAGGGAGTCTCACACGTAAAGTATCATGTAATGCACGGTTTAAGCTCACACACTTTAATTTTATGCACCGCACCTATATGACCCCGGTTTCCTTGCAGTGCTTTTCACCAGATAGGGAGGACACCTGTCCCAGATGCGGGGCGGAAAGGGCAGGGTTCTTACACTTGGCCTGGGATTGCGCCTTGGTGAGAAGTTTCTGGGCGGATGTGGTGGGACGTATAGCCGCCGCTACCGGCCTTAGAATAGACTTGACGCCGCTCCACTGTCTGCTGGCTCTGGTTCCTAGGCCTAAGAAAAAGAACCTTCCCTACAAATTATTGCAGCTTATGTTAGTCCTGGCGCGGCGTAGGGTGGCCATTACATGGATGGGGCGGAGGGCCCCGGAGATTGCCACGTGGCTGAGGGATGTTTGGGAGTGGTCTCTGGCGGAGGAAACTCATATGCAATACGCGCGCAGGGATGAGAGACTGCAGGAAGACTTACTGGCATGGAGAATCATGTGTGCTGCCGGTCTGACCTTGAGTGATTCTGAGGGCACTAGTGAAGAACTGTTCACGTCTGAGGGGTTGGGAGCTGAAGGGGGGGGGGGTAATGGGGACTGTTAGATCTGCGTTGTCGGTGGCACTCGGTTGCTACCTCATGTCCACTATCGCTATCTTCTGATTGTAATATATGGATTTTTATTATATCCCTCATGACCGTTTCTTGCCCAGTGATACCTGTGTCCCTACAGTGCCTTACCCCCAGATGCATCAACAACCCATTTTTCGATTCCTTAATAGCGAAAAATACCGCAACATGAAACTTTGAAAAATGCACTTTAGTGCATTTTTCAAAGTTTTTGCAAATTACCATGAAGTTGTACTTCATGGTAATTTGCGTGCCCTATTAGCGAATTCGCTATTTTTAAAACTTTCATGCATTGCATTTAAGGAATCTCAATTTGAGATTCCTTAAATGCAAATAATCGCAATTTAGCGAATTCTCAATTTGCGATTTTTGCATTTGGGATGATGCATCCTAAATGCAAAAATACTGGTCGCAAAGGGGCAGATTCTGAGAATCTGCCCCTTTGCGAGCGGATTTTTGTTTGATGCATCTGGGCCTTAATGAGGTTATCGTTCTGTATGCAACAGTTTTGGTATGATGCCGCATTTGGGGGGGACTGTTTTTGTTTTATTCCATAACAAAAAATAAAGTAAAAAAAAAAAAAGGTATTGTAGCTTCTTGAGTGGCACTTTAAATTTTAAAGACAACTATGGCACCCCACCACTTCGAGCACGTTCTCCCACGTACTTACATCCTGTATTCATTATTTGTGGTTCTCCCTTTTTCAGGTAATCCAGATTGTTTGTTCCATTACATCGGTACATGCAGATAATACATTTTTTGGTTTGGAATTTTCACTGCTCTAAATGTTCATGTTTTTGGTTTAATCGTGTTAAATTGTGTTAATTGTGTGTTAAATTGTATTACTTGTATCGCTGTTCTCTCCCCTGTCCCGAAAAAGGGCCTTGTGTAGGTCAGCTACCAGAAAAACAAACGGCTAGGTTACTTTTAAAAGTTGCTAAGTTAACTTGCGCTCTACCTGAAGGAGACTTTGATGTCCCATGTCTTTAGAAGACACATCTCAATGTGGTATGAGTAACAAGACGTAAAGGGTACAGTTGTTGTTGGCTTAGTGGTAATATTCGGTGGTAAAATTCTAAGAACATAATTGATTCCACAAATTGCCGTTTCAGCAGGCGTTAGAGTTAGTAATCAAGCACACAGCAACTGGTGTGGAATAACACCAGGTGAAAGCCTGAAAGACTGGAATTAACCTAAACAAGCACTGGTAAAGCCAATTGGACTGGGTTTCATGAACTTATGCACTCAAACACAGGCATGCACATACTCCCAAAGATCACGTTTGCAGTTTTAAAGTGTAACCTGTTAAATGGCTCTGAAAGCCTGTGTAATGAAAAACAGGGACACCAGAATTAAGGGGCACAGAAAGAGATAGGCAGAACAAAGATGAGACACACATGGCTTAGAATGTATGTATGTCCATAGTTACCTACTTTAACACATTAATGTCAGGCTTTTTGGAATTGCCATTTCTTGTTTTTTTTTCCAAACAGATGCCTTAAGTGCAAAGGGTATACTCAGACATGGGTCTGTGCTCGCAGTGCCGTAAGACTCATGCTCTATGCCAATGATGAGGCCAAACTGGACAAAACCAGTCTGAGATGCTCGAGTTCCTTTTCAACTTGGACACAGCCTAGCAGTTCGAGCTGGACTCTTTGCACTAGAGGAGAAACACGGCTGGCTTGTTTGTGGTTAGCCGGGTCTGGTGGCTCAGTGGACTAATGTGTACATTGACATTGCAGGGGCCTGTGTTCGACCTCATGGTCACAGGTTCGAATCCTGGCGGGTCCACTCAGCCTTTCATCCATCTGAGGTCGATAAAATGAGTACCATTGAGTTGGGTAACAATGAACATCTGTTTTTCAGCGCCAAGAGACCCCTGGGTGAAAGTGCGCTTTAGAAATACACATGGTATGTTATGCTATGTTATGTTAGGGTCTGTCTGTACTGGCAAAGTGAATAGAAAAACGACTGACTGCAATGAAGCCCTGAGTACTAACAAGTGGCTGAGATTAATACAAGCATTAATTCACCAGTGTTATGTTTTTTAAGTGGTTACAAATGTGGTTGATGCCTTTGTCCCTCCTTTGCTTACAGCTGGTGCAGTTGTTCTTCCTTGTGTGGAGGCAGCTGTTATTGTAACCTAGGTACCTGCTCTTGTGACACTTATAATTGTGTTCAAATATGCTGTCCCTGCCTAGCTGGCAGATATTGTAGCTGGTGCAGTTTCTCTCACGTGTACAAATGCTATCACAACTCTGATGACTGCTGCTGTCCCAGCCATGGCAGCAGAAGTGGTTGCTATCTGGTCACAGATGAGGCTACACTTGTGGTCTCTGCTGTGGTCCACACTCTTGTGGCAGCTGCAGTAGTGGCTGTCAGCTGTTGTAGCTGCAGTGGTGCTCTGTGGAGAAAGCTGACCTGGCTTCTGTTGTTGCTGCTGTGGTAGCCGCTGTTCTCTTTGCTGTTGTTGCAGAAGCTGTGGCAGCTACTTCTCTGACAGCTGTTGTAAGAGAAGAGGTGGTTGCTTGTGTAGTGCCTTCTGTGGATGCACGCCCCTACTAAAAAAGCAAACACTCAGTGTAAAATGTGTAACTGCTCAAATCAACACCGAAAGCCCTGTCTGTGCCTCTTTTTTTGCTGTTAGGTGGGTTCTAACAAACAGCTAATGCTGCTTCTAGCCACACCTAAAAATGCAAGTATTGCTAAAGAACGGACGTCAAGCTATGTTGAGCCACACCAAACGATCTGCGCTGAAGCCAAGGGCAATTAAGTCTCTACAAGGTCGTGATGTTGAAACTATTCCAAAACCAGACCAAGTACTCATTTATTCGTTGTTTATTAACATCGAACAAGGTGTCTAATGCAAATAAGGTAAAAGCACAATTATTCAGCTACTTTGAAAATCAGCGTTACAGGAGCATTACCAAATCCCTCCGAGCACGTGACAGGGGCGTGATGCTGGCCCCTGGGACGCAGGAATGCCCTCAACACTTTCAGGGGGCCCAGACCTTCAGGGAGCCCCTTTAAGTCCAAAGCCAATGAGTATCTGTGACACATGGGAGACCCAGCAGGGCCCTTCTTCACATTATCCAGGGATCGCCATCATTTTAAGTTCACTGCTGCATGGCCTTTCCATCATCCAGTCAATAAAACAAATCATGTTCTGGGTTAGTTTATGGAAAAAGCTGAGAGCTCAGGCGAGCTTATGGCAACACCTATCTTGTGCGAACAAGCTGCAACTGTGAATAATGCAGAGCATAAATAAAAATGTCGGTTTCTAATATCGCCTTCCATGGAAAGACTGCAGCCTTTACCACAGAAAGCCCAATCCCTAAGCACCGTGCACTTATAGTTTAACAATGCAGGATCAAGGTATGAAACAAAACCTAGGGGGCAATCAACCCATCAGGTGCCAAATACCTCACATGGTGCCTTGTTATTGTACTACAATTGCGGCGCTGTTAATATTTAATTTCACGTGGCATTCTTCTCAGGGGTTTTTTTAAGCTCGAGAGAACTAAGCGATTAAGATTTGTTTTCCAGTTTTAGTTTGGAAAACGTTTTAGGGAAAAATGTAGTAAAAGAATGGTCGAAAAAAATGGTCGCATATTGTGCATCAACTTTTGGCGACCAGTCTTTAATTCTGTGATTTGAGATAAGGGGGGAATCGCAGAACGACCTACCTAATGAATGGTTGTATGACTTTACCACACATCAAGTATAATTAAGGTAAGTAAAACCCCCATCTCTTTATCCAACCCCAAACCCTAAAATTACCTTTACCACTACTCACCACTAAACCCTAAAATCACCCTTACCACTACCCACCCTTCAACCCTAAATTTACCCTTACCACTACCCAACCTTAAACCTTGGCATGGTAAATGCTGCTTGTTAAAGGCAGTTTCATCTAATGAGTATTAATTATGCAAGTTGCTATTTACGACCCCATATGCTTGGCTACAAGCATTGGGGTGGGGGCTGCAAGGAACAGCAGGCCACCCTCCCTGTATTTGCAATTCTCAAATTTGAAATCGATTTTTTTGAGCTACCCATTTATTTTACAGAGTAGCTGCTTTTAAAAAAAAATGTTTCTCAATGGGAACACACTTGAGGAGGAGGAGGAGGAGGAGGAGGAGAAGGCAGTGCCACAGTGGTCCTCTGGATAACCACATATTGCCCCTAGAGGTTGGGGAGCTTAGAAATTAACAGGGAGAGCCAAGCCAGAGTCGAGCCAAGGGTCTGGCTTGAATCTTAGAGCACGTTGACGAGCCGAGCCCTGAAAATGTTTGCAATGTAAATCATCATCAAGCATCACATAAAATATGACAGAGCCACTTCAAAATTCAAAAACGTGCTTTGACATGTGGAAGCTTTGACAATATGTAACATTATAGTGCTGCACCGTATGATAGTTTTTAAGTATGAACCATTAGTGAACTAAGAGGCAAGACAGTTGTCATGTAAACTGTAAATGTCCCAGATTGTTTTACAGCAACATTACAGTGTATCAAATCAAACGCAATAGGTTTTGTGTAAATAGTATTCTGAACTCACATATTTGAATGTGCTTTATTAAGCAATAATGAAGAACAAGCATTTACAATGCAATAGGTCTCGCATTAGGAAAGTTTGAGCTATTGGTATTGTAAATGACATTTTTTTTATTTATGTGTTGGTTTTGAAAATAGCCAAATTAATAGCTTTGTCATTTACAATGCCAATACTTTTACCTTTTGCAAATGTGACACCTATAGCATTTGTAATGCAACATGTTTTGTATTTACGTGATTTATCAAAGCACCGTGCAAGCTTTCACACAGTGCCATAAACTGCTGGGACTGTCCCATTAACAGCACTACTAGCCGCCGTAAACAATAAACAGCGGCATGCTGTGGGAGATGATAGCAGGGGAAGGGCAGTGCACGGCCCGCCATAGTTAAATATAAACAGTGGCGTGGAGGGGGGGCTGCGAGGGAGGTGAAAAATGTGCAGTCACTCAAAGTGGGAGGAGCCAATGGGTTAAGTAGGCTGACCCACTGTCAAATGATGTATGCTGTGGTTGGTGGAAGCAAAATATTAAAGGCAATTTAAAAGACCAATCAATGAAGCTCGATGATGAAAAAACCTTCAATTATCAATATCTCACACAAATGTTTTGGAAAAACAATAGTCGACCAGACAGTAAGTCAAGACCTAAAAACAGTAGTTCATTAATGCACTGATTTAAATGACATGAGCCCTGCTGCTTTGCATATACTTTCCCATTTGCATGAACACCCAGTTGATGGCAGAGAATAGGGAGAAGGGTCTCCTTCCCTGGCCCAACAAATCTGCAGGTGATGGACCCTCAAACACGGGGTGTTATGAGGCACTAAATCTCCCACGAGGGGTGGTATGTACGATCATTTTTCTGCCCCCACTGAAGAGACAGAAATTGAGTAGTAACATGTTTGTAAAATCATAGACTGTAGAAGTATATTTGGTACAGACGTAGCCAAACTACAAAAGCATTGTCCTTAAATAATATCTCCCTGCAAAAACAGATCTACACCTTTGGTCCCTAGCAACACCCAGCCCTGCCAGGGCTCAAGTTAGAACAGCCGAAAAACTGTTGGAAAGTAAGCCTGGCTGGATTAATGAATTAAATATTTCTGTACACTGTGTTTTTGTAAGGCCAAGATTTAGGTTAACTACATTTTGGAATTATTATTTTTGTAAAAAATGTTTGAGGAATCTGAAGCGTGAAGAGTTTAAATAATCAGAGTTAGACACTGTAACTCCTTGTTTTCAATCAATCAATCAGTAACTTTATTTTGGCCATAAGCCATAAAAGCACAGAAGATAAAAGACAACAATAAAACCATTTTAAGGCATATCATTTAAAAGTACAATAATGTGAATCTTAGAAGAGCCCATAACTCTTTGCTTTTAGGTGGGCACCAGCAAAATGGATGCTTTGAGCAAAACATCAAAAAATAAATGAAAAAATAAATAAAAGAGCCGGTATGTGACATTCTGAACTGTTTCCTTGATTGTGTGGCCAGCTATTCCTAAAACTGGGCATGGAACTATAAATAGGTTATACACAATAAAAAGAATGATCAGGCAATAAAGGTTAAGATATATAAATACTGTACAAAGGTTCCTATATTCTACAAATAAGTATTGCGCATCTTATTCTCCATCTGTTAGTATACATGCAAACAGATTAGGTTTTCCTGGAAAGTACTGATCTTGTGCCTTGCTTTCCACATACACATCAGATAACGAGAGAGAGCAAAAACTATCAATCTGCTTATAATGTGTCTCAGAATCCTGATTGCTATCTTATGTTCCCTTACTCCTGCATTTCAACTGAGCGGGAATATCCAACACCTCCTGGAATTCAAATAGGTTGGACAGAATAACATAATGTGCTCAATAGTTTCTTTTTGGTCCCCATATGATGGGCACTTTAACTCATTAACCCATGATGTGTACTCCCACTTAGCAGTAAATGTCTGGAGAGACTTGGTTCCATACTAGAATTACAAGAACAGTCGCAGGGCAAGGGGAGGCTCTATTTAGTCCAGAAAGGCCTTCGGCTTAAAGGAGTCTTTAACTGTAACAAAGGCATCTGTTAACGGATCATGGCTTGGATGTGTGGGAAAAAAATTGTCTCTATGTTGTCAATATGTGGTCTTGATGAGTGCTTTGTGAGTAACGCCAGCCTGGTCTGGTCTGGGGCACTCCATAGACCATCACGACCAATCTCTGACAATATGCCATTCACATGCTTTGACAACATGAGCTGGGGAGAAATTGCACTCCACCACCAGATGCACAGCTTGTTCCATCATTAGTTACCACAACTACAACTTTCTCCGCTTTTCCACAAATGTATTCCATGTAATCCAAAAGTTTATATGGCTCATCATTTTTCATCCTGTCACATGTGGGGCCCTTGTGCATTCAACTGTTTCTAGTGTGCATTCAACTGTTTCTAGTGTGCAGATACGCCGATCCGGGACTTTTTCTAACGCATGACGAATGCAAAAAACATCCTCAGTAGTTCATTTCTTTACCCAATGCATTTCGGCCTCTTTATTGCCCTTCTTTAGGGGTTCCCTACAAATTTAAGATATTTGACATTAGTTTACGTGTTCAGACCTCTATGCATCAAAAACTACCATGCATTAAACAATTCCTGTCTCGGTTTTTGTGGCAATAATAAATGTTTTCCCTCTAAATGCGCCACAACGCGCATAAAAAGGTACCCAAAGCAGCCTATCCCAAACCCCATTCCTCTCACGTATTCGATGTCCCTACCCATATTTAAACCCCACAATTAGGTTTCCCCATCTCCTAGATAGAAAAGCTACTTAACATTCACCCGTACCCATCTACAGAACTGCAAAAGCATCCCCAAACCTTCTTCATGTTGGAGCATAATCTCCTTCTCCAAGTATTCCTTTCAGTACAGAATATCAACTCCTTCCTGCTGTTTCCCTTTCAATTTATATAACGTGACTCCACCCCTTCAACAATGGCCAATCCTATCGCGTAGTCTCATAATCTCCCAACCATCACTACTCCAAGTCTCCAAGCACTACTATAGATGCCTAATTGACCCAGATCTAATAATAACCAGTAACTGACATTTACGTTGACCCACTTCCCGTTACATCGCCCTGCCCAGGTACCTCTAAAATATTCAAATACCTCGCCCACCCGCTGATGTTAACAAACACGTCGATTAAAACCAATTTATGATGCTGACTTCCTAAGACATAGAATTCAACCCGTATGACTATGTGTCAATAAAAAGCATGTGTTGCTGCGTGAATATTCCTACAAAGTCCGATCCGAAAAACTATCTGTCATGATGTTTTCTTCTCCTGGGACGAGTTGTTGAGTTTGACATCGCACATGTGACTTCCTCCATAGTAATCTCTTTTTTAACACTTCTCAATGTGTGCAACTTGGAAGGAGGGCAGTAAATACATACAGTGAGTTCAACAAGGGGTTGTCCAAGTGCACACCCGTTTTCACTAATAAGTTTACCATCTCTCTGTTCATCAAAATGTTTTTGTCTTAAGCGTGCAACCCAGAAATACGGCCTGCCCAAATGCCGCGTACATGTATATAGGAACCTTTTTACAATATGTGTAACACATACACATATAATGAGCGACCATAACAGACACATAATAGGGTGTAAAGTTGCAAATGCCGAGGACCGCAATACCAAGTGCGCAGAACGACTGCCGATATTATATACACTGCTGCGGGACAGTTCAGTTTCGAAAACGAGGCCTGACACGCAAAAGGGATTTCCGGCCGGGAGAAAGGAGAGGCGTGACACGCACTGAAGGGGCGGAGAAACAACGGAGCGGGCTGCGGAGTCTGGTCTGACACGGAGGGACAGGACGAGAGGAGCCGGTGAGGGGGGGCGTCGGGGCACATTGACGGTGCCCGCCACCCCGTGATGGAAGCCCTGCTTGTGCCCGGTGAGCGGGGTTGGGAGTGTGTGTGCGGGTTTGTAACAGGGGAGAGGGGGGGTGCTCACGCTTGTATGTGCCTGCGTGTATTGTGCCTGTCTGCGTGTGTGTGTGTGCGCGCGCGCCTGTGCGTGCAGGGGATGAGCCTGCCTGTGTGCGCGCCGTGTTTGCATGCAAGCCCTGCGGTCTGCGCAAGCGCGCTCGCTCCCGCGGTGAAATCCGACACTGGGAAAGCTCGTGACACTTTGGTGTCCACTCTCCCAAATACGGATAGCATTAGTTGTCGACCTGACAGCATTCATGCTTCGCATGAATGCTAACGTCAGCTCGACCTAAAAAGGAGTTTTGGTAAAATAAAACATGTGCCTATAATCGCACAATTTAAATAGCAAGCCGCAATTTATCCAGGTTTTCTGGTTTCACTTTGTACAAATATGTCACTAAATTGGTGTCTATTTGTATTGCCTTTTTTATGCAAACACTTTGTTTTTACCTCCTTGTGGATTCTTATGCAGTTTTTATATAGTGTGAGCTCGACACGAATATACTGGAGTACTTTACGCAAGCACCAGTAACATTCTTCCCTCAAGCAACCTAAGCCTCAGTTGGTAATCTTAGCGCTTGGACGCCTCAGGGCAGCTATGTGCGCTCTATAAAACTCAATTCATTCAATTCATTCATTACGCCAGATCACATTCATTTTTTAAAGGCACAGGGAGATTAAGTGATTTGTCCAAAATCACAGGATGTTCAGCCGACGCTGAGACTCTAACTTGGTTCTCCAGTTCCAAAGTTGGCAGCTGAAGCAGAATGCCACATTCTGGGTAGAGGTAGGGTGGTAGGCAGAAGCCACTTGCAGGTTGGGCTTGTTATGAGCTCGAGGTTCCAACAGGACCTTGAGTTGAGTCACAGCCAGGATTCAGGCTTGAGCCCCTATAGAGCTTTCAATTGCTCTCTCACCTCTAATTGTCACCATGTTCAACCAAGACGATTCCCAGAGGAGAAGCTGCACAACCGAACAGCTTACACTTTGCAAATCATTCACTACCTCATTTGAGGAGTGGAAGATCATTCAGTGGTTTGCAACTACAATCGTGGTTGCAAACCATTGACAGGTACTAAATAGAACCTCAGTTAGGAGAGAACATGCATTTTACATCCCTTTCGTAAGGTGATTCGGTATGGATCAGTAAACCCATTTTGCAAATCTGAAAATATTTTTCTACTTGTAAAATGTGTTTAATCAAAAAGCCCTTGTTGAATCACAAACCCTTTGCAAATGGAAGGGTTTGCAATCATGAAAGGGCTCTGTATATCACGCCACCAATGATTTATCATTGATTCATGCCCTTCCTTTGTGGCATTCCAGGCTATCAAACAGAAGTATAGCATCTGCAAAATAATAAATGGGTACTGTCGAACAGTGGAGAGCCAGGCAAGTATAGAAATTCATTTTCGTCATGGAAATCTTGTAAAGGCTTCCTCCTTTTTTCATATTTCATACAATGCAGATTTAATCGAATTTTTTTTACAGTAGCAGGACCATCCCAAACATGATCTGTTGAGGCGTTGTGTAGGGATGTGGGACTTGTGGTTACATGCAATGTGGACTGTACTAGGCAGTATATTCTAGAGGTTTTTTTTTACATGTATACAATTTGAGCCACAAAGATATACATGTATATACCTAGAAACTCAAGATATTGTTTAGTCAAATGTTAACGGATGGGCTTAAAACCAAAGTGCCCAGATTCCAAGATCAATGATGCACTTCTCCATTTGGGAGGGTAACATCAGCATTAATGCACAAATAGACTTTTCATGACTTTAAAAGTGTTATTGTAATTTTCAAAAAAACCTAAATCGTTTCCTCCCTCATTTGTGGGTGACCGCGTTTCTTACATTGGGTGGGGAAGTGGGCTTTTCAGGTTTGAGAACGCCAATAATAGTAGTTGTATTCACAAACATATTCTTCACCCATACCCACTGTTGAGGAACGAAATCTGAAGAAAATAAAGCCAAAATGGTTTGGAGTGCAGTAGAAGGGGTTTGTCTGCGGAAAAATAATTTTAATGGAGAAAATAATAAAAAAGTTACCAAGTGCAATTGAATCTATGCAAGGTATTTCTGTGCGTGCAATTCCCAATTACTCATGCGGAATTCAGAAATAATTCCATTAACACTCCAGGAAAATCGTGATTGTCTTAGCTTTCCAGAAGCACCTGTGGAAACGTTTGAAATCCAAAACATACATACGCCTACAACCAAATTTAGGCATGAATATACAGGTCTAGATTTACATTTCTTTTGGGGAATCAGGTTCCTTGGCCTGTCCTCTGTTGTTTTAGTCCCCAAATTCATTTATCCTGTGTGTGCATAATCATCAACACTGCCGTTTTCATCCACTGTTTTTGTAGGAGTCTTGGCAGGCTACTCATTTCCATATTTAGGTACAGGTCAGAAAGCTAGGTGGCAGCTAGATAGTACTGCGTCCAGCAGAGAGTGGTGTACTCTCCAAGTGAACCAGGTAAGCAGTGTCGTCTTAAGGAATTTTGTGGCAATGGGCAAGACGTAGTTTGTGAGCCCTTTTTGGGAAAGACTTTGAAAATTCTTATCCAGTTTCGGCTAATTCAAGCCCACATTATGCCAAACAAGGTTTCTGAAATGGGGTCAATCAAAACCAATAAAAAGTGTTTGCAAAAAAATTTAATCTGCCTTGCATGGGACCCGAAAAATCCTTAAAATCACCCTGAGCAAATAGAGACAGAGTTAGAGGAAGAGTTATGGAGAGAGAAAGAGAAAGGTTTAGATATAAAATTAGACAGAGGCCAGACAGAGAAAGTTGACTTCCCCAGGAGGGGCCTTGTAAGGCAAGGCCTCTTGGTAATTGCCCACTTTGCCTTAAAATGTCTCTGCAGGTAACAACTCACCAACAGGCAAAGAACGAGGAGAGTATGCAAGTTCAATCCTGGCCTAGAATTATGCAAAAATGGAACAAGGTGAGCCAACTGCATGCAGTCAAAAGCAGAGGCGCTCTGTGAGACCTGCTTATCCAATTAACATTCTTTACTGGGACATGAAGTCCTTACCCTCAAGGTCTGAACTACTTGTCAGTGGTGTGCTTTCTTCAGACCGCCATAGAATTATGCAGAAAATAGGAACAATTAATGAAAAAATGCCTTTGTATAATAAATGGTATATAATGCTGTTTGGTTAACTGCTGCCCAAAAGAATGTCTAGACTAATCTAGGTTTTCTTTAATAGTGTGGAACCCTTCACACGACGAACTACAATGTGTAAATGTAACCATTATAATATTTCAGGATTACCAGAGATAGCAGCATGAGATTGATAGGTAGGGTTTACACCACTGTGTCGGCCAAAAATGTGTTAGCACAGGGACAACCTCAGTCATACGGGATCAAGGAAAACGTAGGTAGAGGAACTTTTTAGCACCACAACCCAATTTTTAAAGTGATAAATGTTTTCGACCCACCTAGTCATTTACAGACAGCACATTTTCTATTGACATGGCAACTAAATTTGCACAGGCTGATAGAACCAAATTGCACATAAATGATAATGTGTGAAAATCGGGTTTGAGTGACTTGTTATCATTTGTGCATCACCAAGTAAAATGTCTTGATTTGCTTTGATCCTATTAAAATCTTTTTTGTCCATTAGGATGTCGGGCGGTGGCACCACCGCGGTGCTGGCGGGGCAGAAAAACGCCTTTTTCCGCCCGCGAGCTGCGGAACTCACGTCCGCCACATTAGTATAGCAAAACATCGGTAATTTCCCGTCTGCCGTAGAGCGACGCGCACCGCCATCAAAGTGCGCCCGCCACCGCTGCGGTATGAGCCAATCGAGACTCACCGCCGTGCGGAATGACGTCCGTACCGCTCCACAAATTAGGATGGTCCAAACAGGCAGACGCACTGCAGCGGAGACACCGCATAACCAGAGCCGGCGGAAAGTCGATAGCGGAGCACTATAGCCGAGACCCGGCCATGAACGCCATGGACCCAGCCCTCCACATGCACCCGGTCATGTACCTGATACTGCACTCCCATCAACAGGGCCGCGCGGACGCCGCCGCAGGTACGCAAATACACCTATACAACACATAACACACGGCCCGACACCGGGTCCAAGTACACCACAGACACCCTGCTGGGAGTCACAACACATCTACAAGGGCACCCCTATATTACCCACCTGCCAACAAGTCACCCCTCTGCATCCGGGACACACATCGACTGCGAACTAGCAGCAACGTCCTGCTCCCGGTCACGTCACCGCCGCGGTCGACACATGCGCACAATGCAGAAGGCAGGGCCAGTCCAAGGCATGGGCAGGGCACTAACACCACAGGGACACACCACCCCCAACCACACATCCACACACACCATCAAGTCACAGGCCAGGTGCACATTCTGTACACCCCCATGCACAGCAACAAGCACAGGTACAAGCAAGCACAATACACACCATGCACCACGCAACAGACAACTAGGGAGACTGCCACTGCAGGAGTAGCTGACAAGGAACACACTACACCAGTGCCACACACACTCAAGGCTGACAATACTTCCCAGCACATACACACAACCTGGGTGTAACCACAAACAGAACACACACACACAGGGTAGCCTGAACAGATGCCTGCACAAAACTATACACAAACACCACAGGACATCAGGGGATGCACATCAGCCAATGCCAAGCACACAGATACACAACACTGAATGCACAACAGGCAGTGTGTGCACAACAAGCACAACAGATACACACAGACATGACTGGCACAACCACAACACACACCACAAAGCAGCTCAGCACAAAAACAACAGCACACCCAGGAAGTGAAGCTACACCACAGCCAACACACAGACACCCAACACAACAACAACAGGATGCACCACTCTGGGATACAACAGCAGACCCAGCAATACCAGAGCACTGGGCGGATGTATGACGTTACAACGCATACTTTTACAACGCATACCATTACAACAAATTTTTTACAACGCAAAAACTATTACAACGCATGTATTTACAACGCATGTTTTTACAACGCAGGTACCTTTACAACGCATACCATTACAACGTAAGTATTGGTAAGTATATATTAATTTTATTATTTTAAATTATTTGAAATTAATATAATTTAATTTAATTTAATTTAATTTAAGTTAATTTAATGTAATTAAATTTAACTAATTTAATTTAAATATAATTTAAATAATTTAATTTAAATTTAATTTAATTTTATTTTTACCCTGTACCCCTGTACCCCAAAAACCCAAAACTGACCCTTAACCCTAAAAATACCCCTGTACCCCAAAAACCCATTTAAATAAATTTAATTTAAATAATTTAATTTAAATTTAAATTTAATTTAATTTTATTTTTAACCTGTACCCCAAAAACCCAAAACTGACCCTGAACCCTAAAAATACCCCTTTACCCAAAACTGACCCTAAACCCTAAAAATACCCCTTTACCCAAAAACCCAAAACTGACCCTGAACCCTAAAAATACCCCTTTACCCAAAAACTAAAAACTGACCCTGAACCCTAAAAATACCCCTTAACCCAAAAACTGAAAACTGACCCTGAACCCTAAAAATACCCTTTTACCCAAAAACTAAAAACTGACCCTGAACCCTAAAAATACCCCTTTACCCAAAAACTGAAAACTGACCCTGAACCCTAAAAATACCCCTTTACCCAAAAACTGAAAACTGACCCTGAACCCTAAAAATACCCCTTTACCCAAAAACTGAAAACTGACCCTGAACTCTAAAAATACCCCTTTACCCAAAAACTGAAAACTGACCCTGAACCCTAAAAATACCCCTTTACCCAAAAACTAAAAACTGACCCTGAACCCTAAAAATACCCCTTAAAAAACCCAAACATATAACATTTTAAATATAATTATATACTTACCAATACTTACGTTGTAATGGTATGCGTTGTAAAGGTACCTGCGTTGTAAAAACATGCGTTGTAAATACATGCGTTGTAATAGTTTTTGCGTTGTAAAAGTTTCGTTGTAATGGTAATGCATTGTAAAAGTTGCGTTGTAAAGGTTGTTTCCCCACTGGGCAGCACACACAGCCCAAATGCACAAGGGCAAGCAACACTGATGAATACCACAAGAACATCACACATAAAACAATGGAGCCATGTCCAGAGTGGAGCAGCACACTTGGCCCAAACAAATCCACCACAAGGCACAGTCTCACAAATGAAGAGATGGGGAGGCACATAGACATGGAAACAAAGGGAGCAGCTGACATCAAAATCAACTTATTTGCATGTCAGTATCAGACATGTGAGGTGTGTCCAATACACAAATAGAGTGAATGCAGACCCACAATGTCGAGGCACAAGTGGCACACATAGGGGATGGCATCACACACACCATGCCTTACAGGAAGAGAAAAGGCACCATGTGCCTGCAGTGCTAGATAAAGTCACAGACAATGCCAGTGATGACCAGCAGGGTCACACAGTCCACACAAACATACAAAACAACACAATGATGAGCAAACAACCACAACACTGATGTGCAAGTAACACACTTTGCACACACATAAGTGGCAAATACAACAAGGAGGAGTCACACAAAACTGGATGGACACACCAACACACTGCACAGTGCACAACAGACAACTCACACAAAAGCATCATATCATTTACACAGGGCAGGACAATCAAAAACACAGGCACACAACTCCTGGCTGACACATGTGTGTCTATCACAATCCAGGGGCACAAACACATACACAACAAATACAAAATCACACCCTTCACACGGCACACCTCCCCACCACCCAAGAGCACACATCACATGTATGCCATGGGACCAGGACTACGGGCCAACACAGGATGTCCATACACATACACAGCTGGGCATATATACAGGAATAACACATATACATCATGACAGTGCGCAGCCAGCATGCTAACCTGGGCACAGCATCACACCCTGTGCTGGCAGTGTACCCCAAACTGACACGGCAACCACATAGCCAACAACAGAAATCCAAACATAACAGCATGACAGCTAATAGAGCCACCACAGGTAACACAAGTATCAGTGTCAGAATGGACTGAAGCCCCTGTCACCCCTGTCTATAAATGTGATGCAGACAAAGAGCTTAGCAATGTTGAAGTGATACATAGAACATGTGTCCCAGTCAACTAAATGCTCACACAAAAAGAACTTTAATCAGCAAGGACACCGACAAAAGACACAACAGGAGTAACTGTCTTTATTCACATATTGCACAGATGTGAAAGTATAACAACTGTACACAACATCAAGGTACAAAAAGCTGATCAAAAGCAAGATATCCTGCACAGGCAAAGTACAAACAGGAAGGCCAGTGTCCATGGCACAGGTGAGGCTCCAACACAGCAGAGCAACAGAGCCAGTGTCCATGGCACAGGTGAGACTCCAACACAGCAGAGCAACAGGGCCAGTGTCCATGACACAGGTGAGAGTAAAACACAGCAGAGCAACAGGGCCAGTGGGCATGGCACAGGTGAGACTCCAACACAGCAGAGCAACAGGGTCAGTGTCCATGGCACAGGTGAGACTCCAACACAGCAGAGCAACAGGGCCAGTGGGCAAGGCACAGGTGAGAGTACAACACAGCAGAGCAACAGTGCCAGTGGGCATGGCACAGGTGAGACTCCAACACAGCAGAGCAACAGGGTCAGTGTCCATGGCACAGGTGAGAGTACAACACAGCAGAGCAACAGGGCCAGTAGGCAAGGCACAGGTGAGACTCCAACACAGCAGAGCAACAGGGTCAGTGGCCAGGGACAAGTGCAGAGTCAGGACATGAGAAGTTGCACAGTGAGTGTATATGACTGTACCCTATCATGACCAGCAACACAACCATGTAGCAAACGATGGTCAGGGCTAGCACACCTCAATGAGAGACAGATGTATGAGGGGGACTAATACTCACATCTGGCTGTCAGGTTGACTTGGAGAGGCTGTGTTTCGGGCTCAGCAGGAACACCTGACTGGGGAGACAGAGAAACAGGTGATGTAGGGCTATCAGTCGCCTGGCAAGCTGGAGGGCTGTTTGGACCAGGTGGTATAGTAGCACGTGGAGGTGGAGTCATGCAGACCTGGGACACAGTGTGGGTGGGAGAGGTTGGAGGGGTGCCCTTCCCCTTTTTGGGAATACGGAATGGCTTCCCTGTCTTGGGGTTAATGGGAACAGCTGATGACACAATAGGTACACACACCGACTGGCCCGCATCTGGTTCAGACACTGGCACTCCCTCTGGTGATGTGCTGGATCCTGCAGGACACTTTGTCTGGCTACGCCTCTGGACGGGGAACAGCGTTTGCGACGCAACTTTTACAACGCTGTGCCTTTACGACACAACTTTTACAACGCAAGTCGTTACAACGATTTGCGCTGGGGGGCGCTCCAGGATAGGGAATAGTTTAATTTCCTAGCCAACTCCTTCCCTACTATCCACGAGGACTGAAGTTGGAATAGTAAATTAAACTATTCACTATCCAGCGCCCCCAACGCAAGTCGTTGTAACGACTTGCGTTGTAAAAGTTGCATCGTAAAGGCATGCGTTGTAAATGCATGCGTAGTAACGACATACATCCCCTCTGGACCACCTTACCCTGCTTGCCAGGTGTCCCACTTACAGTGCTCTCCTTTGCTTGTCTGCCTGGTGTCCCACTTACAGTGCCCTCCTTTGCCGCTTTGCCTGGGGTGGCACCTACAGTGCCCCCTTTGCCTCTTTGCCTGGGGTGCCAACTACAGTGCCCTCCTCCACCTGCTTCACTGGGCTTTGAATTGGAGTTGATGTGGTGGGGGTAACTGGCCCTGTGCCCTTCCTAGATGTGCCCTTGCTATGCAACACCTCCTCAGTGGACACAGACACTGCATGCCTAGCTCTACGTGAAGTTTTATGGACAGGAGAGTCCTTTGCTGGAGATGCTTCTGATGTTTGTGAGGCTGTTGTCTGCCTCATTTCTGTTTCTGCCTTGCTCTTCCCTGAAGGGCTCTTGTCTATGCATTCTGGGCTGGCTCTGCTCTTCTGGGGGGATGGTGTCTGTGGGCGGGACCGATTGGCTTGCGTCTGCTTTGCGCTCCTTGTGCTGTATCGCCTCTGTGATGTATGTGAACCGTGGTCACTGTCCTCTGATGTGGACACTGACTGGGGCGTGGACAAAGGCACCTGAACAGGAATGTGAGGATGTGCCTGTTGAAGGGCAGACGTCACTGCGGCTGACAAACCCTGGACTGTACGGTGGAGCCCACCCACGTCAGAGTGTATGCCCTCCATGTAGGCAACCACCTGACCCAATTTTTTGTCATGGTTGCTGAAGGCATTGAGCACGGCGGTCTGGCCCACACAAAGCTGGCGCAGGAGCTCTACACACTCAGCATTGAGGGCAGCAGGGGGCAGGTGCAGGCTCAGCGGTGCCAGGTGTGAATGTAACACGTCCCCTCTTACGGACACGGGCAGCACCAGAGGAAGTGGATGGGAGGCTGGGCACTGGCCGTTGAGTGGCAGATGATGTAGCAGACTCCCCATCCCCTGTGCCTGACAACATGGATGCATCACCACTCGCATCAGATGATGTAGTACTCTGTGTCTCTGCCACGGATTCCTCCTGCATACTCCTGTCCCCTTCAGATGCGCTGGTGAGCTCTGTGTCACTGGCCTCGGGTGCAGCTGTAGTGCTACTCTCCCCTCCACTGGTTTCCGGCTCCGGTTCCTCCGTGCACACTGGCAAATCTGCATGTGAGACAGATGCAGGGTTGTATAAATGACATCATCAGGACCAAGCTAATTAAACCATGCATACAGGGGATGCACAAATCAACATGCTGACCACCACACCCTGCATAAACATTTCAGCAACATTCTACATACACTACAATAGTGCCTGCAACACTGACTACCTGCCATGACTGAGCCATGTTCAGGCCACACAGCACAACACCTAGCCAGTGGATGAAGTGTACCACACACAACTTCACATGACCACAAGTATCATGCACCAAAACTCCGTGACATTGAGATGCCTCCATGGAACCGGATGGGAGGAGACACACAACTATTAGGACATGACAGTCCACAATGCCAAGTAGGCCATACTAATCAACATGTGCTACTCAGGGGCACCTTGTAGTCAGATGTGTGACCCTCATCAATCATGGTGCATGTAAAGTAGGAATACATTAGTTCACACTCAGATACTGGACCCTTCTGTTCACCCCTAACACATTTCCAACACCATCACAATGCAGAATGACCATGTGTATCCCAACACACCTGGCTATGATTAAGCACAGCATGGATGATCAACCTTTTCATGAGCTGTTAGGCACAATGCCTGATACTAGCACACATCCCTGCAGCCACTCACATGACACATCACTGCACCAGACTGCCAACATTAAATGGCTCACCGCTGCAACTAGCTCTATACACATGCATTGGCTCCCAGGCAAAGTCACCCTCACCCAAAACTCACCCATGCCTTGCTGCCTATGCTCCCTCAGACGTCCATCCAAATCCGGATCAGTCACTGCCAATATGCGGTACATCAGTGATGTTAGGTTTTGCCGTGCCAGACGCCCAGTGCGTGGTAGCAGCCCCAAGGTTATTTCGGCCACGTTTTTTACCAGCTGGCTGATGTCGTCCCACCTCTTGTGGCAGTGGGTGCGACGTCGGTTCGATACCCCCAGGGCCCGTACCTTGGCAGCAATGGCCCTCCACACGGCCTTACACTGGTGTACCTTGAGCTGCATGTATGGGAGAAAAGTAGGTATAAGTTACCATTTGCACTGTGTCATGTTCACACATCTATTACTACAGTACCAACATGCAGAGTCTGGACCTATTTGAATCCCACAAATACCCAAACTGGGGGACACCGCACAAGGGCACTCTGCATGGGCCAAATAGTCATCACAACATGCAAACATGAGGGCGTACAGGCTACATGCCAAACACACACACATGCAGGATGACTGCAATGAAAGCCCTCTGTGTGTCGCACACATCACCAGGACCATGCATGTATGACCCCCCCCTCCGCCCAACAGCACACTCAATGATACTTACCACGACATTGGGGCCACCATACAGCCTCGGGTACTTTGCCAGCACCTCGTCCACTAGCACCTCCAGCTCCTCGCTTGTGAATGGGCTGGCACGGATCTTCTCTGTTCTTGCCATCCCTGTGGACAAGTGAGACCTGTGGTTGAAGTGAGTGTTGATTAGTCCCAGGCGGCAGGCACTTCAGGTAGCAGAAGGAGAGGGTCCCAGGCAGCAGCAGGAGAGGGTCCCAGGCAGCAGCAGGAGAGAGTCCCAGGCAGCAGGCACTTCAGGTAGCAGAAGGAGAGGGTCCCAGGCAGCAGCAGGAGAGGGTCCCAGGCAGCAGCAGGAGAGAGTCCCAGGCAGCAGCAGGAGAGAGTCCCAGGCAGCAGGCACTTCAGGCAGCAGCAGGAGAGGGTCCCAGGCAGCAGCAGGAGAGAGTCCCAGGCAGCAGCAGGAGAGAGTCCCAGGCAGCAGGCACTTCAGGCAGCAGCAGGAGAAAGTCCAAGGCAGCAGGCACTTCAGGCAGCAGCAGGAGAGGGTCCCAGGCAGCAGCAGGATAGGGTCCCAGGCAGCAGCAGGAGAGAGTCCCAGGCAGCAGCAGGAGAGAGTCCCAGGCAGCAGGCTCTTCAGGCAGCAGCAGGAGAGGGTCCCAGGCAGCAGGCTCTGTGAGCAGTGGAAATGTTGGGCTCACTCCCACAGATTTATAGCCCCATGGGCTCGTTTGTGGGGTGCAAAGCTACAATTATTGGTTGTCCAGGTCTGCCACATTCAAACACATCCAATGACCGCCTCTGCAGTGGCGGAGCACGCCTTCCGCGATTTTCAAACCTGCATTATGCCACTGCAATCGTCGCTCCCATTGGCTGTAGGCTATGCCCCATGGCGGTGATGCAACGCCGTGAACAGGCGGGAGCAACCGCCCTATGTGTGGCGCAGCCTGCCCACCACCAGCAAGCCATGCCAATAGCTCCCGCACTTGTGGATGGGGTGGTGCTGGTGTCCAGCTACCGCCTGTCTACGGCGGTGTGAGGCCAGCACCACCCAGTCCACAAGTGCGGTAGCTATTAGCATGGCTTGCTGGCGATGTGCAGGCTGCACCACATATATGGCGGTAGCCATTGCACTGTTCACCATCAACTACCAGGTAGGTAGCCATCTTGTATTGGAGGACTGTTTGGGGGTGGGAGGACTGTATTACTACTCCCAGCATACAGGCCTCCCACCCCCAAATAGTCCGCCATTACAAGATGGCTACCTACCTGTGAGCCTGTTTGATAAACAGTGCAATGGCTGACACATGCTCCTGGGTTGGGGGGCCTCCATGCTTCTGGGGTGTGGGACAGGGGACCTGCTGGGAGTGGTAGTGCAGGCCTAACAGTGAAGATGGCTGACTACCTGTTAAGTGAGGCTAAACAGTGCAATGGTGTTTGGGTTGTGAAAGGAAGTACTTATCAGTGTGTTGTTTGGCATTTGTTTGCACTTACCAGCCTCCGTTCCCCCGGCTACTCCTGTGAGACTCTTAGGATGCAGTATGGCAAGCACCTTCTCCTCCCATCTTTGTGAATGTTTTCTGTGGGATGGGAGGGCCACTGTTAGTCACGTTCGCCAGCTCCCAGTTCTTGCTCCTCTTCTCGGTTAGCCCGCTACCGCCGCGGTCGGTCTTTTTGGCTGGTTGATCCTAATTTTACCGCCGGTTTATCCGCGGTCCAGGCGGGCGGTTGTTTTCTGCCTCCATGGCGGTCGGGGTGATTTTCCGCACGCTATCCTAATGAGCCCCTTTGTTTCCATCACACTTCACACTTACAAAAAAATGTGCTTCATATTTGCTTTCCCAACTGCTGAATGTGTTCAGTTCATTTACAGGTACTTACATTTTGTCATGTGTTACAGAAAAATAACAATCCTACAGCCTTTCCTTTCACACTTCCTGTACCCCAGCAAGATTGTCACATAATTCACGTTACTGTTCTTTCTTTAACTGAAAAGTGGGTGAGAAGCTTGTAATCACCAATCCCAGTGTTAAAAAACATAAGTAACAATTTGTATGTAGATATAGCCTGACATTTGACCTCTGTCTTTGAAGCTCAGCAAATATGAAAAGATACACACAGAATTTAAAGACCTCTTTATTTATTGCTTAAACATTCGAGACCCACCAAAAATCGGCTCACAACCCACAGTTTGGGAAACACTGCATTAGACACAAAAACTGGAACCATCACCTACAAAACCTGGCTTTAAGCCACATTGCTAACTAAGCATTTGTCACCTCGGTATTCCATTCCTTCATGTCATTCTAACATATTTTAATGTCTCTGTCAGCTACATAACAACCATCCTAAAGGGTTGACTTACCCACCACATACACACAGAATGACATCAAACCCACATGATGAGTAAAGATGCCCTAAAACATCTACCTGAGGTGAGCAACAGATAACAGTACATACTAGCAGAACACAATAAATGGCGATGTCCTTCAGCACTCACCTGAACACAGAGTTTCACAGGTATAATTTAGGAACTAGCCGTTCACTATCCAGTATGAGCTTTTGTTTAACAATACATTTGTCTATTACAAGATTTCCAACAACTATGCAACATAATTCACCTCTAGCAATATGAAGCACTATAAAATATGATATGAACAGAACTCTTAGATTCCATTCAACTAGAATCCTAGAACCATATGGGACACCAAGATTCAGAATAAGCTGAGGACCATACAAATTGGGGATTACGTTACACAAATTCACCCATCATAACACAGCAATCAATGCAGGCCACAAGAAATAATGAGGCAGTGCCACCTAACAGAAGTGGTGATGATGTTACTTCGTATGATTTTAAAATGTAATTTCAAAAGGAATAAATAGAAAACATAAATCAGTGACAACTTATTTGTTTTATCAGGGATTTACAAAGGATTGTATCAAACTTGAATCAAAATACATCAATTTCCATTCCCACTTTCCGGAAACCTCTGAGCAAAATGGCCAGCAACATTTCCATGGACTGTGGTGCATGCACTTAAAGGCATAGCAGGCCTCCAGTGGCTGGGTATGCATGTGATGGCAAGCACGGGTGCTTCCCAGCAGAGTTTCAATGCTCTAAGTGGTACACATCTGACATTCCTGAGAACGTGTTTTACACTTTTAATGAGACAATATCAAAACTCAGCCACAGGTGTACTGTATAGGATTGTAGCAGAACTTTCCAACAGGGCAGGAAGAAATCTATTTGAATATTACAGCGGCTTCTCAGAAGCATGTCTATATTTTTAATGGTCAAGTACTAGAACTTTCCACCATGAGTGACATGCTTTTGGGTCACTTGCACTAATACGTGGTGGCAAAATGTAGCAAAGAGGCCATCACGTGAATACCAGAACTCCCATTTTACACATGAGAGGTCGGAGAAGGTATGATGCACAATTGTCTCGTGTACAATTAGCATTTTCGAGAATGACCCTATGCCCAAAATGTGGTTGAGACTGCCCTACCGTGTACACCTTTGAAAAGTATTCTGTATAAAGGGGGGTGTGACCACGCGGGATGCTAAGCCCCTGTCCATCTTGGTAACTCCTCCATAAACACATTATCACCCCCAAATGAAATGCATTGAATTAGTCATCTATAAGACATTTTCCTATCTATTCCTTTATATATTTACTTACTCATTTGTGTATTTGACAGTTTTAAATAGCACTCATGCACCATGAAGTTTGAAGATGCTTTGCAATATAATACGAACAATGATAAAACCAGCTTACTATGAATATAGGACTGGAAAAAATAAGCACAGTCCTAGCAATTTGGAATAAATGAGATTATAGATGCAGAGTAAGAACAATAACTGGGTGGAATAGGTGAGACAAACATCAGTATGCAGTGGCAGAGAAACACCAAGGGGCCGATTATGATGTTGGTCGGAAAGCCTCCGACCGACATCCCCGGTTTCAATTCCGACCGCCTAATAACAATGTAGGCGGTCGGAATTGAAACGAGCCCATCATTCCGGCTGGATTATGATGGGCTAAAGAAGCTCATAAACCAGTTGGAGGCCCCAGCATAATCCTTGAGGACGGAGTTTCTGCCATCGGGATTACAATGTTGCATTCCGACAGGCTTTCCATTGTCGGCTTCCCGACATGGAAAGCTTGTCGGAAAGTGACTTTGGGGACCTGGCAGGACCTATATTCTACCACAGCCTCCAATTGTGCCCCCTGTTAATCCCTGCACCATGTGGCACGCGCCCTGAGGTCTCCCTTTCTCCCATCCTTGAGAATCTCTTATTTCTCCATGGGAGCTTGTGATACGGCCAGTTTACTGCCGCAGCACAAGCTCCCATAGAGAAATGGGTAAATGCGACCACACCATGTGCGGCTGCATTGTAATGGCGGTTTCGGGACCGCTTACCAGAGGTCGGTCGGTCCTGAGACCGAGGGGATGTCAGGCAGATGTGAGTCTGCCCAACATTTGAATCAGGTCCTTAGAATGAAAGGGATTTCAGGCAAAGGCATAAGTCCGTATGAAAGTTGAAAGAATAGCACAGGTAGTGAGGGTGGCATGATTTTGGGTCAATTGCACTGATAATTGGTGGCAAATGTAGCGATGAGACCATCATGTGAATACCATTTTACATGTGAGAGGTCGGTGGAGGTACGGTGCACAATCATCTGGTGTACAATCAGCAACTTTCAGAATATCCCCATGCCCAACATGTGGTTGAGACTGCCCTACAGTGATAATCTTTCACAAGAATTCTGTATAAAGGGGATGTGACCAACCCGGGTGCTATATAGCTGCCCATCAGGTTGCTCCTCCATATACACATAATCATCCCCAAATTATTTATGTATTTGACAGATTTACATAATACTCATGCACCATAATGTATGAAGATGCTTTGCAATATAACATGGACAATGATAATATTTTCTTGATTCTAATGTCGGACTGGAAGAAATTAGCACAGTCCTACGAATTAGGAATAAATGAGGTTATAAATGTAGAGCTAGAAATACAACTGAGGGGAATGGTGGAGAAACATCAGCCGACAGTGAGAAAGAATAATTAAGAACCAAAGTGATCTCAGGCAAGGGGTAAATACGTATGAAAGTTGACAGGATAGCGCAGGTAGCGAGAAAGCGATGGCTCAAGAAGGGCCAGGAGTCCTAGTGAGAAGACTAAGGACAAGACAAGACAACGGAGTAATTGGAGCGTTTCTGTCAAAATAAAGGAAGAGGCACACCGCATGGAGTCATGAAGACTTAAATAAGAGACAGCAGAGGTACCGTAGGCAACTAAAGACAAACAAAAGACTGCACATCTAGGGTTGAGAAGACCAAGGTAAGCAGCCATGAGTTTTGGAGAGGTTAAAAGGGAAGAGCGGGGCAGAGCGAGGAGGATAGACCTAGAATCTCAGGTGGAAGAATGCAAGAAATTAGGACAATCACAGAGAGAACATAGATGTTGTTGGGATAAGAAGATGGAGGGTTTAGTTCTCAGGACAACTGGTAGAAAGTTCCATAGCAGAGTTGTAGCTCCTGAAATAGACCCTTGCTGGGAGTGCGTGGTTTCGAAGCCTGGGCAGAAGATTGTTTTTACTCCCCATATCTCTAGTGCCACCTCACAACGTAAGGTGGCTAGAAAGGGAGGTAGTTTTATTCACAGTGCTGCACATACAATATAATGGCAATCACCGGGGAACATCCTTTACAACGCAACTTTTACAACGCACTACCATTACGACGCAACTTTTACAACGCAAGTTATTACAACGCATTGCGCTGGGGGCGCTCTAGGATAGGGAATAGTTTAATTACTATCCAACACCTTCCCTACTATCCACGGGGACTGGAGTAGGAATAGTAAATTAAACTATTCACTATCCAGCACCCCCCAACGCAAGTCGTTGTAACGACTTGCGTTGTAAAACCTGCGTCGTAATGGCATGCGTTGTAAAAGCATGCGTTGAAACGTCATACATCCCAATCACCACATGGCTTAAAAGAAGCTGCATGGTGGTTGGTCCTATATGGTGCCAGTTCTGGTTTTCCATTAAGATCAAGATGCAATGCACTGATCTTGGTCTGGACAGTTACACGCCCTCACTAGCTCCAGGGGACTGAGTTAGGTGTCACAAAACTAAGTAGCATCGTGTACCAGCTATCTTGCTGAAAGATGGGTCATGGTGGAGGGCATGTCAGCGTGAAACAAACTGACTTGGTCTGAGGTCCACAGAAAAGTAATTTGTCAATACTTTTTAAAGGAGAATAAGTGTTCAATAATTCCTTAGAGGCAAATAGTGGCTGTTCATCTCAGATTTGTATCCAGAACAAAAACTGAGCCTTTCAGCTGAGAACCTCAATCAGAAAATGGCCAGCACTTGTTTCTTGACATCCAAGTCACTTAGTCAGGGTCAGTCTGTAGTTTTTGAAAGGTATAAAATCACATAGAATTTACCACATGTTATACACAGACAGTAAGAAAAAAAATCAGTACAAACAAAAAGAGTGAAAGAAAATGATTTCCAGAACAAAGAAAGGATTCTATTAACGAAAAAATGATTTTCCATTGATATCGTTGTCTATCACTTTTTTAGACAATACGTGTGTAGACCAGGCATGATTTTACATGTACTTTTTGCACAAAATATTTTATGTTCTTATCTTTATGTATTGAAAATATGTGGATTATTTTTCAGTTACTAGAAGATTTTATTTCTTTATTGGTTCTTAAAATCGTTTTGTTTCACTCTTTTTGTTTGTACTTATTTTCTTACTGTGTGAAACGTGGCAAATTGTGCGTGATTTTATATCATTCCAAAACTAAAGATCTGCCCAAAATAAGTGACTTGATTGTCAAGAAACGTGTTGGCCATTTTCTGATTGAGTTGATCAGTTGAAAGGCTTCGTTTTTGCTATGGAAATAAATCTGAGATGAACCATCAATATTTGTCTCTAAGGAGTTATTGAACGCTCATTCTCCTTTAAAAGTATTGACATATTGTTTTCCTGAAGACCTCAGACCAAGTCTATTTGTGTTTCATAGATTTGTGAATGCTTGGGGAAGGCACTGCAAATCTTATGAGGTCCCATGTCTGATTATTGGTGCCTTTTTCCAGTGGCGGCTTGTACTAAACAGGGTTGGTGCGGGGATGAAGGACATATTTAAAAGTTTGTGTTTGATAGCAACAGATGTCTGTTTTAGAAACTAGAAGGCTGGTGTTTTGGGACAAAATCACAGTATTCACAAATGTACTTCAAGCTGGTATCAGAGTGGTACATCATGCTGATTTTGAGAGACTTGCTGCTGTTGATGGTTTCTTGGTGCCAAATGGAACTTATTGCTATTACTGATTAGTGTGAAGTAATTTCATCATATATATTAATAAAGCTTTTTATGACATTCTTACTGCTGCTATCCGAGGTCTGATTCTCAAAAATTGCTGTAACCTCTCTGTTATCTGAAGTTAAAAGGGCTATGTAATCTGAATGCAGGACAGTTGTAGGAGCAGTCTAGCACTGCTCTCCATGGTTTGATATTGTATGGTGTTTGCAGCTTTTGATTTTTCTACCTTGCCCCTTCTGAGTGCATTCTCAGTAGTAACAGATGGAATGTGAAAGGTAATGCAATATAGGAGTGAAAAAGATTTGATAGAATCTATATACACACATTAAAAAAGAATATGCCATACCCAATATGTTGTAACTGCCTAGAAAGCCTCAAAGTCACAGCAAACCTAATCACCTGGAATCCACCACGGTTCTATACTGTCTCTGGTCATCTTCAACCTTTACGTGGAGCCGATTGATGCTCTACTCTCAGATAACATCATCACGATTTGCTGACGATACACAACTAAAACTCTCCTCCTATTCAGACATACAGCACCTGCTTGGATATCTAGAGGTTACCAGATGCTCAACTCAACCAACTGAGATAGAATACTCATTTTTGCCAAAAACAACAAACAACACAAATCTGGCTCAATGACGTGAACCTTGATGACTTGGAACCTCAACTTTCATCAAATGCCAAGTTACTTCACCCCGGACACCAATCTTACCCTCAAGGGATACATTGTAAAAAAAAAGACAGTCTAGTACCAGCTTTCTCGCCTAAAGAAAGTGAATACATTTATTCTAAAATGAGACTTAAGATCTGCTATTCATAGTCGCTCCCTCTTGCAGGTAGCTGGTGGTCATGCCCTGCCTCATGACCTTCCACACTCTACACTGGCACCCCTTAAGGGAATCCTAAAGGGGTGCACATCATCCCCACCGCGATAGAACTCCATTGCCTCCCCTTGCTGGTCTGCACCATCTTTGAAATTAGCTGCATCATTTACAAAGCCATCATGATTAGGACCCTGGGTTATCCTACAGACCAGCTCACAATCTCTTGTGGTTCTTGGCACTCCCACAGCCTGGGCACCATCAGACTGCAGTGTAATAAACAAAACACAAAACAACAGCCCATTTTTTATCTATGCACCCAGGATCTGGACAAAATCCCTGTTCCCTCAGGACCTCCCGGAGCTGTTCCAAATTAGGAAAATGTTGAAGACTTACTTCTTTAAAGAATACTACATCAAAATGCATTAACTGTCCACAACTCAGCTTCCTCCCATGCTACTCGTTGACTTTATGCTTGTCTTTGAATCTGATGCCTTTTGGCTAGGTTCAAGTTGTAGAAATACTATATACATATATGCACACAAATGCTGCTAGTTGTATATGAACTTTTTAAAGGAAATTGAGCTGAAAAATGCAATATTACATCACTGTGTTATAAAACGTTTTGCAGATAAAATGAGTGCAAACCACACTCATTTGGAGGGCAGGACGTGCTTGCACATCATCAATATACTGAAATATTTAGCTAGTGACCATTCAGTGTCTTTTACTTTTAAGCCAATTTATGTGATAATAGTGGCATATAATTCACACTTCGGCCTGTTCCAGTCAGCAACTTTTCTTGGGGAAGATCCCCTTGCACAGCTCTGGAAAAATCCATCTTGCTTGCTTCCTTTGGCTTGGGGTTCTTTGGGGTGGATATTTACACCCGCTTCTTTCAGAGTTCACCAGTCAACATTGGTGCAGTAACCAGGCAGGACACTGAGTGAGAGATAAATGGTGGTTATTAAACAGAGTTACATTAATCTCTTCTTAGGAAGGCTATTTCAATTGCTAAACAGGAGATTAAACCAGTATCTTAAAATCTTGCTGAATCATTGTAAATGAGGAAATTTAAAACAAGTGTTAATTAAATATTGTTTCTGCATGGCATTTTCCAGGAGAGTCAAAATGTGAATTTCAGCAAAATTGGAGATATTTCCCTCCTGACATTCACAAAATGTGTATCTTAATTGTTTAAATTATGAATCCTTTTCTGATCCAACAAAATCCTTCATTTGCACGACAATATATGAATGCATTAGTTAATCCATGGAAATTGTCCTCTCATTCTAACCATTAGAAGTGTAGATGGTGCAAGCTGGACTATGAACCTCAGCCACATATTTTATCTACACTTGTAGGGTTGATGAATGTCTATTTGAAAGGTGTTTTTAAGTAGCACAGCTATATATATTACATAGAGGCTGTCATCACAGTGTAGTTATAGTTAGGTCAGAGTTTCTACAGGAAGAAAAAATTTTATTTCGCAAAAACTTTGGCCCAGTTTGACAAATCTGCACAAAATGCAATAGTCTGTAAAGGAGCAGGAAGGGCACACCCTGCTTCAAGAGACATCTGGGTGAAATAAAAAAAAAATCAGGGCTCCAGTACCAAGGTACCACTTCCTGGTACAGCTGTACCATGGTACTCAAAAACATTTGAAAACAATTCAAGTGTCTGGTCATGGACCAGACCCTGTCACTAATCATCACTGTGCATGCCTCAGGCTGTGAACAGTGGAGTTTGGCTACCTGCAGTGAGTTGGGCGCAGTGACAGCCTCCCACTGCTCACTGCTGAAGGATGTGCATAAAGGTGGTTAGGTACCTGCAAGGGTTGGTCGCAGGACTTGGACAGAGGCCAGGTCCTGCGCCCAGCACTCAGCCGCGCATGGCCAAAGGCTGTGCGCAGTGAAGAGGTTGACTGCAGTGGTGAGAGGGGTGCTCACAAGGCCTGGGCAGACTCTGCAACCAGCCCCACTCCGTGCATGGAAAAAGCCATGCACAGTAGGGGACTGGGCCACAGCGGGTCCTTGAGTAGGTTGGGCGTATACTAAAGTTTGAATATGATAAAAAAAACAAATCCAAGAAATTCACTGAAATAATAAAGGCTATTGTGACAATATAGTCAGGTGTTGCAATGAACAAAAATAATGTTTAAAAAAAACAAAAAAGCACTCAAATTCCAAAATAATAGTTTCATGCGCTAACTACAACTTACCCCACTGCCATGTACCGTTCATAACCTCAATTTGACATCACTCATGACAAGTTAAAAAGCCTTCATGACTGACATCATTCATGACATCCCAGTTTCTGGCATATATTAAATAAAACTCTTTCTTCCTCACATCCTCTCCAGGAACTCCCGTCCAGGAATTAATTTACTTTGTCACATTTTTCTGAGACACACTGACTACCGAAGAAAACCGAAAGAGGCAAATATCCACTCACACGCTGGAAAGTATTGGAAAAGGCCGAGAAGGTGCAGCAAAAGGGGTCTCTGTACATCACGAGGTGAAACAAAACGCTAGAAAACTCAGTATTTCACAGGAAACAACTTGGAACGTCAACAAAAAAATTGTTATTTATGTATCAAATTATGTGACCACATGAATACTAGCGGGAGCGCTTTGTTGAATGTCATGCATATTAAGTATCTATCTGTGTGTAGCGGCCAACTGGTCCCGTTTTGGATTACTTGATGAGTTCTTTCCTTATTAATTGATTTGGGTACTCGAATATAGCGCTTAGCGAACAGAGACGACACTTTGGAGGGGAAAAAAAATAAAAGGAATCCTCTGGGATTTAATCCAACACACAGCACCCTGAAACGCGTTTCATTGCTACTAAGGCCTTCAAAAATCCAGCATACAGTGTGTTAGCTAATGGCTGAAGGTATGTGGCTTAAAAACGAAAAGTACATTTCTGGCATTCCCACAGTGGTATCTTGATTCCTCTGAGCTTTCAGATACTTAACGCAACAACTGACATACGCCAAAAACCAGCTTGGGTTCTTGGCTTCTTCAGTGGTTGTCTGTGTGCGCTGTGCAGAGAGGCCAAATATTGGATGGGCATATACTCTGAACACCCTTTAACCCACAGACAGGCACTGCAAAAAAACGTACTGCCTTGAGCTTGAACACCAGAGCTCTTTAACGTGGCCGTTATGAACACCTGGAGGCGACTCAGCTGAAATGATGCACTTTACAAGAGCAATACGCTGAATGAAGAAAGAAAAACGCACAAACTCCTGAGAATTGCTAACACTCACACTGCAAGATAGAGTAAAACGCGAAATATAAAAGGGAAGTAAATCACTGATATGAATTACCATACCATGTTAATTCTTCAGAAATTATCAGTGTTTTCCTAGTTAGTAAAGGACATGAATATAGGGGTGCACTGTCTGCACTATAATACTAGCGGGTCTGAGACCAGGAGGAACCAGGCACACTTAAGGATCAGCACAGTAGTCGCGTGGTAGAAGCAACATTTTGTGCCACGGCCAGTTGTGCTCTGAGCTTGATATATAACTTACTCCCGTGCTGCAGAGAAAGCCAACTGCTCATACTTCCCTCAACCATGTGATCGAGCGTGTCACATGACAGGAAAACATGGCTGCGCCCGTGGCCGGTGTGGTACTGCTCCCTTTGCTGAGTCTGGGGCTCTTGCTTGTACTCGGACCCTTGCCCGGGGGCGGATCCTGTGGCTGTCAGGGGGGGTCCAGGGAGCACGGAGGGGAGCACAGCAAGCACGCGGCACACCGGTACTCCAGGGAGGCCAACGAGCCGCTCACGGATGAGCCGAGGAGGACGCCGCACCCGGAGGTGAGGACAAGGATTATTTGCGGCAGGGGGGGTCCGCAGCTTTGACTGATGAAGGGGACACAGAGACTATTGCTCCAGCTGCGGGAACCTTGGGGGTCGAAACGCGCCAACATTTGCTTTTAAAGCAAGAATGGCCCCTCTTTAAAAACAAAATACTGAATTGCCACTCAGACACGGTCCATACAATGTGGAACCCGCCCTCGTATGTAACGGATTCATGTTGGCTCAGCGCCTAGAGGACTTGTCCTAAATAGGACGACACTAAATGCATGTAAAGAAGAAGGAGCCGTATCACATGTTTCAAAATTCTGGAACTGGCATCGAACTTTATTTTATCGTAACTATTCTCTTTTTGATGTTCTGCCTCTAACGTTTTTTTCACTCACTGGCGATACACACGCATACTTCACACAGGATTGTCTGAGATATATTTTGTCGAAAGTTAATGGAATTTTGTCTACGATTACCATGCTACATGACAAACATGTACTAATCTGATTGTCATAATAAAGCGGTAATTGCTATGTAGATTTGCTTTTGGTTGATCAAGTGTGTGTCAGTGTTTTGATCTGTAGAAGTTAACAGAACAGCACAAACTATTATATATGAAAAGTCTGTCCTTCAAGTTGTCTGTCCTAATCCTTAACAGCGGTCTTTATTATTCATGGGGAAGGTACAACCCATTAATAGACAGGGCTAGAACAAGCATCGCTGTTCCAGTCCGCACCTAGGTCCCTGATACACATGTACCAACCAAGCCACACCATTTTCTCAATATGTCGGCTGTCATGGTTTTTACCATTACAGCTTCACAGATGGCAAATGCTGTATAGCTATAATCTATTATTGGTATACCTCGTTTAGTGTAAACACAATTAAATGTAGAATTATGTAAGCATACACTTTAAAAATTACGTTTTATGAAAGATTCTATAATAAATGCATATTGAAGTAACAATTGAATTGATAAGTGCATTAGAAAAAGAGTGCAAGTGCTATATTTGATCCCGTCTCTGGCAGATTTACAAATGTCTGTTACACAGACCATATTCCAACCTCATTAATGACAGTTTAAATTAATCATTTGGATAACTGCTCCAGGTATACAAAGAAATAATAAATAGCGTTTTTTTGTTAATAATTATTTTATTGATGAGAATTCTAACAGTATTTATTAGTGCTTAATTTCAGGGGGTGGTTGCACTTATTTTTTGTGACCTGCACTTATTTTTCTACATCAGATATTTACAGAAAGCAAGAAGGGGAATAACACACAAATCGTATAGATGGAGGAAGTAAAACACTAAAAAACCGTCACCAAGGGAGAATGTAGGGACCTGCAAGAGTGAGATAAAGGGACCTTTAGTGGTTTAAAAAGGCTTGAGGTGGATTTAAGAATACCCGTTGAAGTATTTGGTGCCCTCTTTAATTGCAACGGCCATGTGCATCTGAGCAGAGCTTCGGCACTCTTTATTTTACTATTAAGAACTTCGTTTTATAATCCGGGAATTCATAAAATGAAAATTTGCATATTTACTTTCGTATACACATTAATTAAAAAATATAATTACTCATCATCACTAACATTTTTATTTTTTAGTTTGCAGTTAACCTGGTTAATATTTACATAATTAATACATTACAAATATATTTTAAAAGGTAAGTTAGTTACCATTTTTAAATTTAAGTGCATTACAATTCTCAATATTTTGACACTATAATATAAATTTCGAAATAATTTAACATTACATTTATAAAATGGCACTTTATCATTGTAACACTGAATCAAATCAGTGTTAGTTTAATTCCCTGCCTCCTTTGTTTTCTGGGGGAGTGTGTTGCAGTACCAGTGGTTGGCCATGTGTGGTATTGGGCGTAATTTAAGGCTAGGCTGGTGTACATTTGAGCCTGTAGTGACACTACTGGGGCTGTAGTACATTTAGAAGTGTATTCTGTGATTAACATTCTTATGATTTTTTTGTGGATGTATGTTTTGTATTAGCATGCCTCTTCCTTAACCACTCCTTAATTTTCCCTTCACGCCACCCCTTTTACAGCAATTATTTCCCACGTTCCCACTATTCCCCTGGTCCTTCCCATATTCACTACAAAACTGTCCACTTACTTGTACGAAGATCTCCATACAGAAAAGACAGGGCAGGCAAAGGTGGAGATCTCGGGACCGAGGTTTGTTTATGAACTGCATTTTAATAGTATGTGAAGTAGTACCACTGGAGTATGACTTTAAAAATAAAACCAAAAACACAAATGTTCTGGCTAGTAATAAAATGTGTCGCCTGGCCCGGTTCGCCACTGTATTCACGTTTAGTGCTGGTGCATGAGCAGAAGCTTTATCTATCTACTCTACAGCATGCTAAGTCCTAAATCTCTCATGCTCCAGATCTCCCAGCATGCGGGCCTGTTTCATCATTGAGTCCATTTGGGATCTGGAATTAAAGATGCCTTGTGGCCTGTCCATGGAGGCTAGAACTATTTATTTATTTATTTATTTTGTATACTTATAAAGCGCGAAACCTGTCACCCCAAGGGCATCCTGGCGCTTGAAATCAACGTTCACACCACATACGCTGCTTAGACAACCCTGGGGAAAAGATGAGTTTTCAAGGCTTTCCTAAACGGGAGGAGGTCCCTTTGGCTTCTTAGGGACAGTGGTAGCGAGTTCCAGAGCTTGGCCGCTGTGACACTAAACGAGCGGCCCCCCATCCTCACTCTCTGGAATCTCGGTACCACAAGCAAGTGGTCCGAAGCAGAGCGTAAGGACCGCACAGGGAAGTACCAGACAAACATGTTCTGCAATGGAACCGGGCCTTGTCCATGCACCGCCCTGAACACTAAGCATGCAGCCTTGTAACAAGCACGTAGGTGCACCGGCAGCCAGTGTAGGTCTCGTAAGGCTGCTGTTGAAGAGCTGTGAGTGGGGCGGGAAAGAGCCAGCTTGGCTGCCAAGTTCTGCACCCGCTGCAACTTCCCCAGTAGTGTTTTTGGAGCCTCCAGAAGCAGCGCATTACAATAGTCAAGACGATTTAAGATGGTACCCCGCACTACTTCGGGCCTGGCCTGCTCGGGGAGAAGGGGCAGAACTTTACGCAGCATGCGAAGCAGCATCATACACGTGGATGTGGTCTTATTCACGTACATATCCAGCTGTAAGTTGGGGCCAAAAATCCTGGCCTACCCTGCCAGAAGCCTGCGTAATCCCTGCTGGTGGTCCCAGGTTTTCCCTACATATAGAAGATGGTTCCACATATGCTCTTGAATATTTCATGTAATAGGGTTCCAGGAATGACCCCTGATCTGTAACTGGGTGGAGATAGCATTACTGAAGAATTTCCACATGTGCAGGCAAACTTGAACCCCAATAGTCAGGTTAAATTGGTGCTACTGCCTCATTAACATTGTTTTCAGTATGAATGTTAAAGGGGTCAACTGGTGTAGAGGATATCAGAAGGGATTCTACTTGCCCAGTCCTGAATCACTAACATCCAGCAACAAAGGCATTCTAGAATGTTGCTTTGTTTGATGATGATGTCTGTTTGCGCTTGATGTATTGTGGCATCATTCAGAGGATTGTCCATTTAAATTGGCCCTGGCATTGATCCCCAATATTTGCTGGCTCTAATTCTGTAGAAGAGATTAAAGGTTCACCTTTTCATGGGCTTATTGATTTCACGCTACCTCATTGACTGCTTGGAGACTAATCCCTGACTCAAAGAGCGCAGAACGCATCGCCTCATCCACAGAGCATTAGAATGGCTCCCAATACAAAACCACTGTATACTTGAACAGCATGCATCACATACAAAGCTCTGCGCCAAAACATCCTTCTATACGCAACATGGAATCCTTTTTTTTTTAATAATTCTTTTTATTAACAGAAATAAAAGTATGATGGTCATCACAGTAAGGATACATTATATTCAAATGTGCACATCAGGAGACATAAGGCATAAGAAACATTAATCGTGTAGAAATAATAAAAGCAGTGCATCACACATCAATTAACAATGCGAGCGGTTCGTCAACCGAGACAGTTTGAGGGGGATCACATATATTGCCTCTGTACTCGTTCCAATTGGACCAAACTTCAATACATTTCCGTGGGCATCCACGTGCCACATACACAGTTTTCTCCTGGAGCATGCAGCAGTCCTTGTCAGTCTTCCATGTGCCCAGTCTTGGAGGCCTCGTTGCCCCCAACATGGAATCTTAAAGTGGTGGGAGAACAAAGGAACTCTGGTAGTCCATTCTGTAAACAAAAATCTTTAGGTCCACCCAAGAAAATGAACCATTACTCTAGAACTCAGAAAATCACAATGTTAATTAACTTGCAAAAAGGGACGAAACCATACTTCATAGGCATATTGGTTACGCACAAATGTTCCAGAAAAAAAGAGACAGGCCAGCTCGCTAATTAGTCCTTCGATGTAAAAGTGACAATGCACTAGCCACGAAGAGACCAATGCGTACATCGAATGGGATTCCTGAGAACATTACTAGGTGTCACAGCATCTTGATGTCATGATTATTCGGAAAAATGCTCATTCTTAGTATACCCCTTACTTCCTCGGTCATACACGCCTCCCTCCGTAGAAGATGCACAAGATCCTTGGAAGCATCTTCTGACAATCAGTACTTGCCAGTTGGTCAGAATGATTGTCTCCTTCCTTCTTCTTCGTTCTTCAACACAGACTTTCTGTTGTGCTTGATGTATATGGGAAAATGCAATAAAATATTTTATGAAAGCAAAATTCTGAAGTAGTTTATATACACTAAAGGCACATCATTTATCTGAAAATTTTGTCTGTTCAGACTCAAAATCTTTTTTTTTTAATCAGTTTTATTGATTTTATTTATGTAAGCAATACAGTCTGTTATGACATTATTTTGCACATCAGGAGGCATCCATTGTTACACAGTTTTTTTCTCCCTTAATATACTCGTTATTTTTACAAATGTTCGTTATAAATTGCTATAATCGTCCAATAATTGCATGCACATTTTGTTACACTCTTATCGATGTTGTGACTTTATACATTCTTGATGACTCTGCTGTAAAGAAGTCCGGCCTAGAACACGGTAACATACCCCACCCCTCACCCTCCTGACTGGCTCACTCCCTTAATGTCTTGGGGTCAAGTTGTACATTCTTACTTTGATTTATCACTCCTTAACTGGTGTGTTTACTAAGCATTTTCTTATTGGGCAATATTATTCCGGGGACGATACTACATGGGCTCAGTGTCTTGTGGGGAAGGGGACGACACTCACTAGGGCCCAGATGGTTCCGCCAGATCCGCAGCCTTTAGTGTTTCCAGCATCTGGTCCCACTCGATGGAAATGGGTGTTTTACGCACCCCATGTAATTCCTGCTCAGACTCAGTCACCCTAACTATTTTAACTGTAAATATGTAAAAGATGCACAGAATGGGATGTATTTTTTTATCTCAAATTCACAAAAAATAGCCAGTACAATGAACTAAAAATGTAAAGCATGTGTTTAAGTGTATTTTGTTTGCAGTCACTGTCCACTCTAGAGGAAACTACAAACAATTGTTTTGTAATGGGCCCTTTGGATCTCATGGGATGATTATGGACTGGACTGTTTGCTTAGTGTTTTCTATGAAATTAACATTACCCACAGGTCGCCCTTATCCTCAACCCATTCATTACAAGTGAGATTACTATCTCACTGCAAAAGCAACAAATGATGGACGGATTGCTGAACAATGCAAACATTCACCCCCAGATCTGGGTTTAATCCATCGTTCTTTTGCCCACCACACCACCCCAGTTGGGACCAGCCATATGCAAATCAGTATCAGGAACAGATGGCGGACTGGCACATTACACACGTCTGCTCGTCCGTCAAGAGCTGCCTGTGGGCCTGTCACACTGGGGAGAAGTGGCAGCAGGTGTCACTGCTTCGTCAGTTTTGTTTCCCTCGCACACAGCTCTGACTCAGTGTGACTCTTATGTGTTATTCTGTCTCGAGGACAGGCTGAAAGACCGTCTCTTTTACTTAGGCTGACACAAACTACAGATCTCCAGGAGACGAGCTCGTGGCATCGTAACCTGCTGGTCCGCAGAGCGCGCGGGGCTCCGGGCCTGGGGCTCCGGGCCAGGGGCCAGGGGCTATTAAATACGTTCACCTGTCGAGCAAAGTCTCAGACCATACAAAAGTGACAAAGATGGACATCGCCCAACAGTTGTCCCTTAGAGCAGTAAAACAACCGCAAGGCACCCAAAAAACACCAATGGACGGCAAAGTGCACGGAGAGAGTCATCTTCACCGGTTGTCTTTGAAGAATAACACGAGGTTCAGGCAAAGGAGGATCAATTTCACCTGGCAAACACTGCCGCCAGTATAAATTACTTAACACAGTAACCACACACCTCGGCCCATGGATGGGCATCGGCGTGCACATATGGCCACTTCCACCATGAAACAAACTGCAACACACATGAAACTGTAAAACCAAGCGTTTGATATGCACATAACAATATGAACAAAGTGCCATCCATATGCAGTGTTCTTAATGGTGTTACAACAGACATGACAAAGTGTTAACTACGGAAAAAGAAATAACCTTTGTTCTCTTGCTCACTCACTCACTCCCACTCACACAGAGACACAGACACACACATGCACGCCATACACGCACGCAAACACCCGCACAGTCATATACACATGCGCGCAAATACAAGTAAGCATACGTCAGCAGCAAAATGCAACCCACACGTGGGATTATGCCTAAAGACATTAAACTAAGCGGTAAGCATAAGTCTTGCATTGTGCTACATAAAAATGTTTTTGTAGTACACCGGTCAAAAAGCGTTGGAATCCACCTGCATTGCACACTTAAGGCCTATGCCGCAGTCGTGACCATATGATCACCAACATGTGAAACCGGCGCCTGTGGCGCACCGCGGTGGCCTTTCATCTAGCGTGCTCTGCTATTGTCATTAAGTGTACTGATGTTACACCTGTGTCTTTTCTTTAGTCACTGAAGGGAAACAACCACGATACTAACAAGCATTTGCAATGCAATAGGTCTCGCGTTTACGTGACTTTAAGCTATTGGCATTGTAAATGCCTATGCCTTTTATTTATGTTTTAAAAACGAAAACAAAAATAAAAGGCATCATTATTTGCAATGTCAATTTTAAATCTGTTTTTATTGCTGAAATATCTATGCTGTACATTCTACAATGGTATTTTGTGGTTGTCCTTGGGGATTCTGTGTTTTTAGAATGGTAAACCATTCCAAAAAGACGAGACAGCCTTTTCTTTGTTGGATTCCTTGTCTTCTCCCCCGTGCCAAAAAGATGCAGGGAGAGTGACAATTCCATGGTTTAGAGACTTATTAAGGAAACTTTGTTGGAGATCGGTTCAGATAAAATGAGACCCAAATATTGCCTGCCTGTATGGTTTTCTCGGTCCTCTGGTCTGGAGGAGGAGTTGCAAAGGACTGAGAATCATTAGGGCAAATACATTGCAATAGATCTGCTGCCTGAATTGATAAAAATTTGAAGTCTACCATGAGTTTTCTGGAGGATGAGGTCCTGGAAACATCATTTGGGTCTCTCATACGTCAGTTTCAGAGCTCTGCTCCCTATATGTATCCATACATTATTTAGGTCCTTAAAAGAGAGAGTGGAAGGACTTGGACAAAATTATGCTCCAAATTGTATCCTTTACAGGTTATGCAGAGGAATTTTTCCAGATTCAATCCTTATTGATTCTTTTGTGGCCAGTTTGATGGGGAGAAGATCTTTGGCGGAGGTTGCTGGTATAAACGATTCTGCGTATAAAAAGATTGATGCATTCTGACTTAAAGTACATATGTGGCACAGTCTCTGATCAAGTCTTTGTACAGATCTAAGGACGATTCATCTGATTGTTTGCGGTAGCAAATCGAACTCCAAGTGGAGAACATATCAGATGTTTCCTTTGATGTGGTAAGGGCCTTGTCTGGAGGGACTTGTGTAGCAGTCCAACGGAACCTTGTTTTATAGGACTGGTGCACTGATTCAGCTCAAAAAGTATCTGCTTTCGGGTTGCTGTTCCAAGGGAATCTTTTGTTTGGGGCAGAGCTGCAGGATAAGCTCTACAAGTTATTCAAAGAAAATAAACATTCTTCCTCCTTGAAACCTATTGTTGCTGAGAAAAAGCCTCTGAAACCCAAATCTTTACCCCAATTCCAGCAGTATCTGAGGTTTTGTGTCCAGGAGGCTCATTATCAATTCAGGGTGCCTACGTTCGGCCTCAAGTCAGTGTCCAGAGTCTTCACGACCATTGTGGCGTCAATTCTTCTGTTGGGCGTTTCCATGTATCCTTACCTGCACTATTGGCTCCTCCGTGCTCCTTCGCCATCTTGCCTTGGTCTGCTCCATGATCCATGGTGATGGGTTTCTGCCCAATCAGGGGAAATGTCAGTTGGTTCCATCCAGAGATCTGACTTTTATGGGACCAAGTTCCGTACCGATCTGAACAGAGTGTGAGGTCTCTGGCCTCGAGGGAAATGGGTTGTCTGTCCCTGCTGGTCTGTCAACGGTTGAGACTTCTGTGGCACATGGCTGCAGCGGTGTTTACAGTGCGTTGGGCCCGGTTTCATCTTCAACCTCTGTGACATCATCTACATTCATCCTGGGGCCCAAAATCAAAGGATTTCGAACATGTGGTGCCAGTAACTGGAGACGTTGTCAAGGTTCTGGTTTGGGGGACTCAGCAGGACTCTCTCTTCAAAGGCATGGTGTTGCAACCGGACCCTCCCTTGGTTCTCATGAAGGATAGCAGCTTCTCTGGTTGGGGGGGGGGGGTGGGGGGGGGAGGGGCCACCCTGGGGGACAGGTCACTGCAGGCTCGGTGGTTTCTGCACTCTTCCAGTTGGTGAGAGCTGATGACTGTCTACCGAGCTGTGATGGGGTTTTCGGCTCTTTCTGGTGGGGCACAGTCTGGTGGTCCGTTCCGACAACCAGGTTATGGTGGCTTAACTAAATCATCAGAGGGGATCCTTTCCAGTTCCCTGAATGCTGTGGCTTCCCTGCTTTTCTGGGGGGGAGAGGTTCATTTACAGTCTCTGGTGATGTCTCATATCAGGGGTGTGGAAAATGGGGTGGCGGACTCTCTCAGCCCGTTCTTTCGACCTTCCCAGGAATTGTCTCTAACGAAGGAGATTTTTCTTCAGCTGTGCGAGAGGTTTGGTTTGCCTTTCCTTTCCTTTTTTCCTAAGCGACTCAATGCTTAAGTTTCCAGATTTGTTCCTCTGTTCGCAGGAGGGTGCCTGGGTGTGGACGCGGTGACTCTCCCATGGTCGGATCACCTATTGGATGCTTTTCCCATGATTCTTTTCATTCCTAAGTATTTAGCTTGGCTGTTGGGTGAAGCACGTGTTCTTGTGAGGATGTCCATTTTGGCCCGGCCCTCTTGGTTCCCCAGGCTCAAGTTTCTGGCATTCAGGCTATGTGGATGATGCTGTGTTCACCCTCTCCTCTCTGGTCGTCTCACTTCCTGTCTCTACAGAGTCTGTGTCTCTCTGTTTGGAATTTGAGAGGCGCGGTGTTTGCAGAGTCGGGGTCTGTCTATACATTTAGCGAATGCTATCCAGCTGTCCCGCAAAACATCTACTTGTAAGTCCTACCAGAGGCATTGGGGTAGTTTTCAGTGTTGGTGTCATCCTCTTCAACAGAGAGACAGGCCTCCCAGGCCCTAGGTAATGACAACACAATCGTCATTAAACAAGCAGACAAAGGGGGTGCCACAGTCATCCAAGACTTTGATGAGTATGACATGGAATGTAGACGACAACTTTCCAACAGTACCCACTATAGACCCCTCACCGTAGACCCTACCAAACGCCTGACAACTACCATCATGAGTCCTGTGTTAGAGGGAGAAACCAATGAATGGCTATCAAAAAAGGAAGCAGAATTCCTCATCACCACCGAACCAGTAACGCCCTACTTCTACACGCTGCCTAAAATTCACAAGGGGGTTACCCCGGTGCCTGGCAGGCCCATTGTCTCTGGAATAGGGTCCCTATTGGAACCTCTATCCCAATTTTGCGACGTCTTTCTGCAACCTATAGTCAAGAAAATTCCTTCTTTTCTTCAGGATACCAGAGACGTCCTACGCCTGCTTGATGATATGGATGGGAGGGAAAATGTCGACCTCATACTGACATTGGACGTAGAAGCCCTCTACACAAATATCCCTCAGCAAGCCACACTAGAGGCAGTAGAGTCTGCTTTGAGGTCGGAGGAATGGACATCACCTACCCCTATCTCTTTCATCATGGCTCTTGCGAGTATAGCCCTGACAGAGAACTTCTTCAGATATGAATCGCAACTGTACCACCAGATCCGTGGCACTTCCATGGGTTCTACCTTTGCGCCGAGCCTGGCCTGCATATACATGGCTACCTTCGAGGAACATTTCATCTACCCCGCCGACACCAACCCATTCCTCGAACACCTGTCCCTATGGCGTCGCTACATCGATGACATTTTGATCCTTTGGAAGGGGGATCGGACGAGTTGTGAGGCCTTTTGCTCATGGATTAATCTCCAGAACCCGTTTCTCAAATTTACGGGTACGATTTCTGAATTATCACTCCTCTTCCTCGACCTTACAATCAGGTTGGATCCCACGGAGATCACCACCACTCTCTACAGGAAAGAGACCGACAGGAACAGTCTCCTCCTCTACCAGAGCCACCACACCAGGGCATTGAGGGAGAATTTACCCTTCGGGCAATTCCTTTGGATTCGCAGAAACTGCACGTCGGTGACTGATTATAAACGCGAAGCGTCTACCTTACAACACAAACTCTAGGAGAGGGGCTACCCTACCAGACTTCTGAAACAATCAGCTAAACGAGCACTTAACAACAATAGAGAAGCCCTTTTGGAGACACATACTAAGCCAGTAGATGATGCCATCACATGTGTAACCACTTACACCAAGAATTCCACCTTCATCAAGAAGATAATCAATTCCCATTGGGGCACTCTGAATTCTGCTGGATTGGACATTCCACGTCCACGCTTCGCATTTAAAAGAACTGCCAACCTTAAGGATACCTTGACCCACACTCGACCAAAGAAGTCAAGTACCCACCACCAGAATACACTTTGGGACTTACCACCAGTGGTTGGCCATTTCAGATGTGGTAACTGCATCGTCTGTCCACAGTCCATACAAAGCAAAGAGATTACTCTATCAACATCTTTCACTTGGCATATGAACAAACATACCAACTGCAACAGCAGCAGATGTATATACATGCTCACATGCCCCTGTGGGCTTAAATATATAGGCATGACAATGCGCACTGTGAAAACACGCATAATTGAACATAACAGCAACATTCGCTGTACTAAGACACACACAAGGCTATATGAACATTGCAAAGAAGCCGGCCACTCAGCAGAAAACATGAAATGGGTAGTCTTAGAATGGCACCCATCCATCAGTCAACAAGCACTACATAGATTGGAACAGAGGTGGGTGCACCGCTTACAATTAGACACCTGTGGGCTGAATGATTCTGTCCCTTGGAATCAGCTAGCAAGATAACTCTTATGACTCACCATTAATACTCTGCCTTGCCCGGGATGATGTTGAGATTGGACACATAAAAAAAGACAGACTTAATCAGTCCCTTTACACACTCGGGTGCCCTCACACCTTCCAACACCCACATCTTTCACCCACAGCCCAATCATCCCTTCATAGCATGACCTGTACGGGGGGCTAATATTAACCCTTTGGAAGACGCCCATAGGACGCATCCGGTTTACCCGCCCCCTTACGGCCACGCTAGTTTTGGGACGCTCCCTTACATTGTTGATGGTCTCGCCAGTTTTGGGACGTTCCCTGACGTAGCCGCCTTCATATTCATATTCAAATACCACCTCTAGGGTTCATTGCAATTCTCTTCAGAGGGATGTACCGCCTTGAGACCATATAACACACTCTAGTAGGACTCGGGGGGGTTTCGATAGTTAAGACACTTCTTTCCTATCCCATGATACTTGACCCCTGACCCTATCGTCAGTTCAGTCAACTACATTTCCCGTCCTCTGACACGTGAGACTCCTGATTGGCTACCCTGGCAAAGACGTCACAAGGGACACGCCCCTACTGAGACTCAGAAGCCCGGCATTTAATGGCGACTGGGTCACAGCGCTCTACCGGCTGTTCCGCGTGTAATTACACGCCTGAGTGTGTGGGGGTAGGTTACTAATGGCGCCGACCTCTCGTCGCTAAGGTAAGCAATCTGGGCTTTTAACTATTCTCCGACGCTGCTTTTTTGACGGACTCCCCAAAGAGACCACATGGGGCTTCACGTTACCGCCGGGCTGCGGACAATGGGGACTGCCCTTGCCTGGTCCTGCGGCTCCGCCTGATTTGGCGGGCGGGGCCGCCACACGGACTTCTACACCCACGGCCCACCACACCGCTGGTCGCACCGTCGACCACCGGCGCACTCGCTCGGCACCTGCGGGCGGGGCCGCGGACTGAGACTGGTAATATGTCCTACCATACAATACAGCCTGGCGTGGTGGGACTCCGTGTGATTTACTGGCTGTCCCGTCATTCAAATTCTTCCCTCGACTATGATCTGGTTATGACTCCTTGTCTCCCTCCCTCCCCTGTTTATTATTTCTACAGGGAGTTATCGCTAACGCAGGCCCCACCTGAACCAGCCGCGCAGATTGACACAGGGTTTGCAATGGTAAGCCCCGGTACTTGCTGGTAGTCATACTTGCTGGTAGTCATCCCTTTCAGTCCCTGTCTTCCACCACGGGGGCCACTGGCTGTTCAAAATAAGCTATCATTTCTTGACCCGAGAGGCTCTATTGTTAGAAAGTAACATACCTCGAGTTAAGATTAATATTCACAGGTGTTCCAAATAATACTTTGGGCAATATTTTAATGAATGTAATGAAAGTCTCTCTCTCTGTACGAAGTCACATGTAAATAATGGTTTCAGCACCTAGTGAATCACTGATGCCTGGGTGCTTCATTGAAACTTGGGATACTTTTGACGCACAACTTGTAAGCGTTTTTGGCATACAATGTTTATGTTATCTGTGTTTAATCCTTAGGTCTGACGGTGTTGCAGTACTTTTAGCTTGCTCCAGTCATAGACCGACCAGGTTGTATAAACCATACCCCTGAGCTCACCTCTGGGCACCCAATGAGTTTATGAGCACTATCTGGTCCTCAAGAATTGCCTTTAGGGCATGAAACATGTTGACCATGTCTGAGGGTTGATATGAGGCCATACTAATGGTCATTTTGGTCCTCAATACCCCTCTGCACTTTTTAACAAAGTGGCTAGCCACACGAATAAAGGTTACTTTGTGGACTATCCAACTATTTTTAAAACTCACATTTTGCTCACTACCTCACTTTTCTATGTACCTCATACGCTAGAAAATCACGGCAAGGAACAAAAGATCTCCGTAAAAGAGTAACACGCGTTGTTACCCGTCAGGCATTGCAGCGCCGGCTTGACGTAGGAGCAGGAAGCCGATGATGCAAACAACATCACAAAAGGCTGAATGAGACATGTCATCCAGCCCATTAGTTGTGTGAGGCTTCTTAGTTCCGACAAGGAACTTGCTGACTTCCCAAACCCCTTTTCCTTTACTACTTCTTCCGAGAGAGAGACTCTATTACAGGCTTACTCCTAGGGGAACTTTGTACAACTTCTTTTGCTACATGTTCTTTGGACAGGTACACTGGACCCCTCTAAACACTGTCCCCCTTCGTCCCCCTCTTTGTTCATATCCTCTTCAGCTGTCACCTCTTGATTGTAATTTGAAAGAGGTACTACAGTTTTAATGCCGGGTTTGGTGGCCTAGTGGACTAAAGCGCCACTGTAGGGACCTGTGTTTGACCTCGTGGTCTTAGTTTCAAATCTCTGCGAGTCCACTCAGCCCTTTCTTACTTTGGAGGTTGATAAAATGAGTACCATTGAGTTGGGTAACAATAAACATTTGTTATTCAGTGCCAAGATGCCCGTTGCGGTGAACGTGCGCTTTAGCATTTGGTGGTTTCTTCTCTACTTGCCCAATTGGTGACTGTTATGGCATTTCAGTCCCCTTGTGGGCTTACTTGGCAGATTGGGTGCCGCGGGTGTTGCACAGCTTTTCTCTTTCTCGCCCTTTGGTTAAACCTTTGTGGGATTTGGTTTTAAAGGCCCTGGTTTTGGATCATTCTGAATCTTTGGATTGGGTAGACTTTAAGTTTGTGACTTTAAAGGTGGTGGTTTTGGTGGCCATAAGCTCTGCCAGGGACATTGGTGAATTGGGAGCCTTTTTGGCTAGGGAACCATTTTTGACATTTTCTGATGATGGTGTTATTCTTCATCTGGATTCTTCTTTTGTGCAAAAGGTTGCTTCCACATTCACGACTCTGGAAGTGGCTCTTTCTGCTCTGTGTTCTAAGTCGGGAACTTCCATGGAGGACCAGCGATCTTTATTGGATGTGAAGCAAGCTTTTAGTTTGCTTGGCTATGACTAAGTCTCTTAGGAAGACTGGCTCTTTTTTTGTGGTGTTTGGTGCTTCTTCCTGGCGGGACAAGGCTTCCTTTTGATCCATCAGTAGGTGGATCAATCAGTTCATTTCTCTGTCATATTCTTTGTCGGGGTCTCCTCTTCCTGCGGAGATTCAGAGGCGATCCACTCAGGGGATGGCTGCTACCTGATCGGAATTGAAAGGGCTGTCCATCTCTGAGATTTTCAGGGCAGCTACATGGGTGACCTCTAATACATTTGCTAAGCATTACAGGCTGCAAAATGTTTTGGGTGGTAATTTTGGTTTGGGAGTTTTACATGTGGTTGTTTCATGAAACACGCCCTCTTGCCTCTATGACAAAATTACTATGGGGTGCTGCAATCTGTGTTTGTGTATCCTCATGTGGTTTCTGCTTCCCCATGAGGATTCTGCTTCCCCATGAATGCCGGGTTGCTCAGCTTGGGTATTCCCACTTGTAATGAATGAGATGAGGACATGGGGAACCTGAGAGTAATGTCTTATTAAATCAATCAATCACTAGTTTGTTAAGCGCTACTATTCACCCGTGAGGGTCTCAAGGCGTTGGGGGAGCGGGGTTTCGCAGTTTCTAGTCCATCAAGGAGGGGGTCTGTCGAAGAGCCAGGTTTTGAGGTTTCTCGTGAAGATGGGGAGAGATGTTGTCTGTCTGAGGTGGAGAGGGAGGGCATTCCAGGCTCTGGCCGTGAGGAAGGAGAAGGAGCGGCCACCTGATCTGGTCTTTCTGGTGCGGGGGACCACAGCGTAGGAGAGCTGGGCTGATCGTAGGGTCCTTTGGGGTGCGTGGAATTAGAGTCGACTGTTCAGGTATGCTGGTCCGGTGTCTTGGAGGGCTTTGTGAGCGTGGGTGAGCATCTTGACGGTGACTCTAGCTTCGATGTGGATCCAGTGGAGTGTGCGCAGGTGCTGGGAGATGTGGCAGTGTCTTGGCAGGTTGAGGACCAGTCAACCAGTCAACTTACTGGTAATCTTCATTACTCCTGGTCCTGTTGTCCTCATCCCATTCACTACGCCCCCTCCCTCCTGGACAAGACCGCCTTTATTGGTGGGGGCATGGTAGTTCAGGAAAAATTCTGGGCAAGTACCTCTTAAGTACCACCCAGTAAGAGGGGGTGGGACAGGGTACACCAGTATTCCTCTGCTCTTTTTTTCTTCTGTCCGGTGAGTAAATATTCTCACTTGTAATGTATAGGACGAAGACAGTAGGACTAGGAGTAAAGAAGATTACAGGTAAGTAATAGGATATTCTCTGGCATTCTGAGACCATGTCGAAGCCATCGTGTTTGTAGCTAGGTTGCTGATAACCGCTGTACACCTCCGTAGTCTCAATCACGACCGGGGTGCTTGCTCTAAATAAGCCCCAGCAGGATTTAATTAGACAACCAACAGCAGTTATTGTATGTGACTTTAATTGTAGATAATGCTGCACTTAATTTACAATTAGGTCAGTGGCCTCAATTCTTTGTTTTGACGAGTATTCTGTGAGTGATGCGCTTTCTCTACTTTGCGAAAAGGGATCCCTTTTCATGTTTACAATCAAGCTGTTTCAGCTGCCATACAGTATTGGCCATGGGACAGCAAGGTATTCCTGTTATTGTGTTCTGGTATTGTGCCTTTGAGGGAACTTGCTCCCAGAGGCTGACTCATTTGGTAGCTGCCCAAAAATATACAGTTTGTTTACTTTGGCTCTTAGAAGTTGTTCTGTGAAAAGTCTGCAAGTGCTGTACTTTGTCATCCTACCCTCAGTTAAATGCATCATTTGCCATATTTTTGTAAGTAAATATTCCTCTCCGTTTCTCTTGGCTGTGTTTTGTTCTACAGTGCTGGAAGTTTGAGAGACCTATTTGAACTCCCTAGAAATCTTGGCCCATATCCCTCACTCTGACACACACATCCACTTACGTATTAGCAGCTTCTCACAAAGCGATTGGCTTGTAGCTCACAACAACGCCTGCTGCAGCGACTCAGGGTCATCAGTTGCCATGGCAGATGGGTTTATATATTTTCTTCCAGATGGGGCTCAGATTCTAAACTTCCTGCGATTTGCTTGTTGGCTCGGGAACTTAAGTCCAATGTTACTTATTTCAGTTGCCTCTCGTCTCTTAAACAAACAAAAAATTATATATATATATACACGCGCAGCCCTCCTGTGTACAATAGCCTCTACTATATGTACACAGATGATACACAGCTAAGGTGTCGGCTTCCCAAAGAAGGATGTAGGCCTGGAAAAAACCTCTTAACATATTGTCTATCCATGGTGCTTCGGTGGATTACAGCACACTTTCTCAAATTAAACCTATTCAAGACTGAATTTCTGTTTGCTTCTTTAAGGGTCTCTGTGTGGATTGCAATAGTTGTGCCCTTACCCATGGGTGTCAAGCCAACTCCAGCAAACTACATGTGCAAATTGGGGCTGCCTATTTATAACAGGATGTTGCTGGAAAACCAAACCACCATAGTGATCAGCTCCTGCTTTATCCATCAAAGGGTTCTCTGTAGAATCATCCAGTTAATCTGTTACCACCTCCACGTTACCATAGTCGGTGCCATAATCCAATCTAGGCTTGAGCTTCGAGAGACAATATTGAATAGATTGTAGTTAACTCAAAGCGAAGCGGCTCTTTTTTGGTTGGTTTTAACAACTGGGTCCACGTCTCCTCCACGAATGTATGACGTTACAATGCATACATTTACAATGCATGCCTTTAGAACACCGTTTTTACTTCGCAACATCCTTTACAACGTATTCTTTTACATTGCATGCCATTACATCGCATTTTCAGAAACTACCTTTACAACGCATTCCATTACATCGCATTATACCTTTACAAGGCATACCATTGGAATGCATACCATTACATCGCAATTAAGGTAATTGTTGGATAGTATAGGGGTAATAATTACTATTCTAACTCCAGTGAACGCAACAGGTAGGGTAAGTGTTGGATAGTGTAGGGGTAAGAATTACTATTCTAACTCCAGTGAGTGCAACAGTAGGGTAAGTGTTGGATAGTGTAGGGGTACTAGGCTTTGTAATGGTATGCATTGTAATGAGTTGCGATGTAATGCCTGCGTTGTAGTGACATGCAATGTAATGGCTGCATTGCAATGAATGCTATGTAAAGGATGTTGCGATGTAATGACTGCTATGTAAAGGTAGTGTGCAATGTAATGACTGCGTTGTAAAGGTCTCTTAATTTGTAGCCCATGCACAGTGGAGTCAAGATTAACGTGTTGACTCTTGTGCACACATCCTAGTGCCTTCTGATGCTATAATTACTGGAAGCAAAGATTAGCTACCAGACATACCCTTCAGAGAATCCTTGCACTGGCTCAAATTGTGTTGGTGGAGGCCTCTATGGCTAAAGCAGTCCAAATAGGTGATCAAGCTATCTTTGTCACTGCCGCAAAGCTATGGACCGTTGGCTACTGCTGTGCATGGAGCAGTTAATGTTGACGTTTTTGAAGTGAAGTATGACCTGGGTGTTTTCGTTTATTTAAAATGCAGTCAAATGTTATGCTTTGTTAGCTGTCATTCTAATCTATGCAAGCTACTTTGGTGGTAGCAAAACAATTTTGCATAACATTACAATTGGGGTGTGGAAGCTAATACTACTATGGTATCCTGTGTCTGTAATCATAATAATGGTGGAATAGAATGTTCGCCTTCTTCTGCGTATGTTTTTACTGGAAGAGTTGGAGATTCTAAGGAAATAGTCATTCTTGTACTAGTGGGACGAGATGATGACGAAGTCCTATGCTAAGGAATAAACTACTAAGAAACACTGCTGTGTGGTACTGCTTGGATTTGGTGAGGCGATACCACAATTAGACAATCAATTACAATGCAGTAATGTGACCCAGCTCTACAGCTGGGCCATTTAAGGGCATCTGGAGACCACTTAGGCATTTCAAGTTGGGGACTTGAGGATTTGTTGGTTCCCGTATTTCAAACTATGTATGTACGCGAGTACGGTCTGATGCAGCTATGTGCCTAATTTATATTGCACTTACCTTGTGTGATGCGATCACCTTCGAGGGACTAGATTGGGATTTACCAGGGGTTACCCTGTTTACTCAAATGATTGTTAGTCTTAAATGGTTCAAACTAGTTCCCTTTTACATACTCCCCTCCTAGCTCTTCCCACGCCCATTTAAATTTGCATTGGACGTACAGGGGTGGACACTAGCCGGGACATGTCCAATGCTGGGTTAGGCTTGAAGGCCTAACACCTCTGTGCCAAGATCCCGGATGCCACATAGCCATACTCAGTCCTGTGTGGGACCCAAAAGGAACACACTCATTGAGTGTGCTTATGCAGTCCCTCACTCCAGTTTCAAACCAATGACCGCTCACTCTCTGCCTCTCATGCAGGCATACCTCTAACACTCTCTGCAGTCACATCATACATACTTGCATCCAAGTTTACTCAGACAGTATCCAGCTATCTGCTCTGTTGCTAACCGACCCTTACGAAAATGACAATTTTAGTCTGTGTGACAGCAACTTTACCAATATTTGGGCCAACAATAGTGTTTCGCACACATCTGACCTGGAACACTGTACATTATTTATCCTCTTTATCTCACTCACAGGTCAATCTATAAGGCAAGCCTTTGTTCCAAAGAATGAAGAATGGGTTTTGTTTTAAACATGGTGCCCTATTCGCTATAAAGGGCCACTCAGTGCCCCGCTAACAATTGCCAACAATTGGCATTCTTGAGTGCTATTGTGGACGTAATTCACCGAATGGCCCTTTTAAAACAGTGTAGCGAGGCTGTGTTTTGCCATTTGGAATTGGTAGAGCAGTGGCGGGCTTTGTATTGTAGTTCATGGGGAATGGTGGGGCCAGAGCATGTCGCGGCTGAGCTCGGTAAAAATTCATTCCAAAGCAGAAACTCCTGTGAGACAGGATGATGGTGCAAATGTGAGACGAATAGCAGAGGAGTGGATTAGTTACTTTGTGGTAATTATATAGTAGCTAAATAATATAATAGCACGAGTGGCTCATTCATACATTTGTGCTGATGGTATGCCTACACAGCGTGACTGCCATATAAATTTGCATCCCTTTACAACAATGTTGAAGTTAAATTGTAGTCTGGCAGAAGCTGCCATTACAGTCGTTGGTTCTCACAATAATCCCACACACTGCCCTTATACAGCAGCCTGCTACTTCCACAAAACACGTGACAAGATTTAGAGTTGGGTGATGAAGGATAAACCTCACATCTCTGGGGCAAGTTATACTTTTGGTTGTGAGTCCATAAGTGTAATCGCCTCCGTTTTAAGGGTAGTATGTTAAACAATATGCTGCGTCTATGATATTCTGTACATTTAGAACGTCATACAGAAATCTAGGAATGTCCATTACCACCCAACAATAAATCAGCCCCATATAATTATCAAAATTGCACAAGTTTCAATCCTTCACCAAGATAAAAGTGGATGTATGGAATGTGAAAACGCCCTTCGAGTTGGTAATCACAATGGGCTTTCTTCGCACAGGAGGTATCTAGAAACAGTAAGGTTAAAAGTATCCTCTAATCGACTCTACCTAAGTGATATTTCGGAGACGAGTGTTAGACCATAGTTCTAGAAACCTGGTACCGGCTTTGCTACTGCTCATCATAAATGGAATGGCATAAAATATCTTCAGGGTCTGCTTCTGTGTCTGATTTCCAACAAGTTGATTGCAGGAGTTAAGTGGCTGGCTCCTCGGATTTGCAGCAAGCATGAATTCAAGCCCGGATTGCAGGAAGCACCGAACCAAGCTCAAACTGTAACAAATTAATCTCCTCAACAACAAAAACTTCTGTATGGGTCCTAGTTTGTTACACCTGCCTTTTAATGTCCTTATATAAATGTGTGGTATGTAGTGTAGGGACTGAAATACCTCATGTTTAACATTTGTAAGTTGGTTATGACATATAATTGATCTGCTTTGCACTGCTACCCCACTAGAGTTTTCTGCCCATCTCCCGCACTGGGCCCTACACTATTGCATTGAGAAACTATTGTAGAGTTTCTGAAGTACTAGTTGTCCCAGACTGAAGGAGTCTCTCTATTTAGGGTTATCTCAGTTTATCCTGGAAAACCCTTCTCACCTGAAGTCTCACTGCCACAAGGAAACTGTCATCTTTGCAACACAAAATTACCCATACAGGCAGGACAGGCAGATTTTGAATGGATTGTGCTACTGTTATTTTTGCCAGACCCCAACTGAATCTAGATCCAAACGCCAACATATTTCAACCCTCATGCTAGTGTGACCTGTACACATCCCACGTTGAAGTTCGTATATTATATTCACGTGCAACCCACAACTCTGCATCCAAAATGTCTTTCTCCCTAACAACGCTGAAGACAGTCTGCCCAGACACTAGGCACGCATGACAACCATAAAGAAAAACCATCAAAATATTCACACTCTTGACACCCACACTGAACCCAGCAATAGACGTAAAACTGAAAAGACTTCTCCTACACTGGTTAGGACCTCTGTCTCTCTCTTTCTTTATCAGTCACTGTCCCCTCTTTTCTCACCTCCCAGTCATTTGCCTCTCCTGGCTCAGCTTTCGCCTTCATCACTCTCTTCAATAACACCAAAACAATCACAATCAACATCACTCCCAACATTCAGAAAGCTTGGAAGTCTTTGAAGTTCCAAACCTCACCATCTACAAACTGAGAGGCAGTAAACCAATCGGGCGCTCACACACTCACTCAACCAGTTTCAACCCATTTGCACTGCCAGAAGCTCTTCCTGGAACAAGTGTGGGTAGGTGTGCTTTCCCAGGCTGTGCTCACCACAAGGCATAAGACCCCAATCACATGCTCACATGCTCAACACCCGGGATTGTGTGCACATGGAGCGCTGCCCTTCTGGTTGCTTGAAGCTTTTTGCAGAGGTTTTTAAACATTAAACAGTGGTACTCATGGACATGGTTCTGAATTCCTCTCATTGCTTTTGCAGATGGTGCTAGTACCTGCTGGGGTGTTCACAATGGGCACGGATGATCCGGGCATCCCTCCGGATGGAGAAAGCCCTGCCAGGAGAGTGCACATCAATGCTTTCCACATGGACCTCCACGAAGTCTCCAATGCAGCATTCCATCAGTTTGTAGATTCATCTGGGTACAAAACTGAGGTGTGTATTTGATAGTGCAGATGTGTGAAGGGGTCTTATGTCTTATAACAGTGATGGAGAGCTGGCCTCACAGGGGCGGAAAGCCGGCTGGGTTACTTAGAGCAGCATGCATGGAGTGATTTATTTTGCATAAGTGTTTGCCTGACTGACCGTTTTAAAATAATGTATTGGGAGCTTTATCCAAAGGTTTTTACCCCTTCCCATCCCCATAACATTTTCTGCAGCTAAAATGCTGGAGCAGAGAATGTGGCAGTACTAACGAGAGAAAAAGTTAGAATGTGTTTTTGTCATGATTTGCTATTGGCTCTCTTTGGGCAACATGTTGTAGTTCAGATTATAAACAGATTTAAATTGGGAATAGTAGGTATTTAAGAAAGCATAGTGTCAGAATGTCATATAACAGTAGTCTTTCACATCATGCCCTTGGGAAAGTTTTCAAAAGTGAAGTGTAAAAATAAATGGCTTTGAAGTTTTTTTTTTTTGTTCCTTTAGAAAGGAATATTAAATCCTTCTCTTGTCTGTCACGGTCATGTTTAGGTTCTGCCTAGTGGCATTTGACATCAGTAGGTAGAGCCTAGGGGATTGATGTTAGAAAAACAATATCGCCAAGGACAGTATGTGACATCATACCAAATTGCATATCGTGCTTCCGTTGATCTGCGTTATGCCGCACAGTGTATCGGTGTAAGCAGGGCACACTCAATCCGGGTTTATGCAAATCCATCATTATCAAAAATGAAAAGCTTTGCTCTGCCGTGATCTTTGAGGATATGTCTGATATGTCTGATTGCAAATGTTGGCCATTTAAAAAATGCATGGATGTACAAGCAATGTGCATTTGTAAATGCAAAATTAATACACTTTCACCGAAAAGCAGAAAAGAAGGGCTGCCTAACATTAATCAGTTAAGCAACACTTTCAAAAGAAGCATCCTGGAAGGAAAAGGAATTTATTATATTCGAGGTCAGAAAGTCAAAGACTGTAAAGCATAAAAACTAACTTGAAGGTACCTATACACTCATAAAACAGAAACCGAGCTGCACCACATGTAGAATGAAAAGGCAATGTATATGCAAATAAAGTTTAGAACAATTTGACAAAGTGAACTTCCGGCAAGGTCCAATGGTATTTCTTCACTTTATTGTGGATTTATTTCAAATTCATAAAAAATATCAGCCAACTCGTTTCGTCCAGTTAGAGATTGGACTTCTTCAGGGCGTGGTACGTAGATGCATTAATGGTCGATGACATTAAGGCATCAGATGAAAAGTCCTTGGCCGAGATACGTAAAGGATTAATATCTGCCTGTATCTAATTTAACAAAGGTCATTGATAATTTCACCAATTCAAGGTCAGGCAGAAACTTCTACTCCCAATTTCAGGGTTGTATAAGTCCCTGTAGAGATTATGCTCCTGGTATGGAGTGTGATGTATTCCTATAGGTACTGTATCGATTCCCCTATTCCTGACCCTGGTCTGGTTAATAATTAACTAGCAGCCATCTAACGGTGCAAAAACCGTTATCTGATTAAGCCACACCACGGCACAGAAGCGCGTTATCTGATTAGGTCATAACGCATGCCATCTAATTAGACAAGCGATATTCCTCCAGCCCCTGATAAGGCATACGGAGTTCTCAAAACAAATCAAACCTACAGCGACCTGGGAAATTCCCATAGCCATTGTTTTGATTTCACAGAGAACTTCAGCAAAAGAATGTGCGAACGAGCCCGTTCATATGACATCCTTATTGACGTATATATGTCCATCCTTACGTCAATCTCGGCACCTTTCAGGTATAAATATTACCGACATTGCCTTAAGCAAACACATGCGGTGGTGACGAGATCGGAGCAGCGAGACGTGCCGAGGAGCCCAGCAGAGAGCGAAGCCCACAGGCGCTGCCCCGCCTTCCTGACGCGCTGAGAACGAGACATTGCCTTTCTCCTGCTGAGAAATCCAGCTCCGGCGCTTCCAAGCAGCCCTCGCAGGCAGCTGGAATATCAAGACCTGGGATAAGAGATACCAGCCCTCCATCATTCTAGATCTCAGGTACAGAACTGAATAACCCCTTGCAGAGAATTCTCGAGTCAGTCCCTTGGCAAACAAACTTAACTTAAACTGCTACTTATCTACTCCCGCCCACGTATTAAGCTTAGGTCAGGTACACTAGGGTAGGCGAGGTTAGAAGCACCAGTTGAGTATGATTAGTCAAATGTATATATGTATGTATCTATTTTATCCATTTTAAAGTATCATATGGCTCAGAAACCATATCAATGCTTTTACAGTATTATTTTATAATTCTGTCTTTACTGTATGCACTTTACTTAACTATAAGTATTACAATAATAGCGATTCATTTCTCTTGTATGAGAGAGGAGACTGATCAATAAATAATATCTTTTATTGAACACGCCCGTCTTTTCCTTTTCTCTACAATCTGGTGAAACTAAGAATGCACTGAACTGACTGAGTAAAATAAGTTGTCTTTTGTTTTCACACGACTCTAGAGATACACTCTTGATTAGGGGAGAGCAAAGTTGTCATGTTCTATGGTTGTCAGAAACTAAATCCCTTCTTGTCTATCCAGGGAGGTTAAAATCCTCCTTGCCTATTCGAGAAAGTTTCTAGTGAACTCTGAGCTAGCTGGCAAACACAAAACTTTAAGTCTAATATCGTCGGTAGAAGACCTAGTTAACCTCTGCCCTAGGTCTATACTATTGAAGATATTATTCCAATGCGCAGAGCCTATTGGGATAATAGGAACTACACTACAGGAGCAAAAAGTGATTTGTATGTGGTTCCCAAGGCGTAATAGCAAATGAGAAAAGGTGGAGTGAATAAGCTACCCTAGCATGGACACCGTATTCAGTGTCCACGGGAACGCAAGGCCAGCAAGATGGCGCAGCGTCCTCATAGTAGTCTCGAGCCCTCCTGACAACAAATGAAGGTGACCTCTGCCTCCTGATATTGCTGGACCTTTGAGCTGCGTTCGTCGCAGTCGACCGTCTCAACATCATATGCATCCTGTAATCTCAAATGGGATTCAACAGCAGAGCTCTTCACTGGTTCCCCTTCTACCTTTCTAACCAGCAACAGTCTGTTCACAAGGTGCACCTCCAGGTCCCAAAAGATCCCCATCACTTCCATAGTCCCTCAAAGGTTCATATTGTCCCGTCCTCTTCGTGCTCTACGTGGAGCCACATGGTGCTTTTTTCACAGATAAAAGCATCATTATGCACCAAAATACTGATGATGCAGGACTTTACCTTAAAGTCTCCTCTTCTTCTGTCATCCAGTGCCTTTATACACTACCATCACATCATCCAGACATGGATTTTCAGTGCCTACCTGAAGCTCATCCGAGCCTGGAGAAAATTCCTGTTATTTGCCAAGAACAACAAATATGAAACCGTGCAAATCTGCCTTAATTACATGAACCTTGATGCCTTTGAATCCCAGCTTTCATTGAATGCCAAATCACCTTCATTCACCCTGAACACTGACCTCACCCTCAAGGAGCACACAGCCAAAAAGAAAAACAAACACTGTCTGGTACCAGCTCTCTCTTCTAAAGAAAGTTAAACGGTTTCTCCCAGAAAGCGACTTCATAACTGTTGTTCATGCCCTAATACACTTAGCTCGGGATAGTGGTAACGCCCTAATTCACACCAGACTCAAAGCTGGCCCTCACTAAGGGTATCCTACATGCAGATCTCATCCAAGGTCTTGAGAAATATGATCACATTACCCCTATCCTTGTGTGATTTCATTGACTCCCCCCATGCTGGCTTGCACGGTCTTCAAAACTAGCTGCATAATTTACAAAGTCACCGGCACCTCTGCTTGTCTTGCAGACAAGCTCCCCATCTCTGGGGACGCTCGGCACACCTGCAGCCAAGACGTCATGAGACTGCAGATCAAGGAATGTAAACAAGAAAAAACCAGGCAGCGGGCCTTTTCAATCTATGTACTCATGATCTGGAACATCATTCGCATATCCATTAGGACTGCCACAACGCTGCTCCAATTTTGGAAAAAGTTGAAGATGCTCCACTTTAAAGAACAGTGCATCACATGCATTAACAGCCCACAAACTGGCGACCTCTCCTATCACTTGTTGACTTTATGCTGGACTTTGATACTGCATAGTGCTCTGCTGCTTTTTGGCTAGGTTCACACTATAGAAATACCATACACGCTCATATATGCATGCAATGCCGTCATAGGGAGTACTTGGTGTAAATAAAATAACTAAATTAAGTATGTGCAAGACCCACATCCATTGCTGGAAGCCATGAGACACTTTTGTGTATGCCTAGTTTGCTTTAGTTATATTTTTGTCTAACTTTTCACTACTTCAAACTAATAAACCTATTTAAAATGTGATTTTTAGATGTTCTAAGTCAAAATAGCACCTTAAAACACAAAACACTAATTGTAGGTATCTTGTCGCGCTAGACCAGTCAGTCAAAAATTAAAGCTGACCACAAGCTACTGCTAGTCAGATACAGTGACCAGATCTATCCCGGTGGAAAGATCACTTTCTGACTTAAAAGATTTTCTAGATATTTTTTTGTTGTTGATATTTTTGATATTTATGTATTTTTATAAAGCGCGAACATTCGCTCCCAGGGGAGCATCTTGGCGCTAAGCTTGCGAACAGTAGGTTGATGAAAAATGAAGCAGGTGAAAGGATGAGACTAAATGGCTGCCAGTACGGAGGTATCTGATTGTTTGTACACCCATGTCTTGAGGAGTTTTCTGAAAAGACCCTCCTTTTCAGTCAGTCTGAGGCTAACTGGTAGGTTATTCCATGCCTTGGCTGCCAAGACAGTGAAAGTTTTCCCACCCTTGGTTTGATATTTAAATCTGGGAATCAGGATGAGGTTTGTCCCAGATGATCTCAGACATCGCGGAGGATTATAACGCACAAAACGATGTGTAAAGTAGCGGGGACCTGTGTTTTGCATAGATTTAAAAACGGTAAGAAGCAATTTAAAAAGAATTCTTTTGTGCAATGGGAGCCAATGCAGAGCTCTTAATGCTGCTGAAGCTGATGACCTTCTGGGAAGTTGTAGGACCAGTCTCGCCGCTGCATGTTGTATACTCTGCAGCTTCTTAAGGGTGGACTTTTTCACACCAGCCATTAATCCATTGCAGTAATCAAGTCGGGAGAGTATTAAGGCTACCGCGACTGATTTTCTAGCTGCAATGGGGAGGAAATCAAAGAATTTTTTCAGTGATTTAATGAGACCAAAACAGCGTCCAGCCGTGATCCTGATGTGGTCATCGAAAGAGAGAAGTGAATCAAATTGCACACCTAGATTCCGAGCTGATGCTACTGCACTAGGGGGGGCTTCCGATCCCATGGGCCACCAGTCTTTCGGACAGAAAGATAGATCTTTACCCAACGGTATAATTTCTGTCTTCGCACTATTGCATTGAAGATGGTTTTTGTTCAACCATTGAAAAACATCCGATAGGCAGGTTTTAAAACGAAGGTCTGCATCTGGCCATTTTTTATCGATGGTAACGACAAGTTGTGTATCGTCGGCATAGGACGTGACAAGGATCCCATGAGATTCTATCACAGCGAGAAGGGGGGCCATATAGATATTAAAAAAAAGAGGGCTTAATATGGACCCCTGAGGTACTCCTGATGAAATAAATTTTTCGCTGGATAGATAGGGACCCAAAGACACAGTCTGGGACCTATTGGATAGGAACGAAATTACCCATGCCAAGGCTGTGTCTGTCACGCCAATCTCTCGCATTCTGTTAATCAGGATGGCATGCGAGATGGTGTCGAATGCTGCTGTCAAGTCAAGCAGGACGAGGACTGTCTGTCTTCCCTCATCCTGCAGAAACCTAGAGAAAATTCCTTCTCGACGGGTCTGGCTGCAGACTGGATCCTAAGGAGGGTTCAATGACGGCTGCCTTGTGAATCGGCGATCCTTGGTGTGAGCCTCTGGGAACTTGGAGTGGTCCGTGTTGACAACAGGAAAGCTCTGAGCTGGTGAAATCCAGAATTTGTACTAAGAAACGTCTCGTTGGCAGTCGGATGTTCGATTGCCTTGTTGAAGTCGATATCTTTTCAGCAAGGAAAACCATCAAGTTGAGTCTGACCGGTGATTCTGCGTCAGCAGATGCAGTTTCGACATTGATTTCCCCCATCTACACTGGTTGTCTGTAGCAAAAGTTCTTTAAAAGTTTCTAAGTGTCCAGTTTTGCAGGTTTTAGGGTCAAAGGAGTACACGTTAACACCAGCCAAGGGCCCGCACCATGTGGGCACCACTTGGGGGTTAGGACTCGCTCTCCCAGAAGCTTCCGGCACAGTCCAGGGCAAATCCAGTTAGAACTTATCACCTTGGCCATTAGAAAATATAGTCTTCTTACAGTTTTGGTGGCCCTGTGGCTTAACAGGAGGTCAGCCAACTGACCCTTGGAGTGAACTTCTCTGCCCTGGGTACAAGAGATGGTCCAGCCCTTGGGGTCTCTCTCCATAGGTTAAACATCTGGTGCAGTCCTTCTGTCTTCTACAGGCCCAGATGTGTTCTGAAAAAGGTATCTAGGAATGACACGAATATGCCTGGCATAAGCTGGTGGGTGTGGGAAAATCTTTGACCAACAGGATAAAAGTTGCATGGGGCAACCCTATTCTCTTTGGCATCACGTCTTGGGAGTTTGGCCCAAAATAATCGCACAGTACACTGCTCTGCCAAAATCTGACATGGCAGATCCTTCTTTCTCCGGGGCAGAGCCGTGGGTATACCCTTGAGGTGTGTCTTGGGAAGGGAGAAACTCCCACTGTAAACTAGTATTCCCCCCCACTGGGATTGGTGCCACTCTGACTGACTACCTGGACAATGGAAAGGGCAGGCATAGGTGTGAGTTACATTCGCTTTTGACAGGATACCCCTTTAAAGCTTGTGCAATTGGTGGGCATATCCCTCAGGCCATCCTTTTAAAAGGAGGTCACTCCGATCTCCCACCCAAAGACTTTTTTCCCCCTTTCCTGTGATCCATTCATATCTCCTTGCAAGGGGCCAGCAGGCTGCCAGGTGACGGTTGGGGATTAACTCTGAAAGGGCAACCAGAGGCTTTAGGCAGAAAAATAGTAACTTTCTTATTTCTGAAAAAGTTAGCCAAAATTCAATTTTTGCATTGGTTTTTGTTCCAGCTGAACAAATTAGTATTTTCTCATCTAGGGCCCATCTGAAGGTAGCTTTATTAAATGTAATCCAGTGTTTTGTATGGCACAGCCAGCACTGCTACATTGAAAAGTGGGGTTGGGGTCTGTTTAATTGTGAAGACATGTGGCAGTATTAAATACGTATGTCCCACCTGAAAATACTTTGCCTTACGTCTTAGCGATGGTAAGGCCTACTTTAGAGGTAACTAACTATATTTAAAAGGAAGGTTTAGGTCTGTTAAATGGGAAGGCTAAGGCCTTCTAAGAGTTTCCAGCTGCCTGGGCCTGTTATTGATTCCCCCATTAGGAATGTGTATTGGTACCAGACAGTGAACAATAGGGTACTAAGAATGGGCAGGATTGTTGGTGGCAAAGCTGTTCCCTTCCTTATTTACATTTCAAAGGGCTTGCCTCCAGCGCACACAATAACACCTAACACTAGTCTTTTGTGACACTAAACTTCTTTGAGCGTTGGCAGGGGAAGGGAAGTAATTTCCAGAACCAGATGTGGGGATATCCTAGAAAATGTCCCCACTTTAAAGGATGGCACTAGATAAAAATATTGGACCTCCTGAGCCCCTTTTCAGTACACTCATGGACCTGCAGAAATTATAGCAGAAAGACTCTCTTATTCCACAGAAGACTGCCCTGCTGCTTGAGGCCTGCCTTATTCTCCAGAGGACTGCCCTGCTGCCTGAGGCTGCCTTGTTCCTCAGAGGACTGTTTTGTTGCTACCAGAGAACTGCTCTGCTCCTTGAGGCCTGCCTTGTTCCCCGGAGGATTGTTTTGCTGCTTGAGGGCTGCCCTGTTCTCTGCTAAGAAAAACTTGCTCTCTTCATCCCATGATACCTGATTGACTCCTAGGGTCATTTGGCTGACCTTCTGTTCAGAGCTACAGGTACGCAACAAGTTCCAGAAAACTCTCTGCAACTGCCCTGCTGACCTGCTGCAACTAGAACTGCCTGAGCCCTGCTGGCCTCTGCTAGATTGAGTTCTAATCTGCCAGGTCCTCGACCCTTGAGTGGCATTAGTTGAGCTCCTCCTGTGAAATCCTGAGGTTTTGAACTCTCTGCACCGGATTTTGAGAAGGTAACTTTTTTAGCTGAACTAACCTGGTCCCTGTGACCCTGTAAATGGCCTGCGCTCCATCACGGTTGGCCTGAACTTGTGCCTTTCCTCCAGTCTAGCACGGCCAGATGACAGAGAATGGCACTTTATGGTTTTAGGCGCTATACTTACATTAAACTTTAAAATGTCAGTCCAATCCAATCAAAAATCCAATCAGTTCTACTGATTTGATTTTTGTTGTTTAAGTTTCATTTTGTTCATGAACAATTTTTCCTGTGCTGCGTTTTCACTTTATTACTGTTTGTGTTCTGCTTACACACTTAACTCAGTGCATCTAAGGTAAGCCTGACTGCTTTTGTGTCAAGCTTCCTGAGGCTTAAGCACACATTAATATGGTGACTTTTGTGGTTCACCCTGACAAGGATTGTGTTTTTTGCTTGAGTAGGGTTTACACCCCATTAACGAATAACGCAATTTCTCACAAGGTTCCAGGCTGAGGGGCAGCAGTGGACTTCCATCAGGAGCTAATCCTTCTTGAGGACTGACACTTGATCCTCCAAGTCTTTTTGAAATCTTGCTAATGTCTTTAGGGCCCTTTTTAGGTTTTGACTAGCGAGTTGCGCACTGCGCAGCTGCAGGGAAAACATTATGAGAAGAATAGAGTGGCTTTGGTCCCCGCCTCTGTTTCCATTGGCTAGCTCCATAAATGGAGGCTAGCCATTGGAACAGACATCTGCTCGTCATCCTGAGAGCAGATTCGGGGGCGTTCCGGCCATTTTTACTCATCCTGCCCCTTTCGAAATCGTCATGCGGCGGTGGGCGTGTGCAATATATTTTTTTTGTCTCGCCATGTTTTCTTCATTTACACCGTGTCTTTTGCAGGGGTGGGCTGTGCACTGAGGCCGCTGATCAGGTAAGCAGCATTTTTTAATACTTTTTGTTTTATCGCGTTCCCGACCCCCCCCTCCCGCTCTCCGTGTGCCCGTTCCCACCCCTGCCCCCCTCCCGCTCTCCGTGTGCCGTTCCCGCCCCCCTCCCGCTGTCCGTGCCTTTCCTGCCCCCCTGTAGTCTTTGTTTGCCGTCGCTCAGTGAAGCCGCACTCTCCCACCGCCCTTGAGTGGCCCTGCAATAATCCCAGTATCTTTCGACCAGTGCTGACGTGCACCTAGGACGAAGCCATCCCTGCCACAGGCTTCACAAGTTGTTGAAAAATTGTGGGTCTTAAATGAGGTACAGGAAAGACATTTCTCAAATTACGGATTGCCGTTGGATGCGTGGCAGTTTTTGACGTTCTGTGTGGTATTGAGCGGATGAGTAGACTGGTCTGTCAGGGAATCACTGAGGGGGGGGGGTGGGTTGGGGGGGTTCTTACTGCTCGGAAGCACAGCCATAGCTCATTAAACCACCCCAACGTTAGAGCCCTTGAGGTTACTGCTTGGTGTGTGTCCGCTCCCCCCCCCCTCGAATTAAGTAACGAGGGTTTAATGGCGTTTTATGGACACGTAGATTGGGCCCATCCTAAATTACCGTTTGGGTTGGCCAGTGTTCAGTACAACAAGCCCGCCCTTCCTCCTGTAGACTATAGTGTAGCAATGCGAGTGCATTCCATTCATTTTTGGCACGGGCGTGTGCTGGTTACCAACAGTTTAATGACTTGCAAGCATCACGTGTTGTGGCGAATGATTATGTTGTGAATTTTGCAAGCCAGGCAAATTAATCTTCCTTTAATTGACTTCGTGGAAGTGTGTAATAATACGTGTGTGGTAGTCGGTGCGTGAACTCTGCCCTGCTTGTCTGGGATGGGCACTCCTAGCCTTAAGGGACTGAGGAAGACATGTAAGAGGTAATTAAGGCTTTCTTTAGATAGTTTGGAACATTTTCCAAGTGCGTTTCTTCAGGCAAAGGCACACATCAAACATTTTTGCAGAGAAAGTGTGACTGAAAAAGATTGGGGGGGGGGGGGGCTGTTCTAAGCAGCTGAACATGTCTGAAGTGACCTTCCAGTTTTACTAAATTGTTTCCAAACACTTTTCTTGCGATCATGTGGCCCTTGGACTGAGACTGACTGGGATGTCTCCCCAGTGTGTATTGCCTTCATTTTAGTTCACCTTTTGGTGTAATTACTTGCCTCTTTCTTCACTGGACGTTGATAGTACACACACGGGGGACACCGTTTTGTCCTAGTTGGAGTGGGATAGAGTTGGCTTGCATAGGGTGAGTTCCTCCCTTTTGTGTGTTGCGTTCTGCCTCCTGCAAATGATTTGATACCTGCTTCTTCTGGACTGTTTTGATCATTTTTAGACCAACGCTATTGCTTACTGCTCCTTCTCCGCCCTGTAGCTCAGGTATTACGTGTCCCCTGTAGTCATTTGGCTCTGGTAGGCTTCTGTCTGGGACGGTTTATTTACAAAACACTGTTTCAGGTCTAAGCAAATATCATGTTTGGGCTTGGGCCAGTGCCTAGTTGTGATTGGTATATGTGTGTAATGTGTGTGTATATAGCAATGTCTGACTGTGTCTCTGTGGCTGTATATATGTGGAGCTATAAGTACAAGAGCACAGTGATGCTATGTGTGTGAATGTCATGCTGTGTGTGGCTGTGTATGTGTGGAGCTATGTGTACAGGAGCTGAGTGAGGCTATATGTATGTGTGATGCAATGTGTGTGTGATACTATGTGTGTGATACTGTGTGTGTCTATAGCAAGGTCGAACTGTGTACCTCTGTACAAGTGTATGTGTGCAGCTATGTATACAAGAGCTAAGTGATACTGTGTATGTGATGCTATGTGTGTGTATGTAGCAATGTGTGGCTGTGTGTGTCTGTAGCTGTGTATGTGTGAAGATATATGTCCAGGAGCTGAGTAATGCTGTCTGTCTGTGATGCTATGTGTGTGATGCTATGTATGTATAATACAGTGTAACTGTGTATGTCTGTATAACTGTGTATGTCTCGTGCTGTGTGTGTGTAGTTGTCTATACAAAGCCAGTCAATATGTGTAAAAGGAGAGATCTGGGTGTGTGTATGTCTCTGTAGACATATAACTAGGTGTGTGTATAAGTGCAAATGCAATACGTCTAACATTTGCTACACATAAAGCTATTTACTAGTAAACAACAACGCCGTTTATTTATCTGTTTACTCAAAAAAACCAAAAAAAAGATTTTAATTTACAATGCCAATAACTAACATTGTCAAAGGCAAAACCGTTGCATTGTAAATGCTTGTTTTTACTGTATGCGTTTGCCTTTTACAGTAGACTGCAATAAAAACATAGAAATCTCTGTTAATAATAAAGTAATCAAACAGTAGTGAAAAAACAAAACCTTCCCTGTATTGCACTGTACAAACCATATGGCGGTATTTATGTTTTTTGCTGAACTTGCTGGAGGTTTGGCTCCACAAATTTGCCCTAAAAATATCAGAAGTGAGTGTTTTCTTTTATTTAAGCATTTATTTACATTGGTATGTTAAAATCAAAAATTTACACATAAAGCAATGCAGATTATACATAGAGTTTTAAATTAAAGGAACGAAATTTTGGGCATTAGAGTACCTAGACAAGATGGCAGATTTTCATTATGGTAGCCCCCACCCTCCCCGCCAGTGCCTTCTGCATGTGTATGTGTGTTTTGTGCTGGATGTCTTTTTTTTTTTTTTTGTGCATGTATCTAACATGCGGCCTTGTTAGGAGTGGGAAAACATTGGGGGTTTTTGCAGCCCCATAGGGAAATTTGTGATGAGAATGCCTGTTGGCTGAAGAGGCGCGGAAGGAGCATTAGCAGACCTATATGAAATGATAGGATATTGCTGCAGTTTCCCGATAGTGGAGTGAGGTGCACCGATGAAGCAGTCCACTCTGCACGCCTGCAGACCTTCTTAGCAGAACCGACACACAGTATGCATTTAAGTGCATATGGACCCTGGGGCAATTTCATGGTGGGTGGGCTATGAAAGGCAGGATTAATAATTGATCGATTCAATTTAGCAAACCGAGTTTTTGCTAATGGGCTTCAGGGTGCAGAGACCCATTAGCGTGGAACATTACCATCTTGAGGTACTGGGTGGCGGAAGGAAGCAGTGGTGTTCAGTCACGAGGCAATGTGGCCATATTTCTTCAGCTCTTGGTGAAGTGTGGTGTGAAGAAAGCCTCTGATTAGGGAGCGGGCAATGTAGAGTCTGCAAGGCCATGGAGCAGGGCAATGCCACCGTCCCAATGCAAGGGGGCCTGAACTACAATTTAGGAAAGAGCCAAATATTCACCCCTTTAAAGAGCACTACATTACTATGAAGTAACAGTCTACCTCTGCTCTCAGAACCCGGGGATCACTCCTACTTTTCCCTAACTTCATCTTTGCGTTGGACCTTGAATAGCACTCTGCTGCCTATTGCCTAGGCTCAGCTATACAAATCGTACGTACTTTGTGGGCTCAGCGCAGTATTCCGAACATTCTGAACCGGGTGCCACGTTTGTGTATCTGAAGGGGAGACTACCTGGTATGAAGTTAAATTCACTAGTTTAAAAAAAATGTTTTTTTTAAATTTCTTTATTGAAATTCATTGTTTTTGAAGTGTGGGTCGAGCCAGAATATGATTTACAGAAGAGAGATTGCCTTTAAGTGGAAACATCATTAACATAAATATATGTGCTGGTATGGTTGGAAGCATAGTATTTGGAAGGAGACTTTGAAGGCTAGCGATGGAATTCGAAGTTGATATCTTAGATGGTCCAGAAGGGGATATCTCTAATCTTAGGTCCTTTTGGAATCATCTGGATGAGCAGAAATGTGGCAGTGGTTGACACAGGAGATGTCTGGAGCGTGTCTCTCTTGGAAAGATGTCCTTTGAAGAATCGCCACAGGAGTACATTGGAGAGCGGGCCCATCTGCCCAAAGATGATCATTCAAGGAGTAAAAGACTGAAGACAAGTCCAGGATGGTGGATGGACTTTGTGTCCCGATGACTTCATCAGCCGCTTTCAACAAACTTAAACTGTTATGGTTCCTTTACAACTACTAAGACTACATATAGTAGTTCATCCAGTCCGTTTAGTATTTGCTAGTTTCTTTTATGTGGATCCACCCTTTCTTGCTTATAGGTTTTTTCAATGGGGAGATTTTTTCCTAGTAATGTAATGTAATGTAAAAGGAACTTATAGAGCGCAACTAACACCCAGCGGTTTCTTGGCGCTAAAGCATAAGGAAGACAGACAGTCCGAGGGGCAAGAGGCGTTAATTATAGGTATTACAAAATAGGTGGGTTTTAAGGAGGGACCTAAAATGGGTGAGGGGAGAGGCTAATCTTAGACCTAAGTTCCAGAAAGACGGGGCAAGAAATGAGAACCTCAGTCCTCCCTGTTTTTTGCGTTTAAAGGTCGGGACCTGAAGTAAGGCCAAATGGTGTTTCCTTTAGTTATTTATTAACGGGGTAGATATGTCGGGGTGGCTTGTGGAGTGCTGCATCAGTGGCGTATGTGACCTTGCGCATGTGTGTGGATCCATCCAGTGCCTTGGGTGTTACATAGAGAGGGTTCTGAGTGGATGGTTGCGAGTGGGAGCAGAGATGGTGGCGGGTTCCTGGTGGCCCGTCTTTCAGAACTTGAATTTAGAGGTTACCTCCTATGACCTGTGTGAAACTGGATTTTGTGAGAGGTTGCCCATGAAACACATACAGTGGGCCACATATTCCATTCAGTTTGTTCTAGCTGGAATCTCTTTTCAGTAAGTGTGTGTATTTGTGGTGGTGGTTTACTTCCTCCCCTTCATTCTAATATTAGGTCCTAGCTCTGCGTACTGAAAATAGTGGTCTTTTACAGCCCCATCTGTCTGTTCCACGCAAAGGGACTGAAATATTGCCTCTTCCAGTTTGTCAGTGTTTTAATGTATTTTTGGTTGCTGTAAAAGTGAACCTTGGAGACATGTATGCAGAGCGTTGGGGGAGAAAATACTTTCTTTTGCTGTTAACTTCACACCAGATGGCATTGCTCATTTGATGAGACTGCTATTTTTAGGTGTTTGTTCTTGTTTTTATCAGTACATTAGAGCTTTGTATCCTCACTGATGGGAAATTCGAGCAAGGCATGTCTTTCTTGGTAAGCTACCAGTCGTCACCCTTTTGCCCAGCTGTCTTGTCTGTGCTGCTCATAGTTTGTCTGACCACTGGGGTGGCTTACCTTTCTGCCTTATACAGCTAGCTCTCTATTCATCACGCGCAGCGTCGACCCTGAAAAATCATAAGGCTACTGTCCGATAATGGGTTATTCCGATTAATTAAACAAAGGAAGGACTGAGGTTGGAATGGTTCCTGCGCAAGGGATGTGGTGATGAGGGAATAATGTAGATATTCTTCAGCTGGTACCCTAAGATTTCTGCATTTGCGGGTGCAATCTCTGGTTGATAGAATGGCTTAGTAATTTTATAACATCTTTCGCTATACCTAGCAACAGATATGTAAATCAGAAAGGCTTGCAAGTGAAAGAAGTCCTTGAGTGTTTATAACTTTAGAGGCACAGCAGTGGCTAGATTAGTTGTTTTAGAGACTTTTATGGCCGATTTACAAGTGTTTATGGGTACGGGAAGTAGTACGCAAAATAAAGTTGCACGACTACTCTTGGTTCTACTCTTTTATATGCCTTTGTGAGTCTGCCATGAGACCCTCAACTCCCTCTTAGTAAAAGTGCAGACAGGGCACAGGCCTTTCTATTTTACTAACTGTAGATGCATAGTCCCTGAATATCCCCATGTTTAAAAAATGTTTTGGAGACACCACTCGAGTGCATGTAATAGGGCGTAAAAGATGACTACAGGAGTATTGCTTTACATAGTCCAGAACGCAGTTGTGAACAGCCCCCATTATGTTTTCAACAAAACATTGTTGAATGGTGTAATATTTGTATTTTCTTAATCAAAGGCTTGAGATATTGTTTAAACAGAAAAAAAAAACATGAAGATAATGTACCAGTGGTGTAGTGGGGGCGGGGAGGTGGGGGGGGGGGGGGGTAATAGGCATCAGTTTAAAGACCCTCCAATCTTCTCACTTTTCTTGTGTTAGTTGCTTGGCTGTCATATCTTATTAGTTGCTAGGTTGCCCTATCTTGTTCTTCATGGCCATGTTCTATTCTTGTAAGTCCTGGGCCCAGAATTTGTCTTCTTCTCCAAGGCTATGGGTCAAGAACTGATCAGGTGTCTCCCACCAGATTTAGAGGACAACACCCACTTGGTGGGGCTATTAACAAAAGTGTATTCAGTTCAGTGATTTGTAAAGTTAACCATATACCATGAGTATGAAATTCAATGCTATGGAGGGGAGGGAAGGTACACTGCTCATATTTCTACTGAGAACAAGGATGTTTTTCACAGATCAGTGCATTCGTCTGGTGAGGATTTACACTGTGCATGTGCAGAATTGAAGCCACAATGGACATTGACAACTATCCCATCAGATTCGTTCAAATGCCTAGTGGGGCCCACATTAATCCGGTGGATTGTACACACTCTGGTGAGAGCCAAATGCACAATTCTGATCAGTTCAGCCCAAATGTTTGCTTTTTGTTAATCTAGTAGTGAGACAATATACAGTGGGATAAAGGTGTTTTGTGGCACAGACCAAGTTTGGATCGTATGCTGTATATGAGGCACCCTCTGCAACAACAACCGAGGTGCAGTGAAGTGTTCACGCCTCCTTAATCCCAACATGCCCACTCAGACCCGCTCTACCATCTGTCTTTAATAAGGTCGCAACTCAAAAATGCATAGTAACTGGACAGCAGCCTTTTTCCTTACGCCTTTTGTGCTATTTCCATTAAGCATACCCTAATGCTGCTGGGACCGTGATGCTTCTTTGACAACACACATTCAGATGGCCAGTTCTATCCTCCAATGGTCCACCCACTGGATCCACAGTAGGCTGCCAACTTCTCAGCAGCAGATCAGCGGTGGCTCCTCTGCTAAGGCGGAGGAGCGTCGCCCCACTGCTCTGTGAGCAGGTCAAAAAAAATGTTTGGATGATAGTAACGCATTGTTATTATCTTTTAATTTTTTTCATGGCTCAGCTGGTTAGAAGCGGGGCAGGGCTGGGTTGTTACAGAGGAACAGGGGGAGGAGTGGTGAGCATTCTCGTAAGTGCGCATGACTGTTTGGCCAGCCGTCTTGGGTCGGCCAAACAGTCTTGCACACTTTGCATGTTCTCCACCAGGCTATATTGTACAACTTGGCTGGAGAACATGCACAGCCTCCCAGCCCCTCTCTGAGCGCAGAACAGCGCGCATGCATACCAGTCACAATGCTGCTGTACACAGCATAATGATTGGCCTGTGTGCTTCCTGCCCCTGGAGCCCTGCAGTCAATTGAAGAGCCGAAGAGGACCGAGAGGTTGCAACTGACCTGCACATAAGTAATTTTTGTAATTTTTTTCATGTCCCCTTCACACCCTGTGATCCGCTTCCCCATCACTGTTATGTAGCAGCCGCCACTGCAGCAGATTCCTGTTTGCCATGCCTGCTCCAGAGCATGCTGTCTGCAAGTACTGGTCTGTATTTCCGAAATCCTGACTGCTAGTCTCCCAAGTTTACATCTGCATACATACACCACTCGCCTATCCCCTCTCACCCCCTCAAATGAATGGAGCTCCCTTCAGTAGGATGAAGGGGTCTTCCCAAGCTGAACTAGGAGATAGCCATATTTGCTGGCCAGCAGAAAACGCCCCGCAAAGGTTGTCATTTAAATCAAATCTTGCCTTATTGATTGGCAAAAACTGATTTTGTTTGTTGTAAATAGGATTGGGATTTCTACCCATTTCAAACCAGCACCTTTTTCATGGTGTTTGGCCATCAACATAGGTTTTATGGACAAGTATTATAGTCATGAAGAGGAAACCAGGAGAAATTGCCAAATTTAGTATTTTTAAGTGTGCACAAAAATGAAATTTGCATTTGACACTTGCTAGAAAATCCCTGATTTACAACTCCGGGTCCAATTAGACATCGGAGTTATTTACAAAGGGAGAGTAAAGGCTTCTTTAAAAAAAAAACCTTGCTTGCTTTTCCTATGCAGCCTCAACACAAGTCTTTCCTTCAAAAAAGAGGGGTGACGCGGCTCAGAAATACTGTACAGATTAGGATGTGCACATAAACGTTGCTCCAACCCACACATTCAAAAGTAGCAAGACTAACCTTCAGCTATGAAAATGTAAATGTTATAACCTGAACTTGTAATGGAAAAAACACCCCTTGATAAAGAAAACTTGAAAGATCTTAAAACATATAGGAACACATGATGGCTTGATGAACAAGGAATAACAAAAAGCCATGAATTGGCATTTTGTGAGCCTAAAATGTTGACTCCGAATAAGTCCTGGTTTGATCAAGTCCAAACAGAATAATGTTCAGCAAGCTGCAATGACTGCACCTTGCTATCTGGCTGCAGAGGTGTCATACTACTCCACGCCTCATTTTAAACTTGCTGGATCTGCTCTGGTAAGGGAAAAATGTGTGATAATCCGAGCAGGAGTGCCAGCATTATTACTCACCTCTTGCTCATTTTCCGAAATGTCTCCGGCAGGGTTTTTGCTGCTCGGGACAGATTTAAAGTATATGTGGAAGAAGCTTCTACTGTATTCCAAATTAATACAATATTTTTTTTTGGATTTTTTTTTGGGGGGTTTTAGGAAAACAGTAAGTAACATACAGTGCCAAAGTTTTAGGTTATGCAGAAGATCCCAATGACCATGGGTTGAAGGCAAATAGAGAATGAAAAGAAAATCATCCTACTAGACCTGAGTTATGAGTGTCCAAGCTTTCATTCACATGAACCAAGTCGTCGAGGAAAAAACATAAAACCCACCTGGTCACCACATAGATATTACCACGATCATCAACCAGAATATTCACCCCTCTGCCTCCGAACTACTGTCCGTATCCGGGTCCCCATCTTCAGTGAAGCATTCTAGTAATTAGGCCCAGAGCAGTATCTCCTCCGCCACCTTATCAGTGTGGGTCCATCGCATGTGATGCCCTCCACCACTCCCCATTCCAGTAAGTCCCTCAGCAACTGAGTCACCAGCGGCACCCAAGGGTCCAGCCAGCCAATGGCCATGCGACATTTTGCTTGGAGACGCATGAACTGCGCAAGCTTATATGGAAGTTTCCGCCCTCTAGGTCTGTCCACCACACCCAATAAGCATGCAAGTGGCGTAAGCGGAATCGTCACACGAGTGGGTGACACCCTATATTTTTGGTGCCATTCGCCCCCAAAAAGTATGGATCCCCTTTGCACTCCCAAGGCATGTGGTAATACAATATATTTAATGGCTTTTCACTGGACACTAACAATTGAAATCCCTCTTTCTTCACAGAGCTTATGTCTGCGGAAGGTAGGTTCCTTCATAGCTTAAATGGGAAGATGGCATTAAGATAATAGCTGGAAAAAACCACAACCGTTAAGAGTTATTCCCAATTACGGCACAGTTAACTTGGGTCTAGATTTCACTAAACCAAATCATAACATGGCACCAGTAAGTAAATGGACCTTTACTAGGCAGGCCTAACGATCCTGTTAATAAGGGGAAATCAGACACGGCTACTCTCGTGGCACAGACTTGGAGACTGCCATTTTCTAGCAGTTCAGTGGAGGTCAGTTCATACCGATGCTAATCACTCCTGTAGAAATAATTCTAACTCCACGTCTGACATCCTAGTGGGTTGAGTTTCCCTACGTCATACATTAGCATAGATTTTATTCATAGAGTGGTTTTAGTCCTCTCCTCTGTGGCTTGGTTTGCCCTACTATTCTGTTCTTCTTTTTATGGATGTCCAAGACCATCAGATGGCAGAGAGGGTAAAGTTTCCTCCCTATTATCAGAGATCGCCACCCTGGATATTCTCTATTAATCTGCAAACTACCCCACCAATTTTTTCATAGACTTGGTGTAGTTGGAAATTGATCCTTTGTCCTTTGGACTTGCTTGACTTACTGTTCATGGCATGCTGGGGACAGTGAAGTTTCATGAATTCTTAAATGAGGGTATTTATTTTTTCACTCTCTCCACTGCCTGCATGAAAGCGGTTAAACCATCATGGTATCAGTCGAATGTACAATATGACTAATTTGGCGCAGTGAATGTATTTTTGGAAACGTAAACCACTAAAGACATCTTGTTACCTCCATTAGTGAGAGCCATTAGGGGAGACTATTTAGAAACAGTTTTAGCTAGGCATGTGTTTAAAATACTATTCATATTACAGTGAAATAGACAGAACCCAAATGAGGTATCACCCTATGAAGTGTCACCAGATATACACAAGATTAGATATCTAAAATATTAGGGGAGAGCCTATAAGTTCCAATGCTCTTCCGGACGCGCGCCGCCGGCACGCCAAAGGGGAGCCCGTCTGCGCCCATGACGCGCCCATCGCCAAAATCCTTGCCCAATTTTACAAAATCTGGCTCACCCGCGATGAACTTTTGGCCTTAAACACTTGGGAATGCCCAACTCCTACCACATTACTAGACCATTCCACTACTAACTCTAACGCATGTACATCTTGTGGTCTGAGTATTTCCTTTTTGCCGGTACATTTGTCAAGCAGCCAGCAAAATGTCCCCCATTCCGGCGGCCAGAGAACCACAAAGAACCCTGATCTTGGGAACTGCCCGGGCGAGGTAGAACAAACACACAATACTAAACACAAGAGCGGTAACTAAATGAAATGTGTCCTGTTAAACACAAGATCGATCCCCAAGCACAAATACGAATTAGAATCCTTAATATCAGACAACAACTTAGATCTAATATTCCTCACAGAAACTTGGGCCTCTACCACCTCTGGGCCAGATTGGAACACGGCTGTTCCGACAGGATACTCAGTGGCACAGGTAGATAGGACAGGATCAGTGGAGGGGGCATTGCACTAATCTATCGCTCACACTTTAAAGTGAAGTCCTCATCAGAATCAGGACTGGAGGCAGAAGCGATGTCCTTCAGCATCAAAAACAATAACTAAGCCCTTCTCAAAGGCCTACTAATATACAGGCCACCCGGAACTAAAGGTCCTTTCACCAGAACAATTCAAACTTTCCTGGAATCTTGCCTAGACACCCCTACTTACACAGTCCTAGGTGATTTTAGGTGATAGATAAATAAGGCAGTAAACCAACTAGCCCCTGAAGAGAGCAAGAAACCTAGGAGACAATCAGCCACTTCACCTTGGTACACTCCGGAGGTCAAGCGACTGAAAATTGATTGCAGGCGCCAAGAACGGACCTGGAGATCTGATTACAGTCAAACTCATAGAAAGGATTACACGAAAGCCCTAAAAGAGTACAAAATGATGATACAACAAGCCAAATCGACCTATTTTACACATAAAATTCAGGAGGCCGCTAACTCCTCCAAGGAACTATTCAAAACAGTGTCAAGTCTACTCAAATGTCCGAGGGACATAATATTTGCCCCAGATCAACATTTTGTAGACAAGCTGGCCTTGTTTTTTCAACAAAAAGTCCATGCCGTCTACAATGAACTTCATGAGGTATCTGACTCAAGGGGAAACGACAACAGGGAACCAACAAAAGCCCCCCAAAACTGTATATCCCAATTTTCATATCTTGAGGCAGACCAGATCTCTAAGCTGATAACTGAAGACAAATCAGGGTCACCTCTGGATCCCTGTCCCCCCTACATATTTCATCTTGCCCCTGAAGCAATTAGCATGTCCCTTACCCCGCTCCTCAATGAGATAATCAAATCCGGTGTCTTCCCTCAAAGGTGGAAAAAGGCTAGCATTAGACCTATCCTGAAGAAGGATTCCCTTGATCCACTGGAGACAAAAAATTATCGTCCTATATCCTGTCTCCCTTTACCAACCAAAAGACTAGAAAAAGCCCTAAACCAGGAACTAATGGAGTTTGTCAACCTCAATAACATCCTTGACAACACCCAACATGGCTTTAGGTCATGTCACTCCACCGAGACAGCTCTAATAATAGCCACAGAGGAAGCCCGCATGACCATGGATAAGGGAGGCAGAGCTGTTCTAGTACTACTGGATCTCACGGCAGCGTTTGATACCGTTAACCATGGGGTCCTACTAGACAGGATGAAATCAGTAGGCGTCAGAGACACTGCCCTGACCCTACTCCAATCCTTCCTAGACCGCAGAACCCAACAAACCTACTGGGATGGTTTGCAGTCAGAAGAATTCTCTCTCCCGTGTGGGGTCCCACAGGGCTCAGCACTCTCCCCTACCCTTTTTAACCTTTACGTGACCCCATTAGCCACCCTAATAAAAGCAGATGGGCTGCAATTGGTGTCTTACGCTGACGACACACAATTGATGGTTTCACTCACGCAAACGGTAGAAATCACTGCGGAACAGTTAAGAAACTGCCTCCTAAACATAAAGAGCTGGATGAACAAAAACTTCTTAAAACTAAACACCGAAAAAACGGAGGTGATTGAGTTCGGACATAAAACCTCCATCTGGAGCCAACTCTGGTGGCCTCCAGAGGGTGGCACTTGCCCCGTGCCGGCACAAAAAGTCAGAAACTTAGGTTTCTGGATTGATAAAGATCTCACCTTAACCTCACAAGTCAATCAAGTGACATTGGCTTGTTTCTTCACCATCAAAATCCTAAGAAAAATACTGCCCTTGATCCCACCCACGCTAAGGAAAACGGTGGTCGGTGCTCTAGTTCTTTCCCGCATCGACTACTGTAACGCCATGTACCTGGGAATGGGTGAAAGGCAGCTCTCCAAACTCCAGTCACTGCAAAATGCAGCGGCAAGAGTATTGCTGGATCTTCCAAAGCGCCACCCAACATCTAAGAGCATACGTCAACTCCACTGGCTCCCAGTCCGTCAAAGAGTACAGTTCAAGGCCCTCTGTCTAGTTCACAAAACCATAATTGGAGGAGGAGCATAGGACATGAAAGCTCTCTTTCCTCGCTATGTCCCAAGCCGTACACTAAGATCTGGCGGCTTGGGCCTGATCAGCATCGCGAGAATATAGAAAGCACGCTGGGGGGGGCAAGTCTTTCTCACACCAGGCAGCTAAGCTATGGAACACCACGCCCATCAAGCTCCGCCTAGAAACAAATAAGAGCTGTTTCAGAAAGGCATTAAAGACCTGGCTTTTCATCACGGCTTAGTCACCCAGTAACAGTCTTACCCTCCTCGCAGCGCCAAGACGCCACGGCATAAGTGCGCTTAACAAATATTTCAGTCAGTCATTAGTAATGTTTTCTTTATTTTAATTCTGTATTGAAAATGAAAGCCCAAAAGAGGGGACATGTAGCCTACTTTAGGCAAATTATCTTTATTTAAATGCATTATCAAATGTAAAAATATATTGTAAAATCAGTTCTAGGCATTCGATAGTTGTGCTGTAATATCTAACTGGATACCTGAGAGAATCCTACACTCATGCCTGGTTTAGAGACGGTGATCGGCTTGGATAATTGTAGGCAGCAGTGGGTTTCTATTTCAAAACAATCTGCAGTTAGATGCTTTGGGGATTCTTCAGAGGGTCGTTCGAGGCCCGAGAACACTGCTGGGACCCTGCTGGCAAGTCGGTTGGGGTGGGACTTGGTCCCCCAGCGCCCAGTGCTCCCTGTGGTGCGGGAGGTGACGTCAGTCCTGCAAGTGCCGTTAAGGCTCCATTGCTCCCCCCGCAGCGCAGGATTCTTCAGCGGGCTGTCCGAGGCCCGAAAAAAATGCAGGGACCCTGCTAGCAAGTCGGCTGGGGCGGGACTCGGTCCCCCAGCGCCCAGTCCTTCCTGTGGCGCGGGAGGTGACGTCAGTCCTCCCGGCACCGTTAAGGCTCCATCGCTCCCCCATAGCAATAATGCTTGCGGGAGTGCCCGAACAAAGCCCGGGTCAAGGGCCGGCCCATCTGCGCCTATCAGCAGCCGACGGAGACTGGGCTGAGCCCCCTCTCTTTCACTTGCGCTAGCAGCAACAACAGAAGGTGAGAGCATCCATCCGCAAATCAAGCGACCATGGGGAAACAAGCAGGACCCTCATCCACGCGCCCCATTGTTACTATTGACAGTATGCTGGAAAGGGTGGCCAATATTGTAACAAATAAAATTGACTTAACAAAGCATAGACTGTCACTGGGCTGTGAGGTGATGTAGACAGAGCCTGGTTGTGGAGTTTCCCTTGACCCTGCACCTGCCCTTGCACCTGTTGGCTGCTACTTCTTGCACACTGTGATTGACACTAATCCTGAGACATCTTTCAGTGGCACTTTTCACTCTGGGTGCGATCCTCTCATGACCCAATTTACCCTGACCGCCCCGGTTGCCGTGGCAGAAAAGCGCAAAGGCCATCCGGGAAATCCATTTGCACTAAAAGGAAGCAGCCCCCACGCACCAGAGCACCACGGAGTGACAACCTCTTGTATACAACCTACTCTCAGTCCACACTCTTCGGCTAAGGCCCTGAATGGCAAGGCTAATCGTTGTTCTTATACCCAGACTGAAGTTATACCTGAATTACCACCAGAATTATCTGATATAGGGCGGTCTCTTATTAATATATTATGCTTCCGGATTCGCGATTTTATAGACATGAAACGTAATCCCTTGCTGAATCGCCTGGATCATTTGGAGACTTTGATGGACAGGCTTTGCAACCGGGAAGTGGCTACCAATATCGATACCACGGCTGGAGTGGCCAACCATTTGGCAAGTGCCCCAACCTTAAACAGTTCAGTCTACGGGAATCAGTTTTTGCCAGATAGTTCCTCAAATACATCTGCTTGTAAGACATGCACATAACTGACTGATCGATGACCCTCTAATGTAATGGATGTAACGCTATAGCAAAACCCCACGACTAATAATTGCTCACATATTTTAGTTTGGGTTGGTCCTCCTTTTCCCCCTAACCCAAAAACTAAATCTAATCTGATACCAATTTGCTTTTCAGTAATTCCTGGTCCAAGTAACGGTGCCACCCCTCACTCCGGGACGGACTAGCTTAAGACCTAACATGGATGTGCTGGGTTTGCCACCTTCTGTCTGCCCCTATGTTCTGGTGTTGGCAGCAGTGCCTCCCTTTAAGATAGAGTGGAGCAAAACCTGGGGACAACTACGAAATAAATGTGTTGACTGGTTATCTAAGAACAAGCAGTTTAACGTCCTGAACATGAATGAGATAATCATGGTACGGAGAGTGGGGTGGGTTGGCGATTTGGTTAAAAACATTGAAGGGGATTGTATTGTAATACATTTTCATAGATCCTCTGTGGTAAGGGCGCGTTTAAAACTACAAGAGATCCTTGCCATTAGACACACTAAAATGTGGTCTTTACCCCATGGCTACTTTTATAAACTACCTCAGCTGGGGGCTGTGTTAATGCTCTATCCACTAATAATGATACGTTTCAGGCCATAAGATATAAAAAAGGGTATGGCCTTGTACCTGATCAATTTTTATAATAATGATTTTTATAGTACACCTAATACCAATGTTGTTATCTTTTTCGACTACATCACCACCCTAAGGAGCTTGAAGGGTTTTGACAAAACAGCAGGTATTTCTCTGGGAGGCGATTTTAATGCCAAAGTGGTTTACCAGGACTCTTCGTTTAGTAATCGTAGCAGAGTACAAACTTGCAATAGAGCGCAGAGCTGATGGAACATTTGATATCTCAAAATTTGAGCAACGTCGTGGATATCCCTGCTCTTAATAATGATACACTGGAACCCACGTTCAGAGGCAGACGCTGTGCTACCACAATTGACTATATTTTTATTTCCCCTAATCTAGAGGATTTTTTTATGCATGGTAAAGTTGTTGCGAAAGTAGTATTTAAACAGTCCCCCATGCCTAAGTATGAAACTGAGTGTGGTGCAAGGAATTTGGAACCCTCAACAAATAATCTACAATTGGTGTGGCAAGGAGTTGATTCTACCAAATTATTTTATAAAGTTGTTATGGAGAATCTTGCATTGTTTTGGTCTGTGTGACAGTGCAGGAACCCAATCCTGATGTACTCACCGCATTCACTAATCTCTGCTCTATTATTAAAACTGAATTAATAAAACCTGCCCCTTCAAAATCCCAGATGGTTTAATCATGAATGTTCAGCAGTAAACTGACAGTTACATAAGGCCCTGTCGGCTAAACCTAGGTGCCACCAAACGGCAAATGTTAAGGAAAAAATACAAGTTGGTTACCTCTTTGTATAAAAGAAGAGATCTTGGTCGAGCAATTGGATTTACTCACTAACACCGCTTGTCTAAAGAGCTGTAAACTTTTTTGGGCTGCTATCAAAGACACGCAAGCGATGGGACAGACGCTAACACCAATTAGTTACAACATTACTAGTGAAGCATGGGAAGCACACTTTTCTGCGTCATACATAGCTCTGCCTCGTGACAAGGATTTATCCGAGTTGCCCACCCCTAAGGGAGTAACAATGTCGCTGTCCCAAGTGGAGGAAGCCATATATCAGAGCCTGGGCAATAGGGCTCTTGCCCCCAACAGGGTGCCCATAGACCTCATTAAACACAAAGCTGATATCTGGGCCCTGATTTTGCTTAATGTTTGTATTAACTTAGTCTGTCCTCGTTACCAAGCACATGGCCAACTCCTATCATTGTACAATTTTTAAAAAGGGTGACCGCTCCCAGCCAGGCTGCTACAGGCCCATTTCTCGGATAGTCATCACGCTGACAATCTTTGGCAGGGTCCTGTACAACCAGATTAACACTTGGGTAGAGGACAATTCTATTCTGCATCCCTGCCAACTTGGTTTTTAGAAATAACGTTGACACAATAGAACAGTGTCTTAATCAAAATTTAATAATTGGGAAATATACCAGCGCTCACCAATATACCTGGCGTTTATGAACTTAACCTCTGATTTCGATTTTGTTAATCGATCCAGACTGCGAAAGGTGGAATGGATAAGGCACTTGTAATTTTTTTGCGTATTTAAACATAGATTGAAAGCCAGGATCAGAATCAACTCACATGGGGAAATCTCTAATGATATTGGTGTTTTTAGAGGGTAAGGCAGGTGTGTTTCAGCTCCATTCTTTTTTATTCTGTATCTCAATAACTTACATGTGTTTTTAGCGACCCTTACTAAAGATGTACCAAGAGTTAATGGCTGTATACTCCCATCCCTATTATATGCTGACGATGCGGTCTTAATGGGCCGCATTCCCAAATCCCAAAATCTTTTGGTACGGGGCTTTGTGGATTTTATAGCCTCCTTAGATGTATGCACCAATTTAAAAAAATCCTTTATAATGGCCTTCTGCGGACCAAGGAAGCACTTGAGAAACATAATTTCTGTTGGGAACCAGAGTTTACAATGCACAAGCACTTTTCCCTAATTGAGACTGGTTTGTGCTGCAAATGGTTTGTGGACAGACCACACCTTAAATTGCAGGAATACGTTTTCTATGTCAATTAACACAGTACTTAGTCTTCTTCAACCCAGGAGGTGTGGGGGGGGGGCATTCTTCCTATTTAATTTTTTTTTTTTTACTCGGTGCACACCTATAGCAACCTATGGCGCCGAGGTATGGGGCATTTCCAACTGTAATAATATTCAGTATGAAGAGAGCAGGTTCTGCCATAAGCCCCTGGGTGTCTCAATCTCTTCGTCTCAGTATATGTGCCACAATGAACTAAAGTTGCATTATATTGAAGACTATATTCGAGTGCGCCCAGCTCGATTTTGGTTAGCAATATGGACAAATAAAGCAGTGTCCCTCACCAGAGACCTTATAGCAGATTGTGTTAAGTGTGAGAAAGGTATGGACATCCCATGGTTAGCAGAGGTGAGAACTAGTCTACGTAGGATTAACTATGGATATGTCTTTGATAGCCCTAAAGAGCTATCACCTGTAAACAAAAAAGAGCTCCTGTTGGCCTTCTACAGGTGTTATAGCGAGGGAAGACTTGCTAGGGAGTCAAGTAAATCAAGTGCAACCATGTTTCTGAATATCGAGAATGATCAGCAACTGGCTAGTTGTCTGATCAAACCCATGGGTCGCCGGGAGCGCTGCCTTCTCTTTCGTCTAAGGGTAGGCACTGTGAAGTATTTATTATGTTTTCCCTGGGCTTTCAAATCAACCTTGATCTTGTTACCTGCCCATGCGATGGACACTTGGGCCAAACCTTACTACACTTTTTATTCTTTTGCATGTATTACACACAATATACTAAACTGGTTTTTTTTTGGTTTTTTTTTAGAAGTGCTCATACGTTAATTACAGAGATGTGTATATATGATTCTTCTTAATTTAGGATATGATGAGTTAATATTTCGTGTGGGAGCCTTTCTGAAAACTGCTGTTCGAGCGTGCAACTCGATGAATACTGTATAACTGTATTTTAATTGTTTTGCACTGTATTGAATTTCCATGCGCCTTCCTTTTATGAATATTATGAATTTGTGTTTTTAATTATTGTATGAGCCTGCTGTTTTATGGATCTGTTTTTATCCGAATAAAGTAATTAAAGTAAAAAGTTAAATGCTGTTTTGTCCTCCTAAACTGAGCTCTTTTTTCACACTCCAATAAACTGTCTGAATGTTTAGCTGCAGAAACTGTAACAAAACTGATGAGAGAGAGCTATGATGTCCAAGGCATCTTTTGCAGCCCCTTTGTGACCAGTAAGAACTCTGCTGTCTAGGTGGCTTCCATTTCTCATCAGTGCCCTTAAGGAGACTGCCATGCCTTAGAGATCCGCCTGTAGCATCTGTGTGCCTCGCAGAGAGAACATTCTTTATAAAGTGGCTATTTCACACTTATGTGAATGGAAGGTCTATGCTGTCCAAGGCACCCTTTATCTCTCTTTGTGACTACTAATGTAACTTAAGACAACAATCCTATGATGGTTTTTGTTCCCTGACCGCTTGACAAGATTGTTCATAGGAGACAAGATGGCCTCCTGTGAGCAGAGTTATATCCAAGCACGTATTGCTTTCGGAGTTGTCAGGTACCCCATCTCCTACATGTGGCTGATGGCTATGACTGCTGACCTGGTGAGGCCGCTCCCATTTGGAATGTGCAGAGGCCTGATGTATATTTTTATCATTGTCCTCCGTTTGCTACGGAGGTTGCTGCGGAAAAATTATTCGGCAAGAAGAGCCAACACACTGTGGGGTGAAGTTGTCTTGGAGGAGGTGGGGGTGGAGTTGGCCTGGAGGAGGTGGGGGTGGAGTTGGCTTGGAGGAGGTGGGGGTGGAGTTGGCCAGGAGGAGATGGGTGGAGTTGGCTTGGAGGAGGTAAGGGGTGGAGTTGGCCTGGAGGAGGTGGGGTGGAGTTGGCTTGGAGGAAGTAGGGGTTGGAGTTGGCTTTGAGGAAGTGGGGGGTGGAGTTGGCCTGGAGGAGGTGAGAGGTGGAGTTGGCCTGGAGGAGGTGAGGGGTGAAGTTGGCCTGGAGGAGGTGAGGGGTGAAGTTGGCCTGGAGGAGGTGAGGGGTGAAGTTGGCCTGGAGGAGGTGAGGGGTGAAGTTGGCCTGGAGGAGGTGAGGGGTGAAGTTGGCCTGGAGGAGGTGGGGGGTGGAGTTGGCTTGGAGGAAGTTGAGGGTGGAGTTGGCTTGGAGGAAGTTGAGGTGGAGTTGGCTTGGAGGAAGTGGGGGGTGGGGTTGGCCAGGAGGAGGGGGAAGTGGAGTTGGCCTTGAGAAGGTGGGATGGTGGAGTTGGCCTGGGGGGGGGGGAGTGGGGGGTGGAGTTGGCCTGGAGGGGGTGGGGGGTGGAGTTGGCCTGGGGAGGGGGAGTGGGGGGTGGAGTTGGCCTGGTGGGGGGTGGAGTTGGCCTGGAGGGGGTGGGGGTGAAGTTGGCCTGGAGGGGGTGGGGAGTGAAGTTGGCCTGGAGGAGGTGGGGTGGTGTTGGCCTGGTGGACTATTTACCCAGGAGTGGATGGAACACAGCACATAATGGAGTGGTGCCAGGGCAAGCTGGTGAGGAACTAGTGCTGTGACCTTGGTGTCACTTGGACACAGCAGAGAATGGAATAGGTTCAGTGTTCAGAGTGGTTATTGTAATGCAACATCCGAGAGGAAAGGAGGGGAGGTCCAGGCGTCTGGGAGCTCAGAATAAGTGGCATACTGAACAGTGAGTCATTCACCAAGCAAACTGTTAGAGGAGTGGTGTAGAATGATCACTGTTATTTTCTCCCAGAATAGTGCTGGAAAGAGTGAGACATTGTTCAGTCACTTATGCCAAGCAGTGTTAAAAGGGGCTTCCTCCGTTAATGCTGTGACTTTTTTTGTGAAATACAAAGAAATGTAAAGACAATTGGGGACTTCCTCTTCTATTATAGCTCAGTTTTAGAGAGAGACTACTATTACATTGGCTAAATGGGGAAAGGAACAATGGTTTATAATTTGGGAAGGAGTATAGAGGGAGCGTTATCGGGCCTATCCGCGATGCCTATGGAGTGTATGGAGCCATCGCAAAGCCCGACAGAAGGACAAACAAAGTTGAAGGCAAGAATGTCAGGAGTGAAAAAGGAGGAGGGTCACTTACATGGAGAGGTAGAGGGAGTACAATGTCCTCTCATTCTGGATGTCACTCTACACCTCTCACCCTTGGGCAAAGCAGCTTTCATTCATGTTATAGGACAGACCTTTTGAAAGGGCAGGGAAGCTGGGCTTGAAAAGTTGGGTGCAGCGAGGGGGAGATGGAGGGGAAGCGGATGTGATGTGTTGTGGGTAAGACCTATAAAGGTTCATTTTTCAGCAACAAACACTGTTGTAACTTTTGGTCTCTAGAAGTTGACATCCACCACTTTGCAACTAAGATCTAAAAGTGGAGCCACAAGCCCTGGAAAATCCATTGGCAGTGTTACAGATAGATGTTCACATTGTTGTTGTCTACAGCAAACATATTCCAAACTTAGGCCCACCGCACATCTATAGAAACACATCCTGGTGTCTTTCATTGTGAGCTGGCATGATGGTGGCTACACATAGAAGACTAGTGATGAATTTACAAGACTTGGAAGAAAGTGTATAAATAGCCCCACTGTCAACACAGTGAAAACATCAAGTGCTGCCTTACACAATGAAGTGTGTGCTAGAGGGTCTTTCGAAATCTACAGCAACTTTAACTCCTGGCCAGACTCACATAAAAGTGCCCATTTTCACACTACCACAAAATAGTTTTTTTACCAGAATATAATTCAGATAAATAATTTCATTTCTAGCTTGTGATGAAGTTATCTTTCTCCTAATTCCTCAATAATGTCGCCTGGTGCTGTTCATCTTTCTGGTCTCAGCGGTATCTTGTGTTTTTCTAGGCGGAGCAGTTTGGAGACTCCTTTGTCTTCGAGGGGCTACTGAGCGAAGAGGTGAAGAGCAGTATTCAGCAAGCGGTGAGTATTGTCTCCTAGGAACTGTTGGATGGTGTCCTAGGAAAGTTAATAATGAGCACTCTAGCACAAGGTCCATTACGGGACATTAGTTGTGTCCCTGTGAAATAGGGTGTATTGTCCAACATATGGCTGAGAGTGGCGCCCCCTGTTGAGGGTTGTGGCCCACTGCTGCATTGAATGGGTATTTGATCACACTTCAGGTGTAACATTGACATTCATTGTGGATGAGATGGAAGTACAATGAAGTACAATAATTTATCTTGCTCTGGGTCCTTTTAATTTATTGGGATTTCCAATGTTAAAAGCCGTGTTCGTGAGGCGGAATTTGTGTTCAAATTCTTGGGAAAGAGATTGATTAAGTAAGGCATATTGTTCAATGTGCCTATGACTTTATTTGAATTTTTGCTGCCTCATCGCATCTTTCAATTTTGAAAGTAATATGTACTTATGTAATCATTTAGATATGTTATCTTATTTGGATGAAATGATTCTCTTGTATTAATTTCAATCTTTTAATGAATGGCGATTTTCCAGTAGCATGAATTCTGTTGTGGAAAGGTTTCAACTTTTTTGGTGTCTTGATGTATTATGGGCGTCTCATATTAATAATGTAACATAGCCACTTTCTATGATTATGTTATTCATATTTGCAAATTATTTTTGGTTCAATCATTTATTTCTTTTTGAACCATTCTCTTTGGATTATTTAGGCACTTTCCATAATTTCCATAGTTTAGCAATTGTTACGCTCATTTTTTATCTTTGATATGTGTTTTGGACACCATTCTATGTACCACCGTGCTTCTAATTTATTGTCAATCCTTGTCATTGTACTTATTTTTGCACATTTTTTGCCTTTCAGTCCTTTTTAGGTTTCGACCTGGCGAAAAGCTGCGCCGCGCAGCTTTTCGGCGCAGGTCGAAATCTTTTGAGTTACACTGTACACTTTAGTTCAGCCTCTCTCTTCCATTGGCTAGCTCCATAAATGGAGGCTAGCCAATGGAAGAGAGAACTGTCCGTCATTTCCCGAGGCGATTGGTGGGCGTTCCCGACGATTCTTTCCCTCTCCACCCTTTTCGCATCGTCATCGCGGCCGTGGGCGGGGTTTATTTTTTGTTGTTGTCCAGGTTTGTTTTGGCCATTCCGCGGCCGACCGGCACCGGAGGAAGTCCAGGTGAGTGCCTTCCTTGCCGTTTCCTCCCCCCTCTCGCTGGTCGTGTGCCTGCCCAAGCAGCATTTTGTTTATATTTGTCTTTTCCCTTTCTCATGTCCTTTTTCCGTTTCTTCTTTCTGTCTTTTCCCGTCCCCCCCTCCCGCTCGCTGTCCGTGACGTTACCACCCCCCCCACTCCCGCTCGCAGTCCGTGACATTTCCCCCAACCCCCCCCCCCCCTCTCCCGCTGTCCGTGAGGCCTACGGGCTCCTCCAGGGTTTTTTTAGACTGTGGCCTCGCCTCCCATGCCAGCTCCCGCTATCAGCTGCACCATATGTGTGTAGTGCTTTCCAATACACTTTTTACGTTTTTGGCTAAAGCATGTGCTCTTCATTTGATGACCGCTCACTCGTAGTTAATCTTCATATGATGAGACCACGTCTGTAGTTCCTTTACATGCGATGGGTGCTGTTCTCTTCATATTATGATATCATAAGAGCATGCCCATAGTTGATATTCATGTGGTGATAGCCTGTCAGTAACGGATCTGTGTGTAATGACTGCGTTCAGTAGTTCCTGCAGCTCTTCTCCATGCAGTGGCAGGCTGTGCTTTCGGCACGTGCACAGCTCCTCTTCATGCGATGACCCCATGCCGCCCTTGTTCCATGCGATGATACGTTACCGTCGTAGCTCACTGTGAGAGGACTGCATGTTTCATGTTCCTCTATGGGTGATGAAAGCCGTGGGTGTCTCACTTTCTGTGTTCCCTCACGTTAGGGGTTTATATTCGAACGGTGCAGTCTTTGAGACTTATTGCCTGGTCTTTAGGGAGCTTCAGTCAGAGGTGGGCAGTGCTTTATTATGGAGAAGAATACGTCCTAGCGCCTACATGTTTCTAAGAATGTTGCTGGCGTTGTTGCAGAATGACGGGGTTGCCAAATGCCAAGGCCGTCTAGCCATGTCTGTTTATCCACCAGTATAGCTTTCCTGCACCTAGGTTGGACACTCCTGGGTTCCTTTTCATCTGTGTGTTCTCCCTTTGCCACTGTTGTCGGTCTTGCTCTCCCTCTTTCTTTCCGCCGTTGGGTCAAAGACTAATGGCTATCAATGAGTTCCGTCCTCAAAGAAGAGTGCCGGTGGGCTCCGCCTGCACCCACCGGATAACATGAAGCCCTGGGGATGGGGTGGTTGTGTGGGCTGGAACAGTCTGTGTTGAGGCCTCTGACACGATTGTGTGGAGCCCCCACTACCCCGTTGTAGCATTTTGCGTTAGCGGGGCCGTCCCTCGAACAGATCACCTGAGTTTCTTATTTACTTTCATTTTCATGTCAAGGGCCGCCCGCCCAGCAGTCTCAACTCTGGCTGCACACTAGATACCTTGTGCCCCCCTCACCTCAAAGTAACCAGCATTTGGCAGAGACCGCCCCCTGCATAAAAACACACGGTACATTTACAGACATCAAGCCAGTGTCTTTTCCACTTTAGAGAAGTGCGCACAGCATGTACAGTGCTGAGTCTTGTATAAGTTTACTAAAAACAATAGAGTTGCCAACCTTCACTTCTGTTCTTCCATATGATAGGTCTAACGTATATGGTGTGGGGGGGCTCTGTGTGGGTGTGTGGGGAGGGCTCTGTGTGGGGAGGGCTCTGTGTGGGGAGGGCTCTGTGTGGGGAGGGCTCTGTGTGGGGGGGCTCTGTGTGGGGGGGCTCTGTGTGGGGGGGCTCTGTGTGGGGGGCTCTGTGTGGGTGTGTGGGGAGGGCTCTGTGTGGGTGTGTGGGGAGGGCTCTGTGTGGGGGGCTCTGTGTGGGTGTGTGTGGGGGGGCTCTGTGTGTGGGGGGGCTCTGTGTGGGGGGGCTCTCGGTGTGTGTGTGTGGCATTTGCGAGAGATTAAGCTATCGGCATTGTAAATGACAATGCCATTTATTTATCTGTTTTCAAAATCAACTCATAAATAAAAAGGTTGCCATTTACAATGCCAATAGCTCTAACTTTTGCAAAGGCGAAACCGTTGCATTGTAAATGCTTGTTTTATGGCTGTTTGGGCTTTTACAGCACTTTAAATTTACAATGCCTGTTGGGGCGCGTCATGTGAACAAGCTCCTTCACGGAGCGAAACGCGCCATGGAAGACATTGATCTTGATAATGCTTAAATAAAAACTTAGCAACTGCTTACACTTACTTGTGTGTAGTGGCTCGTTACTAGAGAAGAACTTTATCTTTTGGGGAAGAGGTCCGCACCTGTGTTGAACCGCCTGGGACCGGCGGACAGGAGTCTCTTTTGATAGATATATATATATATATATATATATATATATATATATATATATATATATATATATATATATATATATGCTAGTACTGGTTGCATGTTGCAGTTTCTCATGCCACTATTTTCGATGCCGTTGCATTAGAGGTTTTTTTCCTCGGATTACTATAATTTTTGGTCATAATATGTTAATGTATCTTAATATCGGACTCCATGATTTTTTTTTTTTAATTTTTAGTTAATTGCTTGTAATGTTTAAAACTTTTTGAAATGTTTTTTTGTTTGTTACCTTATTATTATTTACTTTTTTTCCCACACAAAATAACTGCTTCTGAGAGAGTCTATTTTTCAAACAAAAAAAAAAGAGACATACCATAGATGTTGCACTTCTGCCAGCCAATTTCCCGCTGTGATCCAAACAGGACCGGCCCACTGGAACTCTATCTGTGCTTTACTGTAGCTATTTCAACTAAAAAGACAAGTTACAATAGTGAAGAGATTGAACATCATGCATTCACCTAAATTCATTTAACCAAGCTGATATAAAATATTTGTTCCTACATGTACCTCTCAGTTAACCAATATAAACTCTTAAAGGTTTCACGTGAACTGCACCAGAACAATTCACCTATTTAAATCCTCTGAGAAAGCCATTGAAGCTCGTGTAATGAAAGCTTCATGTTTTCATTTCAGAGGTTTGTTACCTCCTCTCGCCTCGGTTGCCTTACAGTTTACTCAGTCGCCTGGACTTTTAGCTGTGAAATAGTAGGATTATAAATAATGACGTGTTCGGCCATTGGAAACCCATTATTACCCGTACAAAGAGTGGATTCGCTTCACCTAAGTGCTGTTTCACCCTATGAAATCTTTCTTAAGAGTTTGCAGTCATAGCATTTGATCACATACAGACACATGACATTACCTAATGCAAGTTGCATAACATTTAAGTGTTATTCTTTTACTTGTCTACAGGGGTGATACTTTTTCACTTTTAACCCATTAAATGCTGGGCTCTGGCCACCTCAACCCCAGTGCTGAACCCTTTTTGACATTTGGAACGGTTTCCTTTTACGCCTTCAAAACATTTTCCAAAGCGTGGTGAAATTTGTATCCTTTTTTCCACATCTTTGTGATTTTTAGATCTAGCCAGGGTTTTTTTTATTTACTTTGGAAGGACCTGACAAAATAGCCAAAGTATTGCCAACTTTTTTATTTATTTACTTTTTTTTAAAATGGTAAGTGCTGTGCAATAAAGTGTGTAGTTTTTTTTATTGTGTCAACATAAGATGTGCTATGCTACCTTGTTCCCAGCTTTCTGAAACCAGCAGAACGAAAAAAAAAAATGTCGCCACTGGTTTTGCATAGTTGTAAATGGTAGTCAGTATCCTAATTAGTGGTCGAAATGAGTGTGAATAACATCAGTGAGGCCATATAGATGCACTTTTTTGAAAGCTAGAGGACATTCTGAATTCAGCAAAGGGTTATTTGAATAGACTATTGAAGTCCCACTCCCCCCCCCCCCCCCCCAAAAACATTAGTTGCACTCACAAGCGAGTGAATGCAAATGGGGTTGTGACGGGAGTGGGAGAAGAAATTTGTGTCAAGGTTTACATTTATAAATTTTTCTTAGGAAGGCTGATCTGTAAAAGTAATACACTGTTACATCGCCCAGAAACTTGCATTCATGGACAGTGCTTTAAATAGGCATAGAAAGGCCGTTACCGAGTACATGCACTTCTTTAATTTGAAAGGGACAGTACCAGCACTTCTCAGCTCTGCTGCAGTGCATTTAATGGAAGAGTCTCTGACCTTCTCAGGAGCAAGCAGCTACTTTAATTAGTGAGTACCCACACTTCTATATTTTTATTTAAAGCACTGCTCGTAGGTATACGTAGGGTTTGGTGTTTCTTCAAAATTCTGCAATAACCAAAGTCAACAACTGTGAGGTAGCTTAAAGTGATTTTTCTTTGTGTACGTAACATGCATCACTTGACCATGAAAACTAAAGTGAATAGAAATTGAGTATTAAGTAAAGCTATGCATTTGGGGAGTGTACCCAAGAATCTGTTTATGGCTAGGGGTCGTTCATCCCACTCGAGGCTAGATTCTGAATTGCCCATAATAGAATAGAATAGAAGCCATTTATAAAGCGCCTGGTTACTCAGGAACAGAGTGTCCCCGCGCTGATAATGCCATGCAATTGTGAGATTTGTTTTTTGGTAGTGGTGTTTTTTTGATATCTTCAATAGGAATCCAAAAGATTTGGGAACATTAATCAATAATAAAAAATCTCATATGATCATGTTTTCCTACACTTTCTGATCGATGCGGAACAACTAGTCTGTGGGTAGGCTGATTGTACACAACATAAATGCCATAAACTGCCACCATGTCAATGGACTCTGAAATGAGGAAAAACAACACCTTTAAGTTGAGGGTTGGTTGCCACAAATCATTGGATCCTCTGATGCCACGAGATGCGTGTCCAGCCTGTACTCTTCATGCATAACACTATGAGAACACCCCAACACACTGCTGCAACCAGACAAAAATGCTGTCCATAAACCACCAACACAAATGGATCCATTTTAAATTCCTCCATCGAGCATATTTCGCACCTGAGACACGCTAGGTTAGATCCCAAGAGATGACATCACTGACCTTGATGTAATGCCAAAAATTAGGGATTGTATCATTGAGCCTGGCCCTGCTCTCCCATTAGACTCTTCTGGTGGGAGGTACTGGATACCACTGCCAGCATGATTGGATTCACTATCAGTCCACACCCCTTAATTCTCTTTATGGCCTATGTTAAAAAGAAAAACCTCCCATCTGGCGTGTGCCACCTAGCTGCATTGCCATAGCCAAACGTCTGATTGCCATGCATTGGGCTGGGCTAAGTGCACCCTGCACCAGCAACCGGCAGTGACGGGAGCAAGACGTTTGCTGAACTTCAGCGCCCCCCTTGCGGCCTAAAGACATCTGGGGCCTGCTCCAGCTTTTTTAAACTTTTTCTGGATACGAAACACCTCAGTCTCCGCCTTTATGTCCTGGGAGTAACGGAGTCGCTCTGATCTGTCTACATGTCCTATTTTATGACTTGTGTCCGCTATCTTTGACAGATACAGGAAGGGGAGCCCACCTACTGTACTTAGAGGATGCCCCGCCGCACACTGTGTGGGACGCTCTTTCACTATAATCAGTTCACACAAGGTTAGCATGTTGTAGTCCTCTGTACTGCACCTCCGCTTTAACTGGTAAGATGGCTAAATTTGAACTTGTGTAGATACTCAAAATCGTGCAGTATCCTGTCTGTGTTTGTAAGGGAAGGAGGTCCAGGTAGCCATAGGGTAGGTTATATGAAGAAGGTTTATTAACCCCTTCGCTGCGGGGTGTTTTTCCCCCGCTGTGCGAGGGGTGCCGCGCGCGGCGCCGCTGTGCTTGTGACAGGCTCAGCTCGTCATGAGGCACAGCACAGTGCAGCTGCACTCATGACGAGTGAAGTTTGTCACAACCACGCCCGTTTTTCGAACGTTCAGCACAGCGGGGTAATTATCCCCGCGTGCAACGTTCCAACGGCCGTGACGAGCTCAGCTCGTCATGAGTGCAGCTGCACTGTGCCTCATGGCGAGCTGAGCTCGTCAGGAGCATAGAAGAGGTTAAGACTTATTTACAGGTTATTAACCCTTTGAGCGCGGCCGCGATTGTGCGCCTGTGTGGCACATTCCGATCGCGGGTGTGGTCATGATGGCCCCCAACTGTCATCAGCACACGAGCACTGTGATGCATGACGGCCGGGGGCCGTCATCAGCATGGAAGGGGTTAAGGTGGTAAGTTTCAGGTAAATAGCTAGTAAGTTAATACCATATAGCCCCACCAGGAGCATCCTCCCTGCTGCTGATTCCACACACTCCTACCAACACACTCCACCTCACCAGACACTCAAGCTCTCCATTGAATGAATGAATAGTGGTCTTGTAAAGTGCAAACTTTGCCCAAAGGCATCAAGGCGCCATTACATCGCCAACCATTCCAGCACTCATCCTGGCTGAGCAGCAGGGAAGGTGTTACTAATGAAAGAGTGCATAGCAACGACTCAAGTCACAACACTATGCTATGTCATTGTGATGACATATCTACTATTCACTGTAATGGATGTATGCACCATGAGTTGTAATGTGTAAATACTCACTTAATGTCAATAATCTGTTAGAGAAATGTTTAATAAAGTTTACTGAAAATGCACTTAAAAAAATGAGGGGTGGCTGCAATATTTGTGTCTATGTGCGACCTGCTCAAGGGGAGCGCTGGCAAACGAAGACAATTTTGAAAACAGGAGACCTAGCGCTAGCAAACGAAGACAATTTTGAAAATCTGAGACCTAGCCTTTTCGAACTAGTGCACCTGGTTTCTGCCTGCTAGTGGAACCTTTCAGCTCTAACTGAGCAGTTGGACTACAGTTGTGCATACCTATTGTATTTATTTATTTATGTTATTGGTAGCTGGTGATTGTGAGATTTGTATACCAGTGGCGGCTGGTGACATTTGAAAGTGGTGGGGCGGAAACTGATAATCATACTGCGCCGTAGCGAGCGAGCGTAGCGAGCGAGCCCGAACCCCCTAAGGAGGGTTCGGGGGGATTCCCCCCCGAGAAAATTTTGAAAAAATAGTGGGAACATTTTGCATTTTCAAGCAAATTTGAGTAAGCAGGAAGGTTAATAAAGCAATTGTGAGAGTGCAGGTATTACATTATTAAAGAGCTGTCATATAACATAGGTAGCTGCTTATTCAGTATAACCACAGAGCTTCATAACAGACTCCTGCAGCGCTTAGGAGAAAAACGGCCCGAGGCGCTGGTCTGTGACCGAATCAGGGAGGGTGCGGGCCCGGGGCTTGAGACACACTCGTGAGAAGGGGGGTACGCACTCGCAGTCCTTCAGGAAGAAGGACCGTCAGGCGAGAAGAGGGTGCGAATGCATGGGTGAAATATGTGAGAGCATGTCTCCTGTCCCGGGACTATATATGAGACAGCATGAACCCACACAGTATATGAGACAGCATGAACCCGCCCTACACCCCAAGACCAGGGCTGTTCTGAAGGGATCAGGGCAATGCAACTAAGGGCCAATAGATGTTGGGACCTATGCCTAGGATGTGGCAGAATGTTAACTTGCCCCAACTGCCTGACAAGTTAGTGGGAAACTGAGAATTCAATGCAGGTCTCTTAATGAGGCCGATTGCTTTTTTACAGGTTTAACGGTAACCTTCCTACCCGTCGATGCCCTGCAGTTAAAAGGCTGTGCAGGAAAAAGTAACAAAATATTTTAGCTTTTAATTATTCATCCAAGGTTCAGGACAATCCCCAGTTGGCAGCATTGGCATAGGCACAAATAAATATCTAGCCAACACTCAATACACTGCAGACTTGTAGCCTAGCGAAAAGCAACAGACATGCTGGTTGTTACGTAGGTAGTGTTTTCAAGTAGGCATACTACTCAGAAAATTCCCAACCTAGAGCGCAGGAACGAAACTGTTTGCAAGATTTCCTGTCCCATCTAGCATAGATGGACAAGATACAGAGATTAAAGGCGAGCTCTTGTAAACCGTTCAAAAAACATTTCTAAAGACTCGCATAAGCAAAGAAGCAAATCTTAATACCAACTCTGCATATTAACACGTTAACAGTCCCTTCCAGGCTTAAATCTAGCCAGGATGGGCATGGGGAAAAGGAGGAGCTGGGCAGATAAATCTGCAACCTTCTAAGTGTAAAAATCAGTCTTCCTGAAGTGAAACCAGTTTTAGTGCAGACCTCAACATTGCCCAGTGTTACCTACAAGTGCTACAGGTTGCCTTTTTAAGATTGGAAAAATCCTTTGAACTCAATGATAACCAGCACCCTCACCCCCACAAACAACCAGAGAAATCTAGTCTCCCTAACCCTATTTCAAAACCAAGACAAACACATCCACTTCCACGTTCACATGTTGAGTTGAAGATGAAAGAGCTGTAGATACTGGAAGCCGCACATATCACCAGTGAGTGAAATGTCCTTTGAGAAAGCGAAGAAACAGGCATGTGAGAGTCTTCGTGAACGAAGAGACCCTCAAAAAGACCAATAAGGAGAGCACCACCATCTCACCACAGAATTCATCATGGCAAACTTTAATAGAGCCCTTGTATGGTAGGCAATGTTCCCTCTAATTTTTTTCCTCTGTGTGCGGCAGCGTGAGGTCTCTGTGCGCTCCAGCCACAGCAATGTGCGCCAAGAACCCAACCGCATGTGTGGGTGCAGCGACACACATTACCCAGATTAAAAATAAATTAAAGGAGAATGCTATTTGCAATAATCTGTTTAAGTATTATTCAAGGTCATCAGGGCAAGACTCTGCAGAACAGAGCTGGCTCTACCAAGGCGGGGGTTACTCCACTCTTTAAAACTGATAATCATGAGTTCACTTATCCGCTCTGAAGATGGTTTCTTGGATACGCAGGGGGGGAATGTACATAGATGTCCACCATGTGTGCATTCAGAGTCACTAATATATGTTAGTGATTCTGAAAGCATGTGTGGTGCTTTTAGGCTTGCTCAGGGTTTTAAGTGGGAAGAAAAAACTGGGGGGTCTCTCAAAGGGGCGTGCTTGATGTAATTGAGGGCATGGCGTAAAAACACGTAAGCTAAAAATCTCTGCTTAGTATAGTGAGCCCCCGACCGTTATTGTGCTGCCTCTGTCATTGCATCCAGATATATAACACAATAAGTAACATTATACCTACAAAAACCCAGGACTATTGACTTTGTCAATGGTTGTTAGTTGCAAAGGATAAATAAGCAACAACTACAGCTTTGTTGAATATATTGAAAATGCCTCAGTTCTGAAATGAGCTTTAAAAAGTCCTCTGAAGTTACAACAAAGGCTTTCAGCAGTTGAGATTTTTTTTTTACCCTAAGGGTGAGGGCAAAAATAAGGAGCCTGATTGGGACCTGTCTTAAAACGAAGCATCAGCAGGACCCAGTCCACTTAAAGCCCTGGGCTTGCTGCATGCTTTTTGTTAATAGAGCATGGCTGCGGGAAGATTGTGTGCATTTTTGAAAGTTTTCATGTTAATTGCAGCAATTAACATGAAAACTTTCAAAAACGTACACAATCTTCCCGCAGCCACGCTCTATTAACAAAAAACATGCAGCAAGTCTAGAAGCAGGATGTGTGCTTTCAGAATCACTAACATTTATTAGTGATTGTAAAAGCACACGTTATGTTTTTAGGCTTGCTGCATACCTTTAGTTAATAGAGGGCGGTAGAGCACATGCCTTTTGGAAAGTGTTCATGTTAATTGCAGAGCCCGACACACTTATACACGGGGCTGCATTTAACATCAAAACTTTCAAAAAGTCACACAATCTGCCGCGCTCTATAACTCGCACCAAGGATACAGAGAAGAATACCCAGCGTGAGACAACTCATGAAAGTTCGTTCTGACAAAAACAAGAAAGCTGCTAGATTTAACATAGAAATGCATGTTTAATCCATCAACCCCCGTATCTAAGAGAAACCCTTCCAGCAAGCCTGTTTTTTAAATTGAAAATGGTCAGGTCGGGGTTCAAACGCCCCCAGGCTGCCTGTTTTTATCGTATTTCACATTTTCATCTATTTAAATAGCACAATTGTTAGCCACACAAAGCGCCTATGTACGCTCTGTATAAGAACACCCGAAGTGTATAAAGCAGTGCCAGTCGTAAATAAGAGGGGGGGTGCAAATGGAGTATGGGGGTGTGGGAAGAATAATGCAAATAATGGCATGCACCATCGTTCCAGCGTGAACGTGGCCCTGTTGCTATCTTTGCTCTCAATGATTTCGGATGTATCGGGAAAGGTTGCAGGTAAACGGTATGTTAGTGCCTGACACCAGAACTTCCGAAGTCCTGGAGACGATGTGAACGAGAAGCAACGGCTGTCTCAGCGCAGTGAGCAAGTGGACATGCCATTAAATATGATAAACCTACACCTGCTTTTTCGCCTACTTGCTGCATGCTTTCTGCAGGGTCATGCAAGGACATGGCATAGTTTGCATAATTCTGTCATTTTTCCATGATTGCCCGTTGTTACTATTGTGCAGCTCATCTGTTCCCATTCCGGCCCTGGCTCTATTAACAAAAGGTGTGCAGCATGCCTAAATGTGCTTTACACGTCTTTCTTTTGTGCTGGTTGCATGTCTTAATAGACCACGGCTACGAGCTGTCTGTTGACCATTGTGAAAATATTCCTGTTAATTGTAGCACCGTCGTGCGCTGCAATTAACTTAAATATTTTCACAATGGCCCACAATAAGCCCGCAACCGCGCTCCTTTAAGAGAAGATATGCAGAAAGCCCAAAAGAAAGACGTGTAAAGCACACGTCGAGCTTTTGGACTTTCTGCATATCTTCTCTTAAAGGAGCGCGGTTGCGGGCTGATTGTGGGCCATTGTGAAAATATTTAAGTTAATTGCAGCGCACGACGGTGCTACAATTAACAGCAATATTTTCACAATGGTCAACAGACAGCCCCCAGCTGCGCTCCATTAAGAAGGAAAACGCGCAGCAAGCACAGGAGCCACCACCAGCCGGAAATGAAAAAGATTTGCGCAGCTCCTGTTCTGAAAGCAGCAGGCGCAAATGTTCTCCTAAAATGTGCTGTGGATGCGCGCTCCACACGCACCACTGCGCGCTCGGGGGATTAGACGTGGGCGCCCGCGCAGGCGCGCACGTTAGTGGGAACACTGATGGTAGGTAGACAATGATGTATGTTTGTTGATGCTGCGGGTCACCGAACTCCGCCCTTTACGTGTGTTTAAAAATAACTTTAATAGAGCCGGGTTGCACATAAATGGAGGCCATTATCAAACAGAGCTTCATAGAAAGCTGCCGTACATTATAACCTGTTCTCATCCATGTACGTGGGACTGGTGGAATACGAAAGGAGAACATTCGGGCCACTATCTGCAGGCGAGGTCTTCCAAAACACCGTGTGGGAGAGATGCTCCCAGAATCTGCAATGCATGTCTGTGATGTTCTCAAATATATGATACAAAAACATCATTGCACATCACAAAAAGTCTCTTTCAATCATTTGCTGTAAGCACGCATAGACCCGATTTCTTTGTCCAAAGGAATCACGTAGTGTATACAAAATCCAAATTTCTTTTTAAAACACAGTTCTTGACAGCCGACGCGCGTTTCGCCCCCTATGGGCTTTCTCAAGGCAAATCTCCAATTTTGTACGATACTTTATCTTCCAATACTTGCGTATTACACGCTCCCTTTAAAGGGCGTCCGCCCAATATATATCATCCAAATCTAGTAGCACCCTATCAGAGGTTGCAGTTGTCCTCACTTGTTTTCAATGTGGAACCATGATAAGTTCCAACATAAATTCCAAAGACTGTCTTGCACCGAAATCGCGTTCAAAACCAGGTTCTCAAATATACCCTTCCCCTGCCCTCACTGAGAGGATCTGAACTCTGACCTCCAGTCCATCCATGGTAACCACAGCCTCCAATCCATTCTCGGACCGCCGACCTGCCAGACACATCCAGAACCTAATCTATCCATTCTAGTGCTCCCCGACCCCGTGCCACCCTCGGACTCACTTCGGTCCCCAGACCTCAGTCTCAGACCGCATAGGAAACCAAAGTAGGGAGTCATGCCTGACATATAGGCTTGACTCTGACTCGGCCCAGCCCCCAAACGAATATAGCCCAGTCGATGTACGTGACGCACGATGCATTTGCAAACAGATCAGCCCACCTCTGTCCCTAAGTGCGTAGACTGTAGACACCGCGGCCCACTCGGCCACGCCATTCCTTACTGCCTTCAAGAGCTCAGTACGATTTTTAGAACCATTTAATGCAGAACAGTTAACCAACCGGTCCCAGGCCCAACGCTAAACCTAAATATCCTCCTCTGTACGCACTCACAGTCAGGAAGTTCACTTACAAATTCCAAAGCCGCTTTTAGGTGAAGCTGCTTGGAACCAGAAGCAAGCAACTTAAGTGCGAAAAACTTACGTGGACGCGAAAGCAGCACACAAGGAGGGAGCATGTCTGAGGACCCTACTCCCTCAAGACAGCGGAGAGGACAGCAACAAATATGCATGTGGTGTCTAAAAAATAGAGACAAGCTGCATGACGCCATCAGCAATGGTGCCAATGGTCCTGGTGCAATCAAGGAAAACTACCCATTTGGCTGCAAGTGGGCAGTAAAAGTGAACAACTATCAGGGCATAGGCCGCTCAAGCCCATGGGCACCCCTGTCACTACACCAAAGGCAGCTATGCCCCTGGTCCCCCTAAAAAGCCTGTGACACAATGTATAATCAGAGCCACGGGAATTATGCGGCAGGGAAGGACCAAATTTTGCGGCAAGAAAACGCAAATGATGTGGTTTAATGTGGCACATTTTACGATCATAATACTGCATGTTTTTGTCATCTTTGCACTTGTTAACACTTCCTGGGCATTGCTTGACCCTCATTAGCACCGGTTTAACACAAAAATATAGCAATAAGCAACAAAATGGTGACCAATCAAGCTTTACAGAGGGCCTTCCACTGAGGGGCAGCACGTGTTGCTGCGTCTTTAGTAACTTTTGAACCCTTTGAGATAGAAATGAACCTTTTTTTATTACAATCTGAAGATTATGCAGAAGACGATGGATTATGTGGCAGATGCGGCAAATGCATACTTAAGCGAAAAACCAGTCCTGTCAAGTATCACGCATAAGGTGTGACTCTTACGCATTTCAGCGTGGTGTTCCGCAACACCGCACTGAAATGTATTGTCACGCATTTTTATTGCTATTCTGAAACTCGCCTAGCTGCCAAGGTTTCAGATTGCTATGTGTGACATTTTCATAATTTCAGTGTAATTATGAGTGACATTTCAACAACGATGAGTGACACTTTCTCATGAGCAAAATCAAGCAATGTAATCGTGCTATTTTCTTGCACAAACCACACAGGACTCAGGGTAACTTCTCCAATAGGCATAAATAACTTGTTTACCCATAAAAAGCAGGCTAAGAACCAATAGCAAAAACAATAAATGTATGCCCAAGTGGAGCCAATCACCCTTTTTGCTTCTTTCCACATAAGAGCCCTGCTTTTTGCACAGCACGCCCCACACAGCGCAACCCGTGGACTCCAACATGGAAGTGCAGCCACAATCACAACGGACCGCCATACTCCATCACATCATGCTTTGATGTGGACAGCACCACAGCTGACCAACTCATAGCAACTCGGCGTCAGCTTTCATGAGGGAAGCTCCACTCACCACAGAAACTCACAGCTATCTGCAAAGAAAACAACGGTAGCCCATAAGGCTCTGCCACCATGTACAAAATAAGGTATCGTTGAGAAAAGGTAAATAAGGAGGAGGTTGTAACAACTAACAGCACTGGTGACCCCGCTGTTTAAAATCAAACAACCATTTGCAAACTGTGTAATTACTTTTTGTTTCATGTGCACAGTTGATGTCGTTCTGTCAAAGTACTAGTAATCTAACAGTATCAATAAAAACAGCACATAAAATAACTTTCACAATTTTAACGTGATAACTTGCCTCAGATAAGGGGTTAATAATGTGGCTGTCAGGCATGTTAAAATGAGCACAGCCTTATGATGTAATCTTGCTCTATTTGGATAGGAAAAAACAACAAAGGGCTGCTTCAAACAAGAAGAAATAACTGATTAAAGCAACCCTTTTAGCCGGGGGGAAAAAAAAGTGCATCTTTTATTCACTAACATGTAACATTCAATAAAATAAAAATCCACAGTGCTCGCCTACAGCTGAGCACTTCGTGTTCCATGGCTAGTTGGGTTAAGAGCCCTTTATTTCAGCTCCAGACCGACTCTCGTCTCTTGCATGAAATGCCCTTCCCCTTAGTAATCACTGCATAAGGATGGCTCACAGGGCAGAAGAAAAACGACTGTCTCCAGGCTATTAGTACGGTATAATTAGGTTTGGTCGTGGTATTTGAAACCTTTCCTGCATAACAGAAAACTACGTGTAAAGTTTAGCTACTTGCCATGGTCAACGTCACGTCGTGGCACATGCAGTCTCGCTTTGGTTACAGCCTACGGCCGCCCGTCAGCCTCGCCTGTGTTCATGCCAGGGATTCTGAGCTACTAGTATTAACACAAACGACGGGGCCGCATAATTACATGATAGCAGCAGTGGCCCTGTATAATGCTGCTCTTGACGATTCCGGGTTCTTACTCTGTGTATACTGACGAATCTTTGTAGACTTTCAGGCCCAAGGAGCATTTTATATTGCAATGATGCATGCCCGGTCCGATCAAAAGGGGATTTGTATTATTAGCCCCTGCTCCAAAATGCAGCATGCTGTCCTCTGAGAAGCCAGAGTTCGCTGATGTGTGGAATGATTAAAATAAAGATTCACACCCATGGAGGAATGAAATCCAGTAAATGCAGAAAGAATGTGAGTCCTATCACCAGTCGCCAGGAGTACCCCACTTACCTCGCTTTTGTTACTATAGTGGCCTTCCTTCAGGTTCAGCTGTAAACCATCTTTCCTTGTGTGAGTGCGCAGCGACGCTCATATTAGTGTGCGTGTTGTGCGTTGTAAGTCTGCGCGCGGTGTGTGGGCATGTTTTTAATAATGCCGGTGGCAGCCGCCCTTTGCAGGTGGGTTCAATCCTGTTTCTCACACATGGGTGGCAGAGGGTTGTTAAGCGCTGGGGCCGGGGCATTTGAATTTCGGAGCGGGATTTGTGTGTGAACTCTCTGAGACAGAAAGAGCAGAGGCTGAGGCCGGGCTACACGCTGGGCCATTGAGCGGCGGCTGGTGTGCCAGCCGTGCAGGAGCGGTGCTATACTGGCCGGCCCCGGACAGGGCACCGCAGATTATGGCTTTCAGACTGCTTTCGCGCGTGCCCATGCCTGGAGCGGTGGAACCCCACAGAAAGGCTTCTTGTAATCAGAGCCCACATATACCCATGTCGAGGCCAGACTAGTAGTGTGAGTGACACACGACACACCACGCACACCGACACACTTCTGGACTGTCTGTACAGGATTACTGTTGTACCCTAAATAAAACTTACTTTTTATGAGGTGACGTGACGTGACTCACTCGACAGTCTCGACTGACTGTGTGGAGACAGTACTGCAGCAGGCACACACGACTCACGAGTAGGGTACGTACATACATGAAGACAGAGTACTTCTACACACTCTCCTCTCGACTCTCTCAGTCCTCGTCGTGTGCTGTTTTGGCACGCCAGGCGCGGTGACGTGCATACGGCGCAGCATTACCAGCGCCACTACAAAAGGATTGGCTAAAGAGCAGGGTAAATACTGCCCATTATGAGACCCGGGAGAGCCGGGTCCCTGCCTGTTTGTGTGCTGTAGGGGAGGAGGAGGAGGGGGGAAGGTACTACTGGGTGTGCGCATGCGTGGGCCAGTCAAATAAATGACTAGCCCAAAATGCGCACACACACACAGTCAGTGCCTGCTGCGCTACCTATGGCTGCGCTGTCACTCATTGCCGCAGCCCCGCCCCCACTGCCTTCCGCGATTCCGAATCTGTCAGGCTTGTCCCGCTAACTCTCCCTGCCGCACACAGTACTGCGAGTGCGCTTAGTGAAGCGCAGATAAATTATTTTTGAAGCCTATAGTATTTACTACTTCCTGCAGCGTGCGGTCGTCCATGGTTAGTGGGGCAACGCCCCAACGCCCCTAATGGACGCACCTTCCAAGCAGATTGTCGGTCATAAAGCATGACTGAGAATCTATTAGAAAGGCCAGGAATTAAAAAGGAAGTTAAGAAAGATGCTATGTACAAGATAAATCTTGACATTGAATCACCTGATTATTTTTTAAGCAGCATGCAATGCACCTGAATCTCTAGAAAATTGTTCTGGAAATGTGGAAATAGTGGTGAATAGCCCACTGTTCTCCGTCATAACCTGTGCATTTATGTGAAAATGGTGCTTTAAAATGCATCATTTGGCCCTGTGTTTTCATACCCTGCTTGGTGAGAGGAACTCTTGCTTGCTGGCTTTGTTCACTATTTGGATCCAGTTTGAGGTAGGCATTTACCTCCAACCTCGTTCAGAGTTTATGAACACCATAGGGTGGAGGACGTGCCGCCTGCTAACATTTGGAATGTCTTTGGTGAGTTGCAGACATGTATCCCTGAAGCTACAGCTATGATTGTTTACTTTACCCATCTTGTTTTCTGCTGTTTGCCTAATTACAGAGGCCAGCCCATTAAAGCATTTTCTACGCCTCACAGGGGAAGTAAGCGCTATATAAATGCAATTACAATTGGTTTTAGCAGCTGATAAGACACGGGTTCTTAACCAGTTCGGGTACATGCCATCTAAAACGATTAGTATGTCCACTGCCCGTCTTGAAACATGCGCAGTACTAGTTTCTGTGCCAAATTAACCCTCCTAATTTCAGTGCTTATTTGCGTAATCGTATAGCACACATTCATGTCCCCTTGTAGCGCTGTATTTCGCACACATTAAAATGTAGCGCCTCCCAGCGCTGCAAGGGCCTGGCCTGATGGTGCCCGCCGCTCTGACAGCGCGGTGCAGGCTGGAGAGCGGCTGCGCGAGACCTATTTATTAGGCGCGCGTGAGCTTTTATTTCCAAGCCCCCGGGCCATCGCTACCGTCGAAATATCCTAATGAGGCAGAGCGGTCATTTCCAGCTGCATCAGCTAATAAAAAGATAGTTGCCAGCAACAAGATTGTGGTGGGGAGGAGGGAGGATGAGAAGTACGTCACGCAGGATGAAACCTGACATCTCCCTGGTCCACAAGCAGCAAGCATGGAGGGTTCCTGTAGGAGAACATGGTCGATTATCTGGGCACTTAGGCTTGTCGGTGGCGCAAGTTTTGAATCCTGCGGAACGATTACGTTCCTCTACAGAACTTTTTTTTTTCTTTCAGTTTTTTTCATATAGCGCGAACACGACCCGAAGGGATCGGAGCGCTTCACATGAGCACCAGCTACACTGCACAAGGACACATTACTTTTTGGTAAGCACGGGGAGATTAATTGATTTGCCGAGAATCGCAAGAATGTTGAGCCAACGCCGAGACTCGAGCCTGGTTCCCCAGCTCCAAAGTCGACAGCTCTTCCCGCTGTGCCACACCCTCTACCCTTTAATTGAAGTAAAACATTTTAATGTCAGGAAATTGCCTTCTTGTGAAAATTAATCTGTTTAATTGAAAAGGGATTACCTTATTAAAAATTAGTCCGTATTTTACTATTAAATGAAGGTTTGCAAAGTGCAATAAAAGATGTAGGGACTACATCTCCCATACAGCTGTAGAATCTTGCTTGGCAGACACCGGTCAAGCGCTTTGTGCTGCTTTGTTTGAGCACTACCAAAATCTGTCTTCGTGTTCTTAAAACTTGTGGCCTCTGGAACCAGTGGTTTGAACCGAAGGGTTGATCTCTTCCTGAAACGGGTATATATGGGTTTTTAACCATTTGCATTGTTCTGCTGTATTCAAAGTCAGCACAAGGTGTAACTCTTCTGGAGAGGTTTAATGAAAGCCAAGCATCTTGATCTTAATAATAATAATAAAGCAATTTATAAAGCGCCTGGCTATTTCTATCAGTGTCCCAGCGTCCGGATGCTAGTTATAGCTAACAGAATTGCACATAGAACACGTTCTAACTGGATCTAAACAACCAGTTTTTTTCTCTCCTAAAGATGCCCTTGGAGGGGTCCAGCTGGAGTTCTATCGGTAGTGAGTTCCAGATTTTAGGGGCCAAATAACAGAAAGCACAACCACCAATTCTAGCTTTTTAAAATCTTGGATCCATGGCCAATTTGGCAGAGACCGACCTAAGATTTCGCGCTGGAGCGTAATAGGCAATCATAGTCTGCAAATAGGCTGGGCCTTGACTGGACCATGCCTTACAGCAGTAAGTGACAGCCTTTAAAGTGATGCCTTTAAAGCGATTCTCTGTTTCACCGGCTGCCAGTGAAGCTTCTTTAGTGCAGTGCTAATAGAAACTCGTCTTGGAAGACCAAGTAATGTCCGAGCAGCGGCATTCTGCACCCATTGAAGCCTATCCCATCCAGTTTGGGTGATACCCAAGTCAAGAACATTGTAGAGGTCCAAACGGTATGTAACCAGAGCCTAGATTACTGTTTTCTGGGCAGACTATGGGAGAAGATGGATAATGTTTTTCAAGGATCTCAACACCTAGAAGCACTTTGGGCCTCGAAAGAGAGGTTCTCATCAAACCAGATGTAGGGTTCTTCCCCCTTGGGCTTGGGCGATGGTAAAGGATCCAAACTATCTGGCCAGTAGGCATTGGACCAGATGTTGAGGTGCTTACCTAACACCACAACCTCAGTTTTTCCACTATACAACTTTAGACAATTATGGTACATCCACAAAGCGACGTCTGATAGACAAGCACGCAGTGAGGAAGCCGCCTGTTCACTGCTATGAGACAAGGTGATGAAAAGCTGAGTGTCTTCAACATATGCAATGATGGTAAAACCATGCTCCTAAATGACCTCGGCCAGAGGGCTGACATAAACACCAACAAGCATTTGCAATGCAATAGGTCTCGCATTAGGAAAGTGTGAGCTATTGGTATTGTAAATGACACATGTTTTTAATATGTGTTGGCTTTGAAAATATATAAATTAATAGCATCGTTATTCACAAAGCCAATAGCTTACACTTTCCTAATGCGAGTTCTATTGGCAATGGCAATGCTTGTTGGCAGCAAGCAAGGACAGTGCTGTTGTGGTGCTGAGTGATGATGTGGTTGGGCTGAGTGATGTGGCGGTGCCCCAGAGTGATGTGGCGGTGCCCCAGAGTGATGTGGCGGTGCCCCAGAGTGATGTGGCGGTGCCCCAGAGTGATGTGGCGGTGCCCCAGAGTGATGTGGTGGTGCCCCAGAGTGATGTGGCGGTGCCCCAGAGTGATGTGGCGGTGCCCCAGAGTGATGTGGCGGTGCCCCAGAGTGATGTGGCGGTGCCCCAGAGTGATGTGGCGGTGTCCCTGAGTGACGTGGCGGTGTCCCTGAGTGACGTGGCGGTGTCCCTGAGTGACGTGGTGGTGCCCCCGTGTGACGTGGTGGTGCCCCCGTGTGACGTGGTGGTGCCCCCGTGTGACGTGGTGGTGTCCCCGTGTGACGTGGTGGTGTCCCCGTGTGACGTGGTGGTGTCCCCGTGTGACGTGGTGGTGTCCCCGTGTGACGTGGTGGTGTCCCCGTGTGACGTGGTGGTGCCCCCGAGTGATGTGGTGGTGTCCCCGTGTGATGTGGTGGTGTCCCCGTGTGATGTGGTGGTGTCCCCGTGTGATGTGGTGGTGTCCCCGTGTGATGTGGTGGTGTCCCCGTGTGATGTGGTGGTGTCCCCGAGTGATGTGGTGGTGCCCCCGAGTGATGTGGTGGTGCCCTCGAGTGATGTGGTGGTGTTCTCGAGTGATGTGGTGGTGTTCCTGAGTGATGTGGTGGAGTTGGAGGGTGGAGTTGGAGGGTGAAGGGTGGAGTGTGGGTGCGAGAGCGAGAAAGAGACGTAGAGAGAGGCGTATGAGGAGCAAGAATAAATAACACACAAATGGTGCTAATGAGTAATAGGTGTGATGTGCACAATTCCGTTATAAAAGGCTCGATGGTGAGTCGCCTTTGAAACTTATTTTGGAATCGGACGCCCACGTATAAGTGAAGGGAAATACTTATTCCCGTAAATATTGAGGATATACAAGTCTAATAGAGGCTAAGTATTTGCATGTAATTTTATTATAAATCACTCTAAGCTTGGGCTTAATGTGACGTTTCAGAGTGTAAATATAAAAGCAAGTTTCGGCCTTTTATTGACGTATCGGACACCCTTAAGTAAAATATGAGCAAGTTACTGTTTAAAGATGGCGGTGGCTGAAGATATTGCAATTGGCGTTGTCACCACGCTACTCCGAAAGAAGGGCTTGCCAGTCACATTACACCCAAAGCGAGGTACACTGGCAATGTTATACCCCAAACGGAGGTTGCCTGTGTTATCACTAGTACACATAGGATAACGAGCTCTCGGCATTGCTGTGGCGGGGGGCGGGAGTGGGAGCCATTCCTTTGAAGTCTGATGTGGCGGGCGGGGGAGGGGCAGCCTTTGAAGTGTGATTGGGGGGGGAGCGGCAGCTTTAAAGTCTGATGAGGCACAGACAAATGGTGGTGTGATGTGGCTGGCCTCGTGCACGCGCCTGCCTCACATGAACTGTGCGTGATCCGCACGTTTGGTAGAGTTTTTAAAAAGCTTACTATAATTCTTGCCTATCTATCCCAGCGGGATAGAAATAGTCGAGACCTAAAAAAGTGTCCGACTCCGTGATGATCCCTGGGGGACTCCATGCTGCAATGGGCAAATCGATGACTGAAATTGCTTTTGTGTCACCTGAAAAGTACATTTCTGCAGGAAGGAGATCTGACACAGCAATGCGAGGACCAGGACCTGTTCTGTGACCTGAAGGGGTGCACCCAGTATGTCCTCACAGAGACAGTTGACTACTTGCATGCCCTGGGTGTATTCCCATAAAACATGGTGGTGGCCTGCAGTGTTTTGTGATTTATAATTTCACCAAACTTGTTTTCTCTGTTAGAGAAAGAACATTTCCTACTAACCCTTGTTTAAAATTCTGCTGTTATGCAAAACCATCGATATCCTGTATTGCGTCGACATCCAGTGTGCATGGTGTGTGCCTCTGTATTTGGAGTAAGAGTGGTGACACCTGTATGTTAATGAACTGTGTGTGTGTGTCTGTGTGGATTTTTGTGTGTTTTTGTTTTTTGTGGGTTTTGTTGTGTGTTTGTTTATTTTCCATTTTTGGATGCCCTTCATTTGGCATGATACAAGACGGAGGATGAGAACATCTTCCCCAGACAATGTAAGTGTATTGCCTGCACTGTTTGTGGCTGGAGTGTGGGGATCCAGACACTGAAGCGAGGAGAATGGAGAAGGACTACTTTTAGAAATTCCATGAAGACTTCGTGAGCAAGGGGTTGCCAATTAATTATTCCTATGTACTGTTGTTTGATTAATGGTAGGGGACCACAGATTCTTTTTTTCAGGGTGAGGAAGTTTCTAGTTAAGGCCTGTCATTTTGTCTGTCCCTGATAACTGCTTCAAGAAGGCTGATCACAAACTGGTGCAGAGAGCTCATTCTTCACTGTGCCCTTGTTTTGGGTACTCCTTGCTTGAGCCAAGACCCATTCCTACATGTTGTGTGAAGCATCCGCTTAGCAAAGGCTGTGTCTGGAGCGCAACCTGCAAATGACATTTGAAAAGGAGCCAATCCAAACCGGTTCTGAAGAACGACATAGTGGAGTCACATTACTTATCTGGAAAATGTGTATAAAATCCACACCTTCCCACTTTGTTACAGTTCCTAGTTCTTCCATACTAAGGAAGGGAATTCTCTACAGAATACTTGAGGACTGCTCTGTGACAAGGGCTGGTGTTTGTTTGACATCCTGTCTCCCAGAGCTGTGGGGACATCACCTGAAGTCTGCACTTTATGCTGGAGGAGCAGATGGTCTGCTTAGTGCCTAGAAACCTGCCTGCTTGCTGAGCGAGGGAAATAGTATGTCTAGCCTTGAAAGGTGACAGTCTGTATCGGAGGAGAGCCAGTGTGCCTGAGGTGAGGAACACCCGGAGAAAGTGGACTAATTAAGAGCGTGAAGCCAGGGTGAACTGTGCTAGGAGTAGTTCTCCAGGTCTATCGCTGCTGAAAACTGCACTAAAAGCACTGCACAAAATCAACGTTATTCATTTCTTCCTGGTAGCAGCTTTGGGCGATGATCTGATGCTACCAATGTTGGTAGAAGAAGTGGTATCGCAACTGAGATAGAGCTGGTCGGCCTGAGAAGGCTGCAACTGCTATTGACACATCCTTGCTGATCAATGGGCCTGGTGAGGGCCACAGCTGCCTTGTCCGCAGACCTGTCTGCAGTGGGCCAGTGGAGGGCTACAATTGCTCAATTCTCTGTGACCAGTACGACTGGTGTGCCGTGCTGCCTTTGTCCAGCTTTCTTGTCCCAAAGGGAGACCACTGAGCACCACAATGACATCGACTGTGCCCAACCTTTGACCCCCTCCACCATGCCAATGACTGCAGCAGAGCCAACTATGACAGAGCACAAGCCTCCGCCAGAGGTAGAAACAGAAAGAATGTAAAAAGAACCAAACACTTGAGGACGTGAGACTTTTCAGCCCACATCAATAAATAAATAAATGGATAAGAACGAGCAAACTAATGGGGAATCTGAACCTAAGGGTTAGGCATAACATTGTTTGCACCTGTGCTTAAATCATGCCTCTGAATACTCCAACTATAGTTGAAAAGATTGGGTGGGAGAGACTGTTGTAGAGTGGGTATAGAACCCAAGGGAGATTGTAATTTTGGGTACTACCCTACATTAACTAGTCATTTACAATTGTACAATTGTACATTGTATTGTATATGTTTCTCCTGTGTAACTTAAGGTCATTTATTATACATAAAGACCAGCACTGAGCTGGTCATTAAGTTATTGTGTCTGTTGGTTTGCTTTTGAGGTTTTCTTGTGAGGTCTGAGTTGTTGACCCAGATACTTCCTACGGGAGAAGTCTGTGACTGCTCAGCCTCTCCACCCTGAGAGTCAAGTGTCAGTAGAGTTGTACTTGACCCAATTTGAAGGCCCATAGCAGGATGGACCCAGGACACCAGTGGCAAACGACTCCAACATCCACATTTGTGACCCGGCAGTTACTGCATGTCTGCTGGCCCTCACAAATGGGGTTTGGCAAGTAACTGAAGGCCATAACCTGTGACAAGTTCTGTGCTGCTTTGTTTGAGTGCTACCACAATCTGTGTTTGTGCAGCTGAGTATGTGGCCATGCGCAGCAATGAAAGAATTTGAAAGATTGGTTTCCTTTTTAATCTTTTTTTATTTATATTATTCTGTTTGATGTTTGGGTCTTGCATAGCACAAACTCTAGCTTGTGATTGCTAAAAGGTGTCGGAGGTGGTGGTAGAGTTGGGAGTCTGCTTGTGATGGGAAGATCCAAGTGCCATTTTCCTCTTGTAATTAGAGAACACGTGGTACAGTAGTGCTCTAGAGTAGAGGAAGAGCGCTCTTCATGAGTGTGAGTCCTCAGGGGGTTGTCTTCAAAGGAGAAGTTCCACACAAGGACATTTTTTGAGCACTGTATGGCCCACAATTTGGCATTCTTGAATTGTCCAGAGATTTTTATTTTTTTTAGGTTTCACTTGCACAGCACTTGCGCTGTGCTTGAGCAATCTATCGTTTTTGATACAAACTTAAAAGGGACTTTTCTGTTTCCTGGCTTCTAGTTGGTTCTTGTGCGTGCCACTTACCTTTTCTCTATTTCTATTGGCTGTAGCATATATACTGCATTTGCCAATGCTTGTTCCTTATCTGCTTCTCTTAACAGTATTTTGGCAGTGGGATACTGATAACATCCGCTTTGGTGGATCTATATTTTCATAAAGATTTGCCTTTTACTCTTGCAGCATATTTAAATAACTATTTATGACCCGGAGAGATTAAGTGATTTGCATAGAATCACAGGATGTTGCATGGTGCTGCCGAGACTCGAACCGAACCGGGATCCCCAGCTCTGGCCTCTGCACCACATCCTCTCCACTCCCGTGTTATTTGTCAGAGAGCTCCTTCCTTCTGCCAAAGGGTGATTGATGAAATCAGCTCTTTATTTATTACATAGGTGAAACCGATGCCTTACCAATGCTTGTTTTCTAATGTTGCAACTTTAGCCGATGAATACTTGTCGGCCACTATATTTTACCCTCCTTGCTATTTCCTGACACATTGAGGCATATTTCAGGTAACTAAATGGCCTGTTTCGACGTTCCACTGAAAATTGTGTAGGAGAACAGCAAAGAGGAAATGGTGGGGGCTAACCAATGAGTTTGATCACAGCTTTAGGGCTGAATTACCAATAATATGTCATGAGTGGCAGCTTGTTAAGTGGGCAGGCGTTGATGGCAGCCGTTTCGGTACATCCTTGGTTACGTCTGTGGGACTGAACTACTTGATTTGGCCAAGAAGAGACTTGATGTAACTCAAAAGTGTTGTTTTCCAAGTTCTTCCCTGTGTCTTCGGAGGACTGTAATTTTAAAAGTGTGATAAGAGCTGCCGAAAGGCATTTGTTACTAATCACAGTTTTTTTTAATTTTTTTTTTTTTTTTTTAAAACCTTTATTGTACAGAGAGTGCTCACAAATACGGGCCTACAACCCAACCGGGCTGGCCACCACATAGCAAAAGCATAATTAGCAATACAAAAGTGTCCACAGGATATGACGGCAAGGAGACAGGAGAAACACCAAAAGCCATAGAGCAAGCGCAGGAACAGGAAATTAGAAGGGTAATTTTCTTTTTTTTTTTTTTAAATGGGGCGGGGGTACAGGATCATGACGGGCAGTGAGGCAAACAACAAGGGAGGGGCCGTGGTGAGCCGCGATCCGGCGATCATAAAAATACAGGATAAAACCAACATGAAGGAAACAAATCAATAAACAAAAGCCCAATCGGAGAACCACAAGGAGAGGCAATTGCGCTCGCCGTCCAACGCCCACCCACCACCGCAACCACCCGACTTACCAAACATTAATAAAAAAGGACCCCATCGTAAAAAACAATACGAAACGCACCCCAACAAAAGGAAGGAAACCCCCCATAAAGGGGGAGGGGAAGGAAGAAAAAGGAAAAAGAAGGGACTCCTACCCAATCACGCGCCCCCCGGCGACAAAGCAGGAAAACAAAATCCGGTACATAGCATACATTAAAGGTCGATGATAGAACACATAGCTAACCATAAGCACAGTACGACCGGAAGGTAAATGCATCAGAAACACGCCAGGGGAACACATGACGAGACAGAGTCCCGAAAAAGGGAATACTCAAGAGCCATAGAACAAAAAAGGGAGAAAAAGAAGGGGGAGGAAAAAGACCCCCCAAAATGACAGACCCCCCCACCCACCCCACAAGCCCACCCTGCACCCCTGCAGAAGGCTATGGCCTACCCCCCCGCAGCGTGCCTGTCGCCCTAATTAGAACCCGAAATATAGAAGAGCAAGGACAAGACAGAAACAAAGGACAAAAACGGGAGAGGGGAAGGGAAAAAGGGAAAGTAGCACACACGGGAGAGGGCCAAGGGACAGTATTATCTGCACCCACCCACCCGCCTGAAAAAGGGGGGCCGGGCCCACGGGAAGTCAAAAAATTATCAGGATACATTTCAGGAGCTCCGTAAAGTCACACATAATCATACCAGTACATGCCGATCATCAAACCAATACAAGACTACCGCACACAGAGGCAAATTCGTATCAGCCCTGTCCTTGTTTGACCAAAGTTGTAGCCATCCGATCCAACAAGAACCAGACAGTGAAGAACCGAAGGCATAGAACAGGGAGATCTGGCGGCAGTCCGGAGAAGAAACGTGGAGGAAAACACGGAAGATCCAGGAAAGTCATGGTACATCGCACACATCGCAGGCACAGTTCCAGGGACAGTTCAAGAGAGGCCGACCCAGCTGGGCCGGTACAGGAGCCACGGCCGGTCAGTCGAGGCGAGAAGGAGCAGGAAGGGTCCTCGAGGCCAGGCCAGACGAAATCCGGCCCCCGGACCAGCGTCAAAGGAGACAGCACAGGATGATGAAGGGCAACGGAACTCCGCACACCCACAGACGCGGCTGTCGCCGGGGCCACATTTCCTAGGATAATCCCAGCCGCACCCTGCAATGGTGAGGCCACACCTGATGTTGGGGGCCCAAGCGGCCCGATGAGAGGATCCGCCTCCAGAGCGAAGACGGGTGCAGCCACAGAGGTTCGCCAGGAGTGCAGGGCATCCAGGATATCTCGAAGTGTAGGAAAACCTTTACAAGATCCGGCACCCGGGCCATGCGGCGGGCCTCCAGCGCTCGTCCAGGCCCGGCTGAGACACTCAGGGTCGGCCGCCATCTTGGAAATCCGGCCAGGCCGCGGCGGCCGTCAACCCCCGTCGGGGCAGCAGCAAGGCAAATGAAGACCAGCCGACCGGCGGCAGGGCACCCCGGGGCAGGAAGGAGGCCCACCAGAAGAAGGGGAATCGCCGGCCCCCCAGTGCCGCCGGCCCCGTTCTCCGAGTCCGGGCGGAAGAAATCAAAATGGCCGGACCGGAGGACAAAGGGGGAACAAGCCGGATATACGAGTAGCCCCGTCAATGGAAGGCAGCGCCTCCACCCAAGGCCACCGGCCCACCGGAGTCGGCCAGCAAGCACAGCCGGCCTACACGCACAACGGCCTCCACGATCACGGCCACTGCGCCATCAAGGGCCGATCATCGTGCCCCGTCCCGTCCGGGCGCCGCCGAGAAGTCCAGGCCAGCCCGCCCCGGAGGCTCCGAAGCGAGCGGGAGCGTCGCACAGGATCCACGGCACCCAGGACCACCGGAGCAAAGGGGTAAGTGCCTGCAAGGCGTCTTCGTACTACAGCACAGCAAAGAGGGCTTCCCGGGGCAGGATAACGACAGGATAGACGATAAAAACAGGCAGGCGAACGGAGCCGAGCTAAAACGCGGCCATCTCGGACGCGAGCTAGGCTCCTCCACTAATCACAGTTTTGATGGAGGAGGTGGGGAGCAGGGAAAGCTGGAAAAAAATGTTTGATAATCATTCTTATTGTGTTAATACATACCCACCAAGAAAGTTTGAGGGTCCCATTTCTTTTGGACAGCAGTGGCATTTTCTTGTGATAGTTTTAGGTTGAGGTTAAGTGTTAGTGTTAAGTTAGGGGAGTGGATGAAGCCTTGTGGCTAGAGCGTTGACCTCAAAGCTGGGGAACCGGGTTCGAGTCTCGGCAACGACGCTAAAACATCCTGTGATTCTGGGCAAATCACTCAATCTCCCCATGCCTAACAAAAATGAATGTGTTCTTCTGTAACGAAACTGGTGCTCATGTAAAGCACTCTGATACCCGATTTCTCGGATCTAGTTTGCGCTATATAAAATATTTATTTTTTTGTCATTGAGGTGCCTTTTCAATGGATGCGCAATTATTTAAAGAAACAACTGATGTATTCATCTCAACCCATGGGTTGTAACCGTCTTTCGAAGCAGTGTGAATAATGAATATACTCTGGAGGTCACAGGGTATACTCCTATTATATGGTGAATGTAGACCAGAGATCAGGGAGTTTGTACAGTAAGTATACTCTGGAGATGACAAACATTTTATAGTGCATACATACTGAAGTTACAGCGTAGATATCATATGTATACTTTGGAGGGGACAGGTAATATAATGCATAATTACCAAAGATGACTGTCTGTAATTCTGTTCTTGCGGTGATACAGTATGAACCGAAATGACAGAGCCAGAACAGTCACCAGAGTTGTCGGTGTCTCTACAGTGAGTGTACATTACAGGTGACCGGTATTACATCGTGAATAGACACCAAAGCTGTAGGTTTGCTGAAAATATCCTCTGGCGGTGAGAGGTACCATAGTCCGTATGAACGGGAAGTGACGGAGCCTGTGCAATATGTATACTCTGGAGTTGATAAATATTATGTAGTGAATCTAAACCGAAGGTGACACTGTCTGTACAGTATGTGTACATTGGAGGTAACTAACATAGCATGTGAATAAAGACTGGAGGTGACCAGTGTACTCTGGTGGTGACAGCCATCTTGTATTGAATATAGGCCGGAGTTGGCAGTGTCTTCAGAATAAGTAGAGTAAGTATACAGTGGAGGTGACCAGCATCATATATTGAATATTGACCGGAGGTGACCGTGTGTGCCTAGTGTGTGTACTCTGCAGGTGACAGGCATCATCTTTTACCTTACCGTCGCGACCGCAGGAATCTCCAGCACCCCCCCCCGCACTTCGATCAGGCCTTGAGGCCTAGCAATGCCACTGCTTTTACGGTACTGTGATTTTGTACAATAACAAAGAGATGAGTCAGCAGACCAGAGTGAGACCGCATTTTGCGACCACTACTGTGGCCATGCTCAAGTCGCACCAATTTGGCCGAGCCTCCCTTCGTGTTGTGTGATCGGGGGGATCTGAAGGGCACGAGCCGCACGACAGACAGAGTGAACGGTCTAAAAGACAACCGTCCCGACAGTTAAGTGAGATCGGCGTGTCCTGGCAAAATGTCAAGTTAGTGTGGTTGGCAAACAAAGGCAGGAATAGGGGGCCGCTCCTCTGCTAATGCGGAGTAGCGTCGCCCCCACTGATTTTCAGCACTGCTAAAAAGGTAAAATAAAATGATAATAATATGTTATTGTTTTATTTTTCTGTGCTGAGGCCGTTTTGCAGAGCAGGGGGAGAGTGGTTGGGACACTTTCTAAGTGCGCATGACGATTAGGCTGGCCATCTTGGGTTGGCCAAACCGTCATGCGCACTTAGCATGTTCTCCACCAGGCTGTAATGTACAGCCCAGGTGGAAAACATGCGCAGGCCCCCAGTCCCTGTCTAAGCGCCGGACCATGGGGCTCCGACCAATCATGACGCTACTGTCATGGTGACTGCAGCGTCATGGTTGGCTATGGGGAGCCTGGGTGCTTCCTACTTCCGGTACACACAGAAGCGGAGAATGGAGGAGAGGCGGCAGCTGGCCGGCATGTAAGTGATTTTTTTCTTCTTTCTTTTAAATCTCCCCTCGCCCCACTACTACTGCCTGGGAGCAGCCGCCACTGGCAGGAATGATTGGCGTGACGCTTGATATTGGGTCACCACTGCTACTCTTATAGAGAGCTTCCCGTAACCCGAAGGGCACAGCCCGGTAATCTAAAGGGCTTGCATAGATTCCATATCAAGCATTGTTTTAAGTTTTTCAACATCTCCCACAGAATCACTGGACCGTTTAGCCCCATGGGGTCTTAATATTTTCTAAAGCTCTAGGCTCCTGTCTTTTAGCTTCAACGTTGTTTTCTCAACGCGAAACTCTCGGCCTGGTATCCCTCCCATTGCGTTCTCAACTTCCATTTAAAAATTGGAAAGGAATTGCATGCTGGAAGGTATTGCGTGCCTTAAAGTATGTAATAATTACAGCTGTAAACGGTAGGCACTCTCAATTATTTGCTTAGTCCCCAGGGTTTCACTAATCAGTCGCATTTCTTTTGCTAGTTCAATTAAAATATTTGAATAAGGCAATATATTAAGGGACTTCATGTTTCATACTGTGATTTCAGGCTTCGCAAATTTCACACTTATGCCACATTAAACCGACCATCTGATCTGTGTGTGCCAGCAGACGCTTGGGGTATTGCAGGACTTCCAAAGAGCTCATGATGTCGTGTCAGACCTTGGTATCCGCCCGACCTCTTTTATGCAGCGAGCAAGCTGCTTTACTCCCTCGGAGTGAGGAAAAAGGTTAGATTGCATGGTTATGCCAGCGGCTTGTGCTAAATTATTTCTATTTACTCCAACTAATAATTGCAGATGTTTTGCATAAAACGCCACACTATTTGTTTATTCCTTGCGGTCTCATTTTGTCGAGTCCGAAAAATCATATTAACTTAATTATATTTCATCAGTAGAATTCATTTGTAAAGCTATATCAATAAATAAGGAAATGTTTGTGGTACTCCGCATTGTTATCACAAAGTCTGTCTTGGAGTTCTGTTTTATACTGAATAAGCAGCTACCTAGATCTTTATCATATGAAATCTCTTTTTTGATATGTTATGTAAAAGTATTTGTAAAGCGCAGCTTCCACCAAACGGTTTCTTGGCGCTGTGGGCGTGTGGGGACAGATCGGAGGGGAGCTTAAGTGTGAGCCTTGCAGAACAGATGGGTTTTCAGAAGGGACCTAAAGTGGGGGTAGGAAACAGTGAGTCTGAATTCTAAAGGGAGTGTATTCCAAAAGGAGGGGTCCAGGAAGGAGAATCTAAGCCCACCATGTTTCTTGCGCCTAAAAACAGGGACATTGAGTAAGGCAAGATGAGAGGAACGAAGATTGCGGGGAGGGGCGTAGTGATGAAGAAGGGAAGAGATGAAAAGAGGACCAAGACCAGCAAGGGCTTTAAAGATAGTACAGCCCAGTTTGAAATAGCAGCGTTCTGCTACCGGGAGCCAATGGAGGGTCTTCAGGAGGGGGCACATGCTGATGCCTGGGCTGATGAAAGATTAGCCGTGCGGCTTGATTTTGAACCAGCTGGAGGTGGTTCAATTGATAAGAAGGAATGCCAGCATAAAGAGAATTGGCATAATCAATTCTAGAAATGACTATCGCCAGGAGGGTCAAGGTGAGAGCCGAGGTGGTAAGGAAGCGCGCAATTTTTCGAATTTGGCGTAGATGGAAGAAACTAGAGGAGACCACAGCATTGATCTAGGGTTTCATCGAGAGATCGTGGCTGATGATCACCCCAAGACTTTTTGCGGAGTTTGTGGGGATGGGGGGGAGGCCTAGACTTGTAGGCCAAAAATAGGGCCTCCAAGGATTAGAGGCACCCCGACAAGAACCAGTTCGGTCTTGTCGGGGTTAAGTTTAAGATGGTTTGCCCCCATCCAGTCACTGATGTGACATAATGTAGACTGGAAGTTATGAACAGATTGATCTGATGAGTTGATGTCAAAAATCAGCTGAATGTCATCCGCATAATTGAATGCGGTGACATTGCTGTTTCGTAGGGACTGGATAAGGGGGGTCAGGTATAAATTAAAAAGAAGGGGGGAAAGAGAAGAGCCCTGTGGGACACCACATGTCATCCCAACTTTCTCCGCGGAGAACTGGGAGAGACGAACGGCCTGGTAACAGTTGCTCAAGAAGGAGCAAACCCAATTAAGGGCTGAGCCCTGGATGCCTGCCTCCCTGACACGGTCGATCAAGATCTTATGATCAACCGTGTCAAAGGCGGCCGACAGATCCAAGAGTACCAGGGCCTGGCTGATGTTAGAGTCGGCTCCCCTTCGCAGCTCCTCCATCACTGAGAGAATAACCGACTCAGTGGAATGGGCGGGTCTGAAGCCCGCCTGTTGGGAATCGAGGAATTGTGAGCGCTCAATGAAGAGGCTGAGAGAGTTGGTGACATGGGATTCGACACGGGATCATAACTAGACTTTTACAACTGGCTTATTAACTTTCTTGCTTTTTCAAATTTGTTTGAAAATGCACCATTTACCCCCACTTTTTTCAAAAATTACTCCACTGGGGTGCAGGGGAGAAGGACCCCCCCCCCACCACGAGCCCCTCTTATGGGGGTCGGTCTTGTCCACTACGCTCGCTCACCATAGGTCACTCAGCCACAACTTTTACGCCCTACCACTTTCAAATGTCACCTGCCGCCACTGGTTATACAGTGCATGGAGGCTGGAATTGCGAGAATCAGAATCCTATATAGTTGGTATACTCTTGGTGACTGCTATTATACGGTTAAAAAGGGTCGCAAGTGAGCGTGTAATCAGTTACAGGTACTATACGGTGAATGAGAGATGAAGTGACCGGGCACAGTCGGTATACGCTTATGGTGACTGGTACTATATGGTGAATGGTCCAGGAGGTGCCAGAGCCCATACAGTTAGCATTATCAGGAGGTCACATCCATCACAGGCTGACACTGGCGGGCAAACATTACATGAGTCCTCTCGAGGCAATAGCTTCCTTTGAGAGTCATTTGTGTCTGGAAATGGCGGCTGCCTTGCAGCTCCAAAGTGTGATGAAACATGTTTTGTTCTCCATCCACTTTGGCTCTCAACCCCAAACACCTGTTGCCACTGCAGGTAGCAGATACTCACTCGTCGCGCGCCTCCTCTCTCCTCGCCAGCTGCCAGTCCGCTCTAAGGGCTGCTCTATTTTTACACCACCCCGTTCCTGTGCCTGGTGGCCAGGAGCGCATGCGCAGAGGCAGAGCCCGAGGAAATGTGTTAGATATCATCAAAGCAATTAAGCCCTTCAATTCTCTGGGAGCAGAGCACCAGCATTTAACTTCGTGTGGGGCTTGAAACATCTCCTGACTCATTACCCATCAGTCTAATTAGATTCTCAGCAATTAAGAGCTTAAAGGAATTTGACTAATGGAATTGTTCGTTTTCATGTAGAGAGTGAAGCTGTACCTTTTCGAAGCCTGTGTGTAGCATCTAAGCTGGGTCACTGTTTATGGTGGAGATGTGGTTACTGATTAGTAAACACTGTGTCTTTTTACCAAAAACTGTTTCTGAGAAGCTTTTCGTGAACAATTATTTTCAGAACAGGGTGAATCCTCCTTCCTTCAATCTCTTCCCATCCTCCACGTGTGTACGTCATGCTCTGACGTGTTCGTAAATTAATGCAGCAGGTCTTTCCATGCTCCCATAACGTTGAGGTAGCAGTGTGTTCCATCTTGCGCATCTGGGCCTGCAAGCAATTTACTTCTTCTGTACACGCATTTCAAGCAAAATAAACCGAAGTATCTTCTCAGGTTGCCTTCCATTCTAACCTAGGTGAGTACCGAGGCCACCCCCACTGATGTGTGTGAATGAATGGAAAAAGAAAACTGAGAAACGACATTGGAGGAAACCAAATCATGGAAAACCAATTTCAAGGAAAGAAAATTTTAAGGAAATACAAAAATATAGAAAATTAAAGGAACGGTTTAAAAGAAAGATAATTTTAAGGAAAAACTCAAAATAACAGTAAACTTGGGTGGAGTTTAGGACTACTGTGGGGTTTTTCGGGTTCAGGGATGGGTAATGTTTAGGGTGATGGGTTGTTAGAGGTCAGGAATAATTGAAGCTTGGGCATAGAAAGCGGTTTTAAGGGTTCAGAAATGGGGGGAATTAAGGGTTTTTAGGGTTCATGGATGTGTGGTGTTTAGATATGTGTTGCGTTTTTAGGTTTCAGAAAAGGGGTGGGATGTAAGGGCGAGGGCTTTTAGGATTCATGGGTGGGTGGAGTTTAGGGCTTTTGAGGGTTTATAAGGTTCAATTATGGGTAGCGTATGAGGTGAGGAAGAGTTTTTAGGGTTCAGGATGGGGTGGAGTTTAGGGTGGTGAGGGGTTTTAATGATTCAGGGATGGGTGTGGTTTAGATGTAGGAAGGGATTTTCGCTGATGAGTATTTTAGAGGGATGATGTGTTCTTATGGGTCATGGATGGCTGGTGTTTAAGGCCATTGAGGGTTGTTTAGGGTTCAGGGACAGGTGGAGTTTTGGTGTGCTGAGGTGTTTTAAGGGGAATGGGTGGGGTTTAGGCGTAGAAACTTTTTCTTTTTAGGATTCTGGAATTAGTGGAGTTACGGGTAGTGAGTGATTTTGTGGTTCAGGGGTGGTGGGTTTTTGGGTAGAAAGGGCATATGGCTAAGTGAAGTGAGATGAGGAGTTTTTAGGGGGCAGGTATTGATGGTGTTTAGAGGTTGTGAGAAGTTAGCGATGGATGTTGTTTACAGGTGGTGATGGTTCAGCGAATTAAAAGCATCCAAAGTAATTGTTTTACAATGTAAAAGATGTACATATGAAATAATGCCCCCTGAAGTAAAGTATTGAAATAAATATCTCTTCCAAAACTTTTTCTGAAAGTAAGACCTGCAACCATTGCATTTACACTTAAAAAAAACAAGCACTGGTAATGCATTGGTTTCGCCTGTGTAATTAATAAAGAGCTTTTTTCATTTGTCCTCATTCGGGAGAAGGAAAGAGCTCCCTGACAGATAACATGGGAGTGGAGAGGATGTGACACCGTGATCAGAGCTGCTGACTCGAGAGTTGGGGATCCCGGTTCGAGTGATACAAATCACTTAATCTTTCAAGGTGATAAATTGTTATATAAATATGCTGCAATAGTAAAAGGCAAAAGTTTAAGAAAATATAGGTCCACCAGAGATGGATGTTAACAGTATTTTGGCAGCGGGGAAACTGATAAGAGAAGCAGACGAGGAACAAGCATTGGTAAATGCAGGAAAATATGCTGTAGCCAACATAGATGGAGGAAAGGTAAGTTACACTCACAGGAACCTATGAGAAGCCAGGGACGAGAGGAGGCAGGATGGAAGTCCCTTTTAAGTGTATATTAAACCCAATAGATTTCTCAAGCACATCGCAAGCAAATCCTGATAATCATTCAAAAGCCAATTCTATGAATTGATTTTTACGAAAAGGTAAATGCCATACATTCGGAATATTTCCTCTAAACAGTTTAGTGGAAATGATTTCTCAGTAATGGTATCCCATGAAATTGTTTTTCTATGAAATCACATACAACCCACTACCACTTAATAATACAATATAATGCGATATTTATAGGGCATGCGTTCATCCTATAGCGTCTTGGCACTAGGACCAGCTGTCATCAACGGTGCGTCTTTGGAGAATAGTTGGTTTTTAAGACCTACGTTGAGTTTGAAATGGTTCTGAAGATGGTAGGTGTTGATTCCTAAATCTGGGGACAATGGTGGCAAATGAGACCCTCAAATGTGCACTTTCTATTTTGGGGTCTTCCGTCAAAAGTGTAGAGTGAGAGCCGGTGACTCTCCTAGGAACATATATGTATTCAACAAGAGAGAGAGGGAGAAGTACAAGGAGTCACTCTTAATCCCCCTACTGGCAATACTAAATAAACAACAAAAGAGTGCAGCCAAAGAAAAAACACGGCAAAAGGAGTCACTCTTGTTAGTTAAAAGAACAACCCTCACTCCCCAACCTAGTTGGTGACATGCCTCATCATTGGGTTCCCACCAGAGAGGCCGAATGCCTCCCTGATGTGCTACAACGCCGGGTTACAGTGGAGCAGGTTTTTGTGTAATACAAGTGTGATTAAGTGAAAGTGATTTAAAAAGTGCCCAGTTCAACCGTAAACAGACTTTATTTGTGATGAACCAAGCACTACTTAAAAGCAGTGTGATGGATGTTACAAAAACTGGCTAGATTGACCAGATACATCCATAGTGTAAACAGGAAAAAGGTGTGGTCAACATGTTTCTGCCTCCATTCACTCTTTGCGAGGCTTTCGTCGGGACCAAAATCACCACGGCGGTATGCGCACGCTAAGGTGCACCCTAACCTGTGGTGTTAAAGAAACCAGTGTAACTTACGATTTTTAGTAGAGCCTTCGGCATTAGTGAAAGCCACGTGTATCTGTAATGAAGAGAAAACCTACACAGAGACAGTACAAGTCATACAACCATACATACATATAGTTAGGCGTACTTGGGTAGTCCCACAAGTGACCATGCTCATGCCGTTTAAAAGGTGCTCTTTACAATGCCACTATTGTCAATACCATGGTGGATTGGAGTGCCTAGCGATGTTCATTATAAACAAGCATCCATATATTTGAAGCTTAAGTACTTAGTGATGTTTAAGTGCCATTGCAGAGTGTTGAGCTCCGGTTCTTTACATAGTTTTTATATGCAAAGAAAGGCGCGTATTAGCCTAGTGCGCCGATATGGACAATGCCGATTGTTAAAATAAATAAAATAAAATGAAGGGCATGACTGAACTCAAAGTGCATATGAACATGCAGCTCGTTGTTGTCATTGGTTTAGAAAGAATAACAAACTGGAGAAAAACAAGACTTACTTAAAATGTATGGTCATTTTACCCTATAGGTCCTGGTGGGGGCGCAAACATGTAGTCACACTCTGTACTGGTTAAATTAAATAACAGAAGTTCATGTAAACCATTACGTCTTACCTTCAATGACCTGACGAGTGTGGAGAAGTGCTACGCCCTACGCCAAAGTTCGGCGCCCGTGTGGAACCTGCATGGCCCTTCCTCAGGACCCCGCAGATACCACCATGACGGGTCCCGGAGCTTATAAAGCAGCTGAGCATTCAGAATCGTGTTAGGAGGTTTGAGACTCGTACATCGTGACGTCAGAACGTCCGGACGCGTGTCTCCATCGGCCAACTTAACAACTAGAACAGAACACCTATTCCAGATTGAGACCCAGTGTATTGAATTTAAGAAACTTTATTACGCGCTTGTGAAACCGTGTTTTAAAGTCACAAGCATTTTTCTTTAATTACCGTTTAAAAGGGGTGTTAGTTTATTTGCACATTGATTTTCTTCACAATTACGGCAAGGGCTCTGGATCAGCTCGTACATAGATTTAAAGGTTACTTTTGTTCGTTAGTTTGTACCTTGATTTTCTTCACATTGAAGGCAAGGGCTCTTGGTTTAACGGTAACTATTGCTAAAGAGATATTTTCAGTCTCTCTAGACAATTGTGTTTGCAATTAGAAGGAGAAAATATTTTTACCATTTGAGAGGAGAGTTCTCACTAGATGTAGATATCCTCCTTATGGATATGGTGGTCACCACAGGTATTCATCTGTAAAAACCTGATGAATTAAAAACCTACACATATGTGCCAAAATAACACCGTCAGGAAGAATGTGGCCACTAGTTCTCTTTCAATGTGATAATACATACGGCAATGTCTGTTACGGTATAAAACTGGTAATGTACAATGGTATATATACCTATACCAAGGTGTCCAGGTTTATGATCCTGAAAAAGTGATGTCAATTATTAGGATCTATCAATCATTAGACAGAGAGCCTACATTAATATGTGTTGACAATGGTAACAGCTGTTTGAGTATATGTCCAAATTCTATAGATTCAGTGGCGTAATACTGACCAAATACCATCCTTAATAGACAGTTATTGTGTCAAACTGTCTCACACTCATTTTAATTTTGACACCATGAATTTCCCTAATAAAGTTTTCCTTAAATCATGGTAGCCAATTTTACATCTCACTTTTTTTTTTTTTGGAAAACCTTTATTTACCTTATGCATATTACACAGCGTCTGCCTACAACCACTACGGGCCGGCCGCTATGACAATCAACAACATTCCAGGTCGTCTAACTATGCGGAAAAGCTAAAAATAAGAGCGCTACGGTGTATTAGCAGCAGACATAAGAAGAATAACGTAGGTTTCATTTTATAATTTAAAGAGGTGTCATGCATTCAGACCAGACAACCGAAAGGGCGAGCCATACGACATAGTATCAACTAAAAGAGCAGCAATAGTTAGGATTTGTGCGTTGAACATTGTAGGCAGGATACATAAACATTATACTTCATTCCGCGCCAGTCAGTGCCCACCCAGTCAATATATCACTGCAGGATTTATTTGCAAACTTAGCCACTATATAGCAGGACGTGAGAGGGCACATTCTTACAGCAGGAAGAAAGGATCCAGTGTCATACAATAAAGCGAGTTTTACGTGGAACAAGCCATGTAGGAGGATACGGGCCCTCTAAGAAATATAATCGGGAAGTGAAACAGGATATGCGAGCATTCAATGTCCGTGTATTAATATCAGCGCCGTACACACAAAATCCAATAAACAGTGCAAACAACATAAGCACAGAGTGCTAAATCCTACCCAAAAGGAACACCACCCGACCCCCCGTCTGATCTAAAATATACGAAAAAGGGAAAAAAGAAAAAGAAATAGAAGAAATATAAAAGGAGAAACACAATCGTGCAAGATGGGCGCCACCCCGGGCCAGGCATCCCGCGGCTAATGATACAGAAGAAAGTAGAGAGCTGGCGAGAAGAAGGGTATGGCAGTCGCGACGGAGCATCGAAACAGATAAAAGTGGCATAGCAACAGACCCCAACCCACTCATGCCAGAAAAGTGAGGACAGAAGCGGCACCGCTATAAAGGGATAGAAGAGGGCCATAGAACCAAAAAAAGAAACATCTGAAAGACCCCGCCCACCCGTCCCACCCCGCACCCCTGCAGAAGGCTACGGCCTACCCTCCAAACAGCGTGCCTGTCGCCCTAATCCGAAACCCGAAATATAGTAAAGAAAGAAAGTAGAATAAGGAGACGAAAAGAAGGAGGAAAGGGAATATGAAACAAAAATAAGATGTGAGGCAGGAGCCAGAGGATATGAACAAACACACTCGGCTACGACCCTCCCCCGACCAGCAAATGAATAATCATCAAATCAATGCTACACCTTCACATACAGCAAAAACCCGCAGGGAGGGGAGAGAGGGGGGGAAATTTTAACGTTTCACAATGTCGAGAGTACAAGCATCAGTGCAACGGACAGGTAAACCAACAGTCTATCAGTGTCTTGCAACTTACCCCCAGCCCTTCCTAATCACGAAACCAACCCAATAAAGGATAACATGGAGCGGACCACCCAGCACAGAATAGTCGTAATGTTGACCAGGGTTACGGCAGTGATGTAGAGTAGGGAGAGCCACCATACTAATGGAATACAAAAAGTCAATGAAGCAAGTCAATTGTAGCAGCAACGACAGGGCAAGCAAAGGCAAGCCGGAGTACAGTTTCGCAGTTCGACAATGCAAGGGTACCCCACCAGGACAAAAGCTCGAATCCATCGAAGCGGGAGCAAACAGCGGCCCACCATAGTTCCCAATTGTCCGGGAAGGAGCAGATCTCTGCGTCGTGTGCAAGTCCTCGAAGTCCGGGCGGTGAGAAAGCGGAGGTTCAAAAGCCACCGGCCCATCAAGCAGCCGAAGAACAGCGACAGCAACTCCTGGCGCAGCCGAAGGGGGCAAAGCAATGGAGGCATCAGGACGATAGGGGTGCATGAAAGAGCGACGACCCAAAATGGCGGCGGGCCGCATGGGGTCGGTAGAAGCACCGGGGGCCAAGACAGCGTACAGGGACATCAAGGCGTCCAGGACATCTCCGAGCGTGGGCGCTCGAATACACGCTCAGGCCTCCGCGCAATCCGGCCAGCAAGGTTCGTCGGTGCAGAGCGGATCACTCCCCACGCTGTTGGTAGCCATTTTGTGAGTTTCGCCGCCCCGCACTCCACCGTGGGCCCCCAAACAGTTCCCAAATGTAGGACTTTACAGACCTACGGAGGTTCCCAACAATGGCCTCACCGGCACAGGACGGGCCGGCACTCAATGGGGGGGGGGCCCCCTCCGAACAGTGGCGGGCCCCACAAGCGAGAGCCAGGCGCGGGGTCCAGGGCTGCCGGACAGAACAAAGGCGAAGGGACCCCTTCACACAGTCAGCCCCCGACACATCTCGTCCCCCTCCAGCCGCACGGTCCACAAATCGGGGCCGGTTCAGGATCGCCGGGGCATACACACAACGGCTCCCACCAGTGGCTCACTCTCGCGGCCGGGGCTGGCAATCTCAGCACCGCCGGTCGGGTCCCACAGGCGAGGTCCCGGTCTCGAGCGCCCGGAGGCCCCAATCCACCGAGGGCACAGCTGCGGACCCACAGCACGCAGGAGCCTCCGGACCAGACGGTGAGTAAGAGTGGGTCGTTAAGTTCCAAAATCTGTAGTGAAGTATCGTCGCAGTACAGGATATATTGCAGGATATTCGAGGTTGGCCAGAGGGCCGACGGAGCCGAGCTAAAAGGCGGCCATTACGCTCTCGAGCTAGGCTCCTCCCCCTACATCTCACTTTTTGATTCTTTTTATACACATTTTTTTTCACTGCAATTTAACATCCCACACCATTCCAAACTGCTTTGACTTTTGGTATGATTCATCACTGGTGGTTCCTTGGGTTTGGAGAAGCACATAATTCCAACAGGTGTGTGGCTCCCTAACCGGACCATCATTGGTTCTATCCCAGATGGTGAAGCTCTGCCATATGGATGGGATTAATTTCCTTTTTGTTGTACACACTTTATAGGTAGACACAGAGTCCGTCACATTTTTCTTTGCCCGCATTAGTTGTACAGACCAGTGACAGTCCTTTTGTATTGTTGTTGCGTATACTGAGCCCCACTGGATATTATCATCCCTGAGTGTGGGTTGCGAGGCGGTAGACCCACCGTTGTTCTTTCTCGACCAGTATCTGACATGAGTTATTTCCAGATAGTATCTGTTCAATTATGGTCCACCGCAAGTCGTTTGTTGTGTGATTGAACTGAAGAAAATGCTCCGTCATCCTGGTAGCTCTCTTTTTACATCGGATGTTACTTCGATGTTCACACACACATTGTTTTACTTTGCGTGTGGTCATGCCCACATACCTCAAGCCGCAAGGGCACTTGGTCATGTATACCACGTTGGTTGAATTGCAATTGGTATGTGAGCGCTGCGTCCAAATGTTACCACTTTCTAGAGCTAGGGTTTTTGTGGGTGTAGTTAAATGGCAAACACTGCAGTTCCCACATGGGAAATGTCCTTGGACTCTGGGTAAACCCAGGCTCCTGTACCCCTACCATGTGTACCCGGTCGTCAACCCCAGGTTCGGTTGAAAATATTCCAACTTAATGTGAGGTCGTTGGCTAAACACTATATGGAAATATTTGAACTTGTCACAGAGGAAGCTCCGGATTTGTTTTTTATGTGCGAAACGTGGCTAAGGGATGAGATGGTAGCGGAACCTAATGTAGCATTACCCTCAGGATATTCCATATGTACGATCAACAGGGAGTCCAGAGGGGGCGGCATTGCTGTAATCTTTAAATCCTGCTATTTATGTTTGTTTACTAAGGAAATAATTGAAGGCTGTGAATGTGCTCGCTTTAGGATTTCTGTGAGTCCTCATTTGACTTTATCAGGACTCCTGGTATACCGCCCTCCGGGGCCGTCTGCCAAGTTCAAAGATGCTCTCTTGGACGTTGTTAGCTCGCTCGTTGTGGGCACAGCCAATTTTAGTTTTTTTGGGGATTTTAATCTTCATTTTGACTTAACCCATGATAGTGCAATCTGCAGTTTACTTGCAGACTTGGCTGCATTGCAGCTGGACCAATTAGTATCTGGTTCCACATATTCAGCTGGGCACTTGCTAGACCCTATATTAGGGTCTCTTAGGGTGGAGATGCCTAAACCCATGGGTTGGACCGATCATTCTCTGGTAGAATTGTCTGTTCCGCTCACAGAGCCTCTTAATTCAGACACCTTAAAGCAGGTCTTTAAACGTCCTTGGTGTAAATTGAAGCTAGAGGATTTCCATGATTTCCTCGCTACTAACCCTTTGGGACCCTTATATGACTGAGTTGGATTATGGCTCATTTTGTGACTGGATTAATCATGGTTTAGACACCCTTATCCCTGCTAAATGGTCTAAGGGGCGCACCTCTACCACCAGTCCATGGCACAATGACTCTTTGATTGTTTTAAGGAAAGCTTGCAAAAAAGCAGAACGGGAGTGGAGAAGGGACTATGATTCTGAGAAAAAGTTATGCTATCTCGCTAAAATTAAGCATTATCATAGATCCATCTGCAAAGTTCGTGCTGCCTACTATGCAAATGAAATTAAGTCGAGTCCTAATCCAGCAAAATGCTTTTTTAAGATTCTCAAAGATCTTAAGACTAGGAAAGCTACCGTGCCTGTTATATCGTCCGCACGGCAGTGTGATGAGTTAGCTACCTTTTTCGTGGAAAAAGTTCGTACCATCTATCAATCTTTTCCACAAGTCTCCACCTATTCTATTTCCTTGCCTTTGGAAACTGGGTCTTGCTCGACCTTGGCAGCCATTCCGAGTATGTCTCAGGAGGAGTTCACTCGGCTGAGTGGCAAAATTAAAACTGGCTCTCCTTCTGACCCTCTGAGGCCAACGCAGTTTAGGGAGTTACTTTCTATTTTTCGGGCTCCGCTCTGTCAAATAATCAACTCCTCTTTTTCCACTGCAACTGTTCCGGCATTATGGAAACAGGCATGGGTTTCCCCATTCTTAAAAAATCTACTCTGGATTCAACCAAACCTGAAAATTTTAGACCCACCTCCCTCCTTCCTTGGGTGGCTAAGATTGCAGAAGCACATGTCAACAACGTGCTTACTCAGTTTCTGAACTCTAATAACATTTTGGATCCATCTCAGAATGGGTTTCAACTGGGTCACAGTATAGAGACGACTCTCCTGGCCACTACTGAACATCTGCGCTCCATTCTTGATGCTGGTCAAAGTGCGGCACTGTTTTTGCTAGACCTCAGTGCCGCCTTTGACACGGTATCGCATTGCATCCTACTTCAGCGGCTAGAGGAAGCTGGGGTGATTGGGTCGGCTTTGGAATGGTTCAGATCCTTTTTGACTGAAAAATATTTCCGAGTGTCCACTCCCCCATTTCTCTCTCAGGCCCATTCCATCGACCAGGGGGTACCCCAGGGCTCGGCGTTGAGCCCTTCGTTGTTCAATCTTTACGTTCAGCCTCTGGCTGCTGTCACCAAGCAGTGGGACCTCACTATGGTCTCATATGCGGACGACACGCAGCTTGTTGTTACCTTGGCTGAAGGGTCTTCTCCGAATGCCTCTAGATTCAGAGTTGGGATGACGGCTGTAGCCGAATGGATGGCTACCAATTGCTTGCAACTAAATGCCAACAAAACTGATGTTTTGTTGGTCGGGAAGAGCGCTAGCCTGTGGAGCGAGCATTGGTGGCCGACTGCTCTGGGTGATATTCCTACGCCAAAGGCAGTGGTTAAAAATCTTGGGGTCTGGATGGATTCATCCCTCAGTTTCCAGGCTCATACAAGGAAAGTAGCCTGCATGTGCTTTGGCCTTCTGCGGGGTCTTAGGCCCCTTCTGAAGTTTTTTGATCCGCCTTTACATCAGCTGATTGTACAGGCAACCATTCTATCTCGCCTGGATTATGCCAGCTCCCTTCTATTGGTGGCAAATAAGGCTGAAATACTTCGGATGCAATGTGTTCAAAATGCTGCAGCCAGAATCCTGGTGGGTCTCCCGCGATCTTGCTCCGTTGCTGGCACCATCCGGAGGCTGCACTGGCTTCCTATGGAGAAGTGTATTCATTTTAAGACATTGTGTCTATCCTTTAAGATAGTGAAATTTGCTAGGCCTAACCTGTTGAGCAACTTGCTCACCCCTTATGTTCCCACCCGCCGGCTTCGTTCAGTGGGACAACATCTGGTTGTCATCCCACGGGTCAAGCTCAGCCGTGCGGGTGGGCGTTCTTTCCGCTGCCTGGCTGCCAGGTTGTGGAACTCTTCGCCTGAACAGATTCGTGGCACAGACTGTCTGCTTGCCTTTAGGAAAGCTATTAAAACTTTTCTCTTTCCTTTAGTGCAGTCTCTGGTTGCAAGGTGGCTGTTACGGTTTTAGGTTGTTGTGTGTGTTATACCTCTTAGCTGCACGCGCCGGGACGCCCCTTTGCTGGGGCAGCTGTGGGCTATATAAGACTTAATAACATAACGTAACATTCAGTACAGTTGGAGTTGCTTCATTCACAATTTTTCTTGGGCAAGTGTGTACTAGAGTTCCCTGATGCTCCTCGCTTTCTTTGTATGAGCACAACGGTTTTGCCCGTTTTCTGTTACTTTCCAGAATTCTCCAATGTTTATTGATTTGGAAATGGCATTCATGGCAATATCATCAGAAAGTTTCGGGTTGTGTTCATGCAGGGCTTCCCTTGGTTGATTTCTAGCCTGTTTGCAACCCCTTTCAGAATCCAGTCCGGGTAACCCCGTTTTTGAAGTTTATTCATTAGGTCCGCCGCCTGAGAGCGGTAGTCCTCTAGCCTGCTGCAAATGCATCTAATCCTCAGGTACTGAACATAGGTAGATTCTCCCGCAGGAGTCTTGGGTGAAAGCTGGAAAACTCAAGTAAATTGTTTTTGGCCGTGGGTTTATAATAAGTTTTGGTTAGTAATTTTCCTTCTGACTTGGTGATCACCACATCTAGGAAGATCATTTCCTTCTTATCCACGGTATGCGCGAACCTTAAATTGGTGTCCCGGGTGTTGATCTGCTCTAGAAACGTGGGCATTCTGGTCCTTGCCAGATGACAAGTATCATCGATATATCTTTTCCAAAAAGATGTACCGAACGTGTTTGAGTTATCTGTATTCAAGATGTGTTTATGCTCAAAGTCATGAACATGCAGTCCCGCTACGCTTGGGCAAAGGTACTGCCCATAGGAGTCCCTGATTTTTGTAGGAAAAGGTCACTATTAAAAAAAAAAAAAAATCTGTTTCAAGGCCAGAGTGGCACATTCAATGATAAATTGTTTGGGAGTCTGATATTCCCAAGTAACTTCATTGAGAGCCTCACTTAAAACTCTGATGGTGGCATCCTGGGGGAAGCTGGTATAAAGACTCTCAATGTCTAATGAGACCAGGATCGTCGAGTCTTCATCCACTGTGAGTTCCTGCAAGATGGCTCCGCTGCAAAGATCTTTTTGATCGTCAAGGATTTCATCTCGCCCTCAGCCACTGTCAACATCTCTGCCCCCAACAACTTTGCGACAACCAATCGAATTTCTTTACACAGCAAAATTGCAAACTGTGTGTTAGGAATATAGTTTCTGTTATAAAAACAGAAAACATTATGTAATTGTATTGTAATGTGACTTAGTGTGCAACCTGAATAGGACATCTGCATTTTTTATAAAATAATTATTTTGTGAGATTTTCTTAAATAATGCAGATGCTATATATATATATATATATATATATATATATATATATATATATATATATATATATATATATATATATATATATATATATATATATATATATATATATATATATTCACTGAAAAAACCATAGGTTTCAGGCCTTATATAGTTAGGAATTGGCATTTAAAAAAACCTTTAATATTCACTGAAAAAACTATAAGTTATAGGGGTGTTGTAGTTAGCTGGACATTTCACTCATACAAAACCATTGAAATTGCATTTCGCGCACCCGCAATCCACTGCTGATGATGTCACATATTACATCATTCATGACATGGTCAGTGACATCACTGATGGCATCTCAAATGACATCACTGATGACATCACTGATGACATCATCCAGTGAATGTGGTTTGCTTCGTTATTTAAATATGCATTATATATATAGCAATTTGCTTTGAAGAATGAGTGGATATATAAAAATAAATATTTGGATTCACTCATGGATGGAGGATTTAGTAGCAGTGTAATTGACTGTTTACTTGACCAGTTTATAGTGTCTCACTAAATATAGTGGATAGTGACTAAACTGTTTGAATATCTGTATCACTTTGTCAGTTGTGTAAACTGGTTCTCCAGTTGGTTACTAGCTATGTAAAAGTCTGTATTAGTTATTGATTAGTTAACTGAGTATTTGTATGGGAGAGTGAATGTGTGTGTGGTTCGGTGGGGGGTGTGTGACTGCCCAAAGATGTGTGAATAGTTGATTCACTAGATATATGAAGTTAAAACTACATGTTCTAACAGTTGTTTGGGTGAGTGAATATTTTTATGGGTGTGGTGATGAGCAAATATATTTCTCAATGGTGCATATCCAACAAACTAGAAAAATAATAGGCAGTGTATGTGTCAGTTGTTTATTAATAAGTATACATAAGACTCAATGATTGTGTGAGTGACTGTATGGATAATTTTATACTTGTAATAATGATTTTATAATTCACTAAGTATGACTTACTATCTAAATGAATAGATGAAGTTGTGTTTGTATAAGTGTGTAGCTAAGTAAATATGTAAGTATGATCCATTGTTTGCATAAGTGAGTAGGATGACTTCATATGTGAATAGGATGTGTGCTGGTGTGTAATGTCGATTTAGGTGTATAAGTATTTTTGATAGTGTTCTATTGTTCATTGACAGCATGTATGAGTGAATCTACAGGTAAGTGATTAGATGTGTGTATACATCTAAAATCACCGAGTGGGTTTTTAGATACTTGTATTGCTGTAACAATGGATTCAAATATGATACTCTTTATTTTACAAAGAGTGATGAAAGATTTTACTAGTGTATGAAAAGGTGTATGTGATTGTCACGTGGATGATGTCATCAGTGATGTCATCAGTGATGTCATTTGAGATGTCATCAGTGATGTCACTGACCATGTCATGAATGATGTAATATGTGTCATCATCAGCAGTGGATTGCGGGTGCGCGAAATATAGTTAGTACAACTAACTATATAGAAGCAATTTCAATGGTTTTGTATGAGTGAAATGGCCAGCTAACTATAACACCCCTAAAACTTATAGTTTTTTGAGTGAATTTTAAAGGTTTTTTAAATGCTAATTCCTAACTATATAAGGCCTGAAACCTATGGTTTTTTCAGTGAATTTCAAAGGTTTTTTAAATGCTAATTCCTAACTATATAAGGCCTAAAACCTATGGTTTTTTCAGTGAATTTGCAAGGTTTTTTAAATGCTAATTCCCAAGTATATAAGGCCTGAAACCTATGTTTTTTTCAGTGAATTTCAAAATGTTTTTTTAATGCTAATTCCTAACTATATAAGACCTGAAAGCCCACCAGGAATCTCCAGTATGCGCCAGGGGACTGCATTGCAGAGAGGTGTAATGAAGCCACGCCCCTCTTTACACCTCTCTGCAACGCAGCCCCGTGCATGTTTGAAGAGGGGGAACTAATTCCCCTTGCATACTGGGGGGCCCTGGGGGCCAACTAGCCCACCTTGAACCTCCAGTATGCGCCAGGGGGCTGCATTGCAGAGGTGTAATGAGGCTATGCCCCTTGTTACACCTCTCTGCAACGCAGCCCCCTGGCGCGTTTGCAGAGGGGGAACTAATTCCCCTTGCATACTGGGGGTCCCTGGGGGCCAACTAGCCCACCAGGAGCCTCCAGTATGCGCCAGGGGGCTGCGTTGCAGAGAGGTGTAATGAGGCCACACCCTTTTTTACACCTCTCTGCAACGCAGCCCCGTGCATGTTTGAAGAGGGGGAACTAATTCCCCTTGCATACTGGGGGCCCCTGGGGGCCAACTAGCCCACCTTGAACCTCCAGTATGCGCCGGGGGGCTGCATTGCAGAGGTGTAATGAGGCTATGCCCCTTGTTACACCTCTCTGCAACGCAGCCCCCTGGCGCGTTTGCAGAGGGGGAACTAATTCCCCTTGCATACTGGGGGTCCCTGGGGGCCAACTAGCCCACCAGGAGCCTCCAGTATCCGCCAGGGGGCTGCGTTGCAGAGAGGTGTAATGAGGCCACACCCTTTTTTACACCTCTCTGCAACGCAGCCCACGTGCATGTTTGAAGAGGGGGAACTAATTCCCCTTGCATACTGGGGGTCCCTGGGGGCCAACTAGCCCACCTGGAACCTCCAGTATGCGCCAGGGGGCTGCATTGCACAGAGGTGTAATGAGGCTATGCCTCTTTTTACACCTACCTGCAACGCAGGCCACTGGCGCGTTTGCAGAGGGGGGACTAATTCCCCTTGCATACTGGGGGTCCCTGGGTCATATCTGCCCAAACGCCGAAATTCCGAACGATTGAAAATGACTTTTCTTGAGAAACATTTGGATTTGGATTATCATGTCCTATACTTTGGAATTTTTGAAAGACTGACTTTGAGGATGCTATAAATTACTCAAGTCTGCCCGAATTGTGTGGGTAAAATTGATACCTAGTCACTTTGAATAAGAATGTACTTTCTTCTCGTCTAACATTTGGAAGAAATATCTAGTTATATGACAACAGGATACCGACATAACTTGAAGGAAATAAGAACGCCCTGAAGAAGTTCTGTTGTACAGAACGAAACGCGTCAGCTGGCTGTGGTACATAAACTTAAGGAAAATAAAAGCATGTGAATATACACCAAGATTCAGCGCTTCAATAAGGACTCTAAGTGATATAATTTGATTGGACTTATTGTGCAAGTGGTGCTGTGCCAAACTTTGGAATATTCTCCACTATTCTCTACTACTTACTCTCTACTACTCCACTACTCTCTAATACTCACTCTCTACTACTCATTCTCTACTACTCTACTACTCTCTACTACTACTCACTCCCTTCGACTCACTATCTACTACTATCTACTACTCACTCTCTACTACTCACTCTCTACTACTCACTCTCTACTACTCACTCTCTACTACTCACTCTCTACTACTCACTCTCTACTACTCACTCTCTACTACTCACTCTCTACTACTCTCTCTCTACTACTCACTCTTTACTACTCACTATCTACTACTATCTACTACTCACTCTCTACGTCTCACTCTCTACTACTCACTCTCTACTCACTCTCTACTACTCTCTACTACTCTCTCTACTACTCTCTCTACTACTCTCTCTACTACTCTCTCTACTACTCTCTACTACTCACTCTACTACTCACTCTCTACTATTCTCTCTCTGCTACTCACTCTCTACCACTTTCTACTACTCACTATTTACTACTCACTTTCTCCTGCTCTCTACTACTCACTCTACTACTTACTCTCTACTACTCTCTTCTTCTCACTCTCTACTACTCACTCTCTACTACTCTCTACTACTCACTCTATTATTCACTCTACTACTCTCTACTACTCACTCTCTGCTACTCTCTCTACTGCTCGCTACTACTCTCTACTAATCACTCTCTACTCTATTACTCACTCTCTTCTCTCTACCTCTCTACCTCTCTCTACTTCTCACTCTACTAGTCTCTACCTCTCTACCTCTACCTCTCTACCTCTACCTCTACACCTCTACCTCTCTACCTCTCTCTACACGCACACATATACACATATATATATGCATATGCATTTATGTATGTGTGTATATATATATTCACTGAAAAAACCATAGGTTATAGACCATATATAGTTAGGAATTAGCATTTACAAAACCTTATTTTACTCACACAAAACCATTGAAATTCCATATATAGTTAGTTGCACTAACTATATATCGCGCACCTGCAATCCACTGCTGATGATGTCACATATTACATCATTCATGACATGGTCAGTGACATCACTGATGACATCACTGATGACATCTCAAATGACATCACTGATGACATCACTGATGACAACATCCAGTGACTGTATGTTTCTGTAAAGTTAAAATATATCTTACATATTGAAGAATGAGTGGATGTATAAGTGTCTGGATGAAGGATTTAGTAGGTGCGTGACTGACTGTATGAGTGAGTGATTAAATGTGTCTCACTGAATGCATGGGTTAGTGACTAAACTGTCTTAATTTGTGCATCATTATGTCTGTTGTTCTGTAAACTGCTGCATGTGTTGATCATTAGCTATACGAGAGGCTATATGTGTTATTAATTGCTTGCCCAAGTATTTCTATGGGAGATTGAGTTTGTGTGGGGGTGGCTGAAAGGTGTGTGACTCTATGCATAGATGTGTGAACAGTTTATTCACTAGGTGTATGAGTTCAAGAGTGCATGTGGAAACAGCTACATGGGCAGTTGACTGTGTGCATGAGTGTATTGATGAGTAAATGGATATCTCAATGCTACATGTCATAGTAAGTACATATGTAAAACACAGTACATGTGAGAGTTGGCATATATAAATAACTGTGCATGAGAGCCACCGAATGAGTGAGTGGTTGTATCGATCATTGTGAACTTGTATCAGGGATTGTATAAGAGAGTAAATATGTGTTAGTATATGTTTCAATAAGTAAGGTGTGTTTAACTGTATAGTTGAAGAAATGGAGATGAGATTGTTTCTTTGCATGACTGACTGGGTGTGTGAGTAACTCCATGGATGAGTGGAAGTGTGTGAGTGTCTGTATACACTGAGTGTATCTAAGATTATATTAGAGTCTGAAGAGGTTTATCGTATTAGCACAAGAATGATGTCAAATGAGATGTCATTAGTGATGTCATCAGTGATGTCATTTGAGATGTCATCAGTGATGTCATCAGTGATGTCACTGACCATGTCATGAATGATGTAATATGTGACATCATCAGCAGTGGATTGCAGGTGCGCGATATATAGTTAGTGCAACTAACTATATATGGAATTTCAATGGTTTTGTGTGAGTAAAATAAGGTTTTTTAAATGCTAATTCCTAACTATATATGGTCTATAACCTATGGTTTTTTCAGTGAATTTTCAAGGTTTTGTAAATGCTAATTCCTAACTATATATGGTCTATAACCTATGGTTTTTTCAGTGAATTTCAATGGTTTTTTAATAGCAAATATCATAAGCTGTCGAATGTCAAGTACGTGGTAAGTGAAAACATTTTCGTGTTTATGCACACTGATCTGCTTTGAATGGTGCCCCCCCCCCCCCTCATTTCTATTAGGAGTACTCTCTCTTTGCAGATAGTGAAAGGTAGTTAACGCAGGTCTTTGCCCCCATTGTAATCCGTCGTGCCTGCTTCTCTCTCCATTTGATTCATTGTTATCCAAGTATTTACTGTTTTAGAATTAGTTCTCTTTGGTTCATTCTCTATTTACAAACAAACACAGAGTCGCAATACTCTGTTTAGTCTTTGCAGATAACGAAAAATCGTGTAAAAAAAAAGAAAAGGAATCGAGCAAAATCAGTAGGCCACTAATGGGATCTCTTTTTGACCTCGCTAAAATAGAAACATTAGGAACAACCCCTCATGACAAATACAAAACTAGTGAGATGAACTGAACTCCACACAATGATGGCTGCAAAACAGCTCGGCTCCGCCACCCACCCCGCCCAAAATAACGATAAAGAACGGCTGCCATGATTGGTTGCGGAATGACCACGACGGAGCTACGAAATGGTGCTGCTCTCATGCTAACCCCAGCTTCAGTCTGAAACATCCAGAAACACTGTAGACTACCAATTCGATCAGTTCCGGTAGCGCCCCAATGTAACCCGGTAAAGAAGAACTAGCCCTCCCCTCTTTGACTGATGGTTCTTGTTGCCTGTCCCTTCTGTTGTCATTTAACAGAACTATTTAGCCTGCTGAAAGGGGTTGTGTTCCGACCGCTGGTTGGTGGAGACATTTTGACTATATTCTGTACCTGCGTTGTCGCGTAATGCGTCATATGACGCGCCGCGTTAGCGCATCCGGAAGTCATCCGGGGCGCGCAGCGCGTAACGTAAGCATAACAAGTCATGTGACTTGTTAATAAAACTTTTCATTGGTTCATTTTACTTTTCTTATTGTAATGATGAAAGGCTTGGTCATATGACCTAAAAATTACGCTTTTCATTACTTCCGAACATTATTTTTTCTTAAATATATGTTATAATGTTCCAGGCTAATGTACTTTCCCGGAAATTTTACAACTGTCCTGCAAGTAAAATATATTCTTTTTTCGAGAAAAAGAGCGTTTCTTCGTCCCATGACGGAGCCGTTGAGCAAAAGAGGGTCGACCTGCTGTCTTAGTCGCCGATACGCCTGAATATGAGATTCTTATCGATCACTTTATGTTGCAGGAATAGAAAACACAACAGCCCTTGACCATTTATCTTTACTGCGTTCCTTCGTATTATACCTTTTACCCTTCATGTAATTGGTCTGCTTTATTTCACTTGCCTTTTAATGATTCTAAAACAGTGACTATTATTAAAAACTTTACCAATGTATATACTACTACCATGTTTTCTTTTAAAAACCTTTATTGTGAAAATTTCATTATACAAATACGAGCCTATAACCACGTGGGCCGGCCACGGAGCAAACTGTAATCGTATATGATGAATAGACATTTACACTGTAGAGGAACGTAACGGGCGGGCCATTAGGTTGCAAGAACTAAGGTGTCTAACAGTTACGGAATCGGTGGACGTACATTTTATAATTAAAATACGACAGGGCCAGTTACAATAAAATTATCTAGATATACATTTGCGGGCAAGTACCATGGGTGACGTTAATTCGAACTTTCAACAGTACAGTAATCAATAACACATCAGAACTTAATATCAATAGGGATGTCGAAATATTCAATCAATTCTCGTCCCCGCCCGCCATGTGCTTCAAAACTGCATACGTATCTCGTGATTTCAAGGTTCTGCAACCAGTACACAACAAGGAGTTACGAGTCCCATTTATTCTGGCGCCATTTTGGGCGAGGACGGGCAGGTCCAGGATATAGTCAAAATGTCTCTACCAACCATCGACTATGATGATGTTCATATGCTGTATTTATTAGAGTAACACTCATCTGTCCACATGAAATTAATTTGCCACAATCTAAACATGTCATTTTAATCTTTCCAAAGTTCTTCTAAATATTTGGGACCGTTTCCCTTGCCTCTGAAGCTCTCAGTGCCACTTCTTTGATGAATGTACTAGCAGGTCAGGGGTTCTCCTCCAAATCTCTCTTTTATGCAGCACTATAATTAATTGGTGCCACCTCTCCATATGACGATGCATGGTATAGTTACCACAACTATATTTTTTTTCGGTTCCTCTGGAGAGTTCATCGTGGCAGATGAAGCGTGTAACGTACCGGGCATTTACCTTTTTTTGCATGTACAGGAAAGGAAAAAAATATCGAGCGTCCGAGTTCTAAGGTGTCCCAGGGCCATTTTGGTGGACCAGGCCCAAATCCAAAGAACAGCTATCTCACAGGCTAATGGGGCGACCCACGCCGAGTTTCAGCATTGTAGGATGACCACACAAGTACAGCAACTTGCTAGACATCACCTCGGTGCCATCCGGATCTCGGCGCCCCACTGCAGATGAAGTGCCTCTCAACTATGAAACCACCACGGTGACATCCGGATCTTGGCGCGTTGTGCTGCCTTCGGCCTATTCGCACATCGGTCCGCTACTGACGCCATCTCACAGGCTAATGGGGCGACCCACGCCGAGTTTCAGCATTGTAGGATGACCACACCAGTACAGCAACTTGCTAGACATCACCTCGGTGCCATCCGGATCTCGGCGCCCCACTGCAGATGAAGTGCCTCTCAACTATGAAACCACCACGGTGACATCCGGATCTTGGCGCGTTGTGCTGCCTTCGGCCTATTCGCACATCGGTCCGCTACTGACGCCATCTCACAGGCTAATGGGGCGACCCACGCCCAGTTTCAGCATTGTAGGATGACCACACCAACTTGCTAGACATCACCTCAGTGCCATCCGAATCTTGGCATCTCAACGCCTAGTGGTATCTTCCATACAAAAAATATTGTTACGCTGCCTTTGGCCCCATTCGCACATCAGTCCGCAACTTAGACATCACCTCGGTGCCATCCGGATCTTGGCATCTCAGCGCCTTGTGGTGTCAGTCAGAAAATATTGTTGTGCTGCCTTCGGCCTATTCGCACATCGGTCCGCTACTGACGCCATCTCACAGGCCAACGGGGCGCCCCACGCCGACTTTCAGCATTGTAGGATGGCCACACCAGTGCGGCAACTTGCTACACACCACCTCGGTGCCATCCGGATCTTGGCATCTCAGCGCCTTGTGGTGTCTTCTACTCCGGAAATATAGTAGAAAATATTGTTGCGCTGCCTTTGGCCCCAATCACACATCAGTCCGCTACTGACACCATCTCACAGGCCAACGGGGCGCCCACGCCGACTTTCAACATTGTAGGATGGCCACAGAAGTGCGACAACTTACTAGACACCACCTCGGTGCCATCCGGATCTTGGCGCGTTGTGCTGCCTTCGGCCTATTCGCACATCGGTCCGCTACTGACGCAAACTCACAGGCCAACGGGGCGCCCCACGCCGACTTTCAGCATTGTAGGATGGCCACACCAGTGCGGCAACTTCCTACACACCACCTCGGTGCCATCCGGATCTTGGCGCGTAGTGAAGCTGCAGCAGCTGCAAATAAGCTTCAGACAGTGTTACAACCGCTGCTCAGAACTCTCAACTATGACACCACCTCGGTGCCATCCGGATCTTAGCGCGTTGTATTGCCTTCGGCCTATTCGCACATCGGTCCGCTACTGACGCCGCCTCACGTGCCAACGTATTTTCTCCGCATTTTATACCCTATGCCGCATAACAGGTCATGTGACTTGTTTATAAAACTTTTCATTGGTTCATTTTACTTTTGGTTTCCTAATGATGGAAGGCTTGATCATATGACCTAAAAACAACACTTTTCATTGGATGAAAACTTTTTTTTTCCCCCCAAACGATGAAAGCCCCACCTTGTTTCTGGATGTTTCAGACTAAACTGGCGTCACCATGAGAGCACCACCATCTCGTAGCTCCGTCGTGGTCATTCCGCGAGCAATCATGGCAGCCGCTCCCCACCAGAAGCCTGCAGGACTCGGGGCCCCCAAAACTTTTGATGAATTCTCAAGGCGGAGGGGACGCTTTCGAGAATGGGGTCCAAGACCTAGCAGACAAGCGTCCGATTTCCAAGGTGTCCCAGGGCCATTTCAGTGGACCAGGCCCAAAAAGGAAACAGCCTGCCGCCATTTTGAGAGTCCTGTGACAGCCGCCTATCGCTGCACCGCAAGAGTGGGCGCAACTCAGCTGAATGGCGGATTTTGACACAGTGGACCAAAAGCGGACGGAATGGCAACTGAAACGGTAAAGGGGCGCCCCACTAAAACAGATGAGACTCCACCTGGAGAGGCCCGTTCACGCCGCCTCCCCCGGGGCGCTCCACGCCGTTATTCGGAGCAGCATTGTAGGATACCAAAACCAGTGCGGCAACTTACTGGACATCACCTTGGTGCCATCGTTCTGCTGCCTTGGAACTATTCGCACAACAGTTTGCTACTGATGACCCACCCCCCGCGACGCCCCACGCCGTTATTTGCTGGGTGGCAACTTACTAGACATCACTTTCGTGTCATCTAGATTTCGCGCGTTCTGCTGCCTTGGAACTATTCGCACAACAGTTTGCTACTGATGACCCACCCCCCGCGACGCCCCACGCTGGAAATCTGGACGTTGTGCTGCGTTGGGACTATTCGCACAGCCGACCGCTACTTCGTTGTTTTTCTCTAAAAATGTTTATATGTTATTACTATTTTTGTTTTCTTGTATATATTTATAAATTATTAAAGTTTTATAATCTTACTACTTTGTCGGAGTGCTATATATTTTTAATGTGACACATAATTGTAAAAACTTTGATGTACAAAGAGTCATCCCTGGAATCTTCCGCTTCACGCTCGGTCCCCTCCCCAATCACAATACAGGATGGTTTTCAGATAATAGCAACGCTTCTGCTGTGACGGATCTCATCGAGTGTGGGCCTTGATCTACTATAACTCCTTTGAAGACGGGTGATTCTTTACAGCTGTGGCCATAAACTACATCTGCAGGGCTAGCTGATAGCCTAGGACCGGCCTGGACAATCGGACACAGAGGAAAAGGAGTGTCAGAGGGTGCGGTAGTGAATAGGGCGAAAGGGAGGTGTCGGGCGGGCACAGGGTGTGATTCTCAGGGAAGAACAGCGCAGATGGGGGGAGGTTTATTACCCATGCATAAAACAGAGAGCGGGGGTGACCACTGCCTGGGGGAGATGCTTGCGAGGGTGGGGAGCCATGCTAAGGATCGACAGCGTGCACAGAGTGGATCTGGTCAAGGCATCTAAAATGGCTGCCGTGCACGACAAAAGTGTGGCATTTGAAAAAAGACAAGATGGCGCACACAATGTTTTTCAACAATTCCTGATTTCCTTCGAATCGAACGTTAACAGACGTTGGGGCATATTACCAAAGTTAAGCGATATTTATCCCTAACGATGCATTGCAAAGATTTTTTTACCGTCAGAAATTATCGCAGATAAACCTTGCTATTATCAAGGTTTATCGCAAATACGATAAAAAACGAGCGCAATGCATTAATATCGCTGAAAACTCCGCGATATTCATGCATTACCGAGCTAATGCTCTTAGCCATGTTATCCACCTCCCATTGGATAACATGGCTAAGAACTGCTCAGGGCAGCTGTTACTTTTTGGAGATATTAGCGCTTATCTCGAATATTTCCAAAAGTTGATAATAGGAGATAGCGATGTTAGCGACTGTTTCCAGTCGCTAACATCTTGGCATGCCCACTTTGCATGTCATTAGTGATAAATATCACTCACATGCAAAGTGGGACCCAAGATGGTCGCTATCTCCTACTAGCCGTCGCTAACTGGTGTTAGCAACAGCTAGGTAATACAGATATAATTTTATCTCCGCGAAGCGGAGCGCTGTTACAGATATATATCTTGTTTTTGAACGTTAATTTCTCAAAATGCACTGAAGCACATATATTGAGACATAGCAAAGGCACATCGGGCTACCAGTCCCTAATATTTTACCAAGTTTCGTGCAAATCCATTCAGCCGTTCGATTATTATTATTATTTTTTTTTTTTGCCCCGCGGGGCCCTTTTAAAACCTCCACATCAAACCTAGGGGGTCAGCGAGGATCTACTATGCCCCCTTATGGTCATCAGCCGTTCGATTATTATTATTATTTTTTTTTTTTGCCCCGCGGGGCCCTTTTAAAACCTCCACATCAAACCTAGGGGGTCAGCGAGGATCTACTATGCCCCCTTATGGTCATTTGCCCCTTCGCTTTGGCCTCCTCTTGTCTCTCGATCCTACCGAGAGACAAGATGGCGGCCGCTACGTACTGTTTGGAATGTTTACAGACACCGGAGAGCCAATCAGCTTCGCTTCGCAAAGCTCCGTAACGCGAAAAGTACGCGAAGCGGTGCGCTGTTACAGATATATATCTTTTTTTGAACGTTAATTTCTCAAAATCCACTGAAGCACATATATTGAGACCTAGCAAAGGCACATCGGGCTACCAGTCCCTACAATTTTGCCAAGTTTCGTGCAAATCCATTCAGCCGTTCGATTATTATTATTATTATTTTTTTTTGCCCCGCGGGGCCCTTTTAAAACCTCCACATCAAACCTAGGGGGTCAGCGAGGATCTACTATGCCCCCTTATAGTTATTTCCCCCTTTGTTTTGACCTCCTCTTGTCTCTCGATCCTACCGAGAGACAAGATGGCGGCCGCTACGGACTGTTTGGAATGTTGACAGACGCCGGAGAACCAATCAGCTTCGCTTCACAAAGCTCCGTTGCGCGAAAAGTCCGCGAACCAGAGCGCTGCCTGGTCCGCGCTTACAGATATATATCTTTTTTTAAACGTTAATTTCTCAAAATCCACTGGAGCACATATATTGAGACCTACAAAAGGCACATCGGGCTACCAGTCCCTACAATTTTGCCAAGTTTCGTGCAAATCCATTCAGCCGTTCGGGCTAAAAGTGAGGCCAACCGCCCTATGGAAAACTCGATGTTAAAAACACGTTTTGGGACCCCCCTTTTTTCTCGGCCCCCACTGGACGAACCCCCCCCAAATTTTCAAGGGCTGCTCAGAAACAAAATGTGCCATTTTCCTGAAAATTTCAGCCAATTCCGTCCACAAACGCCAAAGTTATTAGACATAGAATTTTCAAAAAACCCATAGAGAAAAAATCCTAACTATATATACCTACTGGCGACCGCCAGTAGGTAATATATATATATATATATATATATATATATATATATATATATATATATATATATATATATATATATATATATATATATACATACATATATAAACATATATAATCTGCATATCTATATAAATACAAACATAAATGCATGCATACATATACATATATGCATACATATGCATGTTATTTACATGAAAGTTTTAAAAACACTAATAAAAGCAAAGCTAAAAAGCCACCTCAATACAAACAGAATGGCTTTAACTTAAACGAGGGCGAGATCTATTGCATTTTCAATGCTTGTTTACTTTGGTTCCATCAAGAAGGCATTCAGATGTGTCACACATTTGCCATACATTCTGAATGTTAGCACTCTAGTTGCTCATTAGATCACTGTAGTAAAGCTACTGCTCACCAGGGAAGTCTGCTGCTAATCATACTTTCTATGGCAAAATGAACCCCCTCATTTTGTTCCTTTTTAAATTAAATGTTTTCAGACTTACCACTTCATTCCAATCAAGATGGCTTCTGGTGTGCCATACTTTTGTCATAAGTAAGACTGTTAGCGCTCTAGTTGTTCTTTAGATCACTCTGGGACATTTTGTCATTGGGCTATACTTGGGCTACATCTGGGTGATATTTGGGCTACATTTGGGCTCTTTTGTCTCTGGTGGCCATCTTGGGAGACTGCATGTCAGAATTTTTCAATGAAATAGAGGAGGATTTGGGAAGTCAATCAAAATGTGCCCTAATTTTTCTTTCTGCAGCACTAATCATACTTTCTATGGCAAAATATACCCCCTCATTTTGTTCCTTTTTAAATTAAATGTTTTAAGAGTTACCACTTTATTCCAATCAAGATAGCTTCAGGTGTGCCATACCTTTGTAATAAGTAGGACTATTAGCACTCTAGTTGTTCTTTAGAACACTCTAGGAGGCTGCAGTAGAACACAAAGGAATCAACTGACAGTCTCTGTCCTTGTTGGATGTACATGTTTTACTGAGAATGTCATACCTCATGCTCACATGACTGAGAAAGATAATGTGAATTTACAGAAAATATGCTTTCAGTTTAGCTTATAGATCCCCTTCCAAACCACTGAGGGAAAAGCATGAGATAATAGTTTTCTTTCAAACATGATTCATGATATCCCAGTAGAAGGCTTTTTCACATGGTAAAATCACCTTAGAACACACCACAATTCCTAAAATGAGTAAGGTACCATCAACAAATGATTTATAATGTAACTAAAGTCCTAAAACCCTCTATTACCTACAATGCTTTTTAATGAGGTGCTATCATGTATATTGGTCCCAAGATGGCTGCCAAAGAAAACAAATGTGAAATCGCTTGCGGCCGCACAAAAAGATGCCAGCTATGTAATGGGTGAGGGATCAGGGCACAGTGGAGCTGCTGAGCGCGCTATCTAAGAACTTCAGCAAAAGCTACTTATTTTGTACTACAGTTTTTCAAAGCTGTAAGTCAATCCCAGAGTGGAGGTATGGAATGTCAAGAGGAGTTGGCCTAACGGCTAAGGCGCTCGACCTCGGACCTGGGGCTCTGGGTTCGAGTCTCGGTAACGACGCCAAAACTTCCTGTGATTTTGGGCAAATCACTTAATCTCCCCGTGCCTAAAATGAAAGTAACTGGAAACGTAAAATGTAACGTAACTGGAAAAATATGTAAAGCGCTCTGATACCTGATTCGGTTCGGGTCTAGTTCGCGCTATATAAAACTCTGCAAAAAAACAAAAAAACAAAAAAAAACCACTTCTTGGATGAAGTGCTGACAGCCAATCAGATCTCACGATGAGATGTGTGGTTAGGCTCCGCCCAGATATATATGTGTTTTTGAAGTTAATTTTCATAAAAACCACTGGAGCAATTTTCACCAAATATAGCAAAGGCACTTCTGCGTACCAGTCCCTACAATTTTGCCAAGTTTGGTGTAATTCCGTTCAGCGGTTCGGGCTGTAGCCTTGTCAGAACGTCCTATGGAAATTAAC